>NC_090447.1:1400483525-1401124525 GCF_031143425.1 Pleurodeles waltl | reverse complement strand
CTTTCGTCATTTTGGTCAACCAGTATTGTTCCTGTATGTGTTTCATTTGATCTTGAGATTAATCTACAGGACTATAGCATTGTTAATATAACAGAAATAAACTTACTAAACTTTACTAAAGGTGTGGTTATTCATGGCTGTAAAGTCATGGTGCGTGACAACTACTGACTATTGATTTGACTAATGATTATTGATTATTGTTGCTGTTGTGGAGCTACGGTAAGAACATCTTAAACGAGTCAAAAGGTTCATCGACCTATACGCGTCCCCTTGTAAGTTTACTTATTAAGGAGCGACGCGCTAACGATACCATGGCGGAGGACTTAACCTTTGGAGTCCTCAAAACTTCTCTGGGACCACCGCCTCACCTTTCTCCTGTATATTGAGTGAGGTGTGTGACACTTCTCAGCGGAGGCATTGCTAGAAGTCCTCGTCGGACATCATCGTGGAGCATGTGTGCACGTCAACGCGGAGCGTGTGTGCACATCTTTGCGAAGCATGCGTTCACTGCGGCGCTACACGTGTGCATGTTTGATGTCACGCTTCAACGGAGCGCGTAGTGCTGATTCGTTACACACTGAGCAGCATCATTACGTGACTGATTTAGCAGCTCCTCATCAGTGTTGTTTCCTGGCAATGTCCGGTCGAGTGAATTTTACACACTTTGATCTACAGACATTATTTCCATCAGCCATCATGGCTTCTACTCATCATCTTGCACAACCACCTCCATTTCTCCCGCGTCCAGGAAAAACCTAGCATCAGTTGGCGTCATTGGGCAAAGATGTTTGAAAAATATCTAGCTGACATTGACGCAATTGACTTTTCTCCAGAACGCAAAGTTGGAATTTTATATGGCTGTTTGGGTCTAGCTGCTCAATAAGTTTTTGAAAACTTACCAAGTGTTTCTCCACCAGAAGGGGGTACTGGCGAAGGTGACTGGAATTGTTATAAGGAAGCAACTACATGTATGTCCAAGCAATACACAGAGGAACCAGGTATAATGCTTGAGAGACATTGTTTTCAAAAGGAAGAGTATATTTTGGCATTAAGGATTTTGGCAGCTACATGCAAGTTTGGAGGACATGCTGAAATATATATTAGGGATCAATTTGTCTTTGCTTTTTTTTTTTTTTTTTTAAAAGGAGAGAGTGCTTAGTTGTAGGAACCCCACTCTACTGAAACTGTAGAGATAGCCAAAAGTATTGAACACTCAATGATTTCAACAAAAGCTATTCACAGTGATCACACGACCAATATGCTCACTATTGAGGAACATAATGGAGAAAGTATATGTGTAGTAATAGCAGGGGAACAAACATCTAAGAAAAATAACAGTTTTGTTTCAGGTGTGGGTCCAAAGTCCATTTAAGTAATAATCCCAACTGCTCGGCGGTTGGTAAAAGATGTTCACTGTGCAAGAGAATTGCCCATTTTCAGGCTGTTTGCAGGTCTATGAAGAGGTCTACACGTATCAGCAATGTAAATGTGTCAGATACGATGGAAGTAATCAGAGAACAACTACAGAATACGATTTTAACTATTGAATGCAATGCAGTAGGTAATGTGTATAAAATGAATGGACCATGGGGCACGGCAAAGATTGATGAGGTTGAGATTTCCATTATGGCAGACTCAGGGTCACCAATTACGATTCTATCAGAAACGTTGTTTTTGGATAGATGGGGGCAACAAGGTCAAGTTATCACTAACAGATGTGATTCGCAAGGTATTTGGTGACTTTTATATATGGATGTCAGGGTAATTTGTTTCTAAAACAGTGTGTTTATCCAGAAGTATATGTGGCCGTTAAACATTATAGGTTGGCAGGACTTAGCCATGATGGGTTTACAATTGATTCCAGGTTCACCAAATCCAATACTTTTGGGTGATGCACCTTCTGGTTATGTAGAAAAGGTTGTAATAGGTGATGACTATGTGGAGGGTAGTGATGACGTGTCTCAGGACTCTATGGTAGAAGACATTTTGAAAATTCCGTGAGGTGTTTTCAGAAAAGCTCGGAATAGTTAAAGGGTCTTACCATAAAATTAGCTTAAAATCGAATGCAGAACCTGTTGTTCAGAAAGTACGTCCTCTCCCACGCAGTGCTAGGAATGAACTCAAATCTACCACAGGACAATTGTGTTCAGAGGGTGTCATTGCACCATGTGACTCTTCAGAATGGGGTTTTCCCATTGTGGTAGCAAGGAAGAAATCTGGGGAGGTTAGACTTTGCGCGGACTTGTGCTCACTTAACAAAAACATTAGTCAATTGGCTACCTCTTCCCAAGATACAAGAATTGCTTGCCAAGATAGATGGCACAAAGATTTTTTTATAATGGATTTAAGGTTATCATTAGATACCACTCACAGTTGAATCTCAAGAACTCACAACATTTGTGACCCCATTTGGCGTATATAAATATTTAAAACTACCATTTGGCCTTGCGTTGGCGGCTAGTGTTTTTCAAAAGCTCATGGACAATATTTTGGAAGGCATACCAGGGGTTCAAGCTTATCAAGATGGCATTTTAGTTTTTGCCCAAGATTGGGAAGTGCATAACTCATCTTTACACAAAGTGTTATCAACATTGGCAAGAGTAGGTATAACAATAAGAAAAGATCAATGCAAATTTGGTGCTCGTCAGATAGAATACTTAGGTCATATGATCACGCCTGAAACCATTAAACCGAAGACATCCTTGATTAGGGCTATCTGTGATGCTGATCCTCCATAGGATCATCTTTAGGGTTGGAAGAGAACTGTACCAGGGTTGTTCATGGGTTTGCACAAACAGTGGAGCCTCTACGTTCTCTATTAAGAAAAGGGGTTACAGTTTTGTGGACAGATGACTTATCACAGAGCTTTAACAAGGTCAAAAGCATGACTGTAGGAGCCCCTGCGTTACATCCTTTTCAAGATGAATGCAAATGCTTCGTCACTGTTGATGCAAGATTGACTGGCTTGGGAGTAGTACTAGGACAATGGGTGTCAGACACGGAACACAATAGCATTTGCTTCAAGGATGTTGCGAAATGCTGAGACGCATTATAGTACTATAGAACATGAAGCCTTGGAGTGTGTGTGGCAATGAATACGTTCAGGACATACATCTGGGGACGTGAATTTGAGGTATTCACAGATCGTAAGCCACTCATGCATTTATTGACCGGTAGCGTGTTAGGTAAAACATCGGCAAGTTGGGTTACTTTCCAAATTACAAGAGTATCACTTCAACATTAAACATTTGCCAAGAGGGAAGAATTTTAGTGCGGATTGCCTGTCACACATGCCAGTATGTGAGGAGAATGATGTTGCTGATTTGGATGACACTGAGGGTGTAGTAGCTGCGATTGATGTGCTAAAAGACTTTACCCTCACTGAACAAGCAAGGGAAAAAGTATGTTCTGAAGACACCATGCTTAGTTTGGTCAAACAATATATTGTGAAAGTTTGGCCAGAAAAAGTAAGTTGTCAGGTGATTTGAAGGTCTTTTATCAAATAGCACCCGAGTTGCTAGTGGTGAATGACATGTTTATGTGGCATGAATTATTTATTCCAAAGGAAAGTTTAAGAAGAGATATTGTTGTGGCGGCACACCAAGGACATTTAGGGGTCACGGATACATGCAAAGTACTTAAACAATACTATTTGTGGCCTTTCTTAGAAGCTCAGGTAAAATCTTTCATTGACACATCCACAGAATGTATAGTGTCAGACAAAAAAAATGGAAGGTGTTAAATAGTCCTCTTCATCCTGTTCCATTCCCAGGAAGACCATGGGACAAAGTAGGTATGGACTTCTCAGGTCCATATGAAACTTTTCCGAGCATCATGAAATACTTAATTCTTTTGATAGATTATCATTCCAAGTGGATCTATCACATGTTCTGTGATGCACCTAGTATTGCAAATGTTATCAAATTTTTGGAATGGGTATTTGCGATTGAGGGTTCACCACAAATAATTGTCACAGACAATGCGACACATTTCCTGTCACATAAAATGTGTACATTTTTTGTTAGAAGAGTGATGTTAAACACAAAAAGGTTTCACTGTATTCTTCAAATTCTAATAGTTTAGTGGAGAGAGCAAATAGGATAGTCAAGGAGGGTATTCAAACAGCTATTTCATCAGGATGTGATGTCCAGGAATTTTTTAGGGCTACAATTTGGAGTTATAACATTGCACGACATAGTACCACTGAAGTGCTCCTTTTTGTATTATTTAGAGGAAAAGAGTTACACATAAATTTGTTTCCTGAGTGGTTGAGGGGCGAGGATGTAGGTAGTAATAGAGAGATTAAAGAATCAGCTGTGGCTTCACATGTTACACACAGACAACTGGCCATGAAAGAATGATGATTCGATATTGCTAGGCATTTTAAAGGTGCAGATCTGGGTTTTGATGACTGGGTGTTAATAAAAAATCCCAGAAGGGTGCAAAAAGGTTTGTCAAGATTTTCCTCTCCAGTACAGGTTACAAGAGAGAATAAAGGTTCTCTGCTTCTTGGGGACAAAGGATGGTGGAATGAAAGAAGTCTTGTGCGTCTTTCTGATCAACAAGTGTCCTTGTTGAAGAAACTATCAGAAGAGATGATTGACCAATGTGATTGGTCTAATAGGGAGGAAGGTTCTTCAAGCACGTCTTCTGTTTTCCGAGATAATTTCTCAACTCGAGACAGTAGAAAGGATTCAGGGGATCATATGGAGAAGGGATCGGATGTTGATAGGTCTACAACTGGGAAGGGACGCCTTAAGAAAATGCCCTGCAGGTTTACTGTTTATGTAATCGGATATGTTGATGGTTGAATATGTATATGTAATAAAGAAAGAAAGGAGGGAAATGTAGTATGAAATGTGTAGTATCTTAATTGATTGTTAATCGAGTGCGAGTCCCGCACATGTGTAGCGCTGTATGTTATTATTTGATGTATGTCCCACAGTTGAGAGTGGAACGGTAAGGGTGTGAACTGAAGGCAACAAGGCCTGAGGATCTCACCGTTCGCACTTTGTTGTGGGAGTTCACTTAGTCGAAATAAACACCTCAAATTACCATTGCTGCATCCGCTTCGACTTATTACAGACCACCATACAAGGTAGGCTACAAAACCTTATATATCAGTGCAACCGCCTCCTTGACTGGCAGACTATCTGGGGGATTAGTTGTATGAATGAAAATCTTCCTAAATGTCATTATTGATGTCTTTCCTATTGACTCATTAGACATATTAGGTGTAAGAATAAGAACATGCAGTGGGATTCTAGTTCACTTGTTTAATGTCTACGTATCACTAAGGAGGAGCAGCTTGGAGTCCTAGGTGGTAGAAGCACTAGATAGTTCCCTTAGCTCTATAGGCCCCAAAGATACAATCATCATAGGTGGTGATTTTAATTGCATGTTGAAACCAATTAGTGGTCTTGATCTGATCCTAGATAAAGTAGATGTGGCAAGAGGCATTCCCCCATTAGTGATTGGCCCACAGATACTGTGCACAGTAGTAGCCATGCAACTTACACACCTTACAATAGAACACAGATCGAGAGCATGCAAGTGCATCTGAAGGATGGACTCTGATATCCCTAGGACCCGGGACCCACGTCTGAGCATGTTGCCCTAAGTGGGAAGGGTATGCCCAGATGTGGGTCTCTTGCTCACTGTGCCACTGGATTTAAGCTAGCCTGGCTGATGAAGGGTGAAACCCTGAAACCGGTCCCAGGATGCTTGTTTCCGGTCCAGGGAAGACCTGGCTTGGCAGTTCGGGCTGGACTGTTCCCATGAGGAACAGGGTCAAGACTGATTTGCATATGGCTGGGTGCAAACTGGGGTGGCATGGTGAGCAAAAGAAGGATGGATTAAATCCAGATCTGTGACTGGGGGTGAGTGTTTGCATTGTTCAGCACTCCGTCCATCATCCTTTTGTTTTGCTAAAGCTACTTATGTAGGTGGCACAATCAGTTATGCAGACCCACTAGTAGCCTTTAATGTACAGCCCCTGGGCACACATAGTGCACGTTACTAGGGACTTACAAGTAAATTTAATATGCCAGTTAGTTATGAGCCAATGTTACCATGTTTAGGGGAGAGAGCACAAGCACTTTAGCACTGGTTAGCAGTGGTAAAGAGTGCAGAGTCATAAAACCAGCAAAAACAAGATCGGAAAAATGGAGGGAGGCAGGCAAAAAGTTGGGGGAACCCTAAGGCTGTCAGGTCCAACAGAATGTAACCATGACTCCCCAAAACTCTGCGGGGACCCAGTTCCTGCACTGTTTGCAAATGACACCATTGTGGTATCCCAGATACTAAAAGGGCCACACAGGAGTTGACACACTACAAAGAGGGCCTAAGGGAACTTTTAGAACTTGATAAACCTATTAGCTTTCCTTCGTTCCGCCATGTCAAGACATGGTTTGAAAAGTTAGGCTTGGCCTCTTTTTAGAGCGATCATCATACACTAACACTACGCTCAAAAAAGCATCTCAAACAGACATACTGGGACAATGTTCTGAATACCCCACCAACAAAACCCTAGATCTGGTAAGGTTGACCACACAATTCCTTACTGCTAAACCAAACCCAAAATTTGAAGAGTACGTGGATGTTGTTCAACCTCACTTGGCAAAAATACCGTACATGAAGTTCCATTTTGAAACTCTCCAGATTAAAGCTTTTACAACAAGGTGGAAACCGAATAACAATCTTGCTAATAAAGAATGGAACTTCACTTTATTTTTCTGTACAGCATTTGCCAAGTTTAGAAGGAAATGGATCCGCCCAATCTGCTGTAATAAGGGGTTTAGATAATACTCAGATGCTATGAGAGTTTTACAAAATGTTACAATCCAGTACATAGTTTTTAGCTAAAACAGATATCTGTTAGCAGTGGGTTGTGTACGGAAAAAGCAGGGGTTGAATTTTTAATTGCTATTCTCACTTTTAAGCTCTGGTTTTAACGTCTACCTTTTTAACAGACTGCATTTTATGGAAAAAAGGATGGTTTGTGAATGCACTTTATTGATATCCTTGGATTTTGTACTGTGTGATGTATGAGCTGTATATTCACTTTTTATGTTTTTTAACCGAAATAAAAGCTACTTGAACTGAACCGAAATGAGAATGGCAGCTTCCTGCAGAAAGAGAATCTCAACCTTGCAAAAGAAGGTTTGGAAATTATCTGAGCGTGCAGCCAAGATTTCGCAGCCACCACATAGACTTCCTAGAGAGATGCTAGTTTATGTCGTAGGCTGTGGCAAATTAGCATGACTTTATCCCTTTGAAACAGCATTTAATGCCCAGCATGTAGCCCTCTAGGTAGAAGCTGCAACACTAGTTTCCCTCCCACCCCCAGTTGAGAAGAGTGAAGCATGTGAATGAAGGAATGAGAATGAGCAGCAGGATTATGACTGCATGGAGGAGCAGGCAGACAATGAGCACCTTGGTAGATGAACCAGCAAACCATTTGGCACTGGGAACTGTGCTGAAGCCCTGACTTGAGTGAGTTTGGAGTTTGGCTCCCACTGCTGAGCGGTGGCCTGGACTCTAGCAACCTTATCCAGTTTCCTAGAGCCTTAGGACTGAGTAGGAAGAAGTTTTTCATGATCTGTGAATTGTAAAAGAATCTGACCTCTAGAACACCTGTTCAAAGGGCTATGGATCCCTGAAAAAAGATGCAATCAAGAAGGTCATGATTTGTTATTTTTTCCCACTTGGAACTTTTTTGCACAAGGTTGAAGGCTACCATGGGACCACTGAAATGAAAGTATCCAGCTTTGTGGAGTTCCTCTCAGCTCTGACCCACTGGAGGATTTGGAGCTCCAGAATCTTTTTTTAAGCACCATGGTAAAACTCTTGATCAGGATGAAATGGTAAGCTTGACCCCCATCAGGCTACATTGTGGTCGACCTGAAATTGCACCTTGGACCCAGCCAACCTCATCCTTAAATGACTTGCTGTATTTAGGCTCCTTCAGTCTCAAAGAAAAGGTTACTTTTCTACTGATGGATACATAATATTCCAGCAGATTCTTCATTTTAGGCATTAACTTTCCAGTTGTTGCTAATCTACCCTAGTGTCTACCCATCTATAGGTGGAGTTATAGCTGAAGCCTAATAGTTCTATCTGAGGAAATGTTTTTCGAATAGCCTAAGCCTTGAAGGATCGCAAACATGTATCCATCAGAAACTTTAAAAGTTCATATCTTCAGATCCCCTGATATGATTTTTTGTCATTTTAGTCTTCTTTCATAATTACATTTTTATCTTTTATTAAATTGGTGTGGCATTTTTATTTCTTGATTAAAATATATGGTAAGCACTACTTAAAAACCTAACTTGTTGCTCTGCAGATAAACCGGATACCTTGTGCTATTACGACACGTGAAGACAAAAAGGATTAATTGAAATTATGTTTTAGCTCAGGCAATGGTTTAGTAACTTTGAGGAAGTATGAGAGTTTTGGTTATTCATATTGAGCATACTTGTATGTGAAAAAACTTTGTTATCTAGGAATAGATTGTGGAAGTGAAACTTTCTACTCTATTTAAAGTACACCTTGTTCACTTGGTAGGTATTTTGTCCCCCAGTTCTCATTGTTCCTTTATATTGTGTATTTTTCCAAAAGTCCTCCTTCACAAGGAGTGTTTACCTTTAATCCTCATGGTCCTTTCATTGGCGTGATGATTCAGATCCTAAGGTGTTGGTATTCAATATTCAATATTCACCCCTCCATGGGCTTTAGGCACAGGTCTTTCTTCTTAGCTCAGAGGCCTACAGGGAGAAAGAGGGTCTGCCTGTCTGCTACTTGCATTGCTCTCCCTTCACTTTCCTTTATCCAGAGGTCTTCTCCCAATCAAATCACACACCCCTTAAGAAAGAAAGATGTGTGGTCATACACCTGTCTAGTACTCCCACTGTACTCCATTGAAGGCATTGGAAGTGTGCCTTAAAGAGGGGAACAGTACAGCTGTCCTCTTCTTGTTGCTTTCTAATTTTCTTTTTGGTTTTGGTAAGAGGCACCTCACATTGCTGTAGATTAACCAAATCTGATTGAGGCAAGGTTTGTATGTTTCAAGAGGTTTCAGACCCCTTTAAAAACAAAACCTTCCCCAACCCCCACTGCATAGTTCTGCATATTTTCTTTGGTGTTTTGAGGATAGCCCGGCCTGGAACCTCTTGGCTTAATGCCTTCCAGAGAGTTTGGTTTATTACAAAACAGAGCGCCACTACCCTGTCTACCAGAGGAACAGGCACAATAGACCACAGACCTGCTGGTGCATCCCTGGCACAGTACACCTCTCGCTCACATGGAGATGTTTTCCAGGTGAATGGGTAGCTCTGCCCACAAGTCTCTTTTTTGTGGTCTCAGGAAAGTGAGAGACACCACCCATAAGTAACCATATGGATTAGTCCTACCATCTTCAGGAGTCAAAACATACAAAAGGGATCATCTAGAAGGTTTCAAATTGCGCAAACTATTGCGCGGCTAATAGTGTTTTGAGCACAAAGTTCACTCTCTCACAGCGAGTTCCCACCATGTCATCATCTCAGTTTATTTATCAAGAATGTCTTAATGGGGTGGCGCTCGGCAGAGGCCCTGGGTGCCCAATATTCTGACCCTGGATGATCTGTCAGGGGGTGGAGACAAACTCTCAACGTGCTGGTGCTAGGACGGAGTCAGTTAAGGCGGCATGCCAGCAAAGCAGAACGACAAAGCAGGCGATCACTCCATGGGGACGTAGCGGCCCAAGATGGCGACTGCTGGGGAGTGCTAATCGACTACCCCACGCAGCTCCCAAAGGTCTTTCTGAAGTCAGTGAGGTTCGAAAAACTGTGGGGCTGCTGCACGCAGCCCTCAGATTAACTTAATCCTCGATGTATCCCTGATAATGCTGAGCAGTCCTCGAACTGAGACGGTGATCAAGTGTGGTAACACCCCCACCCACACCAATTCCCTGCTCCTCATTTTCCCTCTCCTCTGCCCCCCAATACAAGGATGTGAAACAACAAAAGGAGCGCCCAGAGAGCAGCTTAGTTACACAACAGCGGGGGGAACTAGCACGGACTCAGACCATTGAGAGGAGGACTGTCTAAACTAGGCCTAGAGCCGGAATTACCACCTATCAGCTAACGGAGTGGGGAGAGCTAACAGATGAAACACCACTAAGTCAAAAGTGGGAGTGCTGGTTACATTGGACTAAGGGGTCAGCTTGGACGTGGGAGATTTCTTCAGCACTTGCGCCTGGGTTCTGGGGCTGAGCCGCCCGGGGCGGTCTCTGGGGAGTGCGTTGTGACTGATGGGGAAGCCCCTTCAATCAAAGGTAGTGCGCCAGACATTCAAATGGTAAATGGGGAGCAACCAAATGGCAGCGGACAGGGGGCGGGCTTTGGGAAGGACCCCTTAGCAGCACACAGAGCGACCACCCTGAGGCCATAAAGGACACAAAGGTTTAGTTGGAAGCGCAGATTGCTGCAGTTGTGAATGTGGTCAGTCTCCTACATGAAGATCACCCAAATCTAGCATATGGAGCCAAAGAATTGGAGGACCAACTTGCCTTCTTCTTCTTCACCGTCAGGGAACTTACACAGAAATGCTCCATGATGGAGAAGGAGGTGCAGGTTCTAAACAACAGGCTAGAAGATGCGGAGGGCAGATATCACTGACAACGCCAGGCTTGTGGGTGTACGAAGAAAGCAGAGAGGCCCAATGTGAAGCTCTTTGTGGAGGAATGATTGGAAAAGACATCCTACAAGGCCACGCTTCAAAGTTCTATTCGGTGACGCAGGCACACAGAATCCCGGCACGCCCTCCGCCCCTGGGGGCTGCTCCACGCCCACTTACAACCCACCTGATGAACTTCAGAGACAGGGATGTCATCTTGCAGTCGGCAAGGAAATATGGTCTTTGCCCATTAATAGCCAAGAGATAAACAGATATCCGGTCTATACAAACCTGGTCCAGTGGCAGAGGGGCGTGTTCGTACTGGTTAAGCTGGTGCTACGCCAACTAAACCTCAAATATCCACTCATCTATCCAGCAAAATTGTGAATAGTCCATGAGGATACAGCGCAATTCATGTCAACAGCGCAGGAGGCCTGGTCCTGGCTGGAACATCAGGCCGTCTCCGCCCCAGGCACAAACAAACATTGAACTGAGGAAGGTGTCCTTCCATAAGCGGAAGGCCGGATGCAGCGCACCCTCGCTGATGAATGAACAAACGAAGGCAGTCCAGGAAAAACAGTGATGGAGGCCAAAAACTGCAGGAACATTTTAGCAACAAGTGGAGGGCGCTGGTGTCGCAGAAAGGACAGTGGACAGAAATGGACCAGGGCATGGAAGGCAAAATCTGCCAGTGGTGGCCCCCATGACAGTGGAACACTTGGACTGAGGGCGGATGATCGGCTTTGCCACCTATGGGGAGGATATACGTAAGACTACGGTAAGAGAGCCTCGCTGGGCATGGGAGGAGACAGAACCTTTTTTTTCTGAATGTGGAAACTGAGAGACATGAAATGGAGGCCTAGAGGCTACCATAAGGGATCTAGGGGGATACAGATCCTTCTTAGAAAATCTCTGCCATTCCATGTGACCCGCACGTGGACCGATACCCGTGAGTGCTATGTGGCGCTACTGGGGGGAAACAGGATGGTGAACATGTTCTTATGATCAATGTATGTGCCCCACTTACAGACTGATGCACTCCATAAGTTTGGCAAGGTTCCATTAGAAGCTCCACTGTGCTTACAATAGTGGGAGGTGATTTTATTTTCACACTCAACACCCAGCTAGACAGAATGAGCAAAAGGCCAGAATGTGAATTGATTCAAGGAAAATTGAAGGAGTTTACACAGGCAATGGGGTGTGTGATGTCTGGAGAGCACTTCTCCGACACGAGATGGGCTAATCCTATTACTCGAATGCACATGGTATGCATTCCAGGCTCGACTACTTTTTCACTCCTGACTGCTCCCTGCATAGGTTCACTGAGGCATAATATTTAGCTAGGGGAATAAGCGACCACTCACCATTGAGTTACTCTGACCATAGCCTGACAGAAGGGTAGAGAGGCCGGAGGACGGAGACTTGGTGCTTGTTAAATAAACAGGAAGTCCAACGACTAGATAAAGCCACTGAACTTTATTTCAAGGAAAACAAGGAAACAGTGCAAAGCCCAGTCACGCTATGGGAAGCATGCAAAGCCACAATAAGAGGAGTGATCGTCACAGGGGACAGGAGTGACAGACAAGGAAGGATGACCGACTTGGATAGTGAACTGATGCAGCTAGAGAAGGACTATGCAGCCTGGGATTATGAAACAGGAAACAGAGCCGGAAGACTACTAGCGTAGCAAGGAAAGGGAAGGAATGTTCATGCGCAAACTCCAGGGGCAGCTTGGGGGAACAGTGAGAGATAGCGTGCTCATAACAGAAACCTTTGAGGGTTATTTCAAAGCATTTTACAGCACGAAGTTGCAGGCTGCTAGGGAGGAGATAATACACTTTGTCAAAGAATGTCCAGAGAGATATCTGAGCCCTCAACATCTGAGGGACCTTTAAACAGACATCTAGGTGGAGGAGGTGTCTAAGCCCATGCGACTGATGCAGGAGGGAAAGACTACCGGCTCAAATGGCCTGCCAACAGAATTGTTTTGAAAGCTGGTCAACAGAACGTCAGTGCCTCATGCTGCCTACTTGGTTGCTTTCCAAGAGGAGGAACGAGGAACGGAGGATATGCGAACAGCAACAGTCGTCCTAATTCCAAAGGCAGGGAAACTATGCAATCAATGGGAATCCTACCAACCGATTTCTCTGCTCAATACCGATGTTGAGATTGTGGTAAAGGTCCTCGCAATGCGTCTATGGGCAAAAAAAAACTGTGCAACCAGACCAAGCAGGGTTCATGGCCGAAAGATCAACCTGGCTGAACCTGAGGATGCTACATAACAATCGGGCAGGGGCGGAATCTTCGAATGAGGATCAAATCATTGCCTCACTTGATGCCATTAGAATTTTGGAAATTAGATTTTGTAAAGAACATACAACCATGGGCATCTAAGCGCAGGTGAATGGCAAGTCAGCTTAAGGGAAAGAAATGTCACTAAATCACACCCAATAAAGGAAGCCACCACGGACTATGAAGACGAAAATAGCCAGGTTTTAGTCTTCCTAGAAAAGGGTAAGTAGGAGTCCTACTAGGCCTTTGACTCTGTCGAATGGCTGTACCTCTTGTAAGCCCTAGCCAAGATGGGCTTCGGTCCATAGTGCATCAAGTGGGTGAGACTGCTATGATATATTGAAAGCTAGGGTGACAGTGAACAGACACATCTCCCAAGAATTTCCACTGCAGAGAGGCCCAAGACAGGGATGCCCAAACACTGGCTGCATGGGTGCGGATTGATGCAGAAGTCTGGTGGTGGCCGGGAGGCACTGGGTGAGAAAAGTATACATCATTATATGCAGATGCTATTCTGCTGTGCTTAACAAGACTGAAACAGACACTATCCAGATTGTAGGATATCATATTCATCCTTGTTAAGCACACTGCAGTCACCTTAAATTGGGAGAAGTCCCTGCTGTTTCCATTAGGTTCCTGGACACAGGACAGGGATCTACCCCTACCCTCAAAAATAGACCATATAAGATCCCGGATGCGCTATTTACGAAAATAGATACCCTAGTACGAACACTCCTCAGGCGTTGTACAACCCCGCATTACCTAAAAGTTCTCCAGAGGTCCAAACACAATGGAGGCATTGCCTAACCATGTATCCGGAAATATGAGGCAGCACAGGTAGGAGGGGTCAACATGTGACAATACCAGACACTTCTAGTAAATCTGGGCTGTATTGTGACGAAGAGGGACATCAGCCAGAAGTGGGGTAGAGAGACTCCCCCATGCATTGTGACTGAGAGGTAGACATGGACCACTGCACGATTGTGGAACAGGAGGTATATAAGGGATGAGGATGACAATCGAAGTTCAAACAAATCTGGGGCAACTGGGGCCAGGGACCCACATGAATAGCTGAAAGTGGCCCAATTAGTTGGGGGGGGGGGGGAATACTGTGGAGTGGCTGATAGGACCACAGCTGGAATATACGTATGGTTAAGTTTCTGCAATACAGGTACCTCTTTGGTAGATGGAAGTATGTGGTCAGGGGAGGGATTAGGGAACATGGGGTACCAAGAAGCACTAAGTTAATGCATAATGTGTTTGTTATGTATAAAATCAATAAACATTTAAAAAATGAATCTCTCAATGAGGCGCACAGGAAGTAAAATGAATGGGTGAAACAGATTGAGGGTAAGGATTTTAAAGCTTTAAACCACCTTTCAGATGCTGTGAAACTCGGAGGGAAGTGCCCAGCAGCCCTCAGATAACATCTGTCTGATGCCAGGGAAATTGATTTGAAACTGCTTTGTCTAACAGTGAATAAATGGGTGTTGAAAGGGACAACTTGATTAGGCATGAGAAGTATAGCTGCAAGCATAATGGATGCAGGAGTTTCTAGCAGAATGGCTAAAACCCTAATATAAAGGCCTACATTAGTTATTATGGCTCTTAGGCAAGTCACATGCCAAAGATAATCCGGTCTCTTGGTCAATTTCACAAAGAGAATGGAGGGAAGTATCCATTCTTCACTGCCATGGTGGTCATGTGCTTTAGGAGTCACAAAGGGGCACATACGATGAGGAATCTCAGATGAGGGACCCAGTGCCAGAAGCCCCTCTATTAGCCATTATGATCTGAGGTGGGAAGGAAAGTGGGAGAAACCAGTGGAGCTAGAGTTGGTAGTTGGAAAATAAACCCAAAGGCCATCTTCAGAGGAAATAAACTAACACTTAATTGGGTTTGTGCATGAGACTGTAAGCAATGGCAGAATACAAACTAATGCCTATCCAGCTTCATACCGCAGCCCATTGAATTGTGGAGAGAGCATAATTAACAAGTGTTATGATCTAATGGCCAACAGAGCAAATAGATCCTATCTCCTAACCAGAGTGGACATTAAACGAAATGGTAAGACAGCCACAACTGGTGTAGGAGTGTAGAAGAAGCAAGGTGATGCATGCGTCATATGGAATGATTGCAGAAAATTCAAGTTGGTACCAGATGACAAGGGCAGAACCTCAGAAGGGAATAGTCAAGGCACCTGTGACCACTTCTCCATTTGGTAGGGAGGGCGACTACCCTGAGACAAACCACGTACTGGAGTTTGTGTTACTTCCAGAGCTGTAACTTCCAAATTCAGACTACCATAGAAATGTGGCGCAGACCATGCCCTCCAAAGGACTGGATGGCAAGT
This sequence comes from Pleurodeles waltl, assembly GCF_031143425.1. Classification (NCBI taxonomy): domain Eukaryota; kingdom Metazoa; phylum Chordata; class Amphibia; order Caudata; family Salamandridae; genus Pleurodeles; species Pleurodeles waltl. The sequence goes on along the minus strand of NC_090447.1, from coordinate 1,401,109,224 downwards.
TAAGAGTGGCTCTGGAGTAAGGTTTGCAATAAAGCAAGCACTCTGGCCTTCAGTCCAGAGCCAGCAGAGGTAAGTAGTGTCTCAACAGCATAGAAGTTTCCTGATGCAGCTGACCATGTGTCACCATTAGCAGACCACTTGTGCTTAAAGAAAATGAACCAGCTTTTGTGTCTGCTCTACCGGCAGGGCAGAATGTCCAGATGTTCCGACTGACCTATCTGGCTGATCAAGCCAAACCTTGGCACTGCCAGTACCATTTAAGTCAGAAAGAATCAACATTTTTGTTGCATTTGAGCTCCCCTCTCTCCATCAAGCAACACATCTGTACTGGTTGGAGTAGACCAAGCTGTCAGATGGCCTACATCAGTACCACTGAGGAGCACTGCTGCTCTTGAAGACACTAGAACACACCAAACAGGGGCTGCCTGTTCAACCACAATGAAGCATGGGTCATATATAACAATAAGAAGCAAAGCCGCAAGTGGTATAACGTTAAACATTTGCTTCGACAATTGTCAAAAGATTACCTACATTCATACCACAACAGAATGATTGCAAAGAATAAATTAAAGCACTGCCAACATTAATGAGCAACGTTTTTATAGAAAAAAAATATTTATTGTTAATGCAAAACGTTAAGGTGGTCAGTGCTTCTTTAAGAACATTGTGAAATAAATTACAGAGGTGCAAACGTATGTATCAACAAATATGGTACACACCTGGCTTTAAAATAGTCTATCCTCTCCACTTAATGAATTAAAACTGTTCACAGGTGACAACTGATTTTCCACCCTAAGGACACTGGGATCATCATCAACTCAAAACAGTGTAGTGGAGTCAGAAGGCACCAATTTACCTACACAACAGTCAATATATATATATAAACAAAAAAAAAAGGACAAGTGAGTAGTAATGAAATAATAGGTGGTGGAGGAAACGACTTAAAATAGTAAGTGTGTCAGCTAGGCTCCACTTAGAACATTTATTTAGGCTGCATTCCCCAGAAAGCTAGTTTTTGACAGAGGACCAAATTTCACCTCTGCTTACATGAGAACCAGGAAGAAGGAAGCCGGTATCACCTAACATTACGCCAGAGTGCATCACTTCTAGACTGTTTGAATAAGACTGAAGAATATGATGGTGAACTCTAGACAAGACCCTCAAGAGAAACTGGGATATCTTTGTGCCATATGTCTAGTCACCTACATGGAGATGCCATGAAAAAGTGTGGGATTAAGCCTTTTCAACTTATTTGTGACCATCTTGTACTATGTTTCCTTAATCTTCTTTCAGGAGCACGATTCCTTAGGAGCGGCATGCCTCTGTGATGCTCACCAGCACTGACTCCGTAATACATATAATTATCCAGGCTTGGAGCAACATTAGATGCAGATATACATATCTTAGGGCATCAGTATTCTGCCTTACCTGCATACTCCAAAACTTTAAGGTGAACATATTTCAAAACTAACTCCACAGTGATTATGCTCTGTTGTCAGTCTATACAGGGAGTGCAGAATTATTAGGCAAGTTGTATTTTTGAGGATTAATTTTATTATTGAACAACAACCATGTTCTCAATGAACCCAAAAAACTCATTAATATCAAAGCTGAATATTTTTGGAAGTAGTTTTTAGTTTGTTTTTAGTTTTAGCTATGTTAGGGGGATATCTGTGTGTGCAGGTGACTATTACTGTGCATAATTATTAGGCAACTTAACAAAAAATATATATATACCCATTTCAATTATTTATTATTACCAGTGAAACCAATATAACATCTCAACATTCACAAATATACATTTCTGACATTCAAAAACAAAACAAAAACAAATCAGTGACCAATATAGCCACCTTTCTTTGCAAGGACACTCAAAAGCCTGCCATCCATGGATTCTGTCAGTGTTTTGATCTGTTCACCATCAACATTGCGTGCAGCAGCAACCACAGCCTCCCAGACACTGTTCAGAGAGGTGTACTGTTTTCCCTCCTTGTAAATCTCACATTTGATGATGGACCACAGGTTCTCAATGGGGTTCAGATCAGGTGAACAAGGAGGCCATGTCATTAGATTTCCTTCTTTTATACCCTTTCTTGCCAGCCACGCTGTGGAGTACTTGGACGCGTGTGATGGAGCATTGTCCTGCATGAAAATCATGTTTTTCTTGAAGGATGCAGACTTCTTCCTGTACCACTGCTTGAAGAAGGTGTCTTCCAGGAACTGGCAGTAGGACTGGGAGTTGAGCTTGAGTCCATCCTCAACCCGAAAAGGCCCCACAAGCTCATCTTTGATGATACCAGCCCAAACCAGTACTCCACCTCCACCTTGCTGGCGTCTGAGTCGGACTGGAGCTCTCTGCCCTTTACCAATCCAGCCACGGGCCCATCCATCTGGCCCATCAAGACTCACTCTCATTTCATCAGTCCATAAAACCTTAGAAAAATCAGTCTTGAGATATTTATTGGCCCAGTCTTGACATTTCAGCTTGTGTGTCTTGTTCAGTGGTGGTTGTCTTTCAGCCTTTCTTACCTTGGCCATGTCTCTGAGTATTGCACACCTTGTGCTTTTGGGCACTCCAGTGATGTTGCAGCTCTGAAATATGGCCAAACTGGTGGCAAGTGGCATCGTGGCAGCTGCACGCTTGACTTTTCTCAGTTCATGGGCAGTTATTTTGAGCCTTGGTTTTTCCACACGCTTCTTGCGACCCTGTTGACTATTTTGAATGAAACGCTTGATTGTTCGATGATCACGCTTCAGAAGCTTTGCAATTTTAAGAGTGCTGCATCCCTCTGCAAGATATCTCACTATTTTTGACTTTTCGGAGCCTGTCAAGTCCTTCTTTTGACCCATTTTGCCAAAGGAAAGGAAGTTGCCTAATAATTATGCACACCTGATATAGGGTGTTGATGTCATTAGACCACACCCCTTCTCATTACAGAGATGCACATCACCTAATATGCTTAATTGGTAGTAGGCTTTCGAGCCTATACAGCTTGGAGTAAGACAACATGCATAAAGAGGATGATGTGGTCAAAATACTCATTTGCCTAATAATTCTGCACTCCCTGTATTGTGTGGCCTGTCTACAACAACATAAATAAAGGTTCCTCTTAAGCCTCAGGTTTGCTCAAAGTGCATAATGGCGTATATCCAAATGACCTTTATTAACTTGACTGGCTTTTGAGCAGTAGTGAAAAAGGTTAACAGATATTTCCAAAAATCCAGATACTGTTCTCGTTCAAATACAAAACAAATGTCTATAGCGTCATACTTATACAGGTACCAACCATATCAACAAGAGATGGTGGCCATGCCTTAAGGCACTGAGCATTCCACATTATTCAGGAGGGATACCACAAAGGCAAAAGTCTATAACAAAAGCAAGACCTTTCAGCAATCTGAAAACTGGGAGCTTCACCTAGCTGCTCCATAAACAATTTTCTTTTTGCTGGACAATGTCGACAACTATTTTCCTGAATCTTTCTCCCTAGTTTTTAATTATTCTTCTGGTTTGCTTATTCTACTATGAGATCATTCCCAAAGCCATATGTGATCTGATCCACCCCCCCCCCACACTCACACACACACGGTTCATTTTAAAGCTTTGCCCATGGCACACAAGCCAAACAAAAATTTGTTGGCTTGAAGGTAATCCAATCTGCTTTTTCCCCGTATGCTTTTGTATTCTTTTTTCGGCTTCTGTAAGTATGAAGGTCTTTAGATCTGCAGGTGCCACATGGGCAACTGGTTATATCTCAAGATAATTCACATAACCTAAACAGGGCAAGGTGCAAGAGGGATGTGTCTAAATACTTAATTTCCTGATATGTTCTGTATCCTCTATAGTAAAATAAATCTGACAGCATGTTTAATGTGCAGGGGGAAAAAAAGAATAGCCATTATGCCTCTAGGTTGAGCATTCCAGGTGTCACTTATGTTTAGTTGGTCAAATAGTTATTGAAGAGAAGCAAATGCTGTAACTAAAGGTCTTGAGGTCTTGTTGTGGTCTTGACAATGTCTAAATCAGGGACAACTACAAAACTGAAGACCACCAGCTATATCATATGCATGTTTTTTGTATTTCTATACCGAAACCTAGCTAAAAACAAAGGAGGGGTGAACAGGGCCAATGGCTATGATAAAGCTGTATACCAGGCATCTTTTGTCTTCTCACAATGCATTCCTTGAGGATGAAATCGGTGACTGTGGTACATCCAAGTGACTTGACATTGGGTAAAAGCTGGACTTCAAATCTGTGTGGGTTTATGTTGTTGAGCCGGTTTGGTTTAGTTGCTGCTTGTTGTTCTTGGCACAAATTCTGTTTTGGTGGGGCTAACCTTCAGCTAAGTGCTGTCAAGGTAGTTCCACAATTTATTCATCAAACCCTAATACAATCTACATTTCCTATGTTGTGTTCATATGAGCAAAGTAGCAGAATCAGGCTACAGTGAAAGGCACCTACCACACCCATAGACCATCCACCTTTGTGGTTTACTACTTTGTGAAAAGGAACAGGATTCTCCAAACTCAAACACAACATCAATGACCTCACAAAGATCAAAGTATGTGTAAGAGGAGGACCACTCAAGCTCCCTGCCTTTATTATTCAAATGAGTTGCTGTAGCATCTCCACCATTTTATGCCTCCTATACGAACATGACATTGTTATCTCTTAAGTATTTTGTGCTCTTTATTTTTACCTTTAATTTATTCAAAACTATGGGGCCCTGCTCAAACGTCACCATACTGGCTAAGGTTGGGCTCGATTTTTATTTGGAATACCCCTGTTCCTTCGGATCATCTGTTGTCCTAGTGACAGTTCTTCCTTCTCCAGGCGATATAGTTCAGTATGCAACCCAGGAGTTATATTGCTGTTTTGCTCAATCTTCCTGTTTTCATGTTAAATTGTTTTTGGAATTCTGGAAGGGAGTTCATTTTCTACAAGTGCTCTCATTTCTGTTTCTGTTCCCACAACTACCTTCCCAGGCACCACCACCATCACTCCAGGCAGTACTTGTCCTCCTCTCGGGGGAAAGAGGAGATCCTTATTCAATACCTGTCTGCCACTGTCCTCGGAGAAGGGATGTACAATACAACCCCTAACCCGTCGTTATCAAGCAGTCTCACCTGCTTCAGTGTCAGCTGGGCCGTCTCTAACTTGGCACCAAGCCCTGCCCACTGTGGGCCTGCCTCTGGACTCAATCTACACTCCTGTGGCACTCTGCAATCCTGCTACATCATGCGCTCGCATTGAATACTTAATGCTGCTCCCGCCGGGCGTCTGATTACCTGGGGGCCATTTCTTTGGTGATGCAGCAATGGAGCAGGTCTTCTCAGGTGGCCATATTGGCCCCTCTGCATCATGTCAGATTCCTAATGCTAACTCTGTTATTACACATCTCCTTCTGTTTAGTTTTACACTGGTGATAGCCAAGGAGATCATGGGCAGATACAAGGGCTGCTCCATTGTGTTTGCTCTCGTTGGCACACATCAGAGCTCCACTCCCCCTCCTCTTGTCTACTGTTTTATTCTACTACTTTGTTGCTCCTTTTTCTTCTGATGTAGGTTTCCCTGTTTCACGGTCCAGAGGCAGACAAGAATGCTAAACCTACAGAGGAGCCCTCGCTGCACTTACTTGCTATGATTTCTAACTCTGCTCTGTTGAATATTTGTCGATTACGAGGTTGGGCAATATGTAAAAGGGTTGTCCCTAAACAACATACTGTTGCAGCCACAGTTGGAAATCACCTGAAAGGGATGTTAGCACTGAGTTTCTTCAGACTAAGGTAAATAACGTGCAACAGGTCACAAACCTAAATGTAATATTAGAACAAAGGTCTAGAAGCAAAAGGATTAGAGGTTTGAATGTAGGTAAATAAACATACTTTAGATTGTATGTTGTCCAACCACAAACCATTGCTAAACCCGTGGCTATTGGGGAGGCAGGAGACACTGATACTGCAATAGAGACTACAGACAAGAGCCCTACTAGACATACCATACAGGGTATTAACAAACACACACTAGACTCAGCCAGAATATTGTGGGGGGCTTACGAACTCACAGTACATCAGAAGTGTACAAGCACCTTGTATGAGGAGAGGAAACTATCAGCTGAAAATACTGACTCGGGAACGTGTTCTCAGAACAGAGGCAACAAGCCCAATGAGCTAGAGAGGACTACATGAGACCTGGGAAAAATGTGAGAGCAGGAAGAAGCTCGGGATGGGCAAGGCCAGTTTGACTAAAAGCACAACACAAAGCAACAATACAAAATCATAGATAAGGCACCATTTAGCATGGCAGCAACTAGGAAAAAAGGGGGCAAAAAAGGTGCGGCAATGTGAGATGAGATGGCCCACTGGTTAACAACTCAGAAAGTGATCAACAAGAGATTCAAGGAATTGTACACCAAATTATACAGCCAGCATGTGGAGGCAGATAAGATCTCAATCAATACCACACTAGATGAGGCCAGGTTGCCTAAAAAGGAGGCAAACCTGAAAGATAAACTCAATGTACCCTTAGATACTGATGCCATGAAATGGGCTATTTAGCTGTTGGGTGGGTGGGGCAAAACGTCAGGGAATGTCAACTTATCTGACAAATTTTACAAGGAATATGCATAAATATTGGTCCCTGCCACTAGATATGTACAACGGCATTCGGGGCAGGAAGGCTCCCTGACACGCTGGAGGAGGCAATGTTGGTGGTCCTTCATAAGGCAGGCAGGGGCAAGCCCAACTGTGAGTCCTACAGACAGCTATCAAGGATAGACAGTAAGATGAAGCACCTAGCAGAGGCAACAGGAAACTGATAACTGAGAACCATTCCGGGGCCAAAACACTACTATGAACATAAGAGAGGCCTCCTTCCTGCAAGACCATGTGGAAAAAAAAAAAACACACACAAACATATGTACACCAACTCGTCCCAGTGCTGAAAAGGCCTTGGACATGGTAGTAGTGCTATGCTTAGAGCACTTAAGTAATACAGGCTAAGTAAAACGTTCCTTTGATTGGGGTTATTTCTCTTTAGTCACTTCTCGAGTGAAAAGTGATAAACAGATCTCTTAAGAGTAGCTGCAAAAACAAGACTGAGGTGTGCCCTGTTTCCACTGGTCTGCGTACTGGTGAGTGAACCACTGGCATAAATAGATCTAGGCACAGAAGAAAGAGAATACTGATGAAAAACATCCACCATGGCAGGTCATTATATAGTGATGACATATTACTATCAATTAGACATATAGCCAAAGATGAAATGAAATAGAAAACCTGCAAGGAGAGGTGGGATTGCTATCTGGCTTCAAGTTAAACGTAACTAACTTCATAATGTACCCTCTCCTACTGTTCATCCCAGGAGACCTCAATAGCTTGCCACTAACACTGCATTTGACACCATCCACATATTTAGGCATACGTCGTGGGGGCCCAGAAGCAGTGTAGGAGAACAATGTGGAGGCACTGCTAAAAGCATTAAAAGTGAGTGCAGAAAAGTGGCTGCAATACCCAACACCATCAATGAGGCGCTTAGCTAGTAACCAATACAAATTCCAAGGTCATGCTCCCAGAGGCTGACTCGCTGATGCACTGGCAGGAGTGATCAGTACATAAGATACATGAGATCTGGAGACTGATGACTCCAGATGTCAGAGCATGCTAACAATTAGCTCTTAAATGTAGTGCCCTAGTTAGGGAATTTGCCCTAGACCCAACGAGCACGAGCACGCTACTTTGTTTGATAATTCACCTTGACTCAGGGGTGTGGAATTCCTATAGTCCACAGGACATATTGTTAGGGGTCAAGGACAACACGTTGCGACAAGTAGGCCCAAACTCCTGCAGCACCAACCCTTTGTCTGCCAGTTTATAAGGAAGGGTACTGTCTGTAGTTGAGGCAATATTTGCAACCATTTGTTAATGCTGTTCGAACGTGTATTTATGGTTCAATAATGCAAAGCCTTTTTTATTAGGGTGAGCACTCTAAATATATGTTGTAAGGTCACACTGCACTACTGTCAGTGGCTCCAGTAAAAACAAAATGTTTTCCCACGTTTCAAAAGTTTAATATGAGGTTACACATAATGCTCCCAGAATGCTCTCTGATTATATGTTTGCAGATGCTGATAAGCAAGATTGATGATTATTTGCTTTCAAAATAAAATGGTCAGAAGAAAAATGCAAGTAGGAAACAAAAAAACGTTTTTTCTAAAATACTGTGAAAGTGAAGGTACTATTTCTTCGAAGCATCATTTACTAAAATGCGCTGATGCATGCTAGCATTTAAAAAAATATTCATAATGGAAAATAAGTGTAACCATTTTCAACAAGATTACGGGAAACATGAAAATAAACAAGCACTGGCAAAGCCAACGGTTATAACATTTGTTGTCATTCTTTTGGTTGTGTCAATGTGTGTCTTGTTTGACATGGCTTTTGTAAGACTTTATTGTTGTGGGAGCTGCCAGGCCCTCACCATTGTAACAAACATTGGCAAAAAAAGTTTAAAAAAAAAAAAAACATTTAAAAAGAAGTTTTGGGGCCTCAAAAAACACATATTGCCACAGTGGTTTCTGACACTGAACAAAACTACTTTGTCTGCCAATATGCTTACCTGTGGAAGAGCAAAATAGTATCCCTCACAGTAAAGCCAGCCGATAGATGGATATAGAGAGAAATAGAATTTTAATTAAAAAGAAATGTCTTGGAGAACGCAAGACCTAATTAGGGGTCCAGTTTTTAAAGAAAGTCTCAAAGTGCGTCCATGGTATATGTCTTTGCATTAGTGGCTTTCATGAATTCACAAGAATTTACAGAAATAGACCAGGAAAACATACTTCTAGAAAATATTTGTGAACTGTAGTTTAGCATGAGCAAATATGCATGTGTAGATTTGCTCATGCGAAAATCTGTTGAGCTTGCAAGTTCACTTTTTTTCCCTCAACCCTGGATAAACTTCTATTTCTGCTCTGGTCACAAGTACATTTTCAACTTTTCTCAGTATGGGAAAAGATTTGACAAGAGCTGGTGAAAATCCTTAAAAGATGCAAGTTAGAAGATTTGTTCAGACTCAAAGGCATTCCAGCCCTGGAACTATTACTTACCACTTCCTCCAGCCCCAGTGTGTAGATCTGTGGAAAGGTGGCAAAATAAGGAAATTGTTACAGCAGGGCTTGAAATTGCTAGTATTCAAGCCCTACTATAGTATTAGCCCTGGCATAGTCAGAGAGGCTATTATCAGAGCTCTTACATAATGAGATTGCTGCCATAATTTGTCGCTGCACTACATGGCACCAAAGGGACACATAGATTTTTTACAGGACAAGTAGTTTTAAGGAGCAACCTGTCCCATTGACAAGTAGATATTTTATTAAATCCCACACCCCAGTTGACTGCCTTACCACTGCTACCTAAGAAGGCGGTGATGCCAATGCACATGCTTTGCCAGTGCTTATTTATTGGTTAATGACTAACACTACAGTACTACAAAAGGGGCATAAATGTCTATTGTAGTTGTTACTGTGGCACATCACCCTGTGCCCACTGCTGTCTAAATTTATGATGGTTGACAACAACAGAAGGAAAACCAGTGACTAGAAGCCATATGAAAAATTGATGGGATTTGAAGCCAGTTTCATCACATTTACAATAATCACAATAGTTTAGAAAGGTTATCTGGCCTTTCCAAAATAAACAGAGACCCACATGATCAACCATGTGTTACTGGGTTTAGGGGAGTGTTGTAAATTAGTGTCCCTACTATTTAGGGCCTGCCAACATGTGGAGAACAAAAGATTAGATCAACTGATGGAACCCTGAAATAAGGATGGAGGGAGAGAATTAAGAACACAGGATTGGTTGAAAATATTTGCAAATTCCCAAAAGGTCACTAGAAACGCCAGGTTCAAACTATACATGGCTCCTCCACTAATGTACAGAATTAATCCAGAATATAGTGCCAACTGCCGTAAATGTACACTAAAACGTCGGCACCAACATACACATGAGATGGGAGCGGGGTTGAGACAAAAATTAAACACCCTAACAGCCATCACACTACAAAAAAGTTAACAGCCTCTGTTTGCTGGGGCTGGCTAATATAACCGTACAATGTTGATGAATGCTACACAAGAGGATAATTGAGCTACAATGGGAAAGACAAGTGGCACAAGGATTTAATTCCTGGGAGGCAGATTTGATTAGATGGATGAGAAGAAAATTGCAATATCAAAGAGGGGAAGTGAATTGAGTGATGGTATAGAAAGCAATATTGACGAAATGCAAACACCATGGGTGTGAGTCAACTGACGCAAGCCAATGGGCTGCTACGGAGAAGAATTAAGCTCCCTTACTGAGAACCAAAACCCAAGGTGAAGTGAATAATGGTAATAATAACTGTAAAGGTGGACATTTATTGAGAAAACAATTACAAAATTGTGTAAATCATTATGGAAAGGTGCAATGTGCTGGGATTTCCACTGGAGGGTAAGATAGCTGTTATGATAATTTAATGTTTATAGAAACCGAACATCAATGAAAGGATTTTTTTTTCACTGGCAAGCTAATAACAAAATAGGTAATGTCAGGCACATAAAATGAACTCTTACATCTAAGCAACTAAATAGGTGTGTACTGGGCTATACCCACTTGAGTTTCAAATTATCTTCAATGTTTAATTTAGCAAACATTAGAAGAGAGTAAGGAATGTTTTTTTGTGCCAACTATGTACTTTTACATCTCAAAAGAGCGCATCCCTTTAATAAATGAACTTCATAAACCCACGAAACATGGACTGCAGTCCCGGTGTGTCCCTTCTGTATAGTTACCTATGTTTATGACTGTGTGTACCGCACACAAGCACCAAAGTTGCAAGTGACCAAAACCTGTGATAAACTTCATTTGAGGGGACATTGAGTTTATCTACGTCACAGAAGGACTGTGCTATGAAAGTAGAAGCACTATCAACAATCCTTACAAAAACTTAAATTGAAGTAATAATGTTACAACAACACTCAGAACAAATGTCAAAATTCACCATGTAAGGCACCTATTCAATCTTAACTCCCCTGATGCACTCATAATGGACTTACACATGACATCGCCTATAGCATCACAAATCACATAATTCAAAATATCAGGGATGACATCACACATAAAATGACCTATGATATTATTGATGAAAACATTGAAGACCTCATCAAAGACCATGTTGACTTCCTAGAGAGGAAACCAGGTCACATCAGACCCCAACTGCCCATTACATTTAGTAAATGTGTAAAAGACCACAATTTGAGTCGCTTAAGTAGTAACTGTGTTAGCCCAACCCACCACTGAATTGGCCTTCAGTGTAAAATCAATCCTCACAATAGGCACCGTTACTCAGTTGTCTAAGTAAACCTCATACTCACGTGTACTTTGTTGAGTAAGTCAGATTTCCTCCGTGATAAACTGGTGGGTCCCACTGTAGCACGTGTCTAAAATTTACAGAATTCATTCGGACATTTTGCGGTGGTGGCACTTTGGCGAGTACTGTGGAATGATGATAAATATGTTTCAAATATTGCTCAGTGAATTATTTTGTATGCAACTAGTGATACTTCAGAAATAAGATTATCCAACTAAATAATACAGATACCAGCCCTGGTGAAGATATATTGCAAAATAACAAAATGCAGAGCATAAGTAAGTTAACTTTCATGTGAGCATAGCATAAAACTAGATCTAGTGTTATTTAACAAAGAATGACGTAAGTAGCATTGGGTGTATTATCTCTTTATAATCTATTTATGTAACTCACTTTTGGCTAGGAGTGCATTCACTTTCATTAGTGAGGGTGAATGTTGTAATCATAACTAAGCGCACCACATTCAAGTCAAGTCGAGAATATCTTTATTCGGCCAATGAATATGACCATAAAAGCGCAATTAAAATCCAAATTACATCTATACATCAAATATTAGAACAATTAAAAAGAAACCATCACCAAAACCATCTAATAACCAGGTAAAGTGTGTACTTTAGCAGGTAAAGTTTAAATGTCAAAGATTTCGACACATATCATCCAATAATTAGTTAAAGTGCATAAGGTCTTCCCAGGGTAACAGTAGCAACAATATAACTAAGAGCAGCAGTGCAAATTTCGGTAGAAGAAAGACAGTGCAGGTGAATCGACCCATCTTTATAAGATGTAAGATGTTTTGTTGGAAGGATTGGATGCCAAAAGCGCATTCGGAAGAAGTAGTATAGCATGCAAAAGAGCATAAAGTGCGGAGTGGATTGGGCAGTAACTGCATCACAGGGGCAACACGGGAGAGATGTGCCAAGAGCCTACTGTGAGGAAACCCACTAAAAAAAGGGATTGTATCAAGTCTTAGCCTTGTAAGATAAAATCTATGCTCCGGGTTAGTTATCCAGGCTAAATATGGTTCCATACCTGCAGTTGTAAATATTTGCATATACTTGAGTACTGATGGCATATCCAGGATGCTTGGAAGTCAGGTCTCCTCTCTAGAGGACTCCTAAGCCTCTTTAAGTGTAGTTTTGGATTTGGAACCAATACTTTCTGGACTATTAAATAAGTGACTATCACTCAGGCTGTAAATAGTGTTTTTTTATATATGCCAGCCATGGGACAGCAGACATATAATCCAGGCTTAACCAATCTACTAACACCTGTGTTGAGAATTTTGCATTTTGAGTACGCCAGATCTTTGAACAGAGAGAAGAGGGGCTAGGCTAAGTTGGTCCTCTATAAAATGTAGTTGTATTTCTATATTTGCAATAAAACTCACAGTAGCTCTAGTAATAGCCATAATCCTGCACATAAAACAGTTTTCTGCTGCCTGGAATTTCCCTGATGCAGCACAACCCCTAACTCCAGCACCTTAGGTGCACACTGCTAAGCGTTTACTTTTATAAAGCTGGACCATCTCCTGTACCGGCTTTTGGCAAATCTAAAAATAGCATCACCGGCTGCCCTCATTTTTTATGCTCTATGAATCAAAACCTATCCCATCACCTGTCTGCATCCAATAAAATACCTAGATAATTAAACGTAGATACTTTAATAATAGGTCTCCCTCCTATAAAAATGTTTTTGATTTAGTGATTTTGGGGCCATATGACATGATAAAAGACTTTTGTTGACTCACCTTAAGTTTAAGACCAGACTTGAACTCATTAAAAGCATTTAAAATAATTTCTAGGCAATTTGCTATGCACGCTAAAAGAACTGCTTTATCTGTGTACAGCAAAACTGGGACTGCCTGGATGCCAATTCTGGGGACAGTTTTTCTACATGTAGGCGGTTTCTAGGGAATTTATGTAAAACAAAAAGAGGAACACAGCCCTGCCTAGCCCCTCTAGCCACTCTTATCGGTGCTATACAATCACCAGTTCGTGAGTAACGCACCTTAGCGGAGATGTTCCAGTGTAGACAATAAGATCTAAAAGTGGGGTTTCGATACCAGCCTGTTTGATCAAATCTCACCTTTCCCTATCCACAAGGTCAAATGCACATCAGAGGCCCATAAAGGCCATATGCAGAATTCCTTACCTGGCCTTGACATATTTACCCAGGGTAAGTGTGAAATTTAGGGGCTGCTCTGCAGTCCCTAGTCCTGGTCAGAAATTGTATTGAACTGGACTAAAAAAGGAGTTAGCCTCTTCCCAGGACTCTAATTTACCCAAAATAACAAGGCCTAGAACCTTCACTGCTGAATTGATCAGCGAGACTGAACAATAACATGCAGGAGAGTTCTGGTTGCTTTTTCACCGCCCTCACCAAAAAACTATCAGTGGTCGTGCACAGGTGTTTTCTTGAGGATCTGTGCTGCTCACTGCATTTACCTTTCTTTTACCCATGCTGGCACCAATTAAGATAAAAAGAGAAAAAAACATTTAACTCACACAGTTTAATCCAGGAAAAGCGGGCAGTCGGTGTAGCCTCAGCCAGTCAATAGCAGTAAGGGCGACAGGGTCAAGGCCAAAAAAAGCAATAGGATGGGCTTGGCCTCTGTCAGGCTAACATGGGCCCGTCTTACCCATTTTTTGCCCGGGCGCATCAGGGGCCCATCCACTGAGAATGGAAAGCGGGGGGAACAAAGTCCCACCCCAGCCCATTGTGGCCCAAACACAAAGTCAAAAAGTTTTAGCTGTGCGGTCTCTTCCTTCATTCCGCACTGCCAGGAAGTGGCCACTCTTTTGAAGCTCATCAGGGGCCCGCCCTCTAAGAAAGGGTGGGGGACTGTGCAAAGCAAATATTCATAAATCAAAACACTTATGGTTTTCATAACTTGTTGATAGGCTGATCAAGTACACAAACAAAATGCATGCATGCCTGCAAGGTGTTCACCCATGGGCTCCTGGACCAAAACAATTAAAGGTCGATGTTTTTTTTCAAGAGCATAGGCTCCACAAACAGCAGTAGTCAAGAGCCCTGGGACAGCACAGTGATTGAAGGAGTCACCTTACAAATGCTTATGCTTGGAACTTCTTTCTTTACGTTATTAAATATTGATACTAGTTAAATCTGAAGAGGTCCCCTCCTACCTCATGGCGATGGGTCAACCTTCATTCAATTGTTACCAAATGTATTTAATTATTCATTACCAGAATAAGTAGCAGTGCAGAGGAGGCGGTCTACAAGGCCCTTGGCTGCCTATGGAAGCTCAACAAGACGGGGGCCCATGGATGGAGGCCGGGGATAATACCCTGAATTGACTATTGGAAAATATTATCCCTGCTGCTGCTCTAAAGGGGACGGGCGTGGGGTTACCCCTCTAGCCAATGTCCTTGCATAGACAATTCTTGATGATATGCACTGTATTGTGCTTGTTGCGTTGCCCCGTGAGTTTTTTGTCATACAAAACCACATAAAAAGAATTTTAAAAATGTTTCTTTCAACTTGACTTTTCTTAGATCTCTTCTTCTGCGAGGGCTGTTTGGCATGATGTTTGCTTTGTTTTTGATGCATCACTGCTATATTAAAACAGTATTAAACGTTATACATAATTATTGGTTCTCCATGCACGTGTAAATATGTCAGCTTTTCAGGGTTGACTATGTTAAGAAATTGAGGGATTGTCTAGCTTTGGTCACAATTATTCTAGAGTGGATTTTCACTGAGAAAAGATGATCCAGGGGTGCCTCAAATATAATGTTCTGCATTAATGGCTCGGGAGCAGATAAAACCTTCATCCACAGGCACTTGTTCAACGTAACACAATTTATCAAGAGGCTGGTTCACGATCTGCCACAGGTACGGCTCCTACAGCCTCCGAGTGGGAAACCGCAGTAGTTGTGCATTGTGGCTGGAAACATGAGCGGCATCTGTGTGGCAGCCTGGACGGCCTAAACCTTGATGGTGAAGGTACTGTCTGCACACAGCCCGCTGGCAGGTGTTACTGATGCCCCCCTGAGCTGCTGGCATGGCTAGCAGGAGCAAACACTGACTCTGTCAGAAAGAATGACTGCCCAGTGGTGTGCAGCTTTCTCGCACGGCATGAGTAATGTTATCATCCCTTCTCTTTTTTTGTGAAGCATCTTTTTATTTATTTTCAGCACAAAACAACAAAACGCAGGGCATTCATCGGGTATAGGAAGGAGGCATATTTCATAAACAGATATTCCGTAGCGCTGTCTGCAGGAAACAAAGGATATCTAGTGATACATCCATTATTGCCTCCCCTCAGCCCGTGAAGCGTTGGTGCCATCCCCGCCCTGCCTCCATCTAGCGGCCATTCTGCCCGTGATAGGCACTTCAGCCACTCCGTATCTTTTCAGGCTCCCCCTGCTTTGGTTCATCACTTCCTCCACCTGTTGACACTAATACATGTCCTTCTCCCAGCCGAGAATTCCCCGGTGGGCAGGGGTGGTATCCCATGTCCGTGCCGCATTTCTTTTTGCCACTCCAGCCCCCATCTCCAACCACAATTTTGAGTATTTGAGACAGCTGCCCTCCCCGTGAGCTCCCTTCTCAGCAGCATTATTCAGCCGGGCGCGTAGGCACTGTGTTCTCTCTCTGCAACTGGGTTCTATGGGAGGGATTGACTACGGGAAAGTCTTTGGTCCTCTTAATGGCACAGGAATACTACCCCGATTCTCACCACACTGTCAGCAGGTTAAATGGACAAAACCAGCTGTTTTTTTCTGCCATCTAGGTTTCAAATTCACAGCAAAACTGTAACAAACCCCCCTTTAAAGAAGAAAAATCCTCTGTTAATAGACTGGAAATGTGGATCCCCCTCACTCCCACACACATCTGCAAAGATCTGAAAGCAGAGCTCGAAACCCCCAAGTGTGAGGTTTCACGTCCTTCTGCCCCCCTTGGGCTGATTATTTAGGGCTTGTGCAGCTGGACCCCCACCAACCCATGCCCCCACCTGCCTGCGCAAGAGGGTGGACACAGGACTTTACACTGAATCTGCAGGGGGAGTATGCAACAGACCGGGTATCCCACAGGCTGCACAGTGTGAAAGGAACCAGGCTGGGTTGTCACCGGTCTCCGCTTCTGTTCACTGTGTCACTGGAACCCATAGTGTGTACCTTCTCCAAACCTGATGGAGACTTAGGAGTCAATGTGGCTCGTACGACGCATACATTTTTGTTGTATGCCATACACATGTTACGGTACTTCACGGAGGCACATATGGGGTTGGGGCCAACAGTTTCAGCAATGCGGCTGCTTGGTAGGATGTCTAGTCTCACAGTGACCTGAAACAGACTGTGCATTCCCCAATGCAGCAAATGCGAATTTATCTAAATGGGATTCTTCCAAATAGCGATCTACAGTTGTAATTTGACTGTTCGGGTACCTACGGGTCAAAGGTTACCCAAAAGAAGTGGACATTGCGGCAGGCAATATACAACCGGCATTAAAGGCCCTCTGAGACACCAACTCCTTTTGGCGAGAAGCCTGCATTATTCATGGCGGGCACGACTGCTGCAGCTAAAATGGCAGCCCCAGCCCGCGCTGCTAGACTGCTGTATTTTTATCATCCCATTATTACCCTGACCTCCACTGTTACAGAACAAGACTCGATGTTACCTTGATAACTGGACTATGAATGAAGCTCTGGCTGATGTAGGCTGGTACTGCACACACTCCACCTGCCACCAGAGGAGGGGGATCTGGGAGCCCCAGACTTCGAGCTTTGTTAATTGGCAGCCCATGTGCAGTGGGTCCCCTTCTGCTGAAATTATAACAAAAATTATAGCAATTTAGAGGGAACTGGGAAGTAGGACAGTGACGGAGTCCTCTTGTGGCACAGGGGAATAGGTTGGAAGGCGCCCGGATTGATGCTGGCATAGGTGTTTAAAGTGAGAGGTTAGGACGGCTAAGTACACCACCTTCCCAGCTCTCTGGTGCCTATTACAACTACCAGTTACGTCAGCTCCACAGTATGTCTTTTACCATAACGGTGGGGAAACTTTTGAAAACAGAGTATTGAAATTCTTTCATGATATCCTAAATCGTGGTGACCCAACAGGCCACCAAATCCCACATGGTCCTATCACAATACCAATACTCACCAAAGGTGTAAAGGTAACGATTTTGAACTACCCACTGATGTTTTTAATTCCTTTTTTTTTTTTTTTTACCTTATGGGATGGTAAAACGTTAGGCTCTTTACTACACAAGGCATTGCGAGAATTACATAAAACGTCTTTTGGGGACTGTTAAAAATCGGGTCTCTAGTTGGCAGAGGTATTTTGTCCAACTAGGGACCACAATCATAGTCAGGGCAAGTCACAATACAATCCAAATTATCCTGTGCCCACCCCCTGGTAGCTTGGCACTGAGCAGTCAGGCTTAACCTAGAAGGTAATGTGTAAAGTATTTGTGCAATGATCATACTGTAACACAGTGAAAACACCACAAAATTACACCACACAGGTTTAGAAAAATAGATAAATATTGATCTGAATAAAGTAATTCCAAAACGACAAAAAACCAATAAGCACATGTTGAAATATCACCTTTTAAAGGTTTAAACCCTTAGAAATGCACAGTTGTTTCTTTGTTAAACACAGTATCTGGGATGCGTAAAAAATAACGATGCACAGAAACCGCAGAGGAGGAGTTGCATGGAAAAATAAGGTGTTGCGTTGGATATTCCAGTGCAGCACAGATGAAGTGTTTCTTTCCATGTTGCAAGGGTTTGCATTGTTTTTCGACTCTCAGTATTGGTTTCTCACTGCGATGAGGGGGATATTTTGATGCCCAGGAACAATATGTTGAAAATCCTTGACATGCTGGAAGACGAAGCAGGCGTTGCGTCGAACCTGTAGGCAATGCAATGAATTTTCCGTCACAAGGTAGACGCGGCGTCAAATTTCCATTCAGGAAGTTGGTGCAGAGTCTTTCTGGTTGGCTGTGCGGCGAGTTCTCAGCCATGATGCAAACTCTGCGTCGATTTCTGCAGGCATCGCGTTGATTTTCAATGCACAAGGAGTTTCTTGTAGAGGTGAAGTCTTTGTTGGCCCTGAGTCTTCAGAAACAAGAGGCAAGCTCAATCCAAGCCCCTGGAGAGCACTTCAGGAGAAAGGCAGAATTCTTCCAGCAGAACCAGAGGGAAGTAGGGCAGCAATCCTTCTCAGCAAAGCAGTCCAGATGAGTCCTTTGGGCAGCTAGGCAGTTCCTCTGACAGAGTGCAGGTATAGGTCCATAAGTGTCTGAGTTGGTGGGGTCAGGGACACAGTTTATATATCCAAAAATGCCTTTGAAGTGGGAACGACTTCAAAGAGGGGTTTTGAAGGGCATAAGTTCCCCTAACCTATGTTACCATGTTGAAGAGAGATAGCATATGCACTTTAGCACTGGTTAGCAGCGGTAAAGTGTGCAGAGTCCTCAAACCAGCAAAAACAGTGTCAGAAAAGTGGAAGGAGACAGGCAAAAAAGTTGGGGGATGTCCACCCCAAGGCTGTCAGGTCTAACAGGGACTGTGAAGTAAAATAGCTATCATTAATACACTGATTGTATTTAACTAGAAGCTTACAACCTTTCCCCCAAGGTCTTCCAGAAACACTAAGGGCCAGATGTATCAAGCAGTTTTGCCCATTCTGTGTCTACGGGAAAATGTGTTCGTGCATATGGCCCTAAGATTCAAACGTCTGCAATACAATTATGTGCGCAGTACATATCTTATATGAACTAGTTGAGGAAAGTGTACCAAATACTACTACCTCCTGCCATGTCTGGGGGAGATGAAGAGCTAGTTATTGCGCATCATTCCCATGTGGCCTCTCTTGCATCACTGCCTCAGTGCAGACTCTCTTCAGAGTAAAAACAATTGCTATCAAAGGCCACAAAATCATCTGAACAGAATTTTGTCTTTTGAAAGAAGGGGTTGAGTTTCACACTTTACAATAATTTAGGTCATAAAACTGAGCTACATCTTACATAAACATAATACAGTCACTTCTGGAGGTAGCTGATTGATTTCTCAGTCCAGTACATTTCCTTATTGTCCAAAAATGCGCCCATCAGTGTAATTTGTGTACAGATTAGGCAGGAAAAACCCAGTGAGCTCCATCTACTTTACCTCCCGTGGACCATACCAAAAACGTACAATGAGCTTAGAGTCAACTGCTTCCCATTGCTTATCTTTCTTGCCATTCTCATTTCCTTGCCATCTTTTCTTTTCTTGTGTATGTCCCTTCAACAGAGAAAAGCTGCTTTGTTATCCTTTTGATTAGATGACTTGTATCCTTTCAGTGTTCAAATTTAGTGAACTACTGTTTAATGTTTCTTTCAGCACTTCACAAGAAAGCCTGTGGTTTCTCCCCCCTCTCCCTTGTGCGCTGCCTCCTCCCTCAAATACTGCCCCTTACTCTGCGTACTGTATGTTACTCCCTTCTATTGCACCCAAACAGGTTTGAATTTATCACTTTCTGGAGGAGTGAGATGGGTCTTTTGCAATAAAGCGATATCCAGTTTGTTGTAGCCATTAAAAGTCAATATCTTCTTACATTTAAAAAAAAATGGGTCAATCCATGTAGGTGTAGGGAAACAATATACCGGTTGCGGCTGAGTAGATTGCATGAGATAAGATGAGAAGTTGGGAACGGTAAATAATAGGGAGATATAAATGGATGTACACTTAATATAATGCTAATACCAATATGAAATTAATTCTGAACAACTAAAATCAACGTCAAAAATAGATACGGTGTAGAGCTTATACTATAACAGAGAAATATATATAAAAATAGTGATCAAAATTAGGTACAACAGAGAGTGTTCAGACTAAGTAGTACAAACTTTGAACTTTTTAAACTTTTAACTGGGGTAGAGCATGTAAGGAGATTTGGAAGGGAAGGAGTACAAGACCATAAGCCTAGTAAAGAAACAATATAAACATCCGTCTTATAAACAAATACAACAAACTTGTATACTTCGTAGAAGAATATGGCAAGCCAATTACATTCAAATCTTATACTTAAGTCTTTAGCAAAGTAACAATAAATTGTATGTCAAATGTAATAATAGCAAAACATGAAAAAAATGTGCGTCAGAAAAAGGAGACGGAAATGACACAGAACAGAAGAAGATTAAATTAAAGAGGAACATGAAGAGAAGAAGAATGACAATTTAATCCAATGAAGAAAAACGACATTATATTATATATATATATATATATATATATATATATATATATAAAAAAAAGATAACAAGAACCTGATCAGGGCCTCAATGGTGATTTCCATTCATCTCTTTGTTGTGAACCTTTCCTAGTTTTAAATTTACTACCAGAGGATCATTTATGAGATACAGTTTCCCATCCACCAATATCATGCAATTCTGGAGAGAGACCATTGCTCAAATCCTGAGGTATTGCAGAGGGTGTAGTCTTATGTTCCGTCCCGAGTCATCTGCCTCTAAATCATCCAGAAAGCATTCTAAATTGTGAGGGTCAAAATATTCCCTAGTCTGTCCTTGATACGTTACGATCATAGTTGCACGTTCCAAACAACCATATTTGATGTACCATTTCCTTAACCTAGGATGTAAAGCCAAAAATGGTTTTCTCTTGAGATTGGTGAGAGCGGAAAAAGACAGCAGTGATCATTACCTATGTACCGTCATAATTGTATGGACCATGTTTCATTGCTGCCAATATAATTTGATGAGTCTGCTAATGACGAAGGCAACAAGCCAGAATATGATGAGGGTCAGAGGTACAAGCCGAGATCCTTGAGTGCATGCAGTGCACACGTTTGAATTTGTGGAGAGAAAGTAAACTTTGGCAGGCTGGGAATGAGATTAGTGAAAAAGTGCATCAGACCGTCTTTTTGCAACTGTTCTGGAAGACCAATAATTCTAATGTTGTCCCTTCTACTGAGATCTTCCAAATCAATAGTTTTTCGTTGGAGGTACCATATGTCATGAACATGCTTGGGTAGTTTATTAAGTCGTAATTCGACCTTAGTTAAGCGGCCTTCTACCAATTACATACTTGAAAATAATTGAGAAACTTCACCCCTAAGAGATTGTATTTCTTGAGTGTTTGCGGATACTGCATTGTTAAGCGAAGATATTGAATTTTTAAAGGCCCAAAAGTTAGGTATCCATTGCTGACGCAGGAATATCTTGCGCGGCTGCAACATTGGGACACAGAGCTTTATTAGGTGGAGCTGCTGTTACAGACTCACTATTTGACAGATGTCTGATATGCTTAAATATCGACAAAGATATAATTGCCCTCTAGTAAAATACAGATCTGCCTCACTTATACTGGATCCATGCCAGAATACGGCCTATCAGAGAAATGGAGCACATATAATGCATTAAAGAGACTCATTGGAGCAGTATGTTTCTTCACCAACTTAGAACTAAGAAACACAGTATCTTTAGATAAGCTTCTCTCAACTTAAAGCATCATTCCACCATTTCTCCACGTTATGCAGATAAACAATTCCATGCAGTTGTAGTAAATTAAGTACCAGTACAAGTCATATATGAGCAGTAGTCCCTAGTTAAAGAGACCCATTGAAGCAACAAGCATCTTTACCAATTTGATGAATGGGAAAGGCGAACTCCAGATAAGTTTTCCTCCCTTTAAGGCAAGATTCCACCATTCCTCCACATTATACAAGCAAACAATTCCATTCAGCTTTAGTGTATCGGATATCAGCAGTAGTCATTTATGAGCAATAACCACAAGATCCAGTTTTAGACTTTTCCTGAAGATTGACAAAAGGAAAAAGGAGAAAATTGAGGGACTTTTAATCATTTTCTTTGAAAAACAAAGTATTGAATACAAAATTCCCAGAAGGTTTCACATAGCGTTGAGTGAGGGCCACAAAATGGATGTACTGCCTCATACACTCGTCGCGTGTCCAAAGATTACAGGGAGGAGCGCCGGTCCGGATGAAATGGAAACAATGGAATTAAGTCCATTCCAATGGACAAAGCATGTACGTGCAAGCGCATTCCAACAGCACCGGAGAGATCGTACCTCGTATTTCAATGAGATATTTCAATGCCACTCTTCATCAGGACTGTAGTTAGCGAGCCTCTAGGGGACCACACGCTGTTTTCCTCCGGACTCGGTGCAGCATAGGAGTGAAGTCAGCATTCCAGTATACATAAACCCTGCCAGATCCATTTTTCAGTGAAAGAATAGCTCTGGCCTCGCTCCCTTCCATGGAGCCTCTAATAGGAGCCACCACTACTCTCGGCGGCAAGCTCCGTCCCAGTGTATTTAAATTCTAATGGGTCCGCATTGTCATATCGTGATTGAAAATATCATATTGATACCATAAGCACAGGTTAGCGCAGACTTAATAACATTTGGCACATATGCCTAGCTAAGCCCAGAGTGCTGTGAATACGTACAGTAAGTTGTGGTTTTAATTACTAATGGACTACGGGCCATGTAACTCCTTAGCCAAAACAAAGACAATTGTCAAGAGACAAAATTCTGATTTACCAACATGTAATGTGTGCAATGAAAAGAGGCGCACTATCCCAGAGTGCTTTATATCACAAGAAGTGCCAGTATTCCGCCTTTGAAAAAGGTATGCATGTAAGAGAAGTGTCAACACACTCCTCCTATATTTTGGTTATCGAAGGGTCATATAACTAGATGACTTTTATGCTTCCACTGCTCACACTGAGGGAACTCTCTTTTTTCTTTAAGCACTCCCTGAGAGTGCTTATGTTTCTTTTTCTCTCTTCTTGTGTGCTGCTTACCATCCTCAAATACTTGCCCTTGTGCACAATCCATACTGCTCCCTCTTCACCCACCCACAGCTCTTCCACTGCTTCCCCTTTGGCTCTCTCCATTGTGCACTGCTTGACCCTCAACTACCCACACCAATCCTCCCTCTTCCCCCACTACAATTTAATTTTTTTTTTTTTTAGTTATCCCCATTCCTCGGTCTTAGGCTTGCCTTTTGCTTTCTCCAGCCAACTCCCCATTGCTTCCCCCACCTGATTTTCCATTGCACCCCCAGTCTTTCCAGTCCCTAAAATAAAATATATGTTTACAATATTTTTGGAGGGCCCAGCAACTACCATGTGCTACTGGGCTGCTCTGTTTTCTTAAAGCTCTTTCAAGCATGTTTAAAAACTGTTTTTATTTACCCCTCCAAGAAGTATCTGTCATCTTTGAACGATAAGTTATAAGAAAACAAAATGGTAGCCAAGTCATGTCCAGGAGCATGTGCATCTATCATCATGCTGGGCTGACGTAGCGCCATGACGTGTGAATAGGATCAGGAAAAAATGTCAGCAAAGGTCTAAAATACAAATCCTGTTGGCTTTGCTTGACTGCACTGTCAGTGTCCCTTTTCTCTGGGTGCAAAGGTCGCTCATTCACAGCTTCTCAAGCACCCAAATGGGTAGTAAAACCCAAGGCGACTTGAATTATCAGCAGGAGAGAGGCAAACTGTGCGGCAGGATTGAGTAAATTATGCAGCAAGAAAAGGCACATCATGCAGCATAATGTGGCACATTTGCAAAGGTATTACTCCATTATTTAATCATTTTTAGGTTGAGTGTAAGCATATGACCTTATGTATACTTTAGTATACTTCTTTGTGAGAATAATACCCATCCACTCCTTTCATTTGTTTATTTGTTTCCTTTAAAAGCCCTTCCTTGCTAGTGGTCAATACTTCCTCTTTGTCCCTTCCATGGAGCACCGGCCAACTAATATACCCTCGCCCTTTCTCTGTTCATCTGGTGTTTTATGGGTCTATTTTCTTCTTTCATTCCTGCTGGTGCTACTGTTTGCAGTAAATTCACCTAATCTCCCACTGCCTTCTACAGCCTTAGGAACGCAGCCTCAGGATCACTGCTCCAGGCTTCCCCATAAACAGGCATGTAAAGATTGTTCTTTTCTTCTCACATTTGCCTGCAGCGTGTGCAATTGATGAAAACTTGTTCCAAGTAGGGCTCTCCATTTTCTTTACACCTGCTTCTGCCAGTAACCTCCCCCTGCAGCAGGAGGGGCGGGGGAAGAGCTGGGAGTGCTGCACGAGACAGAGTGGACATTAACATTACCCAACCCTTTTTTTAAATACTCAGCTTTCTTGCTGCTTCCTCCCTTTTGACAGTGCAGGGCACATCAACCACACACCCTGCCCTTCTCCACAATCAATACTTAGCTGAGGATGCCACACTAGGCTGACATGAATGAGTGAAGACTGACACTGCACAGTGCTGTCCAGAGGAATGGAATCGTAGAGCATGTTCTCCCTAGGGAAGAGAAACATTGCATTTCCCTGCAGGCCTTTAACACATGCTTACCCACAAAATACAGTTCGTTTTCTTTTTCTTACAGCTTTTTGGGTTAGAATGAATTGTTTGTACAGAATAAACCCATGTTCCGAGTGAAAGGAAAGGAAACGTATTACTCTGCCATCTGTCTCCGCTGCTGTCTCGCTCCCAGCTTTCCACTGCAGCTGCCTAGCCCAGTTCGGGAAGAGGGAGCGGGCAGGGGCATCTCCGGGGCAGGGGCCTTTCCTGGTGCTGTCTACAGGCACTCGTGTGAGCCACAACCAGTGATGAGGCATTTACAGCAGAGTGGTAAACTTTGGAATGCAGTATCTGGATAGGATATGTGCTATCAATCCAGCCAGGGTTCTTTACTTTATTTCCATACGTTTCGTCAGTGACCTCACTCTGCAACTGGAAAGGGCGGCTGCAGCCCTTATTGTTGCATTTTTAGTAACGTTTGAACCGTTTGAGCTAGAAACATTTTTTTTAATCTGCAGATTATGTGGCAGATGATGGATTATGTGGCATAAGGGAGAAATCTATAATTATCTGAAAATCACCAAGGTCTCACAATCACATAATTCCAGTGGCCCTGGTAATACCTAATCCAACCTTACTTACTGAGCTAAGAAGATAGGCAGGAGCAACAAACAGCTCACATAGTATTTCAAGAATCTTCTTTAAAGCCATGGAACTCACCCAGCTGCAGGTTCAATGCAATGAACACATTCCTGTCAAGTCTTAAACAAGCATTGGCAATCCAATAGGTCTGGCAGCTACCAGCCCTTTGGCAATTTTTGTTCAGACATGGTTTTTGCTAAACTTTGTTGCTGTGGAAGCTGCCGGGTTCTCATTGATTTACAAAAAAATGGGTAAAGGTGAAAAAACATTTTGCAAAAGGACAGCACGCTTAACTCAGTGAAGTCAGAGACTGGCTGAAGTGGGCTGATCATTGCCCCATGATGTGTAGTGCAGTAGGTGTGAGAACAATATGAGCGGCATAACAACAGACTAATGCTTATACCTGGCTGAAAATTCCTATGCCTTCTACATTATACACATAATGTTAGCAAAATCAAACGGTCATGCCTAACACTAGGCTTAAAAAGGCCTGTCGATCTGACATTGGCTGCTAACCTCTGATGGCTGTGGATCTTTTCTTGTAATGTTTCTGTAAATCTTTATTACAAAAGGAGTGGGGTGAAAAGTCGGATACATATAAAGCCTTGCAAAGACAGAGTCGGTTCTACAGATAGCTGGATAGCGACTGATAGATAACAAAATCTGAATAAATGGCACAGCTCCACTTAATAATATAATAGTTAAATGTCTTGATAAGCATGACATACAAGAGCACTGAAAGAAAACTATAAAGCCATACAAGGAAGACATACAGACTAAACTGGTTTACAAGTATAACTGCAGTCCTCAATAAAAAAAAATACATACCAACATGACACACGGGAATGGAGTTATAACTGCATGGCATTGCATGTATACTAACAGGATACATTTATTAAGAACAGTTTCAAACAGACGCAAACTGATATGCTGTGAAATACCAGCTGTTAAATAAACAAGGCCACTTCAAATTAATATACAACAGCATTGGGAGGAGACAGCAACTGAAAAAGCTGGAATGTGCCCGGTGCTCACAACAAAAGCAGCTTGTGTAAAGCATCTTGCTATCACATCAGTGTCTGAACAAAGTGGCAACACTAAAGTAATCAAATAAAAACAAAACCACTGGCACTGAAGGGAACTTCCTTGTGTGCAGATGTGCATGTTGTGAAAGAGCCAAATGCAGTCACCTGAAGTGCAGTTAGCCAGTGGCTGAACTGGCCAACTCACTGCTCCATGTAGTGTGCTGTTGTGGGAGGATCCACCAGTGAATGACATAGACCAATAGATGAGGAGGGATGGGTGAAAGCCCCTTTAAATAAATAAATGATACATATAACTTCAGTGAAATTAAAAGGTAACGCCAGACCTAAAAATGATTTAAACTGCCTCTTTAACAAGCTATACTGCTTGTTTAATTTATTTTGATGTCAGCGACTGCGATTCATATTTCGTGTTTTTCTATTCGCAGGGACCATTTTATTCTCTTTAAATTCTCGAACATCAGAAACCTTTGAGGAAATGCACTACTAAAACAACTAGCCTTTGCAAAGTCAATATCTCTCACCTTTAAAACGTGAGTGTCTACATTGGCTTTGCCATTGCTCAACGCTAATAGATCGGACATGAACTTTTAAAATAGTGCAGCACATTTTGTGATAAATACAGGGCCAGCTGTACCATTTTAAATGCTTGTATCTTATAACCCGGAGAGCACCCCATGGCCTCCGGGTGCAGCACTTCTGCCTGAGAGAGGGCTAGCAGCTGAGCCACAGACCTCAAGGATCCCTTCTCATTGGCTGCTTCTTCAGTCTGCAAACACTGTCCAACCAGCCCTCTCTGCTGTAATACTATAACTGGTTCCAAAAATCCCTCCAGTACGGTATAATTACGACAAAACAGCTTCTTACCTCAGCAGTTGCTAAGGAATCTGCAGCCCTAATAAAAATATTCCCAGATACTCCGAGTGTAAGAAGATGCTGGGAGCAGTTTGATTACTCATGCAGTGAATACAGCGGTACTCCAATAAACGCTCCCATGATGTGCGTATGAGTTTCCACTGTCCCTTCACATCCTGAGGTCTCTCTCTAATGAATTGAATAATTTATTGTCCAGTTAATTAAAACCATTACAAAAACAACAAACTGTAATTATCATAAAAACACACAATTCATAAAATTGTAAAACAGATACCAAAAATAAAAGCCTAAACTGCCAACAATATGTTAAGCCTTCATCTATATAACTAAGTTTGTACAAAGTGCAGTAATGCAATATTTAAAACAATCTACCTATATAAAACTCACAATAAATTCATTTTCATTACTGTTTTGTACTGGCACAAGAGGACCAAGTGGGTAGGAAAATATTCTCAGTTCACAGTTATTCAATACTAAAAAAGGCTTCACATTTACGCATCTACCTATTCAATCCATTCTCTCAATATATTGCAGTAGTATCGACCGTTGGGATGTTTGGCAACGTAATACCAAAATGAACAATAAAATAAAACCTTGCATCAACCTTTATACCCTCTGTCTATATAACTATACAATTATACAAAACGCAATACAATATTCAACTCTGTATATATATATATATATATATATATATATATATATATATATATATATATATATATATACACAGAGTTGAATATTGTATTGCGTTTTGTATAATATATATATATATACAGAGTTGAATATTGTATTGCGTTTTGTATAATAATATAATATATATATCAGAATAAATTCATTTTCTTGTTGTTTTACAATAGCATAAAATGGACAGAAATGTGAGGGACGTGTTCTCAATTCCCAGTTGTTCAATACACTATAAACCTACACAATCCCATATCTGCCCAAACAGTCCATTCTCTGACTATATTGTACTAATATCAACCTTACAGACTTTTAACAAACATTACATCAGAGTGCATTGTAATACAATCCTAATATGATCATCGAAGTAACCACTATGAGATCTACAAGCGTCTAGCTCACATATATAAATCCAATCAGAATTCACCCATTTTAAAAGGTAGTAAGTTTATTCACTAAAGTCACTGCAGCCAAGTTTATTTTCCTTTTTACATAGAATGTATCATTGACGTTTTGGAAAGCTATCTTTTTTACAGCCAGTTTTATAAATTTCATCATATGGGATTTTATTGGATTTAGGCATGCAATGACTGATTGTCGACATGTCCGTAAGCCACATTGATTAAAAAGTGGTTTTAACAGAACTCTCCTTACTTGCACTAAAGCTGGGCAACTGCATACTAAGTGAATAACATCTTTCATAACCTACAGCTCTCCATCAGAGTCTCCTTATTTCTATAGTATTTACTTGTTTCACCTGGCAGCTTTCCCAGTCAGAAATACAAGAAGGCTATTTTAATGAAAAAGACCATCTGGCCTCAAGAAACAGTTGGGCCGAAGGATCTTGTAAACATTAAGGACCCCCTACGAATAAGACCTTTTCAATAATTATTTATCCTTCTACAATGACAACCGCTTCATGTTACCATTTACTACTCTCTTAAAGCCCTGCATCAATTGGGCACTTTCCCAAATACCTTGCGGATCCAAGTTGTTTATTGCCCGAGTCAAATAATGACATGTGGGGACTCCACTGCTTCTTTGCAATTCTTGCCATGACCCCTAGCACAGTTCATTATCCTTTGCCATACTTATTCTATGGCAGGTCTTCACATAAATACCTTACCTTGCTATTATCTGATGTAGTAACCCCAACTACAAACGTATTTGTGCCGGCGATGCACTTTGCAGAAGGTGAAAAAGCAGCCTATACACTTTTATTATCGCATTTAGATATAATGCATCTCTCAACAGAGGAATTCACTGCCATAGGTTAAACTGATTATCAGCTTAGCTGATATCACATTCAATAACTGTTTTCCCCAAAAATGTAGTAGCCCACTGCTTAACATGATTATTGAATCCACCACCAAAAACCTCAGTTTCTAAAATTTTCAGCTAGCTCTTTACTTTGATCTTTCAAATTGTCTGACCAGATGAGTGTATGATCAATTTATCGTTCTGTATTGCCCAAAAAGGAGTGGAGCTATTATTATGATGCTTTAGTCGAGCTGAGATCACAGTCCTTTGATGCCTATGATCACTACAGTCTGACTTTCTAATATTAAAAGATATTACCTTACCCAATAATCAAAGGGTAACTGCTGTATAATCTATTATAGAATGTGCTGTAGCGGAGTGATAAATCCATTCCGTTGGATTATCTAGTTCATATCTTCCATTTAGGACTCGGACACCTACAGACTCCAAATCCTTCACTAAATTTCTTGCCCTATAGTCCTGTGTCCTTTGACTTGAGACTCTTATAGCTTGTGGGGGCACTGACCTCCTATAGTCTTGCCGAATAATCTGATCCTTCCGCTCAAAATGATAAATTAAGTCCATAGTAAAATCCCTTATTAATATATCAGAACGATCAGATTCTTGAAGTAGTGCTACTATCACACTAAACACTTCAGAAACTATTGTACACTTTATTTTTATATTTGGAGGCATATAAGCATTTATTATATTATAGTGGTGTTTTGCAATCTTCTGTCCAATTTTTCAATTTGATCACTAGAATATTACTATTTCCTAATTCCACCTGAGAGACTTCAACCTTCAATGCTATTCCAATATAAAATCGCTAATCTTCCCTTTGGGCGCCCCCGATTTTGTGTTTTAACTGCTGGTCTAAAGAAGCCCTTATAAATGGTTAAATCAAAATCTTCAAGAGCCCATGCTTCTTGGAGCCATACTATCTGATATCCTAATAAGCAATATCTTTCTTCTGCCATTTAATTTTTACACCATTAATATTCCATGAACAAATGGTAAACACATGCCTCTGTTAACAATCCTACATTTACTTGCATATCCCTTATATTATTAACAGCATTTACAGGGAGGGAGCTGAATCATTGAGTTATTTTGCAAGTAAACCAAAGTAGATTTCTCAGCAAACCCTCCCCCCCACACAATTTGCATGTAACAGATTCAATACATTACAACAATACAGGATGTGGTGTGAGCCTCTTGATTAATATGTGGGGGTAAAAATGATTTTACTCAACGAAGACTGATTGAATAAGATTTTCCCGGTCCTCCTTTTTTGCAGATGCTCTGTCCTTAAGTATACTTTCCATGCCTGAAGTGGTTTGCCTCTCCCCAACCTCAGTGTACTCCAACGCTCGATTTGTTGTTGCATATTTGTTGTATCCATCATATGACTGTGGAGTATTTTTAGGACTATTTTTAGGAACATTGTAAATTGCTTCTTTCATTTCTGTTGGTTGCACTACATTTTTTATCGTCCCCATCACAAACTCTCTGCCATAATTCATCATTATTCCATCCACTCTAGGAGCTGCAGTACTACACATTTCTTCTGATTGCTGTGATCTCTTAAGACTTATTATCCAAAACACACAAATCCCTTGCTGGATACCTATGCACTTTCTATCATTCTGGGGTGAAGTTGCTAACGAGTCATTAGCTTTTATCATTCAAACTTGAGGATTGTCGAACTTCGTTATCTCGATATCAACAGACTTTTTTGAGCAACCCTCTTGTGTTTTGTTAAAACAGGTGTAGGGGGCCACGGGGAGCCCCAGCATTGCCCATGCACTCGGCATGGGCAGTGCAGGGGCCCCCCTGCCCTGCGCCTTTGCAATGTTCTGTGCTGTGCAGACAGTGAACACTGCCAGGGTTCTGGTGCACCCTGCAGGCGACAGCATTGCCGCTGGCTCGATTTCGAGCCGGGGGCAATGCTGCCACCTCTTTCCCACTAAGCTGATGGATGGAAACCTCTGTTTCCGCCTGTCAGCCTAGCAAGAAACACATGATTGGTCTGGGGGTTGGTCACTACTATGGCGGCAGCCACCCTGTCTGGATTTGGCAGACAGGCTATGCCGTCCGCCAAACTCTTAATTAGGCCATTAGTTTCACCTTCAGTATTAATGGGTTCACATTTTTTATCATTAAAATATGACTGATCATTCCGTCCAGAAGCATGTTTACCCTCCATTTCGAGGGAACTACACTGTTTCGCTTCCCATTGTGATCCTAAGCTTAGGTTTACATAATTCACTTTTATATCCTCAATTATGGAAGTTAACACCCGGGTAATTATTCTAATTTATCAACAACTGGAGCACACAGACTCAATATTTGATGACACTGCCACAATTTGTGCATCAGTGATCAAACCATTAAGTTCCGCAAGCTTCTGGTCGATACCTGAAAAATGAAGTTGCCATTAGATTCAATAGATCCCTTAGAACATCCAATTTATTTGATAGATATGTTAACACCTCAAGGATCAATTGTGATGATCTAAATAAAAGATCCCACAGAGTTGCAATATTGGTGACTAATGGAGTCTTCGTTTTTTCCCTCAATTCCCCCATGGTGGGAATTCTGCTGTGCCCGTTGAACCTGCTTCGCCTGCTGATGTCGTATCATTGGAAAGGGTTCCTTACATATTTTCAAGGTCATCAATACTTGCTCAGTGTCATCCGCTAGTATCTCAATTATATCACCTCGGTGAAGGGGTGTCATTAAATTCCTTGTCTTATTATCAATATCCACATTCACTTCTTGTGGTATAGGAAACCTATTCTTCAGCACTGGGGCTATGTTCCCATTTTCAAAATGTTGTAATAAGGGAGATTCAGGCATCACTGATAAAAGATCCATATCACTAACAGGGCCCCACACTGACTTCACGCTGTCCTCCTTATTAACTTGATTTTCTACTTCTTGATTCTTCGAGCTATTTTTTGCATTATTTTGTAAGCTAGTTTCTATTGTATCCTCTCGTAAATCATCCCTTGGATCCTGTGATTGTGTTGAGTTAGAATTTATTTGTGTAATAGGTGCATTGTGAGGGGTGGAGAAAATAATTTCCACCAGGTCCTTAAGAAAGTCAAACTTTTCTGGAACTTTTAAAACTTCCCCAATCATCCATGCCACTGGTGAAGTTAGGGATACATTATCTTTCCCCGAATTTGCCTTTGCCATATCAACTTTTTGCCCCACCTGTAACCCTCCCCTCTTACTTATCCTTGTAGGCATTTGTCTAACACGACAACCCGATGATGGGTCTCAGGCAAGCCCGCTTCTTAGCTTCTTGCTATCTGGCCAATCCAAAGGCTCAATCACACTTGCCTAATAAATTCTAGGCTACTCCACTTCACAATGATACAGATGTTCCAGATTCCGGGATCCAGACGGTTATAAACGTGTCATACAAAATAGAGGGCAGGTTGCAGGCAGATTCAAGACAAATTATCAGCTCGTCAAAGGACCTTTAATCACCTCAATGCTACACAGGCATCATACTTTTTATCAAAGTTTTTTACAGGTTTATACAATTTATAAACTTAAAAGTATCTGTTCCTAATTCAATACAAATAGTGATTTATGCGACATTAAAATAAATTGTAGATTATAAATCAAAATGTCAGTTGTAGGCTTTATGCAAAACTGGGCACACAGCACCTTGACACGGAATCAGAACGGGGCACACTTCAGACACTTGCAAGTCGATTCCGCGAGGTCCGCAGGGCTCACTCTCTGTAGCAGCCGGGCTATGGCTACCACACTCTCACCGCGAGCCATCAGATCCACAATGGCGATCCGCAGCCACCAGACCACGACACCCTTAGTGGAAAACAAGGTATCAGTGGGAGTAGTAGTTGACAAAAGGCCACAGGACAGCTGCCTTTAAGTCTTTATCCCAGGGTTTTTTCCGGCCACTAGTCTTTGCACTCAGGATAAATCATGATAATTGTCTCAACGGATTAGACTGAATACTTTTGTGCACTTTTCTGGGCTTTCCAGGCTTGTAAATATATCCAGAGTATGTTTTCCATGTCTTTAAAATAAGGGGACCAATAAAGCTGAATGGCTATATAACAATAACTATATAACTCTCTGCAGACTCCTTAGCGGCGACTAGGTGGCTTACTCACATATCACATGCCTCCTGATAGCTCCCGGTTTCTGGTAGCATCTGCTGATGTTAGCTATCAGCCACAAACAGCCCCAGGCCTCTGAGTGCAGGGACTCAAGAAACGCCACTCCTTTGGGAAGGAAGGAAGGTAAAGGTAGAGCCGGGATTACAAATAGGGGCCTCACTAGCGCTGTGAGCCCTCACCTTGCGCCGACCAGCATGACCGACCAGTACACCCGACTTCGGAATTCTTCTGTCGCTCCACGGCCCCACACGCCCTGTTTCGGTTCTGTCGCGGTCCTGCATCACTCTGTTTCAGTCACCGGCTGACTCGGCTCCCCCGCGGGCCAAGGGGGTTGCAGGCGGTGCGCAGTATGTGATAGCGGAGTATGGTGAGGGCTTTAAGTATTGAAATGCAATTCTGCCACAACCCCTGCCGTAACAGCCGCAACTGCCAGGCTCCTCAGCACTCCCGACTCCCCCTTCTCCGAGGTCCGAGATCTGCCACAGATCCGCTCCACCACTTCTGTCAATCGTCAAACTTGTCCAGTCCAAAAAGCGAATACAGATGAGCTCCAACACACTCTACCGTGTTGTATGAGTTTCTACTGTCCCTTCACACCCCAAGGTCTCTCTCTACATATAACACCTTAACAAATAAACAAACAAGCAACTCTTTCCCTTCAGTGTAATGTCGCTTCCATAAAAATGTACATTTTAGTTTACAGCATGTCCCTTAGGACAGCTGTGGCGTACACCTAAAACCTGACTGACTTGCCATTAAGTACTGTATACGCCCCAGTGAACAATCACAAAAGTACTGTACAATGTTTTTTTCGAGCACTTGTGAACTTTCACTCAGCCTCCTTGTCTTCTTCACAATCTCCAGATAGTAAATGCGTTCTCTGTGCGGATATCAGACTGCCTTCTACTGGGAGGAAAGCAGTGGTGCAGCCAGTGTGTCAATTGTACTAGTGTAAGTAAGGAAATTGACCCTGTCACCCGTTTAACTCTGAAATACAGAAATAATTACGGTTCAGTAGGCCCCTCAGGCCCCTGGGACCAGTGCTGGTACCACTGCACCTGCTGCGCCCCTGGAGGACAGAGAAATGGACAAAACACTGCAGCACTCTCCTGCCTTCTCATCCACACCTTCCTGCATTTTTTTTTATTTTTTATATGTTATAACTGATTTGAGGCAGATGGATATTTACTTCAATCAAAAATAGATTTAAAAAAACTCGTAAATGATTTTACAAAAAAGGTCTTGTTTTGCATATATTTTTGTTGGTGGCATGGGAGTAATTAAATTGAATATTCCCAAAGCTGTATTTTTTTGTGTGAAACAATGATACAATGTTTTACTCCTTTAGATCAGTCAACAAACACTGATAATCAGGGCTGGCTTTAGCACTTGCAGCCCCCCCCCCCTTTTTGCCCCATTTGCACTATTATCTGCTGGTTTTCATCTAGTAGAGTGCACCGAGACCTGCTCTCCAGACCTCAGGGATCCTGTTAAATCCCTTTTCAAATGTGAAGTTTAATTGGGTGCCCCCCAAATGGCACCTACGCACTTACTTATAAGCCCCTAGTATATGGTACTCAGGGCATGTAAGGTAGATTGTCCACACAAGAGGTGCACCACCAGTTGTGCCGCTTGGTGAATGGCAAAGTGAAAACATGACCTCCAGCTGCCCATGCAGACTGGAGAGACAGTGCCTGCACTGCCCACTTGACTTTACCATGGCAATTAATGACAAAGTACCCAACTCCTTTAACTATGTCTATGTCTCCTAAGGCAGGCCTATGAAGTCCCATCGCAAGGAGCTGTATATTGTTAAGAAAGACATATGTATTTAATTTGTCTTACCAGCAAAGCCCTAGTGCTGGCTAAAGTAGCACCACTGGCTAATCGTGTTACTGGCTGGCACGCCATAACGACTAGCTCCTGACTAGGACTAACTAACTGAGTAGTGTAAGGTATCAAATTAAAGGGGACATTAAAGGTAGTTCAATGGTGTACTCAACATTTATGTCACTTTTAAGGTTGGAAACTTTTGCAAAGTTGCCAATCTGCAACCCAGTTAGTCCAGTGGCCTTGCAGAGGGGTGAACTGAGACACAATTTTTCCCACCCGGGGAGCCCAGAGGATGGCTGTCTGAGGTGTTAGCCCAAAAAGTGAGCTTCAAAAGGTGAAGCCACTTTTAGAAGCTCCTGTAACAACACTCCTGGGCAGGATGCCTTTCGTTTCCTGCAGACAGAGTGGAGCCATGGACAGAGAAGTGGAAACAAGTTCAGAAGCCAGTTTTCCAGTGGTGTGCAGCCCCACGGTAGCCACACTTCTGGGGGTAGGCTACCAAGGTCCTCCCTGTCAAGGAAGGCTTCTGCCATGTTGGTTGTGGCAGGAATGTTGCCTTGTGGGATAGCAGCCAAATGCCACAGATCACTAGAACTGTGTCGCCAGAGAGGAGGGTACAGACTAGCCCATTGGCTAGTGACCACGTTGTACCCTTGGGACACTTTGATGGGATATAATGGGTACCCCTGGACTTGTGTTTAGCACTCACTGGATTTGGAAGAAAGGACGAGAAGACCATTTGCACACAGGGATGTGGAATTCCTATCGCCTGACACCTGGGACCTATTGTTTGGGGTCAAGGGCAACAAGTTTTCATGTTTATTTTGTCCTTGGGACAAGTAGGCCCAACCCCCTGTAGCATAAACCCTTTGTCTGCCAGTTTACAAGAAGGGAACTGTCTGCAGTTGAAGTAATATGTGTGTCCCTCAGTTAATGCTGTTCGAACTTGTGAATATGGTTCATAAATAAAAAGCCTTAATATTAGGGCGAGCGCTATAAATAACTGTTTACGGTCACACTGCACTACTGACAATGGTTCCAGTAAAAAAAATATATATATAAATAAAGTATACACACATTTGAAAAGTTTAACAATATGAGGCTAAGTAAAATGCTTCCAGAATGCTCTCTGATCAGATGCAAATGTTTGCAAAGAGTTGTAAGGAAGAGTGATGATTCTTTGCTTTCAAAATAAAATGTTCAGAAAAACAAAATACAAGTAGGAAAAAAAAAAAAAGTTTCACTACTGTCTAAATTTATGTGCTAGTTCTTAAGAGTCATTTAGTAAAATGTGTTGATGCATGCTAGTATTTTCCCAAAAAATTCTATTGGAAAATCAGTGTAACCATTTTCAACATGAATATAAGAAGAATGAAAATAAACAAGCACTGGCAAAGCCAGCTGATCTGACATTTTTTTGGGAGTCTTGATTTCGTCAATGGTTGTCCTGTTTTTGACACAGCTTTTGTAACACTTTATTGTTGTGGGAGCTGCCAGGCCCTCACGATTGTAACACACCCTGGCAAAAAGAAAAAAACGTCTTTGGTCTCAAAATGCACACATTGCTACCAGTGGCATAACAAAGGCCCCACAGCCCCTCTCAAGGACCCCCTCAGCACAGCACCTGCCCAGAATGAGTCTGGAGGGGGGGGGGGGCTCTGTGTTCTTTGCAGGGGGGCCCATCCAGTTTTGTTATGCCACCGATTGCCACAGTAGTTCCTGGCAATGAACAAATCTATTACTTGTGCCAATATGCTCCTTGTGGAAGAGCAGAATGTGATCACTCACAGTAAAGCCAACCAATAGATAGAGAAATAGAAGTTTAATAAAAACAAAATGTCTTTGTGAACGTTAGACCTTATTAGGGACCCAATTCTTAAAGAAAGTCGCAAAAGTGCGCACATGGTAAAGGTTGTTGTTTTAGAGGCTTTCATGAATTCACAAGCACTTACAGAAGTAGACCAGGAGATCGTACTCCTAGAAAATATTTGTGAACTGTATTTTAGCACAAGCAAATATGCATGTGTAGAGTTGCTCATGTGAAAATCTATTGAGCGTTTACAAGTTCACTTTTCCACCAACCGCTTTTTTTCCCCAACCCTGGAACAACCTCTACTTCTGTCTTTGTCAGGAGTAAATTCCAAACCTCTCTCATTCTGGGAAAAGATTAGAGAAGAGCTAGTGAAATGCCTTAAAACATGCAAGCCTAGTAGGTTTTCAGACTCAAAGGCATTACACCCATGGAACTATTGCTACTGCTTACTCAAGCCCCAGTATGAAGATTGGTGGAAAGGTGGCAAAATAAGGAAATTGCTATAGTAGGGACTGAAATTGCAAGTATTCAAGCCCTACTATAATAGTAGCCCTGGCATAATCGGAGAGGCTATTATTAGAGGACTTACATATTGATATTTTAGCCATAATGGGGCACCGCACTATATGGCACCAAAGGGATAAGTAGCTCTTTTTACAGGACAGGTAGATTTAAGAAGCAACCTGTCCCAAGGACAAGTAGATAGTTTATTAAATTTGACATCCCTGCACCCATTGGAAGTGCACGAGAAGAGGCTGAGACATAGGAGCAACTGCACCTGCTGTACTTTGGACTAGCAGAGTTTCAACCATGTTCTGCGGACCTGGCTTGGGGAATAGTTGATTCCAGGCCCCAGTCTGAAGCAGAGACTCCAAGGGTAAGATCACTGAGCCCAAAGAACAGCAATGCGGACAGTATGGCTGAAGAGCCCAAATCGCTTCTCTGGTAGTCACCGTTGAAGTTTTGCCACTACAGGTCGCCGGGTACTTCAAAGGACGGTTCAGAGACAGACAAAATGTGCAAAAGGTCTGCTGGACTACAGTCATTGGATTCACTGACCAAGAGGGACACTAACCCCCACCAAAGATTTGTACCGTGACCACTGTGTTG
This sequence comes from Pleurodeles waltl, assembly GCF_031143425.1. Classification (NCBI taxonomy): domain Eukaryota; kingdom Metazoa; phylum Chordata; class Amphibia; order Caudata; family Salamandridae; genus Pleurodeles; species Pleurodeles waltl. The sequence continues at coordinate 1,401,071,094 of NC_090447.1, read as the reverse complement.
CAAGAACGATAGGTCTGCATCAGCAGCCCTTTGACCCCTGCATAGAGGACTTTGTGGGACCCCCTGAACCGTGGACAGTCACCCCCACTCACCTGTGGACCGGACTCAATTGGACTTCACCCCCATGGACCACAGAGCATCAGGAGCACCACTTGAGCATCATCAAGTCTACATCCCTCAGCATCAGTACCTCTCCGGAGAAATCAATGGCGGTTGTCCTGTAAAGTTTTGAACTCGCTTTAAAAACGTTCTTTGGGCCAGGTAACTGGCCTAAGAATCTTTACTGGCCTCCTACAACTCGATCCTGCTGGATTTGGTTGCCCATCCGGGGTCGGAGTTGCGGAACTGACTGTTACAAACTTCTCAAAAGTTTTCAAAAATGTCTTGCCAATGCTTGTTTGCAGTTGATCTCAAAGTTTGTTCATGCTTTAAAAAATCATATCTCTGGAACCATCTAGTGGACTTTAATGGTCAAGGACTCCAAAAATTCATAAATATATGCTCTCTTTTTATAAATTGATGGGTCTCTTGTTTTGTGGCTTTCTTTTTCTGCTTGGTGCTGTTAAATGATTTACACATTGCTCATTTACCAAACCTTACTGCTCTGAGCCCACAGCTATCAAGGGTTGAGCATGAGTAAACATACCTGACTGGTCCCAAGATGGTAAATGTGAGTGAACTGCACGATAGAGCCACACCCACATCATATAGTACACCCGTTTTCCTATACTTCCTTTTGTTCTGTTTTTATTAATCAGATATATTCAGATATCACTTCTTATGCATCTTCTTTCAATAGCCAGTTCACAAGATTGTAGAAACTGTCAGACAATCATACAGCCTACATGTTTTGCAGGAAACCTGTATTTCAAGGCTGCAATTAAAATTTAACTAATTCCACTCTTATCTAATGGCTTTCCAGTGTTGACAATATTTTATCTTCTGGTATTGAACCAAACAGCGCTTATACATGTTACGTTAACACAGATTTCTGCAGTGTACTGACATGTTTACTAAATCGTGTCAAGTCAGCACGGATTCGACTTCCCCTTACACTGTCAATCTTGTCATTTCCCACATTTACCTAAATCTGACTCAAGAGTGCTCTCACAACAAACCACTGCCAACAACACCCCAAACCACCCCAGCCTTAACAAAGCAGTACACTTTTCATCCAATTTTAAACATGCGGTTTTCCTTTTCACATAAAATGTGGTTCACTGTAGTGAACCAAATGATTATGTTGTTACGAATGCATGATCTTAAGTTTACATGTTTTTACAATATTTATCTACATGGCAAAATGTGACAGAGCAAACAGTTTGCAAATAAAATGTTACCGCAATCAATACGAGAAAGGCATGTTTAAAACACAAATGTTTCCCAGCCACAAAATCCAGGGCCTCCACCAGCTTCTCCAGCCCCCACAGGAATCATGTCCTGAAGTGTCAGCCGGATCCTGGGTGGTGGAGGTGGAAGTGGCACAGAGACATTTTAAGGCATAGGCATGGTGAGTTCTGGCATAGGGCCCCAGCCTTTCAGGGTCTCCCCCTCCTTGCCCACTTCCCCGATAGAGCCAGCTCTCTTTAGCAGAATCTTGCCCTAATGACACTGAAAATATATTTTCTTTTTTATGAATGTTTTTATTTGAGTTTTAACAGAAATATAGCATAGCCAGTTAGACATTACATAGCAATCTCTTTGCAATGCATCGAAACTAAAAACATATGTCAAACATCCCCAACCCTCCCTCTCCACCCAAACCCCAACACAGCACCCATCAGCACGTTGAGCAGTCCCTGAGTTCAATTCTCTCATCCCACTCATCTTTCCCTGAGGTCTCTCCTGTTGCCATGTGTCAAGGAGTGTCTCCCTCATCACCCCAGGAGTCCATATTGGACAGTTGGCTATATCTCCAAGAAATAGTACGTCATCCATGCTCCCCAAATCTTTTGGAACTTCCACGGGCATCCTCTATTTGTGTACGTCACTTTTTCCCCCATCATAAACCCATCCATCCCTCTCCTCCACCGAAGGGCACTTCTCTGAGCCCCAAAGGCGGGCTATATCCCTTTTGGCTACCATCAGTCCCAATCCACACAGCGTAAGTTTTCTCCGGGGCAAGTCAATATCGTTAGGTATTCCCAATAGAATATATTTGGGATCTAAGGGAATCTGTACCGACAGCACTCCCTCCATCTCTTCCATCAACTTACTCCAAAACTCCTTAATCTTGGGACATTTCCACACCACGTGAAAGAAGGATCCAACATTACCACAACCTCTAATGCAGTTCGGGTGTCTCGCCCTTCCCATCAAGTGCAGTCGTTGTGTATCATAGTATACCCTATGTAGAATTTTGAACTGAATCAGCCTGAGTCGTGACCTAATCGCCACATCTCTAGGGAACATCAGTGCACCCTCCCAGTCTTTGTCTTCCATCGGTCCCAGCTCCGCCTCCCATCATTTACGCAGGTGTACCAGTGTATTTGGCATATTGTTGTTAATAGTCTTTTATATTAGGGATGTCGCCTTAGCATTTATCCCACCCATTAATAGTCTGCCCTCTAGAGGGGTGCACTCTGGTATTCCCTCTCCCGGGAGACCCTCCGCTCTCCATGCATGTCTCAGGCGTGTGTAATGAAAGTGCTGTGTGTTGCTCAACGCATATTCAGTTTGAATGGACGCAAAGGACATAATGTCCCCATCCTCCATCAGGTCCCCAACTTTTGAAAGGCCAATCCGGTCCCAGCACTCGAAACCTTCCAATTTCTTAATTTACCACAGCCAGCCCTCCTCCCAGAGTGGGGTCTCTTTAGTGGGACTTCTATGCCACCCCATTATCTTATTAGCACTTGTCCAAGCCTCAAGGCCACCTGTGTGGCTGGAAGAAGATGTCTAATCCCACTTCCCTCATATAGGAACTGCCTGCACGACCTCCTAACTCATTGTAGCCGCTCTAGGCGGAAGGTGGAATGGTCCTCCGATGCGAATATCCAACCATTAACATTGACCAGGTGTGCCGCCCAGTAATACGCCTCTATATCCGGCAGAGACAATCCCCCTGCATATTGATTGCGTTGTAGCGTCCTAAGAGCTATTCTTGGATGTTTTCCCTCCCAGAGGAAGAGCCGTATATCATGATCTATGACCCTGAACAGACTTGAGGGGATCTGATAGTATGTGTTTTGTAGAACATATAGGAGCTTTCGTAAAGGAATAATTTTAATCATTGCCACTCGTCCCATCAATTTAAGAGGCAGTGTTTTCCATCTGTTCAAGTCTGTCCTGCACTCCTTCATCACCCTCCCCAGGTTATGAGCATGGCATCTGTCTGCTTCGTGTGTCACATAAATGCCAAGATATGTGAAGCCCTCACCTGTACACTGCAACCGTATCTGCAATGGGGGCAGCAAAGCATCCCCTCGCGGTGCATAAAGAATTGTTTTATCCCAGTTAATACAGTATCCTGAGTGCCTCCCATATTCCTCAAGCAGGAGAAAGAGCGTCAGGAGGGATACCTCTGGGAGAGTTATGTATAGGAGGACATCGTCCGCATTTAAGGAAATGCGTTCCTCTTCCTCCTCTCTTAGTCTAAAACCATAGAGGCTCGGGCAGGTGCGGATCTTACGCGCTAGGGATTCCAGGGTGAGGGCAAACAGTAGGGGGGGGGGGGGGGGACAGCGGGCATCCCTGTCTCGTGCCCCGTGCAATGGGGAATTCAGAGGAGAGGACTCAGTTTACCCTCACCGCCGCCAACGGGCTGCAATAAAGCAGGCACACCCACCCTCTATATTTTGGACCAAAACCAAATCATGTTAGCGTAGCATCCAGGAAGGGCCAATGCACCACATCAAAGGCCTTCTCCGCATCTAATGCTAGAAACAGTTGAGGTTCAAGTCAGCCCATGATGGTGGCCAGCCACACATGCACCCGCCTCAGGTTATGTCTTGTGGAGCATCCAGGCATAAAGCCAGTCTGGTCCATGTGAACTAATGGAGGGAGAACACCTATCATTCGAGTTGCCAGCACTGTGGCCAAAACCTTCACTTCCACTTTTACCAGAGATAACGGTCTGTATGACGCACACCGCCATTTGGGTCTCCCCTCTTTATATATCACTGCTATCTCAGCCCTCCTTAGGTCCAGGGGGAGATCTCCTTTATCACGAGCCTCCAAAAACATATTTAAAAGATGGGGAGCTAATACATCGTGGAATCTCTTAAAGATCTCCACCGCAAACCCATTTGTGCCTGGGACTTTGCCCGATCTGAGCCTCGTCAGTGCTGCTGTGATCTCATCTAATGTAATGTCTCCCTCTATTCCTTCCCATCCCTCTACATCCAAGACAGGAACATCTATACTGTCCAGATATTCGGTGATGCGGTCGGCATTTTCTAATGGTCTTGCCCTGTAGAAGTCCCTATAATAACAAGCAAAGGTCTCCGCGATATCTTCGTCGGCGGACACCCTGGTGCTGTCTTGAGACTACACCTAGTGTATCCATCTAGGCTCCCTTTCCTTCCTCCCGAGCCAGGCCAATCGTTTCCCAGCTTGGTCCCCAGTCTCGTACAACCTGTATTGGACCACCTGCAGATGATTCCTAGCCTCTTTCTCTGCTGTCGCTCGATATTCAGCTTTCGCCAACTCTAGCTGACGAAGAAGCATAGATGTAGGCGTCTGCACTGCTGCTCCCTCTAATTCTAGGAGCTTGCCTTCCATATTACTTAGCTGTTCATTGTTTCTTCGCCTTTTCTGAGCTACTAGATTTTGTGCACTGTCTCGGAGTACTGTCTTGTAAGCCTCCCACAACACCACCGCAGAGCTGACTGACCCCAGATTTTCTTTAAAGTATAGGTCAGTATCCACCCTAAGTCCTCTCACCACCTCACAGTCCTGTAGATCCCAAGCACACATCCTCCACCCCTTGCGCCCCTTCGGTCTTCCGCCCAGACGCACCATCAAAGGGGAGTGATCCAAAAGCCCCCTTGCCAGGTATTCAGCTTGGTGTATTTTGCCTACCTCTCCCGCCGGGGCAAAAATATAGTCTAAGCGAGAGAAAACCCTATGAGGCCCGGAGAAATACGAGTACTTCCTGTCCGTTTAATGCATCCGTCTCCACAGGTTCGACAACCCCAGGGCTGCAGCGAATTCACACATCAGGGTAGCAGGGCCCACGGACGTCCCACCCCCAATCTGTCTACACCCGTTTCCATCACATCATTAAAATCTCCTCCCAGTATGTGAAGTGGAGAAGAGGACCCCAGTAGGATCTTTGCTATCTTCTCCAGAAGGGGGCCCTGGAGTCTCTCCATCCCCAGAACCCCTCCACACCTACATCAGGGTCCTTCCATCGGCGAATGAAACGAAATGGGGGGCGACGGATCAGGATCGCTACTCCCCTGGAGCCAAACGTGTATCCCGCATGTGCCAGCACTACATACGGCACCCTGCTCAGAAAAGGACACCTCGTACCTCTGAGGTGAGTCTCCTGGAGGAGTACTACATCTGGTTTCTGCCTTTTAATATATTGGGACACTAGTCCGCGATTAACCTTGTCTCCCAGTCCATTCACATTCCTGGAGAGGATAGTAAAGCCCTGTTCATTTTCGGGGGGCATTGCCCTACCTTCACTCATGGGGGCCATCTTGAACATCTAATCATAGTAGCTAAGCTCTGTAGCCACTCGGACCTCCAGGAGCTTGAAAGAGGGGATAGAGGAACAACCTCTCCCGTCATACAATGCTCAACTATTTGCGTCCGTGGGTTAAATATGTAATGTGACAACAACAGTGGAAATAACCTTCTTATAGCAGAACCCGATCCCACCCCCCCACCTCCCTTTGGTTCCTATGAGTGTACATCTCCACAGCCCTACCCCACAAGAGTCAAAAGGTCTGTAGGCCCCCCCTCACCCTACCATCCCAACAATACAAACTTGTAGAACGTGTTTAAAGGGGGATGTGCCACCGAAACAGGTGGAAATCCAACTGTTTAGTGTTCAAACGAGAGGGCATTGTTTCTCTCGTATACAACCCTGGATCACAACCCCCTTAGTCTTAAGAGAACCATAGTCCTCCTGTGTGGGGGGGGGGTGAAACTGTAACGTCTCTTCACGCTCTTCAAGCCTCCATTCATCTGCTGGGCCTTGGGACCTCCTTCTCCGCCTCCATATTGTCAATAGCCTCCAATAGCGGGTGAGGGGACTTCCCACCCCCACCAGGTCAGGTCGACCCTCAGGCGCCAATGAGTCCATAGCTGCATCTCCACTGCGCCCCCGAGTGCTTGCGCTACGTTTCCCTTGCGAGTCAGTAGTGTCAGCTCCTCTTGCTGCTCGCCAGGGAAGCCGCCATGGCATGTCCCTGCCAATTCTCTGTCTCCACCTTCCTCTGTGCATCGGGAGGGACCAATCCTTGGGTCTCGCACCCTCCCTCTTTTGGGGTCCCTTCTCAGTCTCTCCACTCCCCTTCCTAGAGAGCCGGGGATGCTCCTCAATCCACTCCCAGGCCTCTTCGGGAGACTAAAAAAAAAAAAAAACCGTCTTCCCCTGAAACAGGACCTTTAGTTTGGCGAGAAATAGAATGTACTGGAGCTGAAGACCACGAAGCCCGGCTTTAACGGAGTCAAAAGGTACAGCGTTGTTTCTGAACTTCTCTAGTGTAGTCAGGGAAGACCAGGATCTTAGAGTTTTCATACTGGACATCCCCCATTCTACGTACTTCCATTAGGATCATATCTCGGTCTTGATAGTTCAGAAAATGGGCTATCACAGGCCTAGGGGGTGCGCCAGGCAGGGGCTTCCCTCCCAACGCCCTGTGGGCACGTTCAATCACAAAGCAGGCAGAAAACTTTTCAGGCGGGAGGACTCTCCTGAGCTACTGCTCCAAAAAACGGTTCATATCAGTCCCTTCAACCCCCTCTGCGAAGCCCACAAAGCGGAGATTATTGCATTGTGCTCGGTTTTCAGCATCCTCCAGCCACCACATTACATACTTATTAAGAACTTTGATCTCTGACACCTCTCTCCACAGGTCCCTAACTGTGTCCTCCATTTCGGATATGCGTGACTCCGCAGACGTGACTCGCTCTGCCACTTTACGGAGGTCTTTTCGGAGCAGGGAGACCTTCGAATGTACTTTGCCCATTCGCTCCTCCAGAGCCCCCCTGGATGCCTGAATCACCGAGAGAAGCGCATTATTGTCCGGGGCCAATACAGGATCCGTCACCGGCATCAGGGCGTTACCACCTTGGTGTAACAATCCATTTTGCCCTGTCGAGGCAGTTTAGGCTCCTTATCTCTTGCCATTGGGAGACCTCAAGAACAAGCCCCTCTGGATCACCAACTTCTCAGTGGCCCTCTAGCAGGCAGTAGACCACTACGTCCAGCCGCAAGCGGGAAACCAGGGGGGACCCACTTGACCTCCCCCTGCCCCCGGAGCAAGCTAGGCGCTCATCTACACGGGCTCTCTGTCACGTCTCTCTTCCCTCTGTTCCTGGAGGGGAGATGGTTGCCTCCCCAGTTATCTCTGCACCTTCAACTGGCCCCGGGCGGCGTATAGTCTCTGAATCCCAATGCTTTCCCGTCTCTCTGCACATTACAAACCGGTCACCGTCCACCAGGCTCGCAGGCATCTCTTCCTTCCTGGCCACTCTCCGCCCCTTACAGGTATCGGAGCATAAATGACCCATAGCCCGCCTTCAGCTTCTCAGAGCGACCAAAGTCCAAGGGGGAAGTATGAGGGGTCGTGCCTTACCGCATCAGCCCCTTGGAGCGTATCTTCAAGGGCCAGACAGTCTCCCCGCATCCAGCGCCCCCGGGGCACCCCCAAAGCAGATCCTTCGATCCACTGGCCCTCGCCTTGGCCTCTCTCCCATCCAAGGCGTGTGCCCCTCTCCGTTCCTCCGCTGCCCCAGCTCCAGCACCAGAAATCAGATTTCATGGACGGTAGCGTGAGGAAGCCACATCTGACCACCCTTGCCCTCCATGTCCACAGCGGATCGCCAACTAACCCTAAGCACCAGGTGCTCCAGGGGTGCTCCGGCAGGGAGTCCCGCCAACCACGGGCCTAGTCTCAGCCGTCCTTCCTTCTCCTCCGAGGCGCCCAGCCCTCAACCACCTCGCTCACAGCAAGAAAGCCTCCAAGTCTGGGCCCACCGCTGCCCTCCAGCGACCACAGAGGAACGCCCCAGTCGCCTCACACTCCTCTGGAGAAAGAAGGGGGATGGGGGAAGAGACTCTTCCTCTCCGGTTCGGGGTGTCCCGGAGGGGATAATATTAAACAAAGGATATTTTGGTGGAGGCCGTTACGGAGCTCCTCAAGGAGTGTCCGTCCTCTGCGCCATCTTCGACCCTGAATAATTTTTAAACATAGTATTTTAAATACTGTTTCCTTTATTCTATTTTTACGTTGGGTGGTGTGTGAGTCTATTACAGAAATTTTGCAGAGAAATGTTGTGTTAATGTTTCATACAACATCCATAAAAATAGTTCTTTTAGATCAAAGAGGACCTCACATATGAGAAATGAGAATGACCCTTCCTGAGGTGTGGTGTGATGTGGGTGCGGCTCTGGAGATAGAGTATGAGTCTTATGACTGCGTTCTGGATGAAGGAGAGTCAGTTTAGGAGTTGTTTGGAGATTCCGGCATAGGGAGTGTTGCCGTAGTCCAGCCTGCCATGATGAGTGCTTGAGTGATGGCCTGTCTGATGTTCTGAGGCAACTGTTTGAAGATCTTTCACAACATGCATAGGATGTGGATGCAGGAGGTGCACTACTTTGAAGTAGTTGACATTGGTGAAATATCATGAGCTGATACAGATGCTGATGGACAACTCCTATAGCCATTAACTAAAACCTGCTGAACCACAGTAGCCAGTACCTGAAAAGGAATGCCCAAAAGCTCCTGCGTTTATGTATATTTGAATGTTGTGTGTGACAACCTGAGCCCTCTCCTGTGACCCCAGGGTATCTGCATGCAAAACCTAAAAGGACACAGTATTTGATAATGGTGATACCATCAGATTCTAGTTGTCTGTTCTTTCTTAATAGTGATAACATTATATGAACAATGTGCTTTCAGAAGACGAGCTGTGCCAGCTGACCAGCCATTGCACACAAAAAAATAAATTAAAAAAATCACATTATAAATTTTCGTTGTTACACATACGGTTTATATTTGAAGAGGTTCCACAGCTCTGGAAATCAGAATATACTATACTTCCAATACAGCTTATGTTCTTATGTACAAATACCTCTGCAAACAGGCAAATCTTAAAAATAGGTTATTTTCAGTGAGGATATAAACCAAGTGGAATTAACAAGTAATCTAACTACAAACATCAATCAATGTACTAAGATCAAGAAAATGTTGAAGGCTCATTCAGCCATGAATAGTAGACAAAGCCTATGAAGCCATTCTGGCCACTCAATTCTTAGAAGAAAAAGAGGCTGAACACTATCTGTGATTAGGCAGTATTAGATTTCAATCATAAATATACCCTATTGTTGTCCTTTGGTGTGCTATTTTCTGCTACGTGCAAATCAAAAGCTCAGAAGTGGTGGTTAAGGATGAAACAGAATCAAGTCGTGAGAGGTGGTAAACATTTTAGAAACACAGAGAAGAGGTGGAGTCGTTTAGTGAGTGGTTACTGGTGGTCTTATGCAACACAAAAAGATAATGGACAGATGGCCGCACATTGTCAAACGTTCAGCCCCACTCTCAGATCTGAGGTAAATCCATTGTCATTTGCTCACCATGCCACCCTAGTTTGGACCCAGCCAAATGCAAATCATTCTATTTTGTTTTTTAAGAATTCTTTTTATTAGAAACTTGACAAGAATGCACGGTACATCGCAAATATCACTCGGCACAGAGCAGCATATATGGATTAGAACTACATCTTCTACCCCCCCCCGTCTCATCCCACAGAAATTGCCAACCCGGTCCCTGCTCCTTAGCAGTTTTCTTCAGGAGCAAAGAGTCCATACTAGGCGGACTCATGGTGGCATCTTGTGAGAGGTGGAGTGCACAATCCACTCCCATACTCATTCCATTTCCCCCACACTTTCCTCCATTTCTTTGAACATCCTGACACACAGGCTACCTTCTCTGCTAGCATACACCAGTCCATGTCCCTTTTCCAGTCTGTCAACACTGGGGCCTCCGGTGATCCCCATAATCTGGCAATATTTCTCTTTGCGACCACCATGCTCAATGTTATCAGCAGTCTTTCTGATCTTCCAAGTCCATGGGTTCCCATATATTCAATAGACACCATTTCATTGATGGAGATACTGCCTCCCCCAGGAGGTTACTGAGGCATATAAGCACTAAGGACCAATTGTGTCTTATTTCCAGGCATTCACAGAGAATATGTATGAAGGACCACTCCAGCCCACATCTCCTGAAGTACAAGCCATGCGGTGCCTGCCCATTTTGAAACAAAGTGTGCATGGTAAGTATGTTCTATGGAGTATTTTAAACTGAATCAAGCAGAACCTGGAGCGGATTCCCATCTCCCTTGGGGACACCTGTGCCTTTCCACTCCTTGTTCTCTAGACTGCCCAGATTCTGCACGCACTGGAGTTTAATGTGTATGAGTGTTTCATGAGAGTTATTCAACATTGTTTTATACGTGAGGGAGATGGTCTTTTTATGTACGTATTCTTCTAGTAGTCTGCGTTCCAAGGGCAAGGTCTCCAGGAGATCCACACCCCTCAGAAGTACTGAGTGTAATGTGTGTCGTACATGGAGGTATCATTAGTACTCAGAGGGAGCTAACTTGTACTCCTTTTGCATATCACTAAAGGGCTTAATGATACTGTGTGGCCAAAGGTCTCCTGTTTTTGATATGCCAATGAGGTCACTTTGTGATTCCGAGGACGTTACCCAGAGTGCCCAGTGCCCCGGATTCCCAGAGGGGGGTGGCCTGGATTAGTCTGCTCTCCCAGCCCAGGGATATGTGTGTGGTGTGCCAACATCCAATGGTCACTGACGTAAGGCCGAGATTGTGAGTCGGGGGGGGGGTTGTGGGTGTGTGTGGGTGGTTGTGTGTGTCTGTGTGGGGGGGGACGAAGGGGGTTGAGGGGCCTCAAGCACCCTCCTGGATGTAGTAGTCGCCTATACATTCGATAGGGCGGTTCGTCCTGAGGTGCATGCATAGAGTAGATTATCATTGTCAGCTGCGTGGCCAAGTGGTATTTCTTTAAGTCAGGAAGGGCGATCCCTCCATCATACCACCCTCTGGTTAGCTTAGTCAGGGCTAGTCTAGCCGCTCCTCTACTTCACAAGAGGGTCTGGAGTTTATTGTCTATAACTTATAATAGTGTAGGGGGACCATGTATGGGGTATTGTGTAGGACATACAAAAAAACATGTTAATGCCATCATTTTGAAGTGGGTGGCTCTTCCCAACAGAGGCAGTGGCAGTGTTCTCCAATGCTAAATAACTATTTAGAGCCCAGTCAGGAGGAGGAGCAAGTTGTGGGTGTAGTAGCTGGTAGGGACTGCCATCACGTAAATGCCTAAGTATTTAAAACCATTGTTTTTTATTTCAGCCGGGCAGTCCCAAGGAGTCGGGGTGTGCTGCCCTTAAGGATGTAGATAACAGACTTTGTCCAGTTTATTGCATACCCACAATACTGTCCAAACAGGGATAATAGGTGCAGTGCAAAGGGTACAGGTGGAGGATGCCACAGCGCTCGCACATCAACACAAGTTTTTTTTTAACAGTGTCCATATACAGCAGTCTTTAAGCACATCCAACAATGGAAATACGATGGGTGCCAAACTGGCCGGGCACCTACCACCCAAGGTGTCCAAAAACCGCTGACTGAAGAACGGTCAGTGGTTACATAGACTATATGAACAAAAGGCCAGGGCACATCGAAGCAGGTTCTGTGTGGTTGATCCAAGTGGTCATTCAATCAGAGTCAAAGTCCAAAGAACAAGTGAAACTGGACATTTTTAGCAGATGAAAAGGTGTGGTCAATATTCAGGTCAAAGACCACATGTGTCACAAACAATCCAAAATACAGACAGCAGCCGACACGTGTTTTGTCTCCTAGACTTTGTCAAGGCTGTGGGATAGATATACAATATGTACATTATTGGTAAAATGGGACATTCACTTATTAAATAATAGGTTCATTACTCGGTCGAAGGAGGTGGAGGGCTTCATGACATACAATAGTATGTTGTCTGCGTAAAATGAGATTCTGTCCTCCCAATGTTCATCCCAATTTATCCCTTTGACAAGGGGGTCCATCCTCACCCACATCACTAGCGGCTTGAGAGCCAAACGCAAACAGCAGAGGAGAGAGTGGGCATCTCTGCCTTGTGCAGAGTTGAAGTGAAAATGTCCTCGACTATGTACCATTCAATAGGGATTCCGCTTGGGCCGACTGCCTTTGTCCGATTGCAGATTTCTAATGGGTCCCCCACAATATTTCCCCTGGAGTGAACTCTCTGTCTAAGGTCTTATCATCATCTGCTCTTAGAGTGGGGAGAGGGATGTCTGCTAATAGTTCACACAAGTCATCCTCTGTAGTAGTTACTCTGGGAGTAGAGTTTGGCGTAGTAGTCCGCAAAGGTCTCTGTTATCCCACTACTGTCACTAACTGAACTACCCAACTTTGTCCAGATAGTTCTGATCCAGCGATGTGCTGTGTCATGTCTGTCTAGCCAGGCCAGTAGTTGCCCAGTCTTATCTCCAGTTTCGTATAGTCGATGCTTAGACCCCTGCAGTGAGTTTCAGCTGCCTTCTGCCCACATCTCGGTATTCATGTTGCTTGAGTGTTAACTTGTGGATTGGTATCTACTTCCTGTTGGGCAGGGGGGGGGGGGGGGGGGGGAGTCTTTTCTAGCTGTAAGATCTCCCGTTCTAAGGTTTCCACCGGAGCTCATTTTTCTTTCTTTTGCTCCACTATCTCAGAGAGACCCATCCCTTTGATTACTGTTTTGTGTGCCTCCCACACCGGTTGTGCTGAGTCTACTGAGATGAAATTTCCACAAAATATTGATGGGTTGCTTTTGACAATTTTGTCAGCATTTTCAATACCTTAAGATACCATGGGTTTAGGAAAATCTGTCACTACATTCTCGGCCTGACAGGGGCCATAGACCGTCCACGGGGAGAGGGGGAGGTGGTCTGATATGCCACTTGCAAGGTGAAGGATCTCTACTCAAATCATTCTTGACCCTGCTCCTCATGTGAACAGTCCAGCACAAACTGCCAGGCCAGGTTCTCCTTGGATGGGAAACAAGCACCCTTGAACTGGTTTTGGGGTATCCCTTCTCATCAGCTAGGGCAGCTTGAATCACAGTGGCAAAGTGAGCATGAAACCCACATCTGGGCAAACCCTTCCCACTTAGGGTGACTATGGCAACACAAAAAGATGATCAATAATGTTCAGCACTCTGTCCGACCTTCACCCCCAATCACAGATCTGGGTGAAATCCACTGTGTTTTTTTCTCACCACCATATGGCTATGTCCAAACTGGGGTGGTATGGTGAGCAAACGAACGATGGATTTAACCCATATCTGTGACTGGGGGTGAGTGTTTGAAAAGTTTAAGCACTCCATCCATCATCCTTTTGTGCTGCTACTGGCTATCTGATGGCTCATTGACTAAAGATCCTTACTCTTGATTCTAAGGAGCTAAGTTCTAATTCGGGCTTTGGCAGTTTACTTCACATTGTGGGATTCTGGACAACTTACCTGAATTTCCCTTTTCCTAAAACTGTAAATTTGTGAGGAAATATTATGCAATTTTAAATGTGTGTCATGTTAAGTTGTTATCCAATTCAAAGGTGCAAATCCCTAATGGATGTTCATGTATTAAAGCACTTTTAACGCACAGGGCTTTTTTTGCTTCAATTCGAAGTTTGTGCTGTAGAAATACAAATAATTGATATATATAATAGATAGATATATAATACTACACAATAAGCATTTATACTTTTCAATGCAGAATTTGTTACTCCGTAAAATGTAAGGAGTATACAGGTCCGTCTACAGCTTCATGGCAAAGGGGGACAGTACAAAAGTAGAGTCATTTTTAAGGACCACGTAAATAATCTAATGTAGGGAATATCGGGTACCAACACATACACAGAAACAAGACAATGAAGAAAGAGAAATATACATTTAAATAGTGAATAGAAAGCACAGTGAGTGGTATGAAAACAGAATTAAATACTGGCTCTGAATACCCTACGGAAATAATTGAAGGCCGTTTGTCAAGGAAGTGGTATACAGAATTGAAATTTTACTTGAGCAGAGAAAGGTACGTGGGCAGAGAAAGGGCCACAAAGAACAGCCACAGTGGTTGTGACTCAATTGTACCTGAAGCTGTGGATTATGTGTTTTTAGGTTTGAGAGCGCACGCACTCTGGCCTGTTGCAATCTATCTGTGGGCTTTTAACCAACCCCACTGCACGTCCATGACTATCACTCGTTCGTGGACTTGGCTTTCAAAAATCATTTGTTATCATTGGTAAATGCTTTACGTTTGTCCCTCCTTGGGGCAGTTTTGTTACTGCCTTGGCCATCGACTCTGTTACATGGATAATTGCACTTTTGCCGATACGTTTGACTGCCAGCAAACTTTTTTTTTCCTTTTGTGTCTCGCCTTTGCGCTCATGGCGGGCGTGGCACTTTGAATTGGCTTGCCTATGTCAACTGTTTTACTTTTCATCCTATGTGGCAAGAAAAGTCTAGTTAGGAATTTACAACGCTAGCAATTCTAACTAGAGGAAAGCGAGACCCATTGCGATGCAAATGCTTGTTTTTATTGTTTCCATTTAACTACCAGTTGACTATCAAACAAAACTGGTAATGCTTTTTTGATTCAATTCTTGGGCTAGGAATGTAAGCAATGTTGCACACTTTCTACTTGCTATAAGTAAGCCTCCTACAAGTAGAAAATGTCTTGCTGAGAGCATTTTCAGTTCCGTCTCCTGCTGATATGTCAACTAACTTTTCTAGAGGAGGTCTGCCATTTCGGGCGATTCCTTCATGTTACACTGATGAAAGAACAATGAAATAACCTACAATTCCATGCCTTAGGTGGTACAGGAGTATCAATATTCTCATACTGAAGTAGACTCTCTATTTAAAATGTGTATCATTTAGCCTAATAGTCTAACCAAAACCACTGCAGACCGACAATGTGTCCAGTTTCTAAGGAGAAGAAAGGGGCCAAAACATATAAACATCTCAGTTCTTCCGATAAGGCGGATGTCATAACATATCGCGTCTCACATGCGTGGTGGTTAACAAGGCTACCAATTGTGCTCATGGGATTGTGGAAGCCATCAATGTAACCAAACACAGTGATCACGGAAGCACTCTGGTGTGCAGGGGATGGATTGGAGAGAAGGACCCAGGTTTAAAAAATAAAAATAAAAAAAAAACACAAAGGCTGGTAAAATTAGCAATACCATGGGTAAAGTAAACATTTGGGCATGAACGATTTTTTGTACCCAGTTTTCACTTTGTGCCCATTACAGAGCGTGTACAAATGGCAATCACTGGTCAGTCAGGGATAACATTACTTTTGTTTGCATGAAAGAAGCATTTATGGTGCAAAGCTGAACACGTTACAAAGGTTTTCCAGAAATCCCAGTGTAAATCACAAGCAGAATTGTAAGACAATTGCAAATGTACTACTGTAAAACTATAACTGGCATCATGTATATAAAAATGGTATTCCATTTATATGGAATTATATGATTATTGTTTTGAAAAAGACAACTGAGGAGCATTATTTAGTTTCTGTTTTTGGGCAAAGGTAATCATTTAAAATTAATCATATCTGTCTCCTGCGGCCGATTGTTCAGTGCTTTCCATTAAGCTGCTTACAATACAAAAAAAAATAATAATGACATATTCATAATTGTCTGCGTCACAAAAATACATTCCCATTAACTTCGGGATGCCCTGTGGCCACGTTGTGAGCTTATCGGCTAACATCACCGATGTCCTGGAAATTAGTTAATGATTTTACAAAAACAGCCACAGAACAACTTTAATAAGATGAGGTAAATACAACCACACCTTATTCCTGGAATAACTCAGTTGTAAAGTCTAAAATGAATATTTCAACCCTTCCCTTTTGCTATCAATGATAAACCAAGGTTGGCAGCAGCAGCAAATTGATAAGAATATATTCTATAGACTTTTCCAAACAAGCTCATTTTTTACTTACAAAAAAAAAACTGAAGGTAACGAGGCAAGCCAGACACGAAGACGCTGCATCACTTGAGGCAATATATATTTTTAAAAATAAGGAAACAGAGAGACTTGGTGGCTAAAATCTTTCCAGGGTTAGACACATTTTTCTCCCCAAGTAATTTTTAGGCCTGGCCGAGAGGCTGTCTTGCCAGCTTCGTTTTTATCCCCCAGCACATAATAAAAATACATACATTACGTATATACACAGGGCGTTTGGGCCAGCCCCCTCATCCACTGGTTTATTTCAGGTGTCATTCACATTTTGCTTCCAGTCACCACAGTATAAAGGGTGGGGGCAATGAGTCAGTCCCCTTCATCCATTGGCTGCCGTGCACTGAGAATGGCGGCATTTTGCCTGATGATTTGTGCAAGGTCAACTGAAAAGGGGCGCACTTTAAATGTTTTTGTCTATCTGTTTGTATACTGCATGTTTAAAAAAAAAACCTTCATGATTGTCAAGACCAATCCTATTGACTTTACCGTTCCTTGTTTTAATGATTCATTACCAACCCATAGCGATTCCTGTTTGCTATACATGCATACAGGTGTTGGCAGATTAAAACAATTAAAATGATGTAAGATTATGATTTTGGACCCTGTGGAATTAAATACAATACTACGACAGAAACAACTTAAACAAACATTTAAAAAATACTGTAAACACATTCTCAAAGTCACCCTCCTACGATCAAGCACTATGCATATTTGGATGAAAAAGTTAAACAAATTAACCAAAACTACACAAACACACAACCAAGCACGCCCACGCCCCGAACACCCCCTACGTCGGTCCTTTTTGCGCACGATTTTACTCATTCCTTCCAGGTCCAAGCGGCAGGAGCACGCACCAAGGAGTCAGCCGTAACAAACTGATGAATGGAATGAACTAGTAAGAATGGCGCATGTGGTACTCCCATCGTGTCAAAACCTAACTGTACCGTTTCATTTTTTATTATTATTCTTTTAAACCCTGTGGCTATTTAAACATTCGCTTTGAAATACTTCTATTCCCCTGCTGGGAAGCGCAGAGTTATAAACTAGGGATTCTGGAATAACATGGCTGTCGGTGGCCGCAGAACCAGAGATTAGCCCATCCTTCATTAATACATGTAATGCGAGATGGTAAGCAGTACAACCAGCGACGAAGTCGCTGCAACATCCTAAAGAAAGTCCGCCTAGCAAGATGGCGGCGCTAAGGGTTCGAGCAGAACGACTTGTTTGACAACATTCTCTACCCTGGGGGACTACAAAAGAATAATCCAAACAAATTCATCCGGAGTTTGTTTTTAATCGCACTTTTAGAGTCATTGCAAGTATTTTCGTGCCTGGCCCAGGTTGAAGAATAACTGCTTGTATGGTGCTAGCTCTCCCCTGCTGGCGGTACCTAACACTGACTGCTTGCTCTAGTGTTACCCTAGCAGCAGCAATGTTGGCCAACCTTGGGAACCATGCACCACCTTTAAGTATAGTGTTGGTGACGTTTGAGATGCTGGATGGCGGCTACTCATTGGAGGCCATCATTGACGATATATTGACAAACAATAATGAAACAGGTTAGGCCCCACCAAGCAATAGAATTTGTGTAATGTAACATAAACGATAAACAAACACTTAAGGAACACTGTCTTGAACCAACTCCGAATTCACCAATGATGCACACTATAAAAACAGAAACAGAAAATGTACACTGTTTGCACTATAAATATCACAGCACATGCATTCACCTGCACACTTCACTAGTCCCTGCGGCCTCAAACATGCTTGGTTCTACATAGAACCTTTCAAAGAAAAACACACATTTATGTCCATGTTACGCCAAATGCAAAAACGAGGGCTGGCAAAGCCTAAAGGTTTGACTAGGTTATAAGTGACAATGGGGGTCATTCCGACCCTGGCGGTCCATGACCGCCAGGGCCGGGGACCGCGGAAGCACCGCCAACAGGTTGGCGGTGCTTCCAGGGCCATTCTGACCGCCGCGGTCAGAAAAGGGCAACCGGCGGTTTCCCGCCGGTTTACCCCTGGCCCAAGGAATCCGCCATGGCGGCGCTGCTTGCGGCGCTGCTTGCAGCACCGCCATGGGGATTCCGACCCCCTTCCCGCCAGCCTGTTCCTGGCGGTTTACACCGCCAGGAAGAGGCTGGCGGGAACGGGTGTTGTGGGGCCCCTGGGGGCCCCTGCAGTGCCCATGCCACTGGCATGGGCACTGCAGGGGTCCCCTAACAGGGCCCCATTAGGATTTTCAGTGTCTGCAAAGCAGACACTGAAAATCGCGACGGGTGCCACTGCACCCGTCGCACACCAGCAAATCCGCCGGCTCCATTCAGAGCCGGCTTCATCGTTGCTGGGGCCGGAATGACCCCCAATGTTTCTTCAATGACTGGCAAGTTTGTGTGTGGGTTTGGATGGGCCGGTGATAGGGTGAACGTGGAACTGCGCCAGTGCTGAATGTAAGAGTAAAGGCTTAATAAATGAATATCTGCACAGAGAGGTAAAGGGGGGCTAGTGCTGCCGGGGGGCTAGGAGTAGCTGAGAACTGAGCACTTACAGGCGCAGTTATTGGCAGCAACAGATGGCTATTTTAATGATTATAAGTAGCATGCACCAGTAGCATGCACCGCAGAGTAGGCCCCAACGCCACCACATAGCTTGGCTCAAACGCCCCCCACCCCCGCCCCAGTTTATAAATGTCGATAACTTGATTTTAGACCTCAGAAATCACATTTAATCAATAAATGCGATTCCCAAAACACTGTCAACCCAGTGGTTAACACATTTGATGACTGGGTTTTTTTCGTTCTCAAATTACACCTACTATTTCCTGAGAAACCCTTTTGTTTGGGGATGACTCATGAGAAACCGTGTTTTCCACGAAACACTGTAAGAAACCAAACTGAGCAACAAAAACGTATGTATAATGTTTCTGGAACCAGCATAATTCAGAATGTGAAATGTTTGGATAAGGATTTCTCGAAAAGCGATAAATAAATATGTGCACTGTTAATCCTTCAGAAACCACCACGTCTACCTCACGCCGGCGTCTTTATAAGAGGCATCAACTACCATAAGGAGGCAAAAAGGAAGCAGCAGTCACAGAAATGTATGCACTGAACTGATCGCACAACTTTTCTTGCACTCATAGATTTTTCACCAAATACAGAGAAGAAATTGAGGCACCCGTATCGTTTTTAGGTCTCTCCTACTAGACAGCTCCTAGCTGTTTGTAGGCAAAAGCCTCTTCTGAACCATAACAAACTTACAGCGGGCATCCTGCCTGACTATTGCTTATGATTGGTTGGCTTTGCTGTCACTCTCAGCTGCGTGCTTCACATTCAACAACTTACCTTCCTCTTCTTGTGTATGTCCCTGCCCTGGAGCCACGCCTCTTTACCATTCTTTTGATTGGCTAACTTGTATTCTGCCACTGCTCACATTTAGGGAACTACTACCCTCTTGTTTTTAAGTACTCCTTCAGTGTGCATGAGTTTATTTTTAGGTCTCTCCTTCGCTTCTCCCCCCTTCAAATACCTGCCCACGTGCTGCCCTCTTCCTAGTGCACTGTTTTCCCCTCCTTTATCCCCTCTCCCCCACCTGGCTCTACTTTTATGTTTATGTAATCGATTCTGCCCACTCCCCATTGCTTCCTTCCGCCTGCTCCTCTGCTTTTTGCCCACTTCTCAGTGTCCTAACTGTCCTTTACATTTTTTCCCCATTTTTACATTTCCTGGAGGACCCAGCAGTTCCTACTTGCTGCTAGTCTGCTCCGCTGAAAGGGGCTTTAACGCAATTAAAAACAGTTTTTTTTAACCATGTGAAGTGGATGTTGCCATCGTTGATCGCTAATAAAATAAAAAAGGCATCAGTCATTCGGTATGTGTGCGTATGCCATCAAGCACGCATGCCTAATCAAAAACGCAGGCACCAGTAGCTTGACGATGTGTATACACTATGGGCACGTCATGACACATTTTTTCTTTTCTCTTATTTTTTTTTATGCTGTTCATCATCACCATAAAGCACTGGCAACGCCAATATATTTCAAAGGTGAGATCTTTTGGATTTAACAATGTTTGTTGCGTTAGGGAATGAAAGTTGTTTCAATCAGATGTACAAGGTAGGTGAAGCTCATAGTCCCACCAGACACTGTATGCAACCTGCTGCCTGATGACACAATGCCGGGTACTAGGTAGATCGCTCTCTTCGGTCACATATTTTAGTTTATTGAAACCACCGATTGTCATGTGGGATTTGTAATCAAACTTCTGCTTACATAAAGTGGAATGCTGTAAGAATCAGATATGTGCATGAAGATGGAAACCCACATGCTTCTACAATGTGAGAATGGTGCATAATAAGGCAAAGCCTGCCATGTTGCCTACAGCGGATGTATGATGGAACAACGCATGCGCCAACCACGCATGCCTGAACAACGCACGCGGAACAACCGCATTGTTTCCACAAATGCCTTACCACGCATGCCTTTACAACGATTTTTCATTATAAAGGCATGACTAGTAAAGGCATGTATGGAATGACATGTGTGGTTTTTGTATGTCATCCCCCCACCTGCCCTAAAAATAAAACTACCCCGACCCCCCCACCCGCCCCTAAAAACTACCCCAATACCCCCACCCACCCTGAGCCCTAAAACCTACCTCAACCCACCGACTCCCACCCCAAAAATAAAACTACTCCGCCCTAAAAAACAAAAAATTACCAAGAGCCCTTCACCCCCCCAAAACCTGCGCTAAATACAAAATTACCCCAACCTCATACCCCCACCCTAAAAAGCATAATACCACGACCCCCCATCCCGCCCCTTAAAAAAATAACCCAACCACCCCACCCCTAAAAACTACCCCAACCCTCTCCCAGCCCCACTTACCTGACCTAAATACAAAATTACCTTGACCCTCCCCCACCTGTCCTAAATACAAAATTATCCCCACCCATTAAAACCCGCCCTAAATACAAAATTACCCTGACCCCCACCCCTAAAAACACACCCCCTAGCCCCTAAAAACAAAATTACCCCGTCCCCCTACCCATAAAAACCCACAATACAAAATTACCCCTGCCCCCACCCCTAAAAACAAAAATTACCCCAACACACCGCTCCAAAAACAAAACTACCCCCCAGCCCCACTTAACTGACCACGCCCTTTCCCGATGCGGACTCCCTTTTTCTCTGCCTTAACCATGCATATGTGTTGTTCAGCACATGCATGGTTAAGGCAGAGAAAAAGGGAGTCGTTAACGCAAGCGTGGTTCCGCTTGTGGTAACAACATTGTGGTTCTAGCGTCGTTGTTGAGGATGTTTACCACCTACAGCACTCCATATTCATCCATATATGTGTTATCATCCCCTCTCTGGTCGCATGCATTGTCACTTTACTGCTTAGTGGCACTGGTTAAGAATAGAGGAAAAACATAGGACAGTGGTTCCCAGAAACCTGGACACATTTTTGCCTTTTAATAAGTAATAAACTGCCACACTTTGCAATGACTTTCCAGGTACTTCTAGCTTTTCCAAGACTCCTCACAATGTGAGCTGTAAAACCTGACTGTTCAGCCAAATTTTAGCATCCTCACACTACCTGTTGTGAGCATGCTCACCCTACCTGTTCACACCAGCTGCTTCCTACAAAGGATTTCCAGTAGTCTAATCTCTGATACATTCATTGTAACTTCTACCATGGGTGGCATTAGTAAGTAAGGTTGTGTCTTGGCATCTGGGAATATATTGTTCAACATACTGCAGTTCATCCTGCCACTAACATGCAAGTGTATTTTGGACTAAACTAGACTGTGCAAGGTCAGGGATCTCAGCGACAATTTTCTGAAATGTGTCACTCCTACGCCCATGTTTGCACATTGGTTTACAGGGCCGACAGTTGAAAGATGTTTGGATTCTCCACCCTTCCAGGTTAAAGGACACCCACACAAAAGAATTTGGCTCACAGAACATTTTTATCTACCATCTCATTAGAGCAATAATATGGGCAGGAACATGTTGACTTCCTCATAGTTTGGAAATATTTAACTTTTATTATAATCGTACACACATGGGGACAAGTCCAACTGTAGGTGGTGTTAGTTCCCACAGATCTAATACCTTTGTTTTCATCAAAGTGACATCAATCAATCAGCATTTTTAAAGTGTGCTACTCACCTGAAGGGTCTCAAGGCGCTGTGGGGTAGGTCCTCAAGATTCATTCGATGAGCCAGGTCTTAAGGTCCTTCCTGGATTGAGGTAGCAATGGCGACTGCCTGTGGTGGAGAGGCAAGGTGTTCCAAAATTCTTCTGCAAGGTAGGTGAACAATCTCCCTCCAGCCAAGGACTTCCTTATGCGGGGTATGGTGGTGAGCGACTGCTGGGAGGAGCAGAGAGGTCTGGCAGGGGAGTAAAAGGTGATGTGGTGCTTGAGGTAGCTGGGTTCAAGGTTGTGGAGGGCCCTGTAAGCGTGTACGAGGAGCTTGAAGTTGATCTTCTTCTCCACGGGGAGCCAGTGGAGATCTCTCAGGTGTTCTATAATGTGTTCCTGGCAGTGGATGTTCAGGATCAGTCTGGTGGAGGAGTTCTGGATTTGTTGAAGCTTGCTCAGGTTCTTCTTGGTGGTTCCGGCATAGAGGGCGTTGCTGTAGTCAAGTCTGCTTGTGATCAGGACACGTGTCACGGTCTTGCGGCAGCTGATTGGGATCCATCTGAATATCTTTCTGAGGAGTCCGGGTGTGGAAACAGGTGGAAGTGATGGAGTTGACCTGTCTTGTCATGGTGAGTGCTGAGTTGAGGACGATGCCGAGGTTGCATGCGTGGTCTGTTGGGGAGGGGGAGAGAGGGGTGTCTGCCAAGTGTGGAGGGCCACCAGCAGTCGTCCCAGGCTGAGGAGGGTTCCAGAGTGAGGATCTCTGTCTTTTCCGAGTTTAGCTTAAGGCAGCTCTCCTTCATCCAGGCAGCGACTGCTTCCATCCCGTCTTGGAAGTTCTTCTCGGCCGTTGTGGGGTTTTCGGTCAGGGAGATGATCAGCTGGGTGTCATCAGCATAGGAGATGATGTCCAAGCCGTAGTTTCTGGCAACTGGGGCGAGCCAGGCCATGTAGATGTTGAACAGTGTTGGACTCAACGAGGAACCTCGGGGTACTCCGCAGCTGATCTTTGTAGGTTCTGACAGGTTTGGTGGGAGTATGACTCTGCGTTCTGCCTGTCAGGAAGGACTGTATCCACCGAAGGGCCTTGCAGCCTATGCCTGCTGCGTGGAGTCTTGCACATAGGGTGCAGTGGGACACTGTGTCGAAGGTGGCCGATAGGTCCAGTAGGATGAGGCTGCTGTTTGGCCGCAGAGAGAGTGGATGTCATCTGTGGCGGCGGGCGAGCAGGGTGGTCTTGATGCTGTGGTTGGTTCTGAATTCTGATTGGGAGATGTCCAGGATGTTGTTGTCCTCTATGTGTTGGCACAGCTGAGCGTTGATTGCCTTTTTGGAGACCTTGGCTGGGAAAGGCAGCAGCGAGATGGGGCGGTAATTCTTGAGATCTGTGGGGTTGGCTGTGGGTTTCTTCAAGAGCGGGCGAATCTTGGCATGCTTCCAGTCCTCTGGGAAAGTGGTCGGCTCTATGGATCAGTTGATGGTCTTGGGGAGCTCAGGTACAAACAAGGCACCCGTAACATTCACACCAGTACCATCATTAGGGCACTCATTTAACATTTTACGAGCTGCCCCATTTCTCAAGGTTGTGGCCCACATTGGTAATCCTCTTTATTAGTGTGGGAATCTGGCCCTATGATAAAGCTTTTCACCATGTGGGTGGGCGAGGGTTTTTTTCCTCTTAACATGAAGAATGCTTGAGACAACCAGCCTACAGGATCTCCATGTAGAGTTTAAGAGCTGTGTAGGTGTAAAGACTTGCCATCACTGACTCAGCCTCCGAACAGGTACCCAGAAGAGATACTAAGGGCCTGATTACGAGGCTGGCGGTCTAAAGACTGGCAGCCTTTTGGTGGTAGCCCGACTGCCACATTACGAGGTTGGCAGGCAGACCCAACAACCTACTACCGTCCCCACCAGTATCTTAGATACCCACGGGCTGATTGCAGTGCAGGTTGTAATCAGCAAGGGCGGTGCTAACTCAGTGCCATTCTGCTGCTTACAAACTTGTTCTCTGCCAGCCTTTCCATGGTGGTTCCACCCATGCCCCACACACAGAGATTTTTCAGGAACCCAGAAGAACGCAAAGAGTGGCAGCAGGACTCTAGCTTTCTGCTCAACAAGCTGGAGGTCAAACTTGGGCTTCATCCTCATATTCAAACAAACACCATCAGTGTTTGGAAGGCGACAGGAGCAAATCTTATGAGCAGACCTTACTAAGAAGGTGATCTCTTCTTTGCTCTGGGTTTCCCAATCCAAGATGGTGCAGTCTCTTTCTGTGATGTCAGTTCCTTTATGAAGCATATATAAAGGAGGCTTTATCAGAGGAAGATGTGTTATTTTTCTTTTCATATTCACCCTGTTGCTACCGTTTTTGTCCCCGATTTTTGCTTCAAGCAAGTTGAATCGTTTGCCTTTTAGGGTCTGCGCTTTGCATAACCTGGTCTTTCTCTTCTTCCCAATTACAAAATAAGTGCACTGTCTTGCTGATTTATTTAATGCTACTTTCATCTTCAATCAAGAATTACCAGATTTCTAGTTTTTCCCCCCTTTTTGGGGGTTTTCCTGCACATATATTATGCTGTGCAGGGTGGCACTGGGAGGAGTCAGCCTTTCTTTTGGCAATCCAGAACAGAATTAAACAGATCTCGGCATCCAGTCACCATAACCTTGTCCTTGATAACAACCATTACGCTGTTTTCAAGCACACTCAACGTTAGCAGATATTGAACCTGAAGCACAAGACGAAACGTTGATTTTTAAAGGATCACAAAATAAAGACCATATGGGGTATCCATTATATAGTATGTGGATGATACCCAATTGGTTTTTACCCTCTCGCATACTCAACACTAGCTCCTAGACTCTTGGCTCCTATCTAGAGAAAGAAGCCTCCTGGATGATGGCTTATTAAAGAGATAAAACCAAGCCTATGACTCTTGGTAATTCAGTGAATCCTCACATCAGTTTCGGCTGGCCGATCTGCCTGGGCACCCCCCCATCCCCAAGACAGCTACTTAAAAAACTCGGGTCTGATTGGATAACTGTCTCACCGTGACCACCCAGGTCATTAAGCTTACAGCTACCTGTCATGGTAGCAGCAGGAGATTCAGAAAAAATCTGCACTTTCTGCCTCCTTCGTCTAAAAGAATTGTGGTCCAGGCTCTTTTTCTTTCTCGCCTGGACTTCGGCAATTCTTTGAACACCAAATGCAGTAATTAGGAAATTGCAGGTAGTGCAGAATTGCGCTGCTGGAATTCTTTACAATATTCCAAGGCACGAGTCTGCCCAGCAAGCCCTAACTTCTCTGCAATGGCTCCCGGTGGCTAAAAGAATTACATTTAAGGCCCTCTGTATAGTCCACAGAGCTCTACGTGACAGAGGTCCTGTGATCTCCTGACAACAGGTTGTTCCTCATACCCCAGAAGAAATCTTAGCTGGACAGATGCCTACTTGGTCATGACACCTGCCATTAAAAAGGCCAAAAGTGGCGGCCGACCTTTCAGGTTCAATGCGCCCAAGCTTGGAACGCTCTATCTTTCTCCCTACGTTAGACTAAGAAGTACTTCCTTTCTGTAAACTGCTAAAAAGTGCTAAAAATAACTGGCTGTTCGGTGCCTACGGTCCTGCTCGCTCCACACTGAAAAGCACTGGGACACCTTTGGGTAGCTATGCGCTTTACAAGTGCGCATAGAAGTGGGAAGAGTGGTATTCAAACTCCGGGACCAGATGCACGAGCTGGGTGACAGTACTCATAAGTCGCTCACATAACTGCATCATGTCGTTTATTCCTCACCAAGCCAACGGAGTCAAAGTCCACACATTCTTTTCTTTCTAATTCGAGGGGATTTTCTACAATGTCATCATGAGACCAATGGTCATCAGATGACCTTTTCTACCCTTGGCATTCATGTAAATAGCACGCTTAAAAACTGAAAAATGATATTTCTTTTTGGTCACAGAAAGTTTCCCAATATCATGATGACAATGCAAAATAAATTAAAGAAATGTCTTCATTAATTACGTTTCATCGCTGTTCAACAGGTATGCCCAGAAGCAAGGAAATGGTTTCAGATATAAATAACATGGAAGGGCAGGGTTGGGCGGCAGTGTTCTCTGTAGGGCTGGTGCCGTGTTGTTGAAAAAAATGTGTAAAAGGCACAGGACTGAACAGATTTTTGTATGTCAATTAGAGGTGACCCCCCTTCCCTCAGGCTCAGAAGAGCAGATATTCTACAGAACTAGGACTAATAATAAATAACAGTTATAACATCAGGAAGCCCAGAAACACACAACAGTTTGCATTGTGATGGAAAGTCAGCATCTGAGCTGTTAGGAATGGCCGGGTTGCTTAACAACGAGCTCCGTGAGGTTTTTTTTAAGCAGTAAGTAACTTGCATGAACGCTTGCCGTCGGCATTCTTGCAGACTACGGTGCACCGCACCTTCCCCGCACCCCAGGATGCGCCCAGATCACTGCGACTCCAATCCCAGGCGCATAAACACAACACGTCTCAAACAGAAAGCGAAACCACGAGAACAATACGTAAACCTAACCCGGGCGCATCACCCGAAAATCAGGATCCCACAAGCGAGACGCTGATAAAGATCAACATGCTGGCCTGAGAGCAGGTTCCTGTTCGCAACAACGTACCTGCGAGTAAGAGGCAGGCCAGCAGAGGCCCGGCCAGGCGGGGTGACATGGCGACCACAGCGAGCCAGCCGCCCTCTTCCTGCCGCCATGGGCTCCTCTCCCGCCGCTGCACCGCCACCCGCCCTCGCCGTCTCCGACCCGCCGCTCGCGGCCTCCGCTGTCCACGCGGGTGCGGGAATCAGAAATGAAACTATTGACAGGGATGGGAGGAGCCCGCTCGGAGCCGCACGCGCTGCACCTGGGGTTCAGGAGGGAACAGCTCTTCCTCGGAAAGCCCTAGGCTTATAGTGAAGAGGGGTTGGACATGTTTATAACCGATTTTTCCGTCTCCTTTGTTATTTGAGCGTGACTTTCACGTTTTTCGTGTTATGGCGTGTTTTCTTTTATGTTTGTTTTACAGTTCAACTGCAAAAAAAAAAAAAAAAAAGACCAAGTACTCCCCACCAAACATGAAAACTAAAACCAGATGCTGAATGTATTACTACAATAAGTCCAATCCATTGAAACCACTGCTTAATTTGAGCCGGTGGTTTCCGGTGCGGGGGGGTTGGGGGGGCTGTCACCTATTTTTGAGGGCCGACCGTTATTTTTCTGCAGCAGGCATTTATAGTGAGCAGAAGACACATTTGCGGAAGACAGAGGAAGAGAAAACCGAGATAGCGTCACAAATGGAGAAAGCAGAAATCTGAAAGAGTGAGCTGAAGGGGCAGGGAGTGGATGTAAACAGATTAAGGGGGCCCGAGATGGCTTTAGGACTAGATGCCTCAGTATTCTTACTCGCACATTTAATTGCAGCCGCCACGTTTTTCGGGGGAGAGCTTTGGGCACCGGCACCTTTTTATTTACAAATTAAGCAGGAGTTGAAACTAGCCTAAATACGTGTAATCATTCCTGCCCAAGCTTTGGATTTTAGCAGAGACCTAAAGCTGATAGCGGAGAAGAAACAAGCCTCCGGTGGCCGCGCACAAAATCGTTTTCAGGCTAATTATGTCTCCTTTTCGCACTTAGCCTTGGCTGACACCTGCCTGGATGCAACAGTTTCGGTCCTGGATGTCTCTCTGGCCAGCAGCCGCACTGCTCTCTTATAGAGACTCTATTAAGTATTACCACCTCATCTGCCCTATGTACATATGTTCCAAAATGTAACCTCCATCGAACTCTTACTAATTGACAGAGGAGCGATGTGCGACCTTCTGGTTGATCTAGGGTGACCAGACGTCCCGGATTTCCCCGGACAGTCCCTGTTTTTAGAGAACTGTCATGGTGTCCCGACGCTTCTCTTAATTTTAAATAAATGTCCCTGTTTTTGGGACAAACGTCAGATCTTTAAATAAATGTCCCGGTTTTTGGGACAAAGGTCAGATCACCCAGGGAAGCATAAGTTAAAAACGCCTACAAAGTATGAAATAATTAAAGTAATTTATCTGTTACTGTCAGGCAGCACAGTCCCCTGTCTGCTCCCAGCAGAGAGGAGTGGGGATCAGAGACAGGTGGGTGGGGGCAGGTTGGGAGTGCAGGGTGGGAGGTCAAGCCATAGCTAATTTTATATATGTAGTCTTGTAAATGTGTGTGTGTAAGTGTATATATATATATATAATAATAATTACCACACACATGTATAGGTACAAATTCACAAAGCTACGCAGAAAAAAACGGGACAGGCCAGATATAAAAGTGAGTCTAAAGTCTTTGGTCCTTCTTTTATGACTGACCTGTCCCGGTTTTTGCTCCTCAAGATCTTGTCACCCTACCCTTGACTCATTCATTCTGTTGTAAGCGTTACTCACTGTTACACCACGGAAACAGAAGCGCAATGCTGGACTATTTGAAATAGTTTTTTCACGCGGGACGAAAGAGAGCTCTTTCTACCATTAAATTCTCTAAGGTCCACTATAATTTAAAGGGTGCACGTGTAACAAAAAAAAAATCACAGGGAGAAAAACGTTCAGACGTCACACTTTGGAGTCAAGCAGCCATCTTCTCTAGGAAGCAGGACTACGGAAAAGATGGAAGGTGGCTTGGCACCTGAGGGATGCGCAGGAGGCATACATTTTAGATTTGCTCTTCAAGACCTTCGCACGTACCTTTGCTTCGGTATGCAGTTGAAGTTTCCCTTTCTCTCGGACACTTGTCTGCCACCCAGTGCTTAATTTGAGAAGGTGTTTTCCGGGCGCGGAGCACCGGCACTTATTTTTAAGGGCTGGCACTCAGTTTTCTGCATCAGGCAGTTAAAGCAAGCAAACGACTCGTATGGGAAAAGCGAGGAAGAGAAAAACGAATACGCGTCCCAGGGGGAGAAAGCTGCAAGAGTGAGCTGAAGGGGCAGGAGTGGCTGTAAATGGTTAACAGAGGCCCGAGATGTCTTTAGGATTACGCTGCTTCAGTATTCAGTGCTCGCACTTTTAAATGCAGCAGCCATGTGTTTCAGAGAAGGGTTTTGGGCACTGGTACCTTTTTATTTACAAATTAAGCACCCTTGCCCCAGTTCTTACAAACTGAGCCCTGCCACCTGCCTCAGACAGTGTTACACCTTGTCAAGTGAAGTGATAAAATATAAGAAGGGCATTTCATATAAATTATGTTTCCTGTTGTAACTCCCGCTCCACACACAGAAAAGTGAACTGACATCATCCTTACTTCCGTTTGCCAATGCCACCCCCATCGACGCTATACTTAACCGTTAACCTATAATGTAATGGCCTGTGGGAATGCAACAGGAAGAGGAAGGACGGAAAACCAGGACTGGGACAAGAAAGATTAGGACTGGAAACGAATTTTGCTCCAATCCAATCTGTCCAAAGTGCAAAGAAAGAAGCACAAACTAAAGAGAAGGCTTTTTCAAGCACTATCGTCCACGCTCAGACAAAAAGCTGGACGATTTTCAGTTTAATAGAAATTAATACATTTTGAGTACAGTAGTACGGGGCGGAATATGAGCGGTACGAGTTAGATCGAAATATAGATGGATAGATGCAAAATGTACTATCGGCCATTGCATCTGCTTCGGAGGAGAAAGCGAGAGTGTGGCAATTTGCAAGAGGAGGCTCGTTGTGTCTGCACTCGTAGTACGATGCAGGAACACAGTGCTTAATTTGTGCTTTTTGTTTCCGGTGCTGAGCACCGGCACTTATTCGTGAGGGCCGGGGCTTATTCTTCTGCCTCAAGCATTTGCTGCGAGCAAAAGACGTAAGAAGGGAAAACTAAAAAGCGTCATAAAGGGAGAAAGTAGAAAGTTGCAGGATGAGCTGAAGGGGCAGGGGTGGCCGTAAATGGACTGAAGAGGCCCGAGATGGCTTCAGGATTACGATGCCTCAGTATTCAGTGCTGGCAGATTTAATTACAGCAGCCTCGTGTTTAAGAGAAGGGCTTTGAGCACCGGCACCTCTTTATTGACAAATTAAGCACTGCAGGAACATATTTCATATCTAGAGATATCAGAGTACTGGGGAACAGAAACCAGTCAACGCTTGTCACTTCTCGAAAAATATCAGTCAGAATTCAAGGCCACTGCATTTCCCTGCATCGCGGCCACACTGGGAGACATAAGCCTTTTGCACAAGGCCCCACAGTCCAGTTAACAGCAGTAAACCTGTGGCCCACCCTTGGCTGGGCTGAACCCGTAGGTGGTCCACTCGGAAAATGTGTGCGGTATTACATCTAACCTCGGAATACAGTTAAGAAATAAATAACTTAAAGATAAACATAAAGTTTGCTTGAAAAGATAAGTCTCAGCCGAAGGGTTTTGTTGTAACCAAGAAAGGCACTCGGTTTTACTCCCTTCCATCGAGGGCAGAGCAGGGCGTCCACTCGGTTGGAGAAATGGCTTTAAACGAAGGAATCTGCCTCTCAGGTCGTGTAGCACACCTGTAAATTGATAATCCAGAAGCTGAATATAGGAAGATAAATCTATCACACCCTCTGGAAAAGAGAACTGGCAATCACATTTTTCCCTGATTTATGGGCAACACTGACAGGACCACCAGTTCTTGAAAACTTCAAAAGTAGGCACAAAGGAACGGCAGGGAGAACAAAACCATGGTCCCAGCCGCACTCTCAGTGTTGCAGGAGATTGGGACTCGTTTCCATTGCAAGGGATGACCATGGTACCACCACCACACAACTGTATGGTCATCCTAAAAACAAAGTTCATCTACCACATCCACTTCCTGAAGAGTGTTGGGGTAATCGTGAAGTGGGGCTGACAAAAAGGAGAGTCCCAAAACATGTTCCCTTTGGAAAAACATGACAGCAGTATTGCATGAAGCTATCCCATCAGGCTATCAATTTGTGATACAAAATTGCATATGGAAAAGAGGAGGCCGCTCACCCATCATATTTAAGGAACCAATACATCTTAACAAAGCTGAAGAAGTTTTCCATGCTCCTTGTGGGCCACATGTGATGCCTTCTTTGTCAGATGCATCCGTACCCCAACCTTTTCCAGTAATGTTCCCCTCTATTTATGGACCACTACCTATGCAATAGGATATACCCATACACCTTTCTAAACACGATTTCAAACCTTCTTACATTATATTCAAACCTATTCATCGTTGGTGGCCTGAATATATGTTTGGCAAAACTAATATGCCCCACCCCGGAACCTCAGAGTAAGGTTACATCAGATCATCCCCAGACTCACACACATTGCAGGCCACATCTTAGATGTCTTTTTCCCAAATCCACACCTATTCGCATTCCAATGTTTTACTTCAGTCATATGGTCAGAGCACCACCTGGTGGCCTTCCAACACAAGACACTTCAACTCACCCCAGCTAAAGTCACCGTACCTGCTACTGCCTATCCACCCTGGGACAAACTGAATTTTGAGGACCTAGAAACCCAGCTTACCTTTAACACAGATATGTACACAACAAAGTCAGTTAAGCAACTCTACGGGTGGCTCCATGAAGCTTTTTATATCTTAATACCACTAAAACATATAAGAAAACAAGCTTCTAGGATTAATGCAGCATTAAAAAAGACAAAACAACATATTGCTAAGCTTCAGCGCACATGGCTCAAAACAACAACCTTGAATACGAAATACAGCTACGCAGACGTAATGGAATGTAGACGTGAACAGTCAAAAAGGCAAAAACAACTAATATTTAAGCAGAATACACAATGCAACTCTGGCATATAAAAATGATAAAATAACCACAGAATCTATAAGCCTAAATGCAGAGGAGGAACCCATCCCATCTCTTAAGCTTTTTCAAACAAAATACCAAACCATAACACAACCAAAGCAGACATGAAAGATTCTTATTTACCATACAATAAATCCACCAGCACCAACCCATTTTTACAAACCCCTCCAGGGATATGTTAACACAGCCTCTCCAGTCCTTCAAATAATTATCACAACTTCAGCCGCCACCCCAGTAAGAACACTGACCATCAACTCCTAAAAACAAGAAGGTTTTTCCAGAAGAATAAGAAAATACACATATACACCCATTAAAGAAAGCAATCCTGGACCCTCAAGACCCCAACAACTACATACATATTGCAAATGGACTATTCCTGGGCAAACTTAAAAACAGATTAACCTTCTCTCAGATGTCAAAATTCATTGAAGATAACTCCTGCTTTCTAACTTCCAAAAAGGATTCCACCCAGAAGGAGGCATTGAATCTGCCCTAATCACTATCTGGAAAGACCTTAAAAACACAGTAGGCCGGAATGGGGTTGCCGCCCTACTTATCTTGCGTGGACATCTGCCTTTGACACAGTAAACAATTTTCTATCTGTTGAGTCAAGAATTTTTTAATTCTATTAAGGACACAGAAGCAAGGATTATGCTTCCTGTAAGGAAATGCCTCCTTGGCATGGTTGCCCCCCTGACTTTTTGCCTTTGCTGATGCTATGTTTACAATTGAAAGTGTGCTGAGGCCTGCTAACCAGGCCCCAGCACCAGTGTTCTTTCCCTAACCTGTACTTTTGTATCCACAATTGGCAGACCCTGGCATCCAGATAAGTCCCTTGTAACTGGTACTTCTAGTACCAAGGGCCCTGATGCCAAGGAAGGTCTCTAAGGGCTGCAGCATGTCTTATGCCACCCTGGAGACCTCTCACTCAGCACAGACACCCTGCTTGCCAGCTTGTGTGTGCTAGTGAGGACAAAACGAGTAAGTCGACATGGCACTCCCCTCAGGGTGCCATGCCAGCCTCTCACTGCCTATGCAGTATAGGTAAGACACCCCTCTAGCAGGCCTTACAGCCCTAAGGCAGGGTGCACTATACCATAGGTGAGGGTACCAGTGCATGAGCATGGTACCCCTACAGTGTCTAAACAAAACCTTAGACATTGTAAGTGCAGGGTAGCCATAAGAGTATATGGTCTGGGAGTCTGTCAAACACGAACTCCACAGCACCATAATGGCTACACTGAAAACTGGGAAGTTTGGTATCAAACTTCTCAGCACAATAAATGCACACTGATGCCAGTGTACATTTTATTGCAAAATACACCCCAGAGGGCACCTTAGAGGTGCCCCCTGAAACTTAACCGACTGTCTGTGTAGGCTGACTAGTTCCAGCAGCCTGCCACACCAGAGACATGTTGCTGGCCCCATGGGGAGAGTGCCTTTGTCACTCTGAGGCCAGTAACAAAGCCTGCACTGGGTGGAGATGCTAACACCTCCCCCAGGCAGGAGCTGTGACACCTGGCGGTGAGCCTCAAAGGCTCACCCCTTTGTCACAGCCCAGCAGGGCACTCCAGCTTAGTGGAGTTGCCCGCCCCCTCCGGCCACGGCCCCCACTTTTGGCGGCAAGGCTGGAGGGAACAAAGAAAGCAACAAGGAGGAGTCACTGGCCAGTCAGGACAGCCCCTAAGGTGTCCTGAGCTGAAGTGACTCTAACTTTTAGAAATCCTCCATCTTGCAGATGGAGGATTCCCCCAATAGGGTTAGGATTGTGACCCCCTCCCCTTGGGAGGAGGCACAAAGAGGGTGTACCCACCCTCAGGGCTAGTAGCCATTGGCTACTAACCCCCCAGACCTAAACACGCCCTTAAATTTAGTATTTAAGGGCTACCCTGAACCCTAGAAAATTAGATTCCTGCAACTACAAGAAGAAGGACTGCCTAGCTGAAAACCCCTGCAGAGGAAGACCAGAAGACGACAACTGCCTTGGCTCCAGAAACTCACCGGCCTGTCTCCTGCCTTCCAAAGATCCTGCTCCAGCGACGCCTTCCAAAGGGACCAGCGACCTCGACATCCTCTGAGGACTGCCCCTGCTTCGAAAAGACAAGAAACTCCCGAGGACAGCGGACCTGCTCCAAGAAAAGCTGCAACTTTGTTTCCAGCAGCTTTAAAGAACCCTGCAAGCTCCCCGCAAGAAGCGTGAGACTTGCAACACTGCACCCGGCGACCCCGACTCGGCTGGTGGCGATCCAACACCTCAGGAGGGACCCCAGGACTACTCTAAGACTGTGAGTACAAAAACCTGTCCCCCCTGAGCCCCCCACAGCGCCGCCTGCAGAGGGAATCCCGAGGCTTCCCCTGACCGCGACTCTTTGAACCTAAAGTCCCGACGCCTGGGAGAGACCCTGCACCCGCAGCCCCCAGGACCTGAAGGACCGGACTTTCACTGGAGAAGTGACCCCCAGGAGTCCCTCTCCCTTGCCCAAGTGGAGGTTTCCCCAAGGAACCCCCCCCTTGCCTGCCTGCAGCGCTGAAGAGATCCCTAGATCTCCCATTGACTTCCATTACAAACCCGACGCTTGTTTCTACACTGCACCCGGCCGCCCCCGCGCTGCTGAGGGTGAAATTTCTGTGTGGACTTGTGTCCCCCCCGGTGCCCTACAAAACCCCCCTGGTCTGCCCTCCGAAGACGCGGGTACTTACCTGCAAGCAGACCGGAACCGGGGCACCCCCTTCTCTCCATTCTAGCCTATGCGTTTTGGGCACCACTTTGAACTCTGCACCTGACCGGCCCTGAGCTGCTGGTGTGGTGACTTTGGGGTTGCTCTGAACCCCCAACGGTGGGCTACCTTGGACCAAGAACTAAGCCCTGTAAGTGTCTTACTTACCTGGTTAACCTAACAAATACTTACCTCCCCTAGGAACTGTGAAAATTGCACTGTGTCCACTTTTAAAACAGCTATTTGTGAATAACTTGAAAAGTATACATGCAATTTTGATGATTTGAAGTTCCTACAGTACTTACCTGCAATACCTTTCGAATAAGATATTACATGTAGAATTTGAACCTGTGGTTCTTAAAATAAACTAAGAAAAGCTATTTTTCTATAACAAAACCTATTGGCTGGATTTGTCTCTGAGTGTGTGTACCTCATTTATTGTCTATGTGTATGTACAACAAATGCTTAACACTACTCCTTGGATAAGCCTACTGCTCGACCACACTACCACAAAATAGAGCGTTAGTATTATCTCTTTTTGCCACTATCTTACCTCTAAGGGGAACCCTTGGACTCTGTGCATACTATTCCTTACTTTGAAATAGTGCATACAGAGCCAACTTCCTACACTTCCCTTTCTATGCTTTTAATTTTTAGCTGCCAATTAGAAAACAAAACAAAACAAAACATCACATCTTGTGATACAGTATCACATGGCCACCATAGAGCCTAGCCCTATATAAACCCCTTAGGGATACAACTCCTCCTCTTTCTTTGTGAAAGTCCAATAACAGTAAAAAGTATCAAGAACAATCCCCAACATTAGAAAGAAACTGCAAACCACACAGGACCACAACGTTCCACCGAAGGTCTAAGCAACGACGAGACCAACCAAACAGCTCCAAGGCGGAGATTTCCAATGACAGAAAGACATCAGCTCAGAAGAATCCGGAGTCACTGGTCTTCATTACCTAGAAGTAAACAAACAAATCGAGCCATAAACACTGGACTATACCCATTGACCTTACATGTCATTTCAAAAAGGGAAGCATAAGAAAAGGAACACAGCATGAAATTAAGACTTATCAATAGCATGCGTGGCGTAATTATACAAAACACTTTCCCGAGGGATAATCCTCGTCTCCGTGTCCTTAATAGAATTGTAAAATTCTTGACGCGACAGCTAGAATTTTTTTTATTCTGATGGAGGCTCTGATTATGGTAGTTTAAAGCTGATCTAGAACAATTGTTGCAATGTCTAAAATAGGCTTGTAGTAAAAAGCTTTAAGGGTAGACTCAGATGACCAGTCAGGTGCTCTCAAAATGTCCTCTAGGTGAGATCCTAAAGAAAACGCCTTAGAAGCCATGGTGCCTCTCGCAGAGTGCGCCCCAAACCAAGTGGCATCAATGCCCGCCTCACTCATAAGCCATCGCATCCATCTAGCCAGGGTCCTGAAGATACTATGCGGAAAGGCTTTAACAAAGAAATTAATAACTGACCGCCCATATCAGAGCGAAATTCAGCTGTACTTACATCTTAAGCCTTTAAACATTGCATAGCACACAACTGAAAATTAGCCGGGAAACTAGGATAAAATACAGATCTAGTATTACATTTGGTATGGCGAGAAATATTAAAGGATACTCCCTCAGGAGAAAAGACTCTGCCTAACAAGTCTAAAGCCCTTACGTCAGAAACTCATTTGCATGATACCAAACACAGCAACATAGTACGTTTAGCAGATAGCTGCTTCCAGGACAGGTATTTGTTGGCCGGCCAAGATTCTAAAAAACTTAATACAATGTTAACATCCCAAAGGGTAGAATAACGTGGTTGAGGAGGATTAGAAAAACAAATCCCTCAAAGAAGTTTACACACAATCGGAAGCTCACCAATAGGCTTCGCCTCTATAGGAACATGACCTGCTGAGATGGCCAATCTGTAATTGTTAGCAGATCTGTAGGCCATACCCAAAGCAGCCAAATGAGATAGAAAATTGAGTATCGAAGAACAATAGACTGAGAATGGATCAACAGATTGTTCACTGCACCAAGAACGCCATCGCTTCCAAGCGGATGCGCAATGCTTGTGAGAGCTAGGGGCCTAGGATCTTGTGATGAAATCATGAGATTCATGCGAAAGGCCTGGGAGAGACCATCGTTCCCTGAAATTCTCCACACCACCAGAGTCAGTGTGGGGAAGACCCAGCAGGCCTAGTAAAAGGTTCCAACGATGCAGAAGTATAACTGGAGGGGAGCAGGCCATCTCCAGAACTACAGGGAACCAGGCGTGAGCTCTCCAGAGGGGAGTCACAAGCACCAGTTCTGCTCTCTGACGACGAACCTGAGTCAGAACTTTGGATATCATCATGAATGGAGGAAAAGCGTATCCATGGAACTGGGACCAGGTCTGCAGAAATGCATTGGTTGCCTGAGCCTCCGGATCCGGGCGCCAACTGAAAAACCGATCCAACTGCTGGCTGAGGTGAAACGCAAAGAGGTCTATTGCAAACAGACCCCACAGACGTTGGAGAAAATGAAATATTCTCGGGTGAAGTCTCCAGTCGCTGAAGTCTCGAATGTAACAAGACTGCCAATCGGCCACAGTATTGCTCTGACCCGGGAGATACTCCGCTATTACCAAAATCCCATGTTCAAGGCAAAAGTGCCAAAAATCCTTGGCAATCTCCACTAAATGCAAGACTTTGTCCCGCTCAGCCTGTTGACATAACAGACTGACAAAATGTTGTCCATCTGGAGAAAGATGCAACAATTCGACTTCTCCGGGGAGAGACTGTGAATCGCAAAGGAACCCACCAAGAGTTCCAAGCAATTGATATGAAGGTCCAGCTCCTCCATCGACCATCAACCCCCTGTGACTATCGAGCCACAGCGAGGCCCCAGCGGCTGGGATCGGATTCAATTACGATCTCCGGAGACAAGCCAAAGATCGCTCTGCCATTTCAAGCATCCATATGATTGAGCCAACTACGGATTTCGGTCCTGGCCTCGAATGAGAGGGGAACTAGGGCAGAATTGCTGAGGCCCTTTTGGAGATGGGAGATCTTCAGACTTTGAAGGCCCGGTAATGAAGGGGACACGGAAAGATAGCCTGAATGGACAAGGAAAGGATGCCCACCATCCGAGTTAGGCATCTCAAATATACCATCTGTTTGGATAATAATCTCCTCAATTCCTTCTTTCTGTTGCAGACTTTGGAAGGAGGAAGGATCAATTGAGCTAGGTCCGAGTCTACATGAAAGCCCAGAAACTCCAACCTCTGGGAAGGAACCAAGATGGACTTCTGGCTGTTGAGGACGAAGCCCAAATCCTGAAGGAGGGAAATCGCCCACTCAAGATGGGTCATCAGAAGAAGAGGGCACTGAGACATGATGATAAGGTCGTCGAGATATATGATCAGACAAACCCCTTTGGCCCGAAGGTGTTCCGCTACTGGGCGCATCACCTTCATTAAGGCCCAAGGTGCAGGGGACAGGCCCAAAGGAAGAACCTTGTATTCGTAACAACGGCCTTGCCATAGGAACTTCAGAAATCTCTGATGAGGAGGAAAAATGGGAATGGTCAAGTAAGCAACTTTTAAGTCTATGAGGACTATCCAATCTTTTTCTCTTAGGATGTCCCTTAGTAAGTGTATGCCCTCCATTTTGAAGTGGCGATAAATGGTCCAGCCATTATAATACTTTAGATTTAGGACCAGATGGAAACTACCACCCTTCTTTTCTACCAGTAAAATTAGACTGAGAAAACCATGAGGATGAGGGGAGGAGGCCATTATGGCCCCCTTGGATAGAAGAGCCCTGACTACCAATGAGATGAACTCGTGATCTTGTAGGGAAAAAAACATTTCCGGGGAAATACCCCCTGAACAGAAGAATCGTAAAATTCCAGTTTGAAACCCTGGATAGACTCTAGAACCCAGGGGTCCTGCGTGATCTTTTGCTAAATTGTGAACAAAAAAGCTGTCCTGACCCCCCAGAATTACTTCTGAAAACGAAATGATTCTCACCTGTAGTACTGGACTCCTGATAGGTGGTGTAAGATCCCTAAGATTTTCCTCTCCTGAATTGATTGAGACCTCCACAGGACCTGGCGGGATAGAAGGTGGAGGAGGAATCCTGATATCTCCCCCTGGGGTGTTGGTAGGAACCTTGCGGGGAGCCTTGATAATAACTACGGCCGAAGGCTCGCCCTCTGTAGTGTCCAGCCCTGGAAAAAAGTGGGTGAAGAACCTTCTTTATGGAGCCCTGCGCCTTGTCAAGGTTGGCATAAGTGGAGGCGAACTTGGAAAGTTCTTTGAGAAGAGGAGATCCTAAAAGCAGTCCCTGCGCCAAAGGACCTGATTCAGACAAGGCAAGATCAGTCAGTTTGGGATCCATCTTGATTAAAATGGAGCGCCGCTGCTCATTGGATATGGCGCAGTTTGCGTTTCCCAGAAAGCATCAGGCCCTCTGGGCCCAACCAACCAGAACTTTGGGATTAACAGGAGTACCCGATGCCTTAGCCTGAAAACCCAGCTCCAAAATCTTGGTGAGGGAGCCTGAGACATCCAGGCGTTTGTCCTGACGACCTCGCCAAGACCGATCAATGCCCTTTTTAGGGTCTTTGGAGAATTTCTTAAGATAGGTTACCAGGATGGGATCTATCTCAGGAGTCTCAGTAACTTTTGAGGGAAAATCAGGCCTAGGACATTCAGATCTCAGCTGAGACCTGACATCTTTATCAAAACAATGGCGAATGTGTGCCTGAACATACTCAGCCACTTCCGAAGGTGGAGTCCAAGAGGAAGATCTAGGATGAACAATATCTTCTGGTTCAAAAGTAAGTACTTTCAAAGGCTGAGAAGACGCTTGAGTATGCCAGATTTGGCTTTATGCTTACGAGGAGGAGAATCAGAGTCCCTATCCGGGTTGTTAGAGGAAGACGAGGAATCTGAATCCTCCTTACTCTCATCTCTTAGATGAAGCGATTGTGAGGATTAGTAACCATGCTCTTTATTCAAGGATTGTACGAGTTGTTGAAAATCAGCTTGGTGAGCGTCTGCAACAGAACTTGAGCCAGTAGGATCTTGTGAAAACAGCAGCTCCTCCGGACTGCTAGACTGTGGGACCCTGCCCTGCTGCTCAGTGAAATCCAATAAGTGATGCTTAATCAGTTTATTAGCTTGGGCCACTGCCACATTGACAGTGTGCCGAACACCAGCATCGAGGGCATAGACAAGGTCTTGCTCAAACGACCCCAACGAGTCATCATAAAAGGCACCTTCCCCAGATTCTCCTTCATGGCAAGCCATGGCGTAAAAGGTCAGGTCACCAAAGGTGAGAGTTTTAGAATGGGCAGAGGAACTGCCAATAGGAACTTCAAATGAAGTGGGGTGGGAAGCTCATAACTTTAAAGCAGGCCAATATGCTCAGGGAAGGCCCCAAGCCAATAGTAAAATGTGGAGGGAGGCCTGCTAACATAGAGGATATTCCACTAGTAAATTGGCATTCAAGAAAGGCAAAGCCTGATAATTAGTATTGCAGCCCAAAAGCGAAAGATAATCGGGTGTATGACTCAGAGCAGAGGTGAAAACCTGTAAGAGACAAAACACGCATCTCTTTCATGTTCTCAGCCTCAGGGGAATGAGCTGACAGAGTCAGACTCAAGCGTGCGAAATGTAGGCACATCAAAAATAGAAAGAGGACAGCACTTCAAGCGATAAAGATCGGAAGTGTCCGATCGTAAAATCACAAAGCTGAGACAGGAGCATGGCGCGGGCGAGCGGTAATGTAAACACACAAAATCACTCGAATGCGATGCGCGTCCTGTAGCAAAAACAAACACATAAATAGTATAAGAGACACTTAACTGGCTGCTAAGCAGCAAAGAAAGAGGAGGAGTTGTATCCCTAAGGGATTTATATCGGGCTAGGCTCTACGGTGGTCATGTGATACTGTGTCACAGGATTTGATGTTTTGTTTTGTTTTTTAATTGGCTGCTAAAAATTAAAAGCAATAAAATTGGCTGCTAAAAATTAAAAGCATTAAAATAGAAAGAGAAGCATAATCGGAGCCTCCGGTCCTGACATAGAATTGATAATGACACATTAATCCAAGGAGTAGACAAAGACAGTAAAGGTGTTACTGCTCTCTGTTGGATGCCATCCTATCTACAAAATACTTTCTCATCCAAAACCTGCAGCATAAAAGCAGAAGTCCTTCAAGGCTCTATCATCTTACATAAGAATGATTTTCAGTTCACCTGCTATACTATGTAGATAACACACATATACTTTCTAAATTGTAGAGCTCAAACATCTTCAGTTGCCTCTAGGCCATTGATCAGTGGATGAAATGGACCCCCCTCAAATTTAGTGTGCCCAAAACTGAAATGTTCACCAGTGGTGACTGCAAAAAATGATTATCTTCTCAGCCCCTGGCTTGACAATTTGGGATCACCACTGAAAATATTCACGATGGTGAGAAAACTCAGAAATAGCATGGACTCCAAGCTGCCAATGAATGCCCAAGTGGATAAGGTAGCCAGATCACGCTTTCTTACAATAAAATCCCTGCAGCGCATCTTCCGCCACCTAGGATTCCCCCACAAGGTCCAAACTACTATCTCTTTTATCCTATCAAAACTTGATTACACTAATGGCCTACATCACGGATCACCTCTAACAGCTATGAGAATATTACCGAGAGTTCAGAACTCTGCTGCCAGACTAATCCTCTACTAAAAGTGTAAAGCAAATTCCACCGCCAAGAGATCTGCACTTCGCAGCATTGTGCCCTCAGGACTATGCAGCTCACCCACCGGATTACACAGGTGATTTGCAATTGCCAGCCAGTGTAAAAACGTGCCCTTTTGTCCCCCATCTCATACACCCATCCCTGAGAGTAGAGCCAAATGATTTTCGCCGAGTCCAACAGTTTTTGCCAAATATCCAGACAAGCTTGGCTAAAACTATGCTACACAGGCTGGGAGGGGGAGACCCAAGCCTGCAGCTCAAGGTCAGTAATCTCGTCCTCCAACCCAAGTAACTCTCCGTCCCTGTGCCTAGTGCACCTGCCTATGGTAAAAAAAGGCCAAACCCTGAGAACCGTTTAAACGCTTCCCAAAGGTCACTGTGGGAGGAGGCCCTACCATTGTTAAATTTGAAAGAAGAGTGGCCAGGGCACACCAATAGCATGAATCCTGATCCTGATAATGTTCAAGAATAAGTAGAAAGTTCGTTCTTGGAAGATGATGTGTAGATATTTATTATAAGTGCAGGTAGAAAGTAGAAATCTCGATCAAAAGACTGCGTTGTACAAAATGACCATGTGTCCAGAGCAGCCAGATGGTGATAAATGGTCAAAGTTACAATAGGATGTTCGAATGTAACAATAAGTCCATACAGCAAATATTATGTTAAATTTGAAGTAACCCTGTAGTAGCTCCCCTAATCTCTTCTGCAAAGTCACCACCCTGAAAGCACCAGAGATTCAACATCCCCGGTCCCCACTCTCCCCGTTGCCCACCCCCAACTGCCAGCAATACTTGGGAATGATCTGAAAGCTCCCTCGGAAGTATTCAGGACTGTGTTATGTAACCTTCATCCAAGGAGGGCAGCAGGAAATAGTCTACAGAAGGAATTGCCATGGGGGGTACAGTATTTGTATTGCCACTCTGTGTGATGTTGCAGCCACGCTGCATCCACCAAGCCCAATGTCTCTGCCAAGGATAGAAGGTGCATGGTACGTGTGACCCTTGGGTCGAACATTCTGTCCACCACCAGTGTCATCACTGCATTAAAGTCCCTCCCCAGCAATGTAAACTCAGGCATGCCCTCTGCCAGATGCTGGTACCAGCTCAAGCATCCCTCCTAGACTTAGTGAAGGGGCATACACACTCCTTAGCGTCCATGCCATGCCACACAGTCAAGGGTCCCATGTAGGATCACAAATCTCCCTCAGGGGTTTGTGATCAAGTTTTGTGCCACCAGCGGAAAAGCCCACCTAAGAAGAGTGGCCACCCCCCTACTTGGTCCTCTTGTGTAACCCGAGTGGTAGACTCTGGAATACCCATGGGGCCCCATGAACGAACAATTAGTGCCCACAAGATGCGTTTCCTGAAACAGGAGAACCATATGCCAGGACGTACCCCACTTGATCTTATTGTTGAGTCCATTACATTCCAGGTGACTATAGTGTATTCCCCTATGGGGCCTGTGACTGTGTCTGTACCTATTGTAGCCTGTGATACCAGCATAGCTCGCGTGAAAGACCAGACTGGAGCCATTTGCCTCGAACATAGTGAATCACACAACACTGAAACAAACCCAAACAACAACCCACTTGGGGCTCTGCAACCGGTGGAAGCCATGGACCTTTTCCTCCCCCCACCCTTGCACTCCCCCCCTTGAAGCATTTGTCACCCATGTCAAGCATTTGTCACCCAACTGGAAAACTACCAGAACCCCCAAACAAGAAAACAATATCAGGGTTCAGGCTTCCCAGGCCCCTCATCAGTTACTGTAAGTCAGCATGCTGTACCCACTAGATGAGCAGCCTGAAGATCTTATCAATCCCGGGAGGGACTCGCAGTTTCCTCCTCCTCTCCAAGTCTGGGGGAAGCCTCCACAGGCGTTGACCACAAGTGCTTCGGGTGGAATGACGTCACCTCCTCCCATCTGCGCCTTCGTCTGTTCCTCATGGTGAATTGAAGCAACTGCTGCCATACAGTAGTGGTCAATTCAGTACAGGGATT
Organism: Pleurodeles waltl; assembly: GCF_031143425.1. Classification (NCBI taxonomy): domain Eukaryota; kingdom Metazoa; phylum Chordata; class Amphibia; order Caudata; family Salamandridae; genus Pleurodeles; species Pleurodeles waltl. The sequence goes on along the minus strand of NC_090447.1, from coordinate 1,401,027,439 downwards.
AATGGGTAGCCCAGGTCCCCCAGGTCTGAGAACTGGGCACTCCTCAACGCAGGCCCAAGCACTCTCTGGAGTGTCAAAGAACAGAGTGCGTCATTGTGGAGGACCTTAAGGCGCATGTGAATTGCAGCATGTATTCTATTTGCATGGCCCTAAGCTTTTCATTGGCTGCTTGAAAAGTGCAATGCTGCTGCTGGACTTTCAAAGAGTAATCTGGGAAGAGCACGACCTGCTCCCGCCCCTCTACATTGTAGCTTGCCATCTCTGCCGCACTCCCTCTGGTCTACAGCGGGCCGGGTAAATTTATCAGTTTTTCCCTGAGCAGGGATCACCCCCTTGTCCTTACCCATAGCGTCACTCATGGCCTAGCAATCCAGCTATGGGTGACCAGTGGGGGCCACAACAGCCCAGTCCACATGGCGGGCACCGGGGATGTAAATGCAAGGGGGGGCTAGGAAAGACTGCAACAGGAGCAGCATACACATTACTCCCAAGACACAACAATGCCCCGCTGTCACCCCCATGAACCTCGAGGCTGTCCCGCCACTGTAGTCAATAACACTCATTCGGATACTGGCCCCACCAATCACCTCAGGCCTCCACCATGCGGTCAGGACCACTACTTCAATTGCTACGGCTTACCAGTTCTTAGCCATTCTGCAACCAGCCACAGCTTTGTTCAGCACCAGCTAGGCCCAGGCTTCCAGCCAAGGCCCCATAGGAGTCTCAGACCCTCACTGACCTCACCAGGTGTATGTGGGGAAGCTTTTTCCCACCCCAGTTCACTTCAGGGCCTGGGAAGAAGCAGTCCCCTCTCCTGAGGCCAAGCTAGTGGCCCCGCAATGCAGAGTCTGGCACGACCACAAGCTCTCTCGCCAGGTTCCCCTCCTACCATTCTCCCCACAATCCGTGGGTCCCCACCAGCCAAGTGACACTGCAGGCCAGCCCCTCTAGGACACTCCGTCGGAGAGTCCATGGGCAAGCCCCGTCACTTCACTCCTTTGTGGGCCTCTTGGTGCCACACTGTCACTGCTCCTCCCCGGAGTGCTGCACTGCCGCTCTGACTCTGGTTGCACAGCCCCAGTTGCTCCTGCCTGGAGCAACACTCGCCACTCGCCTCAGATATAGGTGTCCCCCCCCCCCAAACTGGCTGAGCACCAAATCAGGCTGACGATGACAGGCTTCCCTCGCCGTTGGATGGCTCGCGAGTGGGCCCGCCTCATCTAGGTCCTGCTCTGACATGAGCCTCCTGGCGCCACTGGAGCCTCCACTTTGCTCCAGAACACTAGGGGGCCTGTCCACAGCCCCCATGGCTGCAGCTACTACAGGCCCCCACTTACCACATCAGGGGTCCCTGGCCATCTTCTTCGCTCCTCGGCTGCTCAGGCGCTACTCTGTCCCTGATGCCACGGGCAGATGCTGCTACTTGTCCTCGCTGCCGATGCAGCCACCGGACGTTATAAGCAGCTCACCACATCACCGGTCAGGCGGAGACCCAGCACCACCGTCTCAAACCCTAATGTAAGGCACAACATGCTGGATTATGCTGGATTGAATCGGGGCTGGCAGCAGAGCTCAAAACATTGCAGCCAGCCACACCCTCCGCATACACCCTTTTCAAACCCTTCCTTCCTTCATCCAATTCATCCAAACTAACAGGCACACATGTCCACCACTCCCAATAACAACTCACATCTTCCCTTTACTAATTCATTTAAATTAATCCATCCCTTTCAAAACAATATTGTAAATGCATGAAGCCTTAATGAGCACTAACCTAAAACACTTATCACAGCTAATCCACAAGGAAAAAAATAAAATAAAAACTTTTACCAATCTACTAACTTCTTATCGCCGACCTTGGTTTCCATAGTAATGTGCTACACACCGCAAAATACTTCAATGCCTCATCAGGGGTTGTAGCGCTATATAAATACACTTTACAGTTATAATCAAAATAAGATGAATGAAAACATTTATAAATGCATCCAATTAAGGATGGGGTCATGAGCATTGAATTTGGTGTGGCCATTTCAGATTGGTCAGGCTGTTCTTAATGTCTTGCACATCGGGGATTCTCCTTTTAGGGTGTGTCAGTTACTGTGGTCAGTGCTCGTCTGGCTGTGGCAGCTAGTATTCCATCAGTCCAGCCACTGAGTGTTTAGAGTGTATGCAATATCTGGAGATTCCTATGAGGTTTCATCTACAAATCACAGCTAGACATGATACATCCCACAGGCGTTTAATAACCCATAAAAGAGTTTTGTTCTTCAGGATGCTATCTCATCTAAGTTTGGCATATGTCACTTTCCAGGCCTACACAACCATATTTGTAGGTTGAGGAAACGAGACCATGAATCCCCCTTATATATGGCAACTGGGTAAACCTTGGTCTCCAGGGCTTGTTTATCAATTATGAGTGAAAGCTCCCACTACAATGCGAAAGGCCATTCTTCTACATTCAGCAACTTGGATGTCAAAAATATTTTTGCACAAGTAGCAGGGCTATGCCTGCATCCCCCAAAAATGTGTGGTGTGTTTTGAAAGTTAGTCAGACTGCTGTCCTATAGTAGTGTGCAGAGACTTGCCTCACGCTTCGAAAAATAGTCTGTGACATTTTTTTGCAGCACTTACAAAAATCTTGACTGCACCATCATCTTATACAGAGGCTCAAACCAAGTAGTTGGGGTAGTTTTCTCCATCTTTGAAATGTGACAGGACCATGGGAAGTTCTCTTCCTGGAATCTATTCTTATCCCTTGACACCTGTATTCCCAGATATTTAAATCTCTGGTTCACAATTCAAAATAGGCATTTTGTATTCAGTTGTTGGGGCCAACTATTGAGGGGTACAGTAGTGATTTCATCCAATCTATCCTCTACGCTGATTGCTTGCAATGCACCTTGTATGTCTAGGAGCCTAGGAAAGGTGTGGTCAGGGTTTGCCTTGTAAGGAAGCACACCACTGCCATACAGGGTTACACTGTCATCCCAGAGACTGTTCCAATTGATCCCCATCTGATCAAACATACCATCAGTCTCAGCAAAAAAAGGTGAACAACAAGGGAGTCACATTGCACCTTTGCCTCTTGCTCCTTTAATTCGAAATGTGGTGATGTTGTACTGTTCACCCTCATAGTGAGCACTGGGTTAGTATCCATCCTATGGATCCATGAGATGAATAAAGGTCCAAACCCCATTGTAGTCACCACACCACTGAGTCAAACGCCTTTTCGGTGTCCAGCGACATTAACAGTACCAGCTCCAAGACGCTGTGTATATAGTGGGAGTAGTTATGTATGAAACATAAATCTGCTTGTAACAACTCCCTCTCATCTATTTCCACTTCAGGAAGGCTTATGTTTTTCACAAAGTCTGCCACCTCAGGAAGTGAAGTCCCCTGTGAATGTCATAGAATGACTACAAATGAGTGGCAAACTTCCAGTGCCTCCATCTCATTGGCTTCATCAGTACTCTACCACCTACTTACACAGACTATAAGCTTCCTCCCTTTTCTTGCCTACATCAAATAAGCACCTCTGGCAGCCATAGCAAAGTCATCTAACATCATTATCCAATTATTAAATTTTCTTGACTGTCAAGTGGTGTTCCATGGATGGGTCAGAGGGTTGTATAGATGTCTTATCTAGCATCAATAACTCTCCCTCCAGTTTTCTTACCATCTGCATAAGCTCCTTTTTTTACCCGTGGCCTGGCATCTGAGGATTGTCTTCTTTGCCTCCCAGGGTGTTGTTTTTGTTGGCATTGCCCCTTTGCTACCAAATAAAATTGTAAGTGGTGTCACTAAGCATTGCTTTGTCTCTCTATCTTGTAATTCCCATACCTCCTTTTTTCAGCCCTCAGCAGGTCTTGTTCTCTTTGATTCTAGAATCATCAACACAAGAGTCATTCAAGATGCCTCTTGCTAAGTATGTCAAATCCATAAACCTAAATAGAGAGTACTGGGGCATAAGCAAGTAGTTGCACCTCAAAAACGGGAGATGTGACCACCAGAATAAAAGGACAGATATGCCTCTTCATTATGCGAATGCTTCCAGCCATCAGCTGGACTCATAGATGTAGTAAACCACCTCAACACAGAACTGTTTGTGTGCGGAAGCCAGGCCATACATTTGTCTTTTAGCTCATCCATTACAGTCTTAAAATCCATCCCTGTGGGGACATGGCCAAGATGCTCCCTGCAATTGCCACACAGGCCACATGTTTATTCACCGATTACCATGTCCATCTTAGCAGGGGGAATGCCATAGACACATGAAAGGACCATCATGGACCAGCGCCAGGCCCCCAACACAGACTGCTGAGACACACAGTAGGCCTGTGTGGTGAGGAGCCAAGAGGAGGCAACTGGAGTGAGAGTGCACCCAATGGACACTGTTGGCAGGTAGGGGGTATGGAAGAACCTCATAGAATCCCTGGGAGAGTACGTGCCACACCCGGCAGAGAGGCAGTTGCCACCAGAGAACGAGTGCGACAGGGACCACAAGACTGCAGAAGAGAGGAACTGGTCCCCACTGGGGACGCTGAGTCCAGGGTTTGGGAGCTTTTTGGATACAGCCGAAGGCTGAACCTCCTTCCCCCGATGCTCACTGGAGGGAGGAAATGGAAAAAAGATACTTGGGGGATCTACCTGGCGAGGTAGCGAGACATGCCACAGAAAAACGGAAACAGGCTCCAAGGATGGGCCCCCAGAGACCACAACACACAGAGACGAGGGCCCCAAATAGACTGCAAATGAAAATATAAATAAAGGGGACTTGCTGGGACAAACAAAGAAGAAGCTACCCCTCCCCCCAGAGTGGCTAGCCCAACTTATATCACACAGCCCCAGGAGTGTCGGGGGGGAACTATGTAGGCAGCCCCACAAAATCAACCTGTGAACACATAAACCCTGAGGAGACAGGGTCACAAGGGAAGGAGAACTTCTCCATGCCCCTAAAAAGAAGACCCCCGCACATGATGTGCTCTTGGCATATCTGGATAAGTCCAGAACCAGCCCCACAAGCGAGGACAGCGACACTCTGATTCCACCATGGCACTCACAAAAGCAGTCTTTCTGGACAGTTTCCACTCTTTCAAAATAGAACTTCGAGACAAGTTCTATGGCAACACTTCACCAACAGCCTCTGGAAACTGCGCTCAGACCTAGGGGCCAAAATCGACAACCTGTCAACTTATGTGGACTTGTGGGGCAGCATAATAAGGAGATGGAGTCCAGACTGGAGACAATCACGACTGCCCAAAGTGCAACAGCAAAGAGATGTGCATCTCTGGAGGAGCTACTCACGAGCATCAAGGACAAACTAGAGTATCTAGAGAACCATTCCCAGAGAGAAAATTGACAGCTCAGAGGCCTTAGTGAAGAGGTCCAGGACACCAGCATCGAACAATTAGTAGTTGGCATGCTGTCCACCCTATTGAGTGATGACCATCCTGAAATGAGGACTGACAGGGTGCATTGAGTAGGTCCCAAGAAACAAATCCAACAAGAGAGACTCTGAGATCTGTTCATTCAATTTCACTAACTCACCAAAAAAAGAAAAAAATACTACAAGCAACCAGAAAAGTTGGTGAAGTGCATTTCCAAGATCATTCCTGCATGGTCTTCAAGGACATCACCCAACTCACATTACTCTGAAGTGCTGCTTTCTGACCTTTAACTAGGTTAGCTCAGACAAGATGGCATACAGTATAGATGAACATACCTCTTTGGACTATCCTTTGAGATAGAAGACAAAAGGCACATGGTCCCTGAGGTGCAGTGAGCAGGTCATTACTGGGTGCTGCTCTCAACAACATAGGAGGGTCATAGTCCACTGGGGATAATTGTTGCCCCAGACTCAAAATGAGGGGTACGGCTGTGGAAAGGACCAAACTCATCCAGCGCATTTTTCCCTACAGGAAGAACCAAAGCTACTGAGGGCATGTGGCCGCCCGCAAAAGGGTTCAAGTACTAATGAAGATGGAAGCCCAAGGGGGTCAAGTATGGCTCTGGGCTGACATAGACTGCACCTAAATGCAAGGGGCAGGCCTGAGACTTTCTTGGCCCTCACACCAGGGTGGACCTTTTCAGGCCCTCGCTGCCAAAACTTGAGGTATAGGCCAGAACAGACGGTGGGGCATGATGGAGCCTCGTGGCTGTAACTCACAAACAAGGAGTGCTTCACCAAGTGCGCTGGGAGCAGCCTTACCACTACTGGAAACTTTTGTTCCAAGACTGATACCTACCCAACAGGCCACTACATGATTCATAGCTTGGACAGGAACAACGTGAAGAACCTTTACTATCAAAAGCCTTTCGGACACCAGGAGGGGACCCGTTAAAATCTCTCTTGTGGAGTGGCCTCACTTGATCAGTATCATCCCTCTCTGGGGGCGGCTGCACTGGTGGGAGCGGAGGGCCTCCCTGCCCCCAAATCCGGTGATGGCAGAGGTGAACACCCACCCCTACTAATTGGAGGGAGTGGACGGATGCCGTCCCTGACATCATTCACATATATTTCCTATACTTTACTTTTGTTCATGTTGGTATTTAGATTTGTGCCAAGGGGAAGTTTATTTTGGGGGAGGGGGTTAAGCCAATGTCCACCACAGCAACTTATTGTGGCCAATCCACAGCCCCATTGCAAGGAATGTGTGTCACCTCTTACTCAACAATATTAAAAATATACTTGCTTAACATCTGAGGACTGAACTCTCCCAATAAACGGGGTGCCATCTGGCGAATGCTCCAAGAGACCACACCAAATATCATTTGCCTCCAGGAAACCTACCTTTTATGCAAAGGACATGGGGAATTAAAGAGGGGTAGCCCAATATAGGAGGCATTATCTTCCCTTGACAGTCTCAGAAGTATACACAGACAAAGACGACAGATTCCTTATCTTGGCAGAGACAGTGAAGGATCACCCTCTCATGATAGCTACCCTGTATGCACCCAACACCGATCAGGATGCATATCTGATCAGTTTCATGGAAAAACTGGCAGGAGTAGCATGAGGAGAACTCATTTTGACCAGTGACTTTAACATGGTGGGGGACCCAGATAGAGATAGAGTTGGGGGATACGACTCCCAGACAGGAGCCTTCTTGAAGAAATTAAAAAGGCCCTAGAAGAACTTGGCCTGCAAAATGCCTGGTGAGAGCTAAATGAAGCACGCCCACCTTACACGCTTTACTCCCATGTACACAAAAACCCAGTCCCTAATAGACTACATACTAGTGAGCAACTCCCTTATGTGGCGGACCCACTTGGTGGAGATAGGATCCACAATGATCTTGGACCGCGCACCTGTCATGGTCCAGCTCACCTTGGGAGTAAGGAGATGCCCAGGGAACTGGAGGCTTCACCCATCCCTACTTCAAGACATAACTACCAGAATTTATATAAGACGACAAATACCTGAACACATTGAACATAATTAGGGAAGATAAGTGTCAATCACTGGGGTCTGGGATGCCTATAAGGTGGTTATATGGGGACACATCATAGCTGTCACAGCTGAGCGCACCAAATGCCGCAAACTAGACGTGCAAAAGCTGGAGCAGGAGATTGGGGACTTAGAGGATGCACAGTGACATCAGCCTCCCCATCGCATTACCCACTCCCTCAGCTAACAGCTAGGGGCCAGCTACAGATACACTACATAAGTAAGGCTGAACTCTCACTTTTGCACCTTAAAAAATAATTATACGTAGCGGGTGACGTAGCCTGAACCCTGAGGGGTAAATGAGAGAAAGAGCATGCAAAGGGACTGGTAGATGATTCCGGGGCTGTGATGACAGAGGATGAGCAGAAGGTAGAGGAGTCCTGCAACTTTTATACTAACCTCCACAGAGGTACCACCCCATTGGAGAAAGAAGGGAACAACTTTCTTGATAACACACAGTTACCCCGATTAACAGAGGTCCAAAGGGAGTCCCCAGAGCACCCATGTCTCCCAGATTAACTATTAAAATGCTAAAACTGAAAAAAAACCAAGGTCCCCAATGGCCAGACAGCCCAATTTTATAAAACATAGCCCCCCACTTGTGCTAAAAACTGACGTCCCTGTTCAATTACTGCACAGTAGAGGGGAGGATTTCCCAAACTATGAGCAAAACTGTGGATACAGTCCTTCCTAAACCCAACAAAGATGAACGGCGCTGCTCCTCCTACCAACCTATAACCTTAATGAATATTGATGCTAAAGTATCACAAGAATTCTGGCCACTCGACTTATAGAAGCACTCCACACATTGTGGCACCCGGGCTTGGGTGGATTTATCCCTTGACTCCAAACCCATGACAATATTCGACCGGCTGTACATCTCATAGAAAAAGCTTCTCATAAGAAAATTCCTGCAGTGCTCCCATCATTGAATGCAGAGAATTCTTGTAACAGAGTGGATTAGCGCTTCCTGTGCCACACACTCCTAAAGATGAGGTTTGGACCTAAGTTCCTGAAGATGATTTTTTCGACATCCCCGTCCGAGTTGTGCTAGATGGGCTCCTCTCAAGTCAATTCCGACTCTCAAGGGTCACTAGGCAAGGATGTCCCCTGTCGCCACTCTTATTTGCACTATTCATAGAACTACTGGGTTGCTAGATTTGTCAAGCAGCAGCGGTGAAAGGAATCACATTTGCACCCAGAGAATTAAAAATGTATCTATATGCAGGCTATGTACTCTTAGCGTTGGGTGCCCGGGGTGCCTCTCTACCATACGTGATGAAACTGCTCTGAACCTTTGAGACTGCCTCAGAATATAAAATTAACTGTGACAAATTGGAAATTCTCAACTTCACGGTTAGAGACGGAAGCGGCCAGTAGGCTAGCAACCAACTTTTCTTTTTGATGGGCCAGATCCTTCATTTCTTACCTGGGAGTCTGGTTTACATGGACCTTGCTGGAATCTTTTAAGGCTAACTACCCCACTCTGCTTGCAGATATCACCAAGAATCTTCATACATGGCAGAATCCAATGCTCTCTTTGTTAGGCAGAATCAATGCCATCAAGATGAGCATCCTCTTGTGACTTCTGTACTTATTCTAAGCCCTCTCCATTTAGCTGGAACTGCCCTATCTACAACATATCCAGCAGAAATTAATGGAATTCATATGGATGGTGGGAAACCTTGACACGTCTTAAAAGACTAATGACACAGCCAAGAGAAATGTGTAGTCTGTCTGTCCCTAGCATTTCCCACTACTATGCAGCAGCTCAACTGAGAGCAGTGGTGGAATGGTCAAACAAAACTGGCAACTGGTGGATCACGGCATCATCGCAGGCCCCTATGAGACCTTGTGTGGCTCGAGAAATGCCATAGACCCTTAACATCAAACCAGTAGCTACAACTCTTTAAACATGGGACAGATATGTAGGCGAATAGGGTTTGGTGTCCTACCGGGCCCCTAAACCCCCATCCGTTATACCCCAGCATTCGCTCTCACCCTGGAGGGCCAGTCATTCTGTGTCTGGAGGGAGGGGGGGGGGCTGCAAAATTATCGCAGATATGTATGAGGTTATGATCCCCAAGACTTTCTAGCAATGTACTCCAAACCCACAACAATATTCGACCGGCCATACAATTGCCACCTCTGAAAGAGTATGTTACACACAGATTTGGCACGGAGTGACTTACCCCACCACGCGAGTGGGTGGCATTAGGGCTAAGAGCCCTTTTGAACTCCAGTTCCTTAAAATGATTGGTACCCAGGGTACTAGTTCAACACTGTAGAAGCTCCTAATAGCACATGAGACTCTGCAGACATGGAGACACAATGGGGAATGAGAGCAGGCAGTGGAAATCCAAATAGAGCCCAAATTAAAGGATGAAAGGCACCATGACATACACAAATCATCCACCTCCACCTTGGTCGGAGATACACTACAAAGTTTGGTATGGGTGGTACAACATTCCCCACAAATTGCATTGCATGTATCACAATATTCCCCCCCCCCCGGTGTTAGAAGGACCCTGGGAAAACCACTATATATATTTTGGGAGTGTCCTAAGACTTACCTCTTTTGGGGAGGAAGTGGCCAAGCTCCTCCAAAGGGTCTTATCTTTGGAAATTCCAAAAACACCAGCGGTGATGGTCCTGGGCCTCAAACCTCTTAATGTAGCACAAATGACCAGGGACAGATGCTCTATGTGCCTTCAATTTCTGGGAGCCGTAAATCTGTTGAAACCTCAACATTGGAAATTGACTGAATGACCCGCTCTCACTCAATGATATCACAGACTGTGGGCACCTTTGGCCGTGGAGCAGCTGGTGAGCAGCATGAGAGGAGGGGAGAAGGATGAATAGGGGATCAAGGATAAGACACAATGGGGGTCATTACAACCCTGGCTGACGGTGTTAAATCGGCAGTAAGACCACCAACAGGCCGGCGGTAAAAAAAATGGGAATTATGACCGTGGCGGAAACCGCCAACAAAGACAGCCACTTTAACACTGCGACCGCCACTGTGGTACAGACAAACAGCTTGGCGGTCACCGCCAACAGACAGCCGGGAGACAATGTACCGCCCACAGTATCACAACCTACCAATCCGCCACTTTTTCCGGGGCGGATTCAACGCGGATAAAAACACGGCGCAAACAGCCATTTCAAAGGGAAAACGCTCACCTCATCACACCCCACAAGGAATCCGGACGCCATGGAACCGGAACTCCAAATTCTCCCTGCGATAGTCTTCCTGCTCCTATACGACCATCATCAACGCCGGCGGCTAAGACAACGGTGAGTACTGCACCTACGACATAGGGGAGGGGGAGGCAAAAGTCAGGGACACACACACGCAACACCCCCACGCCCACCCCGACCCTCACCCACTACAACACACACACCAATGCATATCCAAACATTACAGTAACAACCCCCAACCCCCCCGGAAGAATGCAAAGACAAAAGGAAATGAGTTCAACCATTGTAATATACAAAAATACAGAAACCAAATATATACATATATATATACACACATTAAACAAAATATACATCATGATTAGTAGGGCTGGTAATTCACCATTCATTGTCCGTGGACCACTGAGCCCAAAATGCATGGGCGAGGCCCACATCAGATACCTGATCAAAACGGAGAGAACACTGCCGGGGCATCAGATTGAAATACAACAGGCACCTCAGGGGCAAGGGAAGGGGGGGCACCTCAGCCGGATGAGTGCACCATGCCAGATCCACGAAGGGGCTCCATGCCCATTAATGTATCCTGGGGAGTGCAAAGCCACAGTCTCTCAAGTCTCTACAGTGGGTGGGTTGCCCACTGTACCATCCTGGGGAGCGCAAAGCCACAGTCTCTCAAGTCTCTGCAGTGGGTGGGTTGCCCACTGTACCATCCTGGGGAGCGCAAAGCCACAGTCTCTCAAGTCTCTGCAGTGGATTGGTTGCCCACTGTACCATCCTGGGGAGCGCAAAGCCACAGTCTCTCAAGTCTCTGCAGTGGGTTGGTTGCCCACTGTACCATCCTGGGGAGCGCAAAGCACAGTCTCTCAAGTCTCTGCAGTGGGTGGGTTGCCCACTGTACCATCCTGGGGAGTGCAAAGCCACAGTCTCTCAAGTCTCTGCAGTGGGTGGGTAGCCCACTGTACCATCCTGGGAAGTGCAAAGCCACAGTCTCTCAAATGGATAACAGTCTCCACTGGTTCTGGAGGGGGACTGGTGCCCAGAGTGCTTCATCCTGTTAAGGACAGAGTAGTGGATGCATGTCTCCACTGGTTCTGGAGGGGGACTGGTGCCCAGAGTGCTTCATCCTGTTAAGGACTGAGGTAGTGGATGCATGTCTCCACTGGTTCTGGAGGGGGACTGGTGCCCAGAGTGTTTCATCCTGTTAAGGACAGAGGTAGTGGATGCATGTCTCCACTGGTTCTGGAGGGGGACTGGTGCCCAGAGTGCTTCATCCTGTTAAGGACAGAGGTAGTGGATGCATGTCTCCACTGGTTCTGGAGGGGGACTGGTGCCCAGAGTGCATCACTCTCACCGTGACGGTCCCAGTTGCGTCACTGCCCCTGCCGCTCATGGTCCAGCGGTGCTTGAGTTGGCGGTCCTTGCCCTGTTTAGCAGTGCTTGCCCTGTTCAGCGGTGCTTGAGTCTGCAGTTTCTGACCTGTTCAGCGGTGCTTGCCATGGCGGTCTTTGCCCTGTTCAGCGGTGCTTGAGTCTGCAGTTTCTGACCTGTTCAGTGGTGCTTGCCAGGGCGGTCTTTGCCCTGTTCAGCGGTGCTTGCCCTGTTTAGCGGTGCTTGCCATGGCAGTCTTTGTCTTGTTCAGTGGTGCTTGAGTCTGCAGTTTCTGTCCTGTTCAGCGGTGCTTGCCATGGCGGTCTTGGCCCTGTTCAGTGGTGTTTACCCTGTTCAGCGGTGCTTGCACTGTTCAGCGGTGCTTGCCATGGCGGTCTTTGCCCTGTTCAGCGGTGCTTGCCATGGCAGTCTTTGCCCTGTTCAGCGGTGCTTGCCATGGCGGTCTTTGCCCTGTTCAGCGGTGCTTGAGTCTGCAGTCTCTGACCTGTTCAGCGGTGCTTGCCATGGCGGTCCTTCATTGCCCTGCTGGGCTGGGGCTGGCGGTCTTCATTGGGCAGCTGGGCTGTGGCTGCCGGGGCCCTCCTGGGCAGCTGGGCTGTGGCTGGCGGTTGCCTCCTGGCCACTGATGATGGGGCTGCCCTTCTGGGCACTGACTCTGGCCTCCTGGCCACTGACGATGGGGCTGCCCTCCTGGGCACTGACTCTGGCGGTGGCCTACTGGCCACTGACGATGGGGCTGGCGGTGGCCTCCTGGGCAGCGGGGATGATGGCGGTCTTCTCCCCCGTACTGCTCTTCCCAGACTTTGGCGATTTCTTCTGCCCCTTCCCCACTTTGGGAGGAGTCACAGTTGAGTGGACACTCCCCCTGGACCCTTGTGAGCGGCTTTGTTGGCTGGAGTCTTCCCCCACTCCCGCTGGGCACTGTCCAACTTCTGGTGCTTCACAGGGGGGGGACTGGCTGTGCTGTGGCTCCGTGTCACACTGGCTGCCCTGGTGCCCGGTGCACTCCACATACCTCTAACAGGCACCACTGGTACCGGAGATTTTTTGGGTGAGGTGCTAGTACGGGACCTATGAATTGGAGGGGGGGGGGAGAGATCAAGCTTGGTCAGAAAAAGTTTCTTAGGAACACTGGGACGGGTAGCTGGAGGGGGTCTGGGAGTGGAGGAAGAGGAGGTGGTTGTAGGAGGTGTAACTTTTGTGGCTTTGGGTGCAGGTGCATGCGCTGGAGGCTGTTGTGAGGTGGATGTATGTTGGGTGGGTGTGTGCCTCCGTTTGTGTACTTTGGGAGGGGGCGTCACAGACACACTGGGAGAGGACACAGGAGACGTGTAAATGGTAGTGGGGGTGGTGAGTGCAGGTGAGTGGGGTGTGGTGGTGGGTGTGCTGGTGCGGGACCTATTGGCTGTAGTGGTAGTGCAAGCAGGTGAGACTGTAGACAAGACTGGGAGGTAGGAGGGAGACGACAAGGAGGGGGACACAGTGGAGGCCGTGGATGTTGCTGTGTCTGTATGTGTGTGATGCTTGTGGGAGTGCCTGTGGGATGCCTGAGCTTCCCTTGTGTGTTGAGGTGTGTGCCGGCTGGTCTGATGGTGTGCTTGGGATAGGCTGGGGTACAGGGGATTGGGTCTGGGTGGAGGAAGTTGTAGGGGGAAGGCTAGACACAGGGACAATGGCTGCCATTAGTGCTGAGACCAGAGTTTGCAGGGTTCGATGAAGGGCAGCCTGACCAGAATGAATGCCCTCCAGGAATGCATTTGAGTGTTGCAATTCCCTTTCTACACCATGGATGGTATTCAAAATGGTACACTGCCCAACATTGAGGGACCTGAGGAGGTCAATGGTCTCCTCACTGAGGGCAGCAGAGGTGACAGGGGCAGGGGCTGAGGTGCTTGGGGAGAAGGTGATGCCCACCCTCCTGGGTGAGCGGGCACGGGCCGACGGCTGAGGGGCTGCTGGGAGGGCGGGGCTGGTAGGGGGGGGTGGCGGCTGTACCTGTAGAAGTGGGGGGCACAGATTTTGCCACCACCACAAGGGAGCTCCCATCGGAGGACGAGTCCGTGTCGCTGGTTGCTGATCCTGTGACCGCCATGAAGCTCCCCTCGCCCTCCGTCCCACTGTTGTATTCCGAGTCCGTGGTGTGGCCCTCCATGGCCATGTGGGATGCAGCTCCCTCGTGCTCCGGTGCCACTGTACCTCCGCCTGATGATGCTGATGCACACAAGAACAGGGAGACCACAAAAAGGGGGCGGGACGACAGGAGAAAGACAGGTTGAGTGCATGGCTTATCGCTACAGTTGGCGGACAATACAGACACAGCAGCCCCCTGCACTACACCGCGCTGTTGGGCTCTGCAGATGCAGTTCCTGGGATATGGCCTACATGGCTATGGTGGACATCTGCACACATAGATGACACAGGGGCATGTATACCTGTACTTGGCACTCTACAGAGGTGGGGTGGAGTGCCACATGGCCTACAATACGGAGGGGCCTAGCCTATGGAACTCCCCCTGGCCTAGGGGAACCCACAGCCCTCCTCCCCCACCCAGACACCTTCACTGCGCGCTAAGTACACAGAATGATGTTGTACTCACCCCCTTGTGTCTGCTGTGATGTCCTCAAGTGGCCATCCAACTCAGGGTAGGCCACCACCAGGATCTGGAACATCAGGGGGGTCATGGTTCGACAGGCACCCCTCCTACGTTGGGAGGCCATCCCCAGCTGAGCCTCCGCTGTCTTCTTGCTCCAGCGGCGAATGTCCTCCCGTCTTTTACGGCAGTGGGCGCTCCGTCTGTGGTGGACCCCCAGGGTCCAGACGTCCTTGCTGATGGCACGCCAAATATCCTTCTTCTGGTGGGCGCTGACCTACATGACATATACAGGGGAAGAAGAGAAGTCATTACCAACTGCACCGTCAAAGTGAGTGGCCCACATCCCTACCCTTGCTAGGTGGCACATGCATTCAAAGTCATTCATGCACGCGGAACTGTGGCCCCTTCCTTCTTACAACCAGCCCTCTCCACACAGGCATAGCCCATACAATGTGCTCCCTGTGTACTTACCTGTTGGTCTGGAGGACCGTAGAGTAGCGTGTACTGGGGGAGGACCCCGTCCACGAGCTTCTCCAACTCCTGTGCAGTGAAGGCAGGGGCCCTTTCCCCAGACGCACGAGCCATTGTCTCTTCCAGACCGAGGTCACAGCAGCACTAGCAGTGTAGGTCCTCTCCTGTCGAAGATCAGGTATCGAGTGATTGAACAGATAGAAAATGGCGGTCACGTCCGCGGCGGTGCGTATCATCACCGCCGGCGCACTTCGTCATTGGCTCCTGGGACCCATAGGGTCCAATGTTAACCAATGCAGCATTGCGCCGCGGTCTTCAACCGCCTACCGCAACGGTGTACAACGCCAGCGCAGTTACCTCACATCCCATTGTCCCACTTTAGAGGTTAGGCAGCCGCCATTTCAGGGGCCCACGTGGCTTCATTTTCAACTGTGTCACACATACCTAGGCCTAGACTCAACACACATACAGACAATTTTTTGGATTATGTTTCGTGTTCTGTGTAGACTGTGGGTACATACCTCTGAGTTGTTTGACTCTGTGGTCGCTGTTTTCCTTCCTAGGCACCGTCCGCTGGGACATGTGAGGAGATGGCGGAATCCTCCGGTGTACCGACCGCTGGTGGACCTGTTGACAATGGAGGAGCGACATTTAATCATCACCTACAGGTTTGACCATGCCACAATCCAGGAACTGTGTACCCAGTTGGAGCCTGACCTGATGTCACCAATCCGCCATCCCACAGGGATCCCCCCTCAAGTGCAGGTGCTATCAGTGCTACATTTCCTTGCAAGTGGGTCATTTCAAACAACAGTGGCCATGGCATCAGGGATGTCCCAGCCTATGTTTTCCAAAGTGTTGTCCAGAGTGTTATCTGCCCTTCTGAAACACATGCGGAGCTACATCGTTTTCCCTCAGGTGGAGGATTTGGCTACAGTTAAAGGTGACTTCTGTACCCTTGGACATATCCCTAACATCATTGGTGCCATTGATGGGACCCATGTACCTCTGGTCCCCTCCCACAGGAGTGAACAGGTGTACAGAAACCGGAAGAGTTATCATTCGATGAATGTACAGATGGTATGTTTGGCAGACCAGTACATCTCCCAGGTAAATGCTATGTTCCCTGGCTCTGTGCATGACACCTACATCTTGCGGAATAGCAGCATCCCTTATGTGATGGGTCAACTCCAGATGCACCGGGTGCGGCTATTAGGGGACTCTGGTTACCCCAACCTGTCATGGCTACTGACCCCAGTGAGGAATCCCAGGACCAGGGCAGAGGAACGCTACAATAGGCCCATGGGCGGACTAGGAGGGTGATCGAACGCAGCTTCGGCCTCCTGAAGGCCAGGTTCAGGTGCCTCCATATGACAGATGGTTCCCTATTCTACTCACCAAGGAAGGTGTGCCAGATCATCGTGGCCTGCTGTATGCTTCACAATCTTGCTTTGCGACGATAAGTGCCTTTTCTGCAGGAGGATGGTCCAGATGACGGTGTTGTGGCAGCTGTGGAGCCTGTGGACAGTGATGAGGAGGAAGCAGAGGAAGAAGACATTGACAACAGGGACTCAGTTATCCAGCAATATTTCCAGTGACACACAGGTGAGAATACATTCCTGCCTACTACAAGTACTTTCACACTTCTACCTCTATCCTGTCTGTCGATTTCAACCAGTATATGGTAATTGAGTTGTACATTTCCATTATGGTTTCACAGGTGTGGTTACCAACGTGTGTCATCTGCTTAGATTCCTCATGGGCTTGAGATGTGTGACATAGGTATGTTGAGATTACATTTGAGAACGGATTTTGTCACTGTCATTGCTCATACACATTTTCAAAATCACAGACTGACTCCAGATTGTTTTGTGCTTCAAGGGTGTTTATTGACGTGCTAAATATTGGAGGGGGGTGGTAAAATGGTGATGGGTGATGGTGGAGGAATGTCCATGGCAGAGTCCAGTCTATTAGTCTCACAGGTGCACTGCCCATATGGGCATAGGAAGTGGAGCTGGGGCAGTTCCAATATGGACAGGGTTATAAAGTGGGACAGTGGGATGACAATCAGGGTGGTCTCATTTCTTGGCGGGGGTCTTGGCATCGTGCTCTGTCTTGTTCCTGGTTCTCAGGGACCGCTTGCCGGGTGGTTCTCCGTCTGCAGGGGGTGGGGTGCTGGTGTGGTGGTCCTGTGGCGGTGCCACCTGTCCACTAGCGCCGGCGGAGGTGGTGGGCAGTTCTTCGTCCATGCTAGTGTCAGGGGCCCCTTGGAGTGCCACGGTGTCTCTCCTGGTGTTAAGTATCTCCTTCAGCACCCCTACGATGGTGCCCAGGGCAGTGCTGATGGTTCTGAGTTCCTCCCTGAAGCCCAAATATTGTTCCTCCTGCAGGCGCTGGGTCTCCTGAAACTTGGCCAGGACCGTTGCCATCGTCTCCTGGGAGTGGTGGTAGGCTCCCATGATGGAGGAGAGGGCCTCGTGGAAAGTGGGTTCCCTAGGCCTGTCCTCCCCCTGTCGCACAGCAGCCCTCCCAGTTCCCCTGAGTTCCTGGGCCTCCGTCCCCTGGACCGTGTGCCCACTACCACTGCCCCCAGGTCCCTGCTGTTGTTGGGGTGGTGGGTTATCCTGGGTTCCCTGTAGTGGTGGACACACAGCTGATTAACGTGTCCTGGGTACGGAGGTATAAGCTCGCTGGGTGGGTGCTGTGCTGGTGTTACCAGAGGGTGGAAGGTCTTTGGTGGCCTGTGACTGGGTGTTGGGAACCGACTGTCCAGAGGCCCACGATGGTCCGGGGTGGTCATCTGGATCCAGTTGGACAGAGCTGCTGTCATCACTGTGGGCCTCTTCTGTGGGTGGGGTAGAGATGTCTGGACCCTCCTGTCTGGTGACGTTGGGTAGTGGTCCTGCAGGGGTGTAAAAGCATGATTATTGCATCTGTGTGTGTCATGGTGTGCAATGGGTGGGTGACCGTGTACCCCAGTGCTAGCATTCCTGTGTGGGTGCTTGTGTGATAATGGTTGGGGGGGGTGTTATGGGTATGTGCAGTGGGCATGCTTTAGTGAGGGGTGTCCATGCTTTGTTGTGTCATGCAGGGCTTGGTGTTGGGATGGGTGGTTTGTGTTAGTAGTACATATGTGACAGGGGTCTGGAGTTGGAGTGATACGGGAGGGGGTGAGGGACTGTGATAGCATGCAGGTAGGGTGGGGGATATGATAGTTAAGATTTGACTTACCAGAGTCCATTCATCCACCGACTCCTCCGAGGCCATCAGGATGCATAATGGCCAAGACCTGCTCCTCCCATGTTGTTAGTTGTGGGGGAGGAGGTGTGGGTCCGCCGCCAGTCCGCTGTACCGCGATGTTGTGCCTGGAGACCACGGAACGCACCTTCCCCCGTAGGTCGTTCCACCTCTTCCTGATGTCGTCCTGATTTCTTGGATGCTGTCCCACTGCGTTGACCCTGTCGACTATTCTTCGCCATAGCTCCATCTTCCTAGCTGTGGAGGTGTGCTGCACCTGTGATCCAAATAGCTGTGGCTCTACCCGCACGATTTCCTCCA
Source organism: Pleurodeles waltl (assembly GCF_031143425.1). Classification (NCBI taxonomy): domain Eukaryota; kingdom Metazoa; phylum Chordata; class Amphibia; order Caudata; family Salamandridae; genus Pleurodeles; species Pleurodeles waltl. The sequence goes on along the minus strand of NC_090447.1, from coordinate 1,401,008,783 downwards.
CCATGACCCTGAGCTCCTCCTTCGAGAACCTGGGGTGTCTTTGCCGTGCCATGGGGTTGTGTAAGTGATGTGTGGGGTGGTGTATGTGGTGATGAGTGTGCTGGTATGTAGTGGTGTGTGGTGTTTTGTGCGTGGATGTAGTGTGGGTGATGGTGTTGTGTGCCTCTGTGTGGTGGGGTTGTCTATGCTGTGCTGTCTCTCTGGCCTCCGTCTAAATTTTTGGTCGTAGGGGTTTGTGGGTGATGTGGGTGTGTGTTTTATATAGTATTGATTGTGTGGGAGTGGTGTGTGTATGTGTCTCAGGTGTGTGTCTTTCGAATTGTCCAATGTGGTGGTGTTTTGGAGATGTGTGTGTATTTTGAGCGCGGCGTTGTGTACCGCCAATGGAATACCGCGGTTGAAAGACCGCTGCGTGGATTTGTGGGTCGTGATAGCATGGGCGTGTTTCTGTTGGCGTGACGGTGGAGGTTTTGTTTTCGCCAGTTTATCACTGACCTTGGGTGTGGCGGACTTGTGTGTGTGTCGGAATTTTGGCGGATTCCGAGCTGTGGCTCATAATAGCTGTGGCGGAATTCCGCAGCCGCGGCGGTGTATTGGCGGTCTTCTGCACGGCGGAAAGCGGCTTTTAAAGCCAATGTTGTAATGACCCCCAATGTGAGGAGGGCCCTTTTGCTTTTTCATTATTAAGCATTGCTGTGCCTGTTTCTAGCAGGCCTTTTCTTGTCTCACGTGGCCAGCACGTGCCCACGATCCTTAATCCTTCTTGAATGTTCATGTTTTATTTGAAATGCCAATAAAATGTTTTGAGAGAAAAAAAAAACAGGAAATACTCCCAGTCTAAACTTTATATACAAGATGTTTAGCTGTGGCCGTAAAAAGTATTGATATGATTGGAAAGATCTTGAGAATTTCAGCTCCAAATAATACAACATCTGTCTAATGTTTAAAAAACAAATCCCTCCAGATAGGGGTCCGGAGTGCCAGGGACAAAGATGGTTGCACTATCCATTCTAGAGGCTCCTTGGGCCGGGTCAGCATAATCTTTCAGCATCCTTTTACACACTGGTCCTTATCCTCGTCCAACCTCAAAAACCTACAGGAGGTTCTGGGCCACGTGCACTCAGGTATTTTGAGCCTGATTCGAGGTGGCTACTGCTGTAATCTGAAGCGCAAGGCTGATGTAACCTTCTGATGAGCATGAAAATGGCAGCCAGGCCTAGGTGATTCTGCTAGTGAGATGGGGGAGGTGGCCAGTGAGGAGGGTAACGGCCACCTGTAGGAGAGAGTACGGGGGACCATCAGGAAGTTGCAGTGTTGTTGTTACATCTGAAACCACCAAAGGCACAGCGAGAGGAATAGTATTGTCAAATATGATACAGCAAGGGATCTTGTTTAGCTGACTCTCCCTTTCCTCACTTCAGTGCGGAGGACACCCTTCTGCTCCCCTTCTCCTAACAAAGGCTCCCGCAGGGGCCCCTCTCAGCACAGCACCGTGGCCTGAGAGTGCCTGAGTGACTACAGAAGGGGGTTCTTTGCAGGGGGCCCCTCAAGTTTTGTACCGACGGCAATCCAATCATCCAGGAACGTTTTTTTTAATAACAAGTATGGGAACTGTTTTGACTAAAGTAATAAAGCTTGGACGCCGTTCTGTGTTCGTCTGCCACCTTGGGCCACTGAATGGTAAAAATGTAAAATATCTACGCTGGATTTGGGGGAGGGGGTGGGCGGCGCTGTCAATGACAATAACGGCATGTTGGGGACATTTTCCACTATTTACTACAACCTATCCCTAGGGGTACTAGTACTCCCCGAAAATGGTCAAGAAACTGGCCTTGGTATGGATAGAAATACACAAATGGAATACCCGAATAACCAATCATAAAAGCCGAGATCACTATGATAATTCGGGATAATCAGGGAAGATTTATGGGCTTGTGGCTGATACAGGGACATTTTAAGAATTTCCAAACATATTTTGGGGGCCCCCTGTTCGGAACAGTTTTCATTTTATGATCCAATTTCAGCTGTACCCTGCCCTTTTGGCCAGGTCACTGACAGTTCACAGGCACACTAGTCCAAATACTAAGGTGGTCATTCTGACCTCGGCGGTAAAAGGCGCCTACCGCCGGTCAGAAATCCTCCATAATCCCGCCGCGGTCGCGGAAACCCGCCACGGTCATTCTGACCCGCAGAAGGCAAACCTCCGAAAATCCGACCGCCACAACAGACCGCCAGACCAGCGGTCGGCGGAAAGGTGGAGGTGACCAAACCTCCACCGCCACGCCAACAGAAATACGCCCATGCCATTACGACCCACGAATCCACGCGGCGGTCATTCAAACGCGGTATTCCATTGGCGGGACACACCGGCGCGGTCAGAATACACACAAACGAACAAAACTCACCCACATTGGACGATTTGAATCCCACACACCTGATACACATACACACACCACTCCCACACACACAATACAATATAAAACACCCACCCACATCACCCACAAACCCCTACGCTTAAAAATTCGTAAAGAAGACAAGAGCGAGACACCAGCATCCAAAACATAACAGCCACAGCCACTCAACACCATCACCCACACACTATCCACACACAAAACAACACACACCACCACACCCAACTCACTTAAATACACATACTCCACCCCACACATCATACACACCACCCCATGGCACCCCAAAGACAACCCCGCTTCACAGACGAAGAACTCAGGGTTATGGTGGAGGAAATCGTTCGTGTAGAGCCCCAGCTGTTCGGCACACAGATACAATACACCAGCATTGCCCGGAGGACGGAGCTATGGCAGAGGATTGTCGACAGGGTGAACGCAGTGGGACAGCACCCCAGAAATCGGGAAGACATCAGGAAGCGATGGAACGACCTACGGGGGAAGGTGCGTTCCATGGTATCCAGGCACAACATCGCCGTGCAGAAGACTGGCGGAGGACCCCCACCTCAACCCCCACAATTCACATCATGGGAGGAGGAAGTCTTGAACATCCTGCATCCTGACGGCCTCGCAGGAGTCGGCGGAGGAATGGATACTGGTAAGTTGAAGCTTCAATACTGCTTCCCCCCCACCTGCATGCCAAATCAGACCCCAACCCTCACCCCCATCCTCGAACCCCACCCTCACCCCCACCCCCATCCTCACCCCCACCCTCACCCCCACCACCATCCTCACCCCCACCACCATCCTCACCCCCACCCCCAGCACACCTATTCCCCGCCAATGTCTCACCATCACAACCCACACATCCCAAAACCTAGGCCTGCATGCGTCCACTAAGCATGGACACCCATCACCAAAGCATGCCCAATGCATATACACATCCCCCCCACAAGCCACCCTCACCAAAGCCCCCACACACGAATGCCAGCACTTGGGGACACGGGAACCCACAGATACACCCATATGCCACACATTGAAACTATAACCATACCTCTATACCCCTGCAGGACCCGACCGTCAACACACCGCGGCGGAGGGGCCAGAATTATCCACACCCCCCACCCAAGAGGCCGTCAGCGATGACAGCAGCTCTGTCGATCTGGACACCGATGACCAGCCCGGACCATCGGGGACCTCTGGACAGTCGGTTCCCCTCACACAGGCACAGGCCACTATAGACCCTAACCCCTCTGGGAACACCAGCACAGCTCCCACCCAGCGGGCCCATGCCTCTGTCTCCAGGGCGCGTCAATCTGCGGTGTGTCTACCACTACAGGGCACCCAGGATAACCCACCACCCCAACAACAACAGGGACCTGGGGGCAGTGGTAGTGGGCACACCGGCCAGGGGGCAGAGGCCCAGGGAAACAGGGCAACTCGGCGGGCAGCTGTGCGACAGGGGGGGGAGGAGAGGCCCAGGGAACCCACTCTCCACGAGGTCCTCACCACCATCATGGGAGCATACAACCGCTCCCAGGAGACGATGGCGACGGTACTGGCCCGGTTCCAGGAGATCCAGGTGCTGCAGGAGGAACACTATCGGGGGTACAGGGAGGACATCAGAGCCATCAACACCACCCTGGTTACCATGGTAGGGCTGCTGCAGGACCTCGTAAACAGCAGGGCGGACACTGAACAACACCCAAGGGCCCCTGCCACTAGCCTGGACCAAGAACAGCCATCCACCTCCGCCGGCGCTAGTGGACAGGAGGCCCCCGCACAGCAGCAGCCCACCAGACCCCCACCTCCTGCAGGAGAAGAACCACCCCGCAAGAGGGCCCTGAGATCTCGCAAGACAGAGTAGGATGTCAAGACCCCCGCCAGCAATGGATACCACCTGATGTCATCCCACTGTCCCACATTGTCACCCTGTCCATCCTCGAACTGCCCATGCTCCATCTCTCCACAGGCCTCTGGACAATGCACCTGTGTGACTGTTACTCTGGACTCTGCCATGGACATTCCTTCACCATAGCCCCCACCCACTTGAAACCACCCATCCCATTTTGAGCACTTCAATAAACACCTATTTTGCACCAAAATATCAGGAGTCTGGCTGTGATTTCAATAGATTGTAATTGACATGACAGTGCAAATATGTCCTTGTACATGGTGAAGTCAACAAACAGCTGCCACAAAGCTGTAGTCCATGGGGAAACGAAGCACAGGACTCGTAGTGGGGACCCCAGATCTGAAATAGGGAGGGAAAAGCCAAAACTCAGTCATCATACACTGGGGCAAATAGACAGGCAGCAGAGATGCTGCAGAGTAGTTAACATTTATTAAATTATCTTTGAAATGTTACCTGTGTCCTATTGGAAGTACTGTTCAATGATTCTGTCCCTGTTGTCTGTTTCAGCCCCGTCGTCTTCCTCCTCGTCACTCTCCTCAGGTTCCACCGCTGCCACAACACCACCGTCTCGACCATCCTCCTGCAGGAAAGGCACCTGGCGGCGCAAAGCCAGGTTGTGAAGCATGCAGCAGGCCACGATGATGTGACACACCTTCTTAGGTGAGTACATTAGGGATCCACCGGTCATATGCAGGCAGCGAAACCTGGCCTTTAGGAGGCCAAAGGTGCGTTCGATCACCCTCCTAGTACGCCCATGGGCCTCATTGTACCGTTCCTCTGCCCTGGTCCGGGGATTCCTTACTGGGGTCAGTAGCCACGACAGGTTGGGGTACCCAGAGTCCCCCACTAGCCATACACGGTGTCTCTGTAGCTGTTCCATCACGTAAGGGATGCTGCTATTCCTCAGGATGTAGGCGTCATGCACTGACCCTGGGAATTTGGCATTTACATGCGAGATGTACTGGTCAGCCAAACACACCACCTGGATGTTCATTGAATGGTAACTTTTTCTGTTCCTGTACACCTGCTCCCTGTCTCTTGGGGGAACCAAAGCCACATGGGTCCCATCAATGGCACCAATTACGTTGGGAATATGTCCAAGGGTGTAGAAATCACCCTTCACTGTAGCCAATTCGCCCACCTCAGGGAAAATGATGTAGTTCCTCACGGATTTCATCAGGGCAGACAACACTCTGGATAACACCTTTGAAAACATGGGCTGAGACATCCCGGAAGCAATTCCCACGGTTGTCTGAAATGACCCACTTGCCAAGAAATGTAGTACTGACATGACCTGCACCAGAGGGGGAATCCCTGTGGGTTGGCGGATGGGGGACATCAGGTCGGGCTCCAGCCGGGCACACAGTTCATGGATAGTGGCACGGTTAAGACGGTAGGTCAGGATAATGTGGCGTTCTTCCATTGTCGACAGGTCCACCAGCGGTCGGTACACGGGAGGATTCATCCGTCTCCTCGCCCAACCCAGCGGACGGTGCCTAGGAAGGACAACATGGAGCACACAGTCAGGCAACCCACAGGTACGTACTCACAGCTAGCACAGTATACGATTCTCTATGCAGTGAATGGCGTGTCTGAGTGGCTATGCAAGGCCTAGGCCTGTGTGACGCAGTTGAAATTGAGCCATGTGGGCCCTGGAAATGGCGGCTGCCTGACCTGTGAAGTGTGACAATGGGATGTGAGGTCAATGCGCTGGCGTGGCACACCGCGGCGGGCGGCGGGCGAAGACCGCGGCGCGAAGCCGCATTGGTTAACATTGAAGCCTATGGGTTTCAGGAGCCAATGGCGAAGGGCGCCGGCGGTGGCGGGATGCACCGCCGCGGTACGCACCGCCGCGGACGTGACCGCCATTTTCTATCTACTTATCCACTTGCGACTTGAACTTTCACAGGAGAGGACCTATACTGCAAGTGTTGCTGTGACCTCGGTCTGGAAGGGACAATGGCTGCTGCGACTGGGGAAAGGGCCCCTGCCTTCACTGGAGAGGAGTTGGAGAAACTTGTGGATGGGGTCCTCCCCCAGTATGCGCTACTCTACGGTCCTCCAGACCAACAAGTGAGTTTAATTCAATCTGGATTTGGGGCCACTGGCTGGCTTGGGGGCCTGGCGGGGATGGGGGGCATGTTGGGGCTGGCGGGGGGCCTGGCGGGGGGCCTGGCGGGGATGGGGGGCATGTTGGGCCTGGCGGGGGGCCTGGCGGGGATGGGGGGCATGTTGGGCATGGCGGGGGGCCTGGCGGGGGGCCTGGCGGGGATGGGGGGCATGTTGGGCATGGCGGGGGGCCTGGCGGGGATGGGGGGCATGTTGGGCATGGCGGGGGGCCTGGCGGGGGGCCTGGCGGGGATGGGGGGCATGTTGGGCCTGGCGGGGGGCCTGGCGGGGATGGGGGGCATGTTGGGCATGGCGGGGGGCCTGGCGGGGGGCCTGGCGGGGATGGGGGGCATGTTGGGCATGGCGGGGGGCCTGGCCGGGGGCCTGGCGGGGATGGGGGCATGTTGGGCCTGGCGGGGGGCCTGGCGGGGATGGGGGGCATGTTGGGCATGGCGGGGGGCCTGGCGGGGGGCCTGGCGGGGATGGGGGGCATGTTGGGCATGGCGGGGGGCCTGGCGGGGGGCCTGGCGGGGGGCCTGGCGGGGATGGGGGGCGTTGGGCCACTGGAAAGGAAAATGCTGAGTAACTTGAACGTGGTATTTCTCCCTCCCTGTACGTGTCACATAGGTCCGCGCCCATGAGAAGATCGGGATTTGGCGTGCCATCGCCAAGGAAGTCCGGGCCCTGGGGGTCCACCATCGACGGGGCACCCACTGCCGCAAGAGGTGGGAGGACATCCGCCGCGGGACCAAGAAGACCGCCGAGTCTCTGCTGGGGATGGCCTCCCAACGTAGGCGGGGTGCCTGCCGTCAACTGAGCCCCCTGATGTTCCGGATCCTGGCGGTGGCCTACCCTGATTTGGATGGGCGCGTGAGGGCAGCACAGCAGACACAAGGGGGTGAGTCCAAGCATTATCTACTCTGTTGTCGCGCAGTGGAGGTGTCTGGGTGGGGGAGGAGGGCTGTGGGTCCCCCTAGGCCAGGGCGATATCTGTAGGCTGGGCACCCCCGTAAGCCCCTGTGTCCCCAGCCACCACCCTCAGTAGTTTGTCAGTACAGCCATCCCTGGGCCGTGTCATCCATGGGTGCAGTTGTCAACTCTAGGCGTGTAGGGCATGTTCCACGGAATGCGTAGCGGACCCCAAGTGCGCAACTTAGTGCAGGGGGCATCTGTGTCTGTCATGTCCGCAAACTGTACCGGAGATCCATGTAATCAATATCCCTTTATTTCTCTCTCCCCCCCCTTTTTGTTTGTCTTTCTGTGCTTGTGTGCATCAGCATCATCAGGCGGAGGAGAAGTGGCATCGGGGCAGGAGGGAGCTGCATCTCACATGGCCCAGGAGGGCCATGCCACAGAGTCAGACTGGACCAGTGAGACGGAGGGCGAGGGGAGCTCCACGACGGGGACGACTGGAGCCTGCAGCGACACGGACACGTCCTCGGAAGGGGGCTCCCTTGCGGGGGTGGCACCATCCGTGCCCCCCGCCATTACAGGTACAGCCGCCACCCAGCGCACCATCTCCGCCCTCCCAGCAGCCCCTCCGCGTTCGCCCCATGCCCGCTCTGCCAGGAAGCCGGGCATCTCCTTCGCCCCAGGCACCTCAGGCCCTGCCCCTGTTACCCCCGCTGCCCTCAGTGAGGAGGTCATTGACCTCCTCCGAACGCTCATTGTTGGGCAGACTACCCTTTTGAATGCCATCCAGGGGGTGGAGAGGGAGGTTCATCGCAGCAATGCGTACCTGGAGGGCATTCATTCGGGTCAGGCTGCCCATCAGCGATCGTTCCAGGCTCTGGCCTCAGCACTGACGGCAGCCATTGTCCCTGTCTCCTGCCTGCCTCTACTAACTCCCTCCTCCCAGTCTCCTGTTCCTCTGCCTGTCCCACCCACACCATCAGACCAGCCTGCACACACCTCAACACCCAAGAGAAGCTCATCCAAACATAAGCACCACAGATCACGCAGACATTCACACACGCAACATTCCGATGCAGACATGCCAACAGTCACTACCACCTCTGTGACCCCCACCTCCTCGTCTCCCTCCTCCCTCCCTGTGACGTCTACACTCACACCTCCATTCACCTCACCATCAGCCAGTGTTTCCATCACCAGCACACCCTCCACTCCAGTCCGCACACGTGCAGTCACCACCCCCACTGCCATTTACACGTCCCCTGTGTCCTCTCCCACTGTGTCTGTCACCCCCTCTTCCACACCACACAAACGCAGCCACCCACCCACCCAACAGCCATCCACCTCACGACAGCCTATCCCTCCTGCACCTGCACCCAAAGACAGCAAACGTGACTCACCTACAACCACATCCTCTCCCTCCACTCCCATTCCCACTGTACCTACCACTCTCCATTGTCCCAAGAAGCTCTTCCTCGCCACTACTAACTTCTTTCCTGACCCTGAGCCCCCCCCTCCTTCTCGTCGGGGTAAGAAGAGCACCTCAGCCACCACCAGCCCTGCAGCCCCCTTGACAAGGGTGCAGGGGTATTGGAGCCCGCCAGCCCGCATGTCTGGATCTTCGCCCAGCAGCAAGGGGACAGCCAGCCCACCCCCTGGGAAGAGGAGCAGAAGGCGGAAGGGGCGCCGCAGGAGCCCGCCTTCTACATCCCCCCCGGACACCACCCAGAGACAGTCACCAGCCACAGCTCCAAAGGGAGGAAAGGGCCACAGGCCCACGACTAAGGAGGGCAAGGGCAGTAAGTTGGAGAGGTCAGGCAGCAGGCCTGCTGCCCAGGAGGAGCCCACAACCCCCATAGCCGCTGCCCCGGGAGGAACCGGCACAGCTGCCCCGGGAGAGCCCACCAGCCCCATAGCCGCTGCCCAGGGAGGACCCAGCCCAGCTGGCCAGGAGGGCCCCACCACCCACAGCCCAGGTGGGCAGTGAAGGAGCACCATCCCCGCTGCCCAGGAGGGCACCACCAGGCATTTAGCAGTTGGCCATAGACCGTCCGCCGTCTCAAGAACCGCTGAACTGGGCCCTTCAAGGCAAGAACCGCTGAACTGGGCCCTTCAAGGCAAGAACCGCTGAACTGGGCCCCGCCGTCTCAAGAACCGCTGAACTGGGCCCCGCCGTCTCAAGAACCGCTGAACTGGGCCCGCCGTCTCAAGAACCGCTGAACTGGGCCCTTCAAGGCAAGAACCGCTGAACTGGGCCCTTCAAGGCAAGAACCGCTGAACTGGGCCCCGCCGTCTCAAGAACCGCTGAACTGGGCCCCGCCGTCTCAAGAACCGCTGAACTGGGCCCTTCAAGGCAAGAACCGCTGAACTGGGCCCTTCAAGGCAAGAACCGCTGAACTGGGCCCCGCCGTCTCAAGAACCGCTGAACTGGGCCCCGCCGTCTCAAGAACCGCTTAACTGGGCCCTTCAAGGCAAGAACCGCTGAACTGGGCCCTTCAAGGCAAGAACCGCTGAACTGGGCCCTTCAAGGCAAGAACCGCTGAACTGGGCCCTTCAAGGCAAGAACCGCTGAACTGGGCCCCGCCGTCTCAAGAACCGCTGAACTGGGCCCCGCCGTCTCAAGAACCGCTGAACTGGGCCCTTCAGGGCAAGAACCGCTGGCTCTTTGGCAGACGTGGCAGGGCAGGATCTATCTCGGGCAGGGCTGCAGGATGTCCTCTGGCCAACTTGCCTCCTCCAGTGGCAGTGGGGTCTGTTATGGACTGTATGGACTGTGGCTTTGCTCTCCCCAGGATGGCCCAGTGGGCAGGCCACCCACTGTATGGACTGTTTGGACTGTGGCTTTGCTCTCCCCAGGATGGCCCAGTGGGCAGGCCACCCACTGTATGGACTGTATGGACTGTGGCTTTGCTCTCCCCAGGATGGCCCAGTGGGCAGGCCACCCACTGTATGGACTGTATGGACTGTGGCTTTGCTCTCCCCAGGATGGCCCAGTGGGCAGGCCACCCACTGTATGGACTGTTTGGACTGTGGCTTTGCTCTCCCCAGGATGGCCCAGTGGGCAGGCGACCCACTGTATGGACTGTATGGACTGTGGCTTTGCTCTCCCCAGGATGGCCCAGTGGGCAGGCCACCCACTGTATGGACTGTATGGACTGTGGCTTTGCTCTCCCCAGGATGGCCCAGTGGGCAGGCCACCCACTGTATGGACTGTTTGGACTGTGGCTTTGCTCTCCCCAGGATGGCCCAGTGGGCAGGCCACCCACTGTATGGACTGTATGGACTGTGGCTTTGCTCTCCCAGGATGGCCCAGTGGTCATGGAGTCCCCACGTGGATCTGGCGTCGTGTACTCAAGTGGCTGAGGTGCCCCCCCTTCCCTTCCCCCTGAGGTGCCTGTCCTATTTTCTTTCTGATGCCCCTGCAGTGTTCTCTCCGTGGAGTTCTTGTCGTGGGACTGGGCCTTGCCCCTTTGCACAGGACCCCTGTGATCCACGGACAGTGGTTGGACTACATTTAGTAGCTGTATCTAGTTTGTACATAGTTTATTTATTTATTGGGATTAATGGCGTACATATTTCAATATATCTGCCCGTTTATGATCTCTTCTTTTGGTCTTTGCATTATTTCGGAGGGGGGTGGTTTGTGGGTTGTGACAGTGATCTGTGGGAATGCATTGATGTGTGTGTTGTAGTGGGTGTGGGTGGGTGGGTGTGTGCCGGTAATCTTTTCCCTCCCCTGTGTCGTAGGTGCAGTACTCACCGATGTCTTCCGCGCCGCCGGGCGTGCTCCTGGTATATGAGGAGGAATAGGAGTGCGGGGATGACCTGTAACTCTGGCTCCATACTGCCGGAATCTCGCGTGGAGTGCGTAGAGGTGAGCGTTTTCCCGTTCGTAGTCTGTTTCCGCCGTGTTCTTATCGGCGGTGCTCCCGCCCCGGAAAAGGTGGCAGATTGGTGGGTCGTAATAGGGTGGGCGGTACTTTGTCTGCCGCCGGGCTGTTGGCGGGAACCGCCGCGCTGTTTGTTTGTACCGCTGTGGCGGTCGGAGTGTTAAGTTGGCGGGCTGTGTTGGCGGTTCCCGCCAGGGTCAGAATTGCATATTTTAGACCGCCGGCCTGTTGGCGGCTTGGCCGCCGCTTTATCACCGACCGCCAGGGTCAGAATGAGGGCCTAAATCTGTTTCCATCTAATATTCAGGGATAGTGACGTATACTTTCAATATTGTAACACAGCAGCTGCTCACTAATATCATTGAAAATAATGTTTGACACCATCCCACTGCTCATGTGAGAGGTCCTGTTTTGATCTAAAAGAAACTTTTTATGGACGTTGCATGAAAAAAGCAGCATTTCCCTGCAAACTGTCTGTAATAGACTGTCACACTACCCACATTAAAAATTTTTTTTTAAAGAGAAACACTATTTAAAGCAATCTGTTTAAGAATTATTCAAGGTCATCAGGCCAAGACTCACAGCAGAACAGAGCTTGCGCTACCAGGAGGTCTCTGAAAGGATGGGCCCGAGCCAGAGCCCACTTTGCTCATGCCTTAAAACGTCTCTGAAAGAAGAGAGCACCATTCTTCCCAGGTATGAGGCAAGGCCTATGTGTGTCCTACCTCCTGGTGGTGCAAGGGGCCCCTGATAACACTGCCTGAGCCTGGTAAGCCTCTTCCTTCAAGAGTCTGGTATCCCCCATTTTCACCTACCAGCACAGATAACAGAATTGTAGCGGAAATACTGGCTAACCTGCTGCTGCCTCTCCTCCCCAGCATGGTGCTTTCCAATCACTATGGTTTCATTCTGGAGAGATTAATATAATATAACTTGGGGCAAGGAGGTGGCTCTACGGCCACAGATGCTTACTTCGGCACTGGGGCCACCAGGTTCTAGTCCCGGGTGCCTTTCAGCATTCTGTAATTCTGGGCAAATCACTTAATCTCCCAGTCCCAAAAATGTCAATGTGACCATGTGTAATGTAGCTGATGCTCTTGCAAAGTGCTTCAGTACCCCCGATCATGTTCGTGCTATATAAAAATGCTTAAGCAAATTTACACCATCAGCATCCAGAGATGTTTGTGTATGCAGCAAAAGGTTTTGATTCATTCAAATGGTGTTTTTGTAGTGCTCGCGGGGCGGCCCCTCCACTATGGTGGAAGAGCGTCACCCCGCTGCTGAAAGGCACGTAGTAAGGGCGGAGCAGGGGCAGCCACCCCTACATCACCAGGGAGGAGGAGTGGTATGTGCTCTTCTAAGTGCTCATGTCAGTTTGGCCATCCAAACTGACATACACACTCAGTACCTTCCACCCGGCTGTGTTGCACAGCTGGGTGGAGACCAAGCGCAGGCTCCCACTTCTTCACTGAGCGGCATTTCTGCCTACTCAGGCCAATCCTGGTGGTTCTCTCATGCTTTTCTCATGCACGCAGCCCATGGCTCAAGTGCGTGTTAACACTTTGCTCTCCTGACTGATTTGCACATCAAAAGCGATGAGACGGAGGTGCCACCTTTCACAAATCTTATTTACCCCGATCTTAGAACCATTGGCTTGTTTGTTCAGGCAACACCATTTAGAGACAGGGCTTCGATTTGGCTCCTTCTATCTCTATCTGTAGATGATGTGCTCCTGTTTGAATGCTGAGGTAATCTTGCAACCTATTGCCAAGGCTTTGTAAAATTTGGTGGTCTTATTGGTTAAACAATTAATTGGAACAAATCAGTCTTCTTTCTGTTAACAACTGATATGAAACACTGTGACTGAGACTTTCCAATGCTGTGGAAGAGTACAGCAATGAAATATCTTGGAATTTTAATTCACCATGATATAGACAAATTATCAAAGAAAACTATGGTTTGGTGTTCAAGACACTGGCAAAACAAGCGGATTGCTGGATCTGACCACCTTTACCTATTGCAGGCCACACAGCCTTAATGAAGATGGTGGTTCTGCCTTTATCTCTTTCTAAGCATTATGTGTGCTCATACCCAACCACTAGCCTGTCATAGCCGGTTGTGGCCTATTTTCCCTGGGAACCCTCATAGGGCAATAAGACCCTACCACTGGTCTGTTATTGAAAAAATTAGGACAGGTTTCTAGTTATCAACAAGCATTATTTACAAATATAAATAACAAAAGTCCTTGCTAATACATAGTAAATCTTAACATTCCTCTCACCTAATACCCTCTGTAACATGCCCCAAAACAACTCTTCTTACCATGCAACATAAATCTTGCATCTTCTATTCACATCCCTTTGTTTGCATGACCCAATCTCTCTCTCTCACATACCCAAACAAGTACCTCCAAACAAACTCCCCTTTGTCTTGCTTCACACCCTCAGACCTACTGTCCCCCTCCTCTAGGTTTCAACCCCACTCCGAGGGATGGATGTGCCCCCTCCTGACTTCCACTCCCCCCAAATATCTCTAAAGGGAAGCCTACAACCTGTCCCACTGTAGCTGAACAGCAAAACGTGGCCCTCCGTAAAGAAACAAACTAATCCTACAAAACCCTTAATTAGGGTGGGTGGGCCTGAAACATGTTATCTCTGCTCCTTGCTTCAACTACGTGCAATATGGACTCCGCAAGAAGCTGAAACTCCTTTCGCCCCCACATATATGCCCAGCCTTATTAACCACATCCCCCCAGAGTCACCAACCTATCTCTGTCCTCCAGGCAATGAGGTCTGTGCCACCTGCACAAAGCCCCCCAGGGTTGACCGTATGTATCTCTATTTTCCCTGGGTATCCTTATAGGGCAATAAGACATAAGGAATAGCATAAAAGGCCGCTTCATTAGGACAGGCTTGTAACTATCCACATCATTATTTACAAACACAAACAAGAGATAACCATCCTCGCTGATACATAATAAATTCTGTCATCCTCCTCCCTTAAAATCCCCAACTTTGTAACATACTCAAAACAACTCACCCTACCCAGCAACATAATTCTTCCATCTCCCATTCACAACCCTTCCCTTGCATTACCCAGTCTGTCTTGGTCATATCCAAACAATCATCTCCAAACAAACTCTCCTTTGTCTTGCTCTACATTCTCAAACTTACACTTCCTCTCCAATGGGCCCCACCAGCCACCCTGAGGGGGGAAGATACGCCTGTATCTGACTCCCCAAGCCCTCAAAAATACCACCACCCTGCAATACCCTGGTACGGTGTTTTCCTGCCCAACCCCAAAACTGTTCGAAGTATGTGCCACATTGTAAACCTCTCTTCCACACTGTTAGAAATGGGGTTTCTGGTTGGCTAGGGTATGCACCTCAGCCAGGCAGAACTTACCCACTCTAGTCAGGGCAAGGGAGTTACACGTCCAAGATAACCCCTGCTCACCCCCTTGGTAGCTTGGCACGAGCAGTCAGGCTTAACCCGGAGGCAATGCGTAAAGCGTTTGCACAACACACACATACATGTGACGCAATATCCCCACCACAAAGGAAACACAACACCAGATTATATGAAAATACACTGTATTGTACACAACGTAATTATTAGACCAACATCACATAACAGTACTATCCTGCTACCTTAGCAGTTGTCAGAACGTTACACATTAGTTACTCTGCAAACTAGCAGTAGTCACACATAACACACAGGTTACTCAGTATTCTGCAACATAAGCAGTAGTCAGGAAACACGTAATTACATTAGAACACTTGTCATAAGGATATCATAAAACGCCCATAGTAGGAACATTAGAAAACCTATGGCAAGTGAGGGAAACATATTAGCAAGTCATGCCCATAAAAGGAACATGTGCACACATATGTAAAAGCATCAGGTAACAGGTAGGCAATATATCACAATTAGAAAAGTCTGTAACAAGAACTTCAATTATGATCCTATTGGTCCATTTAAAAGTACCTGGTAGATGGTAGAGGCACCTCCGGTACCTAAGACAAAGAAGAAAGGGGCCCCCAGCGCTCCTCTGCGCAATGAGGGGGCCTCCTTAAAGTCCTGGGGAAGAGGGGGGGCGGCACGCACCCCCTCTGTACTGCTGACGGGCCCCTCTGGGGGTCCGCGATCACTGGGGGCCCCCCGGGCCTCCACCGGCCCTCCTGTGGGGGGCCAAGGTCACCCAAGACTTTTAGGAAGGAGGGGGGCGCCACGCACCCCCTCCAATTCAAATGCGGGCCCCTCCTGGGACCCGCAACCTTTGTGGGGCCCCCCGGCCTTGTCTGGCTCTCCTCAATAGGGGGGGAGCCCAGAAAAATCAGTGCTGGCCCACACAAGGGCCAAGTTGTGGACCGGCGGTGCGGGCGAGCCTCCGATGAGGCTCCCGTCCCGGCCGCTCGGTCAAGGGAATTTGACCGGGCCCCTCCTGGGGCCCGCGATCAGGGCGCGGCCCACACGAGGGTTGCAGTGGGAGGCAGGCACCCAAGTAGGTGCCTGCTTGTGCCCCGGGGGCGCTCCCTAGAGCGAACCTCGCCCCGGGGGCACTCTAGGAGCGCGTCGCTCCGATATTTTAGTGTGAAGATGCCCCGGGGGCACGGAGAGGAGCGCGCCGGCTCCTCTCTTCCTCCTGGGGCTACCAACAGCGCGCTCCGACGCGCTTGAGGTATTTAAAGGGGCCCTGCTGCGGCGGTGATTTTCTTGACACAGAAACGCGCTCCAGGAAGCGCGAGGGCACCATTTGAAGCCCGGGCTGCGGCGGTGATTTTCTTTGGTCCAAGAAAAGCGCTTTCAAAGCGCGCTAGCACCTCAGCAGCTTCACCCATTTAAAAGAAGCCTTTTTCCCTTAAAACATCCTGGGCAAGGATGTAAAAGATCGTTGCAGGGGTCAGGGGCCACAGCACCCTGCCCCTGGGAACAACTAAGCAAGAAGGAGCACAGGGCTGGTGGGCCCAGCTACAGGCCAGCACAAGGGGTGCAGATGGTGGCAGTTCCTCCTAGTGACCAGGCAGGTCACAGGTCAGCACAGCAGCAGCAGTCCATGGCGGTTTCCTGGTGAGTCCATTCAGCGTTCTGTGTCCAGTTCCAAGTTCCAAGAATGTTCAAATTGTGGGGAAAATTCCCCTGTACTTATAGTCAATTTTTACAGTGTTTTTACAATGCCAGGGAGAGGAGGTTCCAGCCAGTTACAACTGGTTCTGGGAGTGTCCCCTCTCTCCTTTCAGCACAGGCTCCAAACATCAGTGGGGGGTTAACGACCCTATTGTGTGAGGCCAGGGCACAGCCTTTACAAATGTAGGTGTGCCCCGCCTCTCCCTTCTCTCAGCCCAGGAAGACTATTCAGTATGCAGATGCACCTCGGTGACACCTCCACCCTTCCTGTGTACAGGCTGTCTGAAAAGTATGCACAAAGCCCCAACTGTCACTCTGCCCAGACGTGGATTGGAGTCAAGCTGCAAAACACCAGAATCATAAGCACAGATAAATGCGCACTTTCTAGAAGTGGCATTTCTGTGATAGTAATAAAAAATACACCCACACCAGTAAGCAGTATTTATTATCACCATCACAACCATACCAAACACGCCTACGCTAGCCCTCATAAATCAGACAATACCCCTACACATAAGGCAGGGCATTTCTAATGCAATCCTATGAGAAGGCAGCACTCACAGCAGTGAGACACCAAGTTAGGCTGTTTGTCACTACCAGGACAGGCCATGCAATATGGCACATGTCCTGCCTTTCTACATACATGGCACCCTGCCCACAGGGCGTACTTTAGGGGTGACTTACATGTAGTAAAAGGGGAGTCCTGGGCCTGGCAAGTAAATTTAGATGCCAGGTCCCTGTGGCAGAAAACTGCGCACACAGGCCCTGCGCTAGCAGGCCTGAGACAGGTTTGAAAGTCTACTTCAGTGGGTGGCGCAAGCAGCGCTGCAGGCCCACTAGTAGTGTTTAATTTACAGGCCCTGGGTATAGAGATACCACTGTACAAGGGACTTATAGGTAAATTAAATATGCCAATCAGGTATAAGCCAATCATACCAACTTTAGATGGGAGAGCACCTGCACTTTAACACTGGTCAGCAGTGATAAAGTGCTCAGAGTCCTAGAGCCAACAGCGAAAGGTCAGAAAAACCAGGAGGAAGGAGGCAAAAAGACTAGGGATGACCATGCGTATGGCCAAAAGTCCAACACAACCCCCTACCAGCCAAAATCCAGGGGAGAACAATCAATACCTTGATGTACTTTCCTGATTGGGGCGATAGAACAAGGACCCAGGCCCACAACAGCAGGGGCATGTTCCAGTTCTACGCCTTCCTGACTCCACTGGGATCTCTCTGTCAATGCGTCCCAGGCAGCCTAGACCAACCCACGGGGATTCTCTAGCTGCCAATGGCCAGAACCAGGCCCCAGGCCATCTAGGAGCCTCTGGTCTCTGAAACCATAATGAGTGGGGGGCGGTAGCCCCAGGTGCAAAGCAACCTGTCTCCACTCCATTTCCGATCAGTTCAGGGGCTCTACCCTGCCACTGATCCACCAACCTAGGGTCCGCACCCATAGGTTCTACAGGGGCTAGAGGCGAGGCTCTCCTCCCTCTACCCCTCCTTCTAGGATCCCGCCCTCCTCTCCTAGGAGGGGTATCACCAGAATCCACACTTGCCAGGGTGCTGGGTACAGCAGCCCTGCACAACTTTCTCGCCAGCCCAGGATCACTACCTGGCGACTGACCACCCAACCCAGGGACGACACCCTTGGGTTGCACCGGGGTCCGGGGCGGGCTTCCCCCTCCCTGAACCCCACTTCCAGAGTCCTGCGTCTCCCCACCTCGGGAGAAGCCACCAGAAGTTTCACACAGGGGGGTGAGCACACTAACCGCCCCCCCAACCAGGTCAGAGTTTACCCCCTGAACCTGTCTATCTAGTCCAGGGACGACACCCTTAGACTGGACCATTGCCCAGCGAACCAGGACTTCCTTGGGAGCACACCTACCCCCTACCAGATCAGAGCTTACCCCCTGAATCTGGCAATCCAACCCAGAGTCACTACCCTGCGGTTGAACCACTGCCTGGCGCACCAGGACTTCCTTGGGAGCACACGTACTCCCCATCAGGTCAGAGTTTACCCCCTGAACCTGATCATCCAACCCAGAGTCACCACCCTGCGGTTGAATCATTGCCTGGCGCACCAGGACTTCCTGGGGGGCACACCTACCCCCCACCAGGGAAACACTTTCCCCAAGGGCCACACAAGAGTCTGGCTGGCGCAGGTCTCCTGACCTCTGCCCATCGGACAGAGTCTGGATTCCCCCCAGCCCAGAAATGGTCTCACCAAGGTCATTCCTGGGGGGCTCTGCTCTCAGAGCTGACCCCTGACCCTCCAGGTTCTCCACTGGGGCCCGCAGCCCCCTCTCAACCCTATGCCTGGATTTCCGCCTCCTCCGCTGTAGAGCGAGACTACCAGACACCAGGACCGGCGGAACGCTATCACCAGCCACCCGCCTAAGTCCTAATGACAAAAGGGGATCCTTCTGAACAGCTGGCCCTACGGCACAGGTTAGGCTCACCTCCTGGCGTTCACTCATGGAACCTTCAGGGGCCTGGGACGGTATCTTGGGCACCTTGGGCCTCAGCCCAGCCCCATTCCCTCTCCTCAGAGACGGGACATGGGGTCCCTCACCCATCCCAGTCCACTGGGACCTACCTGGGACACTCCATTCCTTTCCCACCACACCTTGTTGGGAAACACCTAGACCACTCTCATTAGGAACACCCCCTAATGTCACACCAGACCCTCTGGTACGCAACCAGAAGTCTGCCTCCTTTGCAAGCTCCCTGGAGTCAGAGAGCTCACACACTGACAAGTGTTGGCGTAACTCTGAAAAACAACAACGAAACAGGTGCTCTCTGAGAATCAGATTAAACAGCCCTTCAAAATTGTTTACTGTGCTACCCTTCACCCATCCATCTAGTGCAATGCAGCAAGCCTCCACAAACTCCTCCCAAGACTGGTGGGACAGTTTCTTACCACCCCTAAACCTTTTTCTGTATTCCTCAGGGGAAAAACCATACTTCACAATCAGTGCGTTCTTCACAGCGGAGTACCCCTCCCTGTCACTCTCTTCTAGAGTCAGTAGGGCATCCCTCCCCTCCTCAGGAATAAAACTCCCTAGGCCAGTTCCCCAATCCTTCTCAGGGATCCTGCGCTCTACCAGAGCCCTCTCATATTCCTTTAACCACTGACGTATGTCACCCCCCTCTTGGAACCTAGGTACCAGATCTATGGGTATGTGAGGAACATCTTTGCTACAGCACTGTACATTGCTGCCACCACTGGACTCCACCTGCAGCGCTGGTGAGTCCAGAACCTTCAGACTGCGCTCTAGAGCGAGTCTTTCTCTGGCAAAGGCCCTCTCTGCCTCTGCCATTCTCTCCTGTACTAAGGCCTTCTCTACCTCAGCCCTTCTCTCCTCAACAGCTAGGCGCGCTAACTGCAACTTCAGGTCCCTCTCTTCCCGCCTATCTCTTAGCTCATCAGGCGTCAAGGAATGAGAGGTAGCCCTGCTTCTTACACTGGGCCCAGCAAGGGACTCCCTATCACTGGGGCCTTCCCTGTCAACTGGCGTCCCCAACCGGTCATTCTCACCCTCCTGATCAGTCTCTCTACCACTCTCTAGGGATGAGGTCTGGGAGCCCTCCCATTGGGAACCCTCGCTACACTCAGGATCCTCTGGGTACCCCCTAAGCACACTCCCTCCCTGGGTAAATGTCACAAACCTTTCAAAGAAATTCAGAGATCTCCTGAGGTCCCCTTCTACAGGCAGCCCTCTCTCTCTACAGAACCCCTCTAATTCCTCCTGCGTGTAAAACGGCAGGTCCTCTAAATCAAAGGTAAGCCCCATCTTGAAAAGGTACAAATAACTCAACTGTGACAACCACAATACCCAAGCGTGAGAACTGAAAACAGGAAAAATGACCAAAGAGAGAAAGTTAAGAGAAGCCAAACATGTGATGGTCTAAACGCAATCCTTGTAGTGAAATAATGAGTCACAATGGTATTGTGCAAGCGCAAGTCCTATCCTCACCGCTGACTTCCAATGTTAGAAATGGGGTTTCTGGTTGGCTAGGGTATGCACCTCAGCCAGGCAGAACTTACCCACTCTAGTCAGGGCAAGGGAGTTACACGTCCAAGATAACCCCTGCTCACCCCCTTGGTAGCTTGGCACGAGCAGTCAGGCTTAACCCGGAGGCAATGCGTAAAGCGTTTGCACAACACACACATACATGTGACGCAATATCCCCACCACAAAGGAAACACAACACCAGATTATATGAAAATACACTGTATTGTACACAACGTAATTATTAGACCAACATCACATAACAGTACTATCCTGCTACCTTAGCAGTTGTCAGAACGTTACACATTAGTTACTCTGCAAACTAGCAGTAGTCACACATAACACACAGGTTACTCAGTATTCTGCAACATAAGCAGTAGTCAGGAAACACGTAATTACATTAGAACACTTGTCATAAGGATATCATAAAACGCCCATAGTAGGAACATTAGAAAACCTATGGCAAGTGAGGGAAACATATTAGCAAGTCATGCCCATAAAAGGAACATGTGCACACATATGTAAAAGCATCAGGTAACAGGTAGGCAATATATCACAATTAGAAAAGTCTGTAACAAGAACTTCAATTATGATCCTATTGGTCCATTTAAAAGTACCTGGTAGATGGTAGAGGCACCTCCGGTACCTAAGACAAAGAAGAAAGGGGCCCCCAGCGCTCCTCTGCGCAATGAGGGGGCCTCCTTAAAGTCCTGGGGAAGAGGGGGGGCGGCACGCACCCCCTCTGTACTGCTGACGGGCCCCTCTGGGGGTCCGCGATCACTGGGGGCCCCCCGGGCCTCCACCGGCCCTCCTGTGGGGGGCCAAGGTCACCCAAGACTTTTAGGAAGGAGGGGGGCGCCACGCACCCCCTCCAATTCAAATGCGGGCCCCTCCTGGGACCCGCAACCTTTGTGGGGCCCCCCGGCCTTGTCTGGCTCTCCTCAATAGGGGGGGAGCCCAGAAAAATCAGTGCTGGCCCACACAAGGGCCAAGCTGTGGACCGGCGGTGCGGGCGAGCCTCCGATGAGGCTCCCGTCCCGGCCGCTCGGTCAAGGGAATTTGACCGGGCCCCTCCTGGGGCCCGCGATCAGGGCGCGGCCCACACGAGGGTTGCAGTGGGAGGCAGGCACCCAAGTAGGTGCCTGCTTGTGCCCCGGGGGCGCTCCCTAGAGCGAACCTCGCCCCGGGGGCACTCTAGGAGCGCGTCGCTCCGATATTTTAGTGTGAAGATGCCCCGGGGGCACGGAGAGGAGCGCGCCGGCTCCTCTCTTCCTCCTGGGGCTACCAACAGCACGCTCCGACGCGCTTGAGGTATTTAAAGGGGCCCTGCTGCGGCGGTGATTTTCTTGACACAGAAACGCGCTCCAGGAAGCGCGAGGGCACCATTTGAAGCCCGGGCTGCGGCGGTGATTTTCTTTGGTCCAAGAAAAGCGCTTTCAAAGCGCGCTAGCACCTCAGCAGCTTCACCCATTTAAAAGAAGCCTTTTTCCCTTAAAACATCCTGGGCAAGGATGTAAAAGATCGTTGCAGGGGTCAGGGGCCACAGCACCCTGCCCCTGGGAACAACTAAGCAAGAAGGAGCACAGGGCTGGTGGGCCCAGCTACAGGCCAGCACAAGGGGTGCAGATGGTGGCAGTTCCTCCTAGTGGCCAGGCAGGTCACAGGTCAGCACAGCAGCAGCAGTCCATGGCGGTTTCCTGGTGAGTCCATTCATCAGCGTTCTGTGTCCAGTTCCAAGTTCCAAGAATGTTCAAATTGTGGGGAAAATTCCCCTGTACTTATAGTCCATTTTTACAGTGTTTTACAATGCCAGGGAGAGGAGGTTCCAGCCAGTTACAACTGGTTCTGGGAGTGTCCCCTCTCTCCTTTCAGCACAGGCTCCAAACATCAGTGGGGGGTTAACGACCCTATTGTGTGAGGCCAGGGCACAGCCTTTACAAATGTAGGTGTGCCCCGCCTCTCCTTTCTCTCAGCCCAGGAAGACTATTCAGTATGCAGATGCACCTCGGTGACACCTCCACCCTTCCTGTGTACAGGCTGTCTGAAAAGTATGCACAAAGCCCCAACTGTCACTCTGCCCAGACGTGGATTGGAGTCAAGCTGCAAAACACCAGAATCATAAGCACAGATAAATGCGCACTTTCTAGAAGTGGCATTTCTGTGATAGTAATAAAAAATACACCCACACCAGTAAGCAGTATTTATTATCACCATCACAACCATACCAAACACGCCTACGCTAGCCCTCATAAATCAGACAATACCCCTACACATAAGGCAGGGCATTTCTAATGCAATCCTATGAGAAGGCAGCACTCACAGCAGTGAGACACCAAGTTAGGCTGTTTGTCACTACCAGGACAGGCCATGCAATATGGCACATGTCCTGCCTTTCTACATACATGGCACCCTGCCCACAGGGCGTACTTTAGGGGTGACTTACATGTAGTAAAAGGGGAGTCCTGGGCCTGGCAAGTAAATTTAGATGCCAGGTCCCTGTGGCAGAAAACTGCGCACACAGGCCCTGCGCTAGCAGGCCTGAGACAGGTTTGAAAGTCTACTTCAGTGGGTGGCGCAAGCAGCGCTGCAGGCCCACTAGTAGTGTTTAATTTACAGGCCCTGGGTATAGAGATACCACTGTACAAGGGACTTATAGGTAAATTAAATATGCCAATCAGGTATAAGCCAATCATACCAACTTTAGATGGGAGAGCACCTGCACTTTAACACTGGTCAGCAGTGATAAAGTGCTCAGAGTCCTAGAGCCAACAGCGAAAGGTCAGAAAAACCAGGAGGAAGGAGGCAAAAAGACTAGGGATGACCATGCGTATGGCCAAAAGTCCAACACACACCATAATTTCTCCTTCCATATCGTTGCCAAAAATTTTCTCAATTCTATAAAAAAGTGTTTTCAAACTTTGATAAATATACCCTATCAGACCTAAAGAGATACATGACTTCCTCTTTTAATGCAGTTGTGAGCTAAAACTGTAACTCAAATGGATTGACAAAAAACGTACATAACAAAATTCAACTCATGCCTGTCTGTGCCCATAGTCCATTGTGTCAATACACCCCTCAAAAATGTCCCCTTGGAACAACCTCTGCCCATACAACACTGGTGCCTGCCCCATATTATTTATCAGTTGTCAAGCCAGGCAATTTACCTGGGCCATTCTCCCACAACAGATTCATAAGCTAGTCTGGAAAACATCCAGTTGTAAACAGTTCCTCAAGTAATGTCAATGGTCTCTCCCAACACATCACATTCCACTCTTGCCTTACCACAAAATTTCATGCCTGGGAAGTCCGAGGCATCGGCCATAAATTTGTTGATCTGCAAAATGCAGTGCCCATTGCATGAACGAATGTCCTATTATCCATGTCACAGTTGTTGCCATAGTGGGCCTTCAAAAACATACTACAGTGAAAATGTAAGAAATAAGTTAACCCAAAACAACTTAGGTATGTGTCCAGCAATACAAAAACACCCAACTTCATTTCTGAACATACTACTCACAGCATTTAGAACTCCATCTCCCAATCTGCCTTATCTCATGCCACAAAAGACCCAAACTGGTAGTTCCTACACCTACTCTAAAAGATTGCATCCCATATTTATGCTTATCTAAACCCAAGTGCTCCAAAACCATCCTCATCACAGCCAACAAATTAAACACCATAACCTTGGGCTCATCTGCATGACTGAAAACTGTGTCATCCTGTTTTTCCGTTTATTTAAAAAATCTCTCCAATTCTATTTCTGGGCATATTGTTCCCTGTCCGCCTTCCTTCTACCAAATCCCCCTACCCCCGATCTGTCTTTGACATTTTCAGCAATTCCCTTAAACCGTGGCCTCCCAGAAAAACATCACTGTTCTTAGAAACTCGAAAAGCCCCAACAAATTTCCATATCATGGCCAAATGAAAAAACTGTACTTCAAAAGAATCATAACAATAGAAAGGCAGATTTGCCAATAACTTTTGTGACAAATCTATCATTGCCGGTGCCCATTACCTTGTCCTAGCCCTTCTCTCCTGTCCACAACCACACAAAATGGTCCTGATTAATTCATCCTCTGCTGGGTCATAACCCCACCATAGCTTTCCATAGAAATATAGCCCAGCTAATTTACCAGTGATGGTTTGTGACAAAACTCTGTCTATTAAGCTCATCACAAACCAATTAAATCTTTTTCTCTCTCTCTCTCCACCAGCCATGCCCGAAACAGCATGTTTAGTGCACCCAAATTGTAGATACTCATACTGTGCTTGTAAATAAGTCCTTTCGGTGAATGCTAACACCAACCTATCCACCAGGTGCACTATTCTCATTCACCCATTCCAAGATGTTCGATGGCAATAGTGTCTTCTCCTAATGCGCTCCAAGAGCTAATATTTAAAATCTCTGGCACTGCAAACAAGATCAAATATCTGTTATATTATTGCCTCTTCCAGGCACATGTCTAGCTTCAAAAGCAACGTTCAGTTGCAAAACCTCAACATCAAGAGACTTAACAGTCTCAAAACTTTCACATATTTTGCTTTCTGCCTTTTCACAAAATCTACAGCTATCATTTTATATACATTGAACAGCACTGCCCTGTTTGCCTGTTTCAGCCCCCCAAATCACCAAAGTTGCCAAGAGGGAGAAAAACTCCAAAATGCTATCCTCCTCCCATGATCATCCATAAAAGACCTCCAAATGTGCTAGTCTTTGTGCAGACCCATTGTAAAAAGGTACTAATCATCTCAAAGAAGGAGCAAGAAACTGCACATTCCATGGGGAGAACTCATCCACAAAAATTGCTCCTTCTAACTGCATTCTAAACAATGAGAAATCTGCTAGATGTACAGGTAACAGCTGAAATGCTGAAACTTTTCACCAGCTCACACCTCACTAATTTTATGGAATCATCAAAAGATGCGTTGTAAACATGACTGCCTTATAAACTCAGCCCTCAGTGTCACCAACCTGTCCATGTACCCCTAGTAGTGTGGCCTGTGCTCACAAAAACACCCATATACCTGCCTGACACTTTTTCAACTCACTGAGGTCCCTCTTTACCAGACTGGCATCAGCAAGGAAGCAACATTGTATCAAATGGGATACAGTAACTCTAGCATACAAAGAGGGAGGCCTGAATGCTCATGATCTCAAATTGTACTAATACTGTGCTAATGAGCACTTTGTGCACTGTTGGTTTTAACTCCCACTGGGCCTCCTACGTACAGAAGTGGAGGCGGACGTTGTCTCTCCCTCTTCACTGTGCTTGCCGAACACTCATCCTTCCCAAAACGCTGACCCGGTGGTCTGCACTGCCCTAGAATGGCGCAGAATGAGAAGGAAGGCAAGATGTACTGACATATTTCCACAGGCTGCAACTGGTGGGGTATCCCTCACTCCCACTCGAGACCAAGGCATGTGCCCGTTGAAGTAGGCTGATAGTATAGACTGTGGGCGACATCTTCCTGGATGACAGTTTCCTGTCGCTGAATGCCGATGTGAGCCCTGAGGCCAGAATGCCATTGGATGTGTTGCTTTCCTTTTGGCTGCACACGGGGTTACAGGCCAACTGCAAAACATTTGCAGTGGCACACAACACGCTGTTGTCCCTATAACAGGTAATAGTGTGGGAGCCGAACCCAAAATATTTGCCTGAACCTCAATATTTTGATCACCCCTGATGAAGCATAAAAAGAAAGGCTAATAAACATTCATATATCATGTAACAAAATCGTATAAGACAATGTGATTTTAGCAAAGAAAAATAATGTATGTAGGAAAATGTGCCCACAAAATAGTTCGCCATTATCATAAACAAGCTTAATTAATCATGAAGAATCGACAATGTAGTAATCCGTCATAACTGCAGATGTAGTTTATGATTTTCCTGTTGAAACGGTTATATGCTTAGCTTAAATTTAGCAGAGGCATTGGCCTAGTTGCCTGGTCTCAAATTTATCTGCGTGGTTTTCACTTGTATTAACAAAGATGCATGTTTAAACTTTAAAAGCTGTATTTTTCCAGTAGAAATGACTAACACACTTATCTCAAGGTTTCGTGCTAGGCAAGTTTCATCCCCTTTGAAGCAAGGTCAGTTTCTGCAGGTGCAGACAATAAAGACACTGATGCAGAATTAATTGGCAACTTTGTTGCTACTTGTGTTCCAAAACTCCAAGGACACCTTATGCGTAGGTGAACATTAAGAGAAGGACACGATTCATTGGTTAAAGAGAAACCACCCCATGGACCCTCCAATGGAAGACCCTGAAGAATTTGGAACGTTTCTTACTTAAACCCACCGGACAAAGAGAAGTCAGCCATTTTCTTTGATGCCATTTCAAAGCAAGATTCAAGAAGCCATTTTGATGACCCTTTGATGCTTTTTCTCTATTCCAGAGAGAGAGAGAGACTTTAAAGAATTCTCACCCTGGAGACTTTAACTTTTACTTTACTTTGCCTTGCCCATTCCTTAACTTTGGTCCCCCCATTTTCCTTGCTGTTGCAAAGAAAACTTGCCTTAAACTTTGCCCCTTGAAGTCTGCCCCATGCTGATCGAACCAGTACCTGAAGGACGAAGACTTACCTTGAATGCTGATTGTATTTGGTAATTATGAAAGGATAAATGTATTATGCATTGTATTTTCCTTCTTAGGTACCAACTGCTTATTTTGACAGAGCCTAAGCAAGAAGGTTTCTAAATTCATGTTGACTAAATTAATTTTTGCATGAAGCCCCACATGCCAATGCTAATCAGAAGTTAGTTGAGGTATTCAGTTGATGCATCATGATGAATTGAAATCTTGTTATGCTGACCGATGTATGCAATTAGTCAAATTCAGTTACTCTTATTAGTGATTTGCATTGCTATAACTGAGTGCATTATAATCCAAATTTAGCGTAGATTACGTTTCTTCCGTCGTTATGGGCAGCTAGTAATGTTCGTATACATATATCATTTAATTTTGAGACTTACTTATATTGTATTAGCTTTGTTAATATAGGGAAATAATTTCATTAACTTTTAATAAACAGGAGTGGTTATTCATGACTGAAAGGTCATGGTGTGTCTAATTACTGATTTTCTGCTTAACTAATTTGTTGATTGATTACTAATTGAGTATTGGTTATTGATTATAAATGATTATTAATTATTGATTTGAGGGATCCGACTATTCTTGGATGAGGAGAACTCAACTCGGTCAAAAGGTTCACCGACCTCCGGCGTGTCCAAGTATAAGTAATTTAGAAGTACTGGACGCGCTATTGGAAGATGGTAGCAGAGATTGACGGTTTGGCCCATTGGGACCCCATCCGAACAATAGACAGATTTGAGTTAGAAATTTCTTTGATAGAACAAGTTGGAGAAATGATGATGCCCTAAATCCCCAATGACTTTCCTGGAATCTCGGAGCTTGCGAATGGAGGAAATGGAGGTATGAGGATGTTTCGGCGTTTCTAGTGACGGTATGAGTGAAGTTAGGGTTTTGTGCTTGCATAGCTTATGCCGCAGATAAATTGTGAAGTTTGTGAGGATTTTTAGGGGGTTACGAACTCCAATCAAAATTTTAGAGGAGTGATACTCCAAAGTGTGAGAGTAGGGAAGTTGTCGAACTTCATATGAGTGTAGTGCGTTGTGCAGGAAAAATTGTCCACGTGGTTGTTGATGTTGAGACGGGCCCTGCGAGGTCAAGAGACTCTGGAGTACGTTGAAAAGTGTATGAGACACTTGATTGATGTTGTAATTTGTTCGGTTTAATAGGTTGATCGGGCATGGTCAACAAGTCAGTAGGAATGTTGAGGAATAAAAGAAAGTTTTCGACTTTGAGATTTGACAAATTCTAAGGTGCACTAGAATAGTTCATTGATCAGTTGAGAGTAAAGTTTGCGGATCAAATTTTGCTTGCGAAAGTGGGAAACTGAGAAAGATGGAATAACTGCCGAGGCTAGTGAAAAATCCCTAAGGTTTCTGAAGTGATTGTATTACCTTTCCTGTAGTAAACTAACAGATTTGTTTTCTTTCTTTTGGTTAGTGCTTGCGATATATTGCAGAAACTAGTTTTGGGTGAAGCTGAATAAAGGAGGACAAGCCGCAAGACTTTGTCTGCCGCAGTTTGTGGGTGTGACGTCACTAGGAGCCGCGCTGGGATAGGTTGGTTGGTAAGAAGGGTCGCGCACGGATTGGATGCAGTCCGTGAAGCGCAATTGGTGGGGAAGGGCAAGCGAAGAGTATTCCGGGAATTAAAGTCACTTATTGATTACATTTTAAGAAAATAAAAGACGGAAAGATTAAATTTTTCAAAGCACTTAAGAGTGCCTTGAGGGGAGATGTATATATTAAAGCAAATGTAGGAGAAGAAACACCGCCTGAGGGTACACCAGCTTACATCGTGATTGAAGAAAAGGGTGTCGCACCATGTCTTTGGTTAAAGTATTGGTGTAAATTAACAGAAAAGCATGGAAAAGTAGCGTTTCCCATTCATGGGACGTTTAACCTAAGAATCTTGGAGAGTCTAAGATTTGCGCTATATGACATGAAAATACCTCCAAGACCAGCACAGTTTGAAGCATTAGCAATTTGGGAACAAATGGCTAGAAGGCAACTACAAAAAAAAAATTGAGAAAAGTAGAAAAGACACTAGTGGATGCTAGATGGGATAGTACCCAAAAAGTTTGGAGATCAGACATATTGCAGGGAATTAAATTGTTTCCAGCAATTACTGACGAAGCAGAGATGGGAGGAAAGAAAGCTACCCATAAAACAAACAGGAGTCAGTCCAGAGATAGAGAAAACAATAGAAACTCGAAAAGGTCAGACGATGAGGAGTTCATTCTGCAATTGCTAAATGACCGTCCACCACCATATGTGGAAAGCGAAAATGGCCCAAGCACTAGTACTGCCCCTCCAGAACCAATACAGGGTACTGTAGCCTCGAAGTTGAGAATATTGCAGAGGCAAAGTAGTCCTGAGATGCCTTTTACACCAGAAATACCACAAGTTCAGGGAATATATCTTGACATAACTAAACTGAAACATGTTAGTGATTATCAGCCACAGGTTCAAAGACGCTATTATGATGAGCATAATTTGGAAATGACTTCTAATTTAATGGTGCAGGGAGGACCAAACTACCAAAGACCGACATTGATTCAAACAGAACCAACACAAATTGTGGTGCCTCAAAAGCAGATGCAAGAAATGCCAAAGTACATTCAAACAACAGAAACACAGTTAGACATGCCAGCAATGATGAACCATAATGTGGGAATTAATATGCCACAGAATTTGGGTAACAGACAGAATCCGGACGCAATATCTTTGCCTATCACTGTAGGTCCGCCAGTACCATTATATGTACAGGCAAAGCCAAGTGTATGTGATCAAGGGGTAATGACACAAAATGAGACAGGAAGGAGATACATAGAAAATACTCAAGAAACGACTCCTGTGGGAACACTGTCAAATAGATTTGGGTCTTTGTTGGAATTTAGTCCAATTCCAATTTGTGTTCCGTCAACTGTGGTAAGGTCAAGTCCACCACTAATAGTACTGCTAACTTCAAAAACAGAAATGTTACTGAAACCATCAGTAGCAGTAGACGTAGATGCCACATTAATGGGACTAAACGCACAACAATTAACACAATGGTTGAACAGCCTGAACCCCCCACAGAGTACACCCAGCGAGAAAGGAGAAGAATATTTGAATCCACTAAGATTGGGCATGGAAGCAGGTGAACTGGTAGAGGGAACGATGGGTCTGAACAGGTTAGAATCATACACAGAAGAAGAGCTGAGATACATTTGCCCTAGAATTACAAGAGAAGTAAGCAGCATACATAGGAGGTTACAGGAAATTGCAGACAGACACAAAATAGACTTAAGTAAAACCAAGCACTTGAGCAGAAGTTACAGGTTAGACTTTGAGACAAAAGATTTTGAACACATGAGGTCTGCAGGAATGAAAACACACCTTAAAGAAATACTGCAAAGCGCGCATGTTTGGAGATGTTTAGACAAGTGGGAAAGCAGGTGGGTTAAGAAAAAGGATAAGAAGAAAGAAAGTATCCCAGATCGGAATGAGAAAGTACAACAGAATGATGATCTTATAACCATGTTACCAATGAGGGAAACAGCAGGGGGGAAGCTTGTTCATGTACCATGGCACAGGTGTGATATTCAATCCTTTACGGATGATTATCCTAAGTTAAGAGAGAAACCGATCGAATGGTATCAACAAACAGATAGATTTGTGAAACTCGCAAAATGTCTTTGGGAAGACCTGAATACTTTATTCGAAATTGCAGTTCCGGCAGATTTGTGGGAAGATTGTAAAAGGGCTGTAGATTGGCCAACAAGCGGACCAGAAAGAGATAGGGACACAGGTGCACCATCGCCTAGGGTAATGAGCATGTACCATAAAGTGATTGAGTACCTGAAAACAAAAGCTGCGTCGAAAAATGTAGATTGGCAGAAGATTGACAGAACAGCACAAGAGGTTAAGGAGTCGATACATGCGTACTATGAGAGATTGTTGAAAGCATTAAAAAATTACAGTGGCACGGAAACGATTGAGGCAAAGGACATGCTCCATTTTGTATTCAGATTTGTGGAAGGATTGAGACCCGAAATCAGCCAGATGATTAAAATGCATTTGATTTGTTGGCAGTCAAAATCCATCGATGAAGTGTTGAACTACGCAAAATACTGCAGTGAGGAGATTGAGACAAAGCAGAAAAGGTTGAAAGAAAAAGTGATGGTGATGCAGATTAGAGCAGCTCAGACGGGTTTGCAAGGTTTCCAACAACAGTTGCCACAGCAGCAACAGCAGAGAAATGCAATGTTTTTGTCAATAATGGTCCTGATTTAAATACTGTTGCGATTCCTAATGGTATACAGGCAATGAAGAAAGTGATTCCATGTCACACGTGCAGAATCGTCGGACATTGGAAACGGGAGTGTCCAATGTTTGTGCAGGAAGGTGTAGGTCAGCAAAACAATGATGTCAATACATTTCAGAATATGAGAGGACCGAAATTGAGTGGTCCAAATTTCCAAAATAATGTAAATCAGATGCAGGGTCTACAACCCATACAACAACAGCAGGTGCAAATGCCCCGTGTACAAATGGCACAAGCACAGCCAATGCAACAGCAGTTTCCTATGGTACCTAATCCCCAAATGCAAATACCCTTAACACCAATGAATCAGCAACAAATAATGCTTCCTCAACAGGTCACAGGTCAAGGAATGAATCAAAGTAACACAGTACACCAATTCCTGTTACACAGTGAGAATGGAATAAACAATGAATGGGTGAGTGAAAGTTCAGATGAGGAGGGAAATTGTATGCTTGCAGCATCTTTGGAAGTTGATCAAAAGGGACCATATGTGGAAGGACGAGTTATGGGTCACAGCGTTTCATTTTTGGTTGACACAGGAGCTACACGCTGTACAGTTAGAAGTATCGAAGTACCAAATTTGCCACTTTCACGGAGAACAGTTTAAGTAGTGGGAGTAGCAAATAGGTATCTGACAAACCCAATTACGGATCCAGTGCAAGTCAAAATTGGTAACTTTCAAGGGTTACATAAATTTGTGGTGTGTGA
Source organism: Pleurodeles waltl (assembly GCF_031143425.1). Lineage (NCBI taxonomy): Eukaryota > Metazoa > Chordata > Amphibia > Caudata > Salamandridae > Pleurodeles > Pleurodeles waltl. Next base: position 1,400,976,801 of record NC_090447.1, on the reverse strand, counting down.
CTCAAGTCCGATATCCCTATTAGGGATAGATTTATTATGCAAATTAGGATGCTCAATTATGTGCTCACATAATAGAATTACAATTCAGACAAACAGTGATGAGGAAGAAGAGGACAGTTTAGAAGAAGACGAAGTGGAAACTGTCGATGAAGAGTATCCCCTGATTACTCTTTATCCTATGCTCACTGAAGCAGATATTCCAGCTGAGTTTCAAGAAACAGTTGAAAGGGAAGTGTGGGATATAACAGGGAAAGAAGTAGGATTGGTCAAAGGAGCAGAACCAGTGAAAGTAACTGTAAAACCCAATGTAAATTTTCCTCAGAAGTGGAAAGGTCCGAATTGTTCAAGATTTGAGAAAAATAAATGACATAATAGTCAAATGTTGTCCCGTAGTACCAAATCCAGCTGTAATAATGAGTCAAATTCCCTGTGATGCAGAGTGGTTCTCAGTCATCGATTTGTCACAAGCATTCTTTTCTGTGCCTGTTCATGAGGACAGCCAATTTCTCTTTTGCTTCAAATTCCTGGACAGAGTCTACAGTTGGTGTTGAATTCCTCAAGGGTTTTCGGAGTCACCATCAATTTTCAATCAGATTCTAAAGAAAAATTTGGAATCATTGGAATTACCTTTTGAATCAACATTAGTACAGTATATTGACGATTTACTGATTGCATCCAAAACAGAAAATGACTGTACAGTTGACACCATTGCCTTACTGAACCATTTGGGAAGGAATGGACACAAGGGCCCTCATTCCGAGCCTGGCGGGCGGCGGAGGCCGCCCGCCAGGCTTCCCCCCTCCGAAATACCGCTCCGCGGTCGTAAGACCGCGGAGGGTATTCCGAGTTTTCCCCTGGGCTGGCGGGCGGTCTTCACAAGACCGCCCGCCAGCCCAGGGGAAAACTCCCTTCCCACGATGACGCCGGCTCGTAATAGAGCCGGCGGAGTGGGAAGGTGCGACGGGTGCAGTTGCACCCGTCGCGTATTTCAGTGTCTGCTTTGCAGACACTGAAATACTTTTAGGGGCCCTCTTACGGGGGCCCCTGCCGTGCCCATGCCATAGGCATGGGCACGGCAGGGGCCCCCAGGGGCCCCGCGACTCCCCCTCCCGCCATCCGGTTCCCGGCGGGAGAACCGCCAGGAACTGGATGGCGGGAGGGGGAGTCGGAATCCCCATGCCGGCGCAGCATGCTGCGCCGGCTTGGAGGATTCCTTTGGGGCAGCGGGAAACCGGCGGGAGACCGCCGGTTTCCCTTCTCTGACCGCGGCTGAGCCGCCGCGGTCAGAATGCCCCGCGGGGCACCGCCGGCCTGTCGGCGGTGCCACCGCGTCCCACGGCCCTGGCGGACTTGTTCCGCCAGGGTCGTAATGACCCCCAAAGTGTCTCCTTCAAAATTGCAATTCTGCCAAAAGAAAGTGAAATATTTGGGTCACCAAATAGAAAAAGGGTCGAGAAAAATAATGAAAGAAAGAACGAGTGTGCTTCAAATGAGTCCACCCAAAACGAGAAAAGAGGTGAGAACGTTTTTGGGAATGGTAAGCTACTGTCGCCAATGGATTCCCAATTTCTCAACTCTAGCCAAACCTTTACTGAAACTGACCCAGAAAGAGGCGCAGGATGAAATAATGTTGAAACGAGATGAAATGAATGCCTTTATTGAATTGAAGGAATGCATGTGCAGAGCTCCAGCTTTAGGTATGCCTGATTACACAAAGCCTTTCACATTGTTTTGTCATGAACATGATGCATGTTCCTGGTCTGTCTTGACTCAAGCCCATGGTGGCGTAAATGGACCAGTAGCATATTTTTCAGCTACTTTGGATCCAGTCGCAGCAGCCTTACCAGGATGCTTGCGTGCTATAGCAGCAGTTGGTATAAGCTTAAATCAGAGTGAAGGAATAGTGATGGGACATCCTTTAACAGTTATGGTCCCTCACTTAGTCTAAATACTTTTGACACGTTCCCGAACACAGCACCACATGACTGGTGCCAGGCTTACAACATACGAGACAATAATTTTGGGGTCACCAAATGTGCAATTGAAAAGGTGCACCACATTGAATCCAGCAACTTTGTTTCCCAGTGAAAATGTTGAAATTGAAAATGTTCATGATATTGAACACGACTGTCTTCAAGTGACTGAATTTTGTACAAAACTGTTGGGATCTTCAAGAATCTTCCACACGAAGTAGGTACAAGTTATATGTTTATTTCTCCAAGATTACAGAGCCACCTCCAAAGCGTGTTGCCAACACACTTCCAACCGCCGTACTGCAAGCCATCTCCCACATTCCACCATCCCGTCATCCTCCCATGAGCCGTGCATTCCATGTTCTAATCCACATAATACCCACGAGGCCCACATTCTATGTTCCGTACACAACATACCATCTCTCCCCCTTTTTTTTTAAAAACAAAATACAGAGAACAGAAAAACAAAATATCCCCAAAACAAACAAACATGAATAGAACCCAGAAATTGAAAGAAATTACTGATCAGGTCTTAATTTCCAAGGTAAAAATCTTTCACTGGAAGATCTGCGTGGAAATACTTCCAAACCATCTAAAGCTGACTTATGAGAATCAACTTTATGCGAATCTTGAACATGTAATTTAGAGCTCCTGCCGTAGCCCCTTTCTCCATCCTTGCTGTTAACACTCTCACCACAAGCACTCGACGCCGAATCATCAGAAAGCTTTACTACTTTGGATAAATTCCACAAACGACCATCATCAACCATAACTGCATTCCCACAAACTTTTCTTACCCTGACAGGTTTTCCAAAACAAACATCACCTTTTTTAACAGCCACGCTTTTCTTTATTCGCACCCAGTCTCCAGGGCCAACAATACACAACTTGGTGGCTTTAATAGTATCATATCTTCTTTTCATGCGCTCTTGTCCTGACCTCACCTTTTCCCACTCAACTACACTCATCCCTCCACTTGATCTTTTGCTTTTCAAAGAACTCGCCAACCATGATGGGAACAGGACAGTATTAGGTTTACGACCTCTTAGTGCCTCAAAAGGTGATACATTAGTTAAAGAGTGGGGTGTGGAACGATAAACCCACAACATGGTGCTCCCAGCCTTAGGAATGTCGTAATTATTATGTCTAGCCCATTTGATACAGTCTCCAACCACTCTATTCATCCTTTCAACCAAGCCATTAGTTTGGCGGTGATATAAAGAACTCCTCAAATGTCTAATATCAGATTGTTTTAACAAGTCTTCCATCTCAGAACTAACAAACTGTACACCATTGTCCGAAATAATAGTTTCCGGAAAACCCTCACGCATAAACACTTCTTTAAGAAAGATAACAGCATTGGTCGCTGATAGTACAGCGCAAAAGCGAACTTCAGGCCATCTACTGTGATAATCCATGAGAACAAATGCATACCGTAAATTGTGGGGAAGAAAATTAAACGGCCCAACCATGTCTATTCCCACCATAGACCACAGTCTTACAGGCACTTCAATAGGATGCAAAGGTGGCGTACGTACTTTCAAACCCTTTTCCGCAGAATTACAAACAGCACACCTTTTAACCACAACATCAACCTCTTTATCCATGGATGGCCACCAATAACTTTCCCTCAACCTCCTCTTGGTCATTGTCGCTCCAAAGTGTCCATCATGTGCCAAATCTATCAGACCAGAACGTATGTCATGGGGAGGAATACACCTCTCACCCCTCAATACTATTTAATCTTCTATTGAAATTTCACTCGCAACTTTACAAAATGGTTGTAATGGTAAGGGAACATTCTTTTCTCTCGGCCATCCATTGATAACAAATTCCCTAACCTGGACCAAGATGGGATCCTTCCGAAAGGACTCCTCCCAATCAGTTTTGCTAAAGGCCTTGGACGCTGGAAGATCCACAGTGGCAACAAAACAATCCTCTCTATCATCTTCAGAGTCAAAATCATCCAGACTCCCCATAGGTAATCTAGATAGAAAATCGTCTCTCACATTGAATTTCCAAGGCAAAAACATAACCTCCACATCGTATTGCAACAATTTAGTGGTAAGGCGGGCAATACGTTGAGTAGTATAGTTGCTTTTATCCCCCTGAGAATGTAAAGTAGCGGTTTATATTCTGTCACGATAACGAACCTTCTGGCCCATATATAGCTCCTAAACCTTTCACTAGCCCAGACACAAGCCAATAACTCTTTCTCTATTACTGAGTAGTTCAATTCAGCTTCTCTCAATACCCTAGAGACATAACTGATTGTGGCTTCACCATGTTCAGTGTCCTGGACAAGGACAGCACCCAAACCGTACTTACTAGCAACAACCATAATCTTACACCTTAATGCTGGATCGTATGGACGTAGTGCCTTAGCATTAGTCATTTCGGATTTTACCAAATCAAACGTGTCCTGACACTCCGTGTCCCACGCAAATTCAACACTTTTCTTCAACATATTAGATACATTAGATAAAGATTTCATTTTGGAGGGGTAATTAGGAATAAACCTGGAAGAAAATTCACACAACCCAACAAAAGAGCGAAGCTCGTCCTTGTTCTTTGGAGGAAGACACTCACGAACAGCATCCACCAATCCAGGTCTCGGTTTGACTCCTTCCTACGAAACAACATGTCCCAAAAATTCAATCTTTTTCTTCCAAAATTAACATTTGTTCTCTTTAACAACCACCCCATTCTCCTAAAAATCTGTAAGACTAGCTTCAGCACTGTGTCATGTTCTAATAGCTGTTTGGCAAAAATCAACACATCATCCTGAAAAACCAGGACCCCATCAACATCCTTCAGTAGTTGTGACATGATACGTTGGAAAACTGAAGCAGCCGAAGCAAGACCAAAAGGCATCCTACGAAATTGAAAAGTACCAAAAGGTGTGTTGAAAGCCATAAAATGTCTAGAGTCTTCTTCAAGGACAACCTGGTGATATGCCGATGCTAAACCAATTTTAGAAAACCATACAGCACCATTCAATTTCTCAAGCAAATCATTGATCCTGGGTAGTGGAAAGGAGTCAACCCAAATCTCTTTGTTGAGACTCCTCAAGTCAACACACAAATGCATCTCGCCACTGCGTTTGCGAGTGACGACAATAGGAGACAACCATAAACTAGACTCAGCCGGCTCAATTACCCCTGACAACTGTATTTTCCCCAATTCTGACTTAAGGTCATCCCTCAAGCTGAACAGGACTGCTCTTAATTTGTGCTTAATGGGTATGGCGTTATATTTAATTTTGATACTATGTTTACAACCTTTGATACACCCTAATTTTTTCTCAAATACACTAGGGAACATCTTATGGAGAGTCGACAAATCAATATCACTATGGTCTTTAACTACCATAACTTGTTCAGAGGTACCTGGTCTCAGTACCATACCAAAAAGACCTTGGTGGAACCAACCTAAAATATTGAGACCCTTGACAGCAACATACACCTTTCCACAGATTTTGTGCCCCTTGAATTCCAACACATCTTCGATGAAACCCTCCAATTCTATCCTCCTTCCCTCAGAGGAAACTGGAGCTCTGTCAGGAGGAAACAGTTTCCTAGCACCCCACGTTTTCTTAAACAGGTATAAGGTTATCATTGTGATGCGTGCACCAGAATCCACAAGAAGATGGAGTGGTTTGCCCCCCGCACGAATATCCACATACGGGTCCACACACCCCTCTGGATTTTCTGAAAGGACTTGTTTATCTGTGACAACCACAATCATGTCACGAAATTCATTCTCCAAACATTGAATAGACATCTCTTTGTCATCACACACACTGCTGATTTTAGCATTCTTGTTTCCAGGATTCTGACACACCCTGGCAAAGTGTCCTGTCCGCCCGCATTTGTGACAAACCACATTCCTGGCAGGACAACCTTTAGAGTCTTTTGCATGTGGGAGATTCCCACATCTGAAACAGATATTGCTACGTTTGAAAAATTGATTATTGCTGGTCCTGAGATCTCTGCGAGAAGAGACAACGTTAACACTTGCTTTCTCTTCTTCCTTGCGTTGAGACGAAAGTTCCTCAAGAGAAGCTTGAGCCAGTTCAATGCTCTTCGCCTGCTTAATCACATCATCAAGCGACGGATCACCCATGTAAGTAGTCTTTGTTAGATGTGTTTGTCAAAACAATTCCCTATGAGCTGGTCCCTGACCAGCTGATCACGGAATGTACCAAATTGACATTGTGCACACAATTTACGGAGGGCACTGACAAATTCATCAATTGATTCACTCTGTAGCTGGACTCTCTTGAAAAATTTGTGGCGTAGTACTACAAGACTCGGCTGATTATCAAATCTCAGGATTTGTTTTTTTACTGTCTCTTGATATTCGTCCAATTCTTCACCTCCTATTGCTTCGACATCGGGAAGATGTTTCAAAGTTTCACGCCCTTCAAATCCCAGTGAGTGTAATAATAGAAACTTTTTCCTCTCAGGTCTATACAGTGAAGCTCCAATAGGTTTCAAACGCATCAAACCATTGAGGCCAAGACACCGGTGGTTCACCAGGTGTGTTGAGAAATGGAGGAGGAGCAGAAACAGATTGCATAGTGTTCACTAAGGTGAGATACAAAAGTTATCCTGGAATAAAGAAAGCCAAAACTTGCTGTAAGACAAAAACTGGTAAGCTGTTGAATCAATGGTCTTCAAAACAAAACAAAAATTATATGATTTTAGAGTGTGAAACTCTATTTCTTTCACAGATTTCTAAAAAAAAAAAAAAAAAAAAAAAAATCAATAAGTCAATGTACTAAAATGTATTCCAAGTGCAGGTGTAAAGATGCAGTCACAGAAATGTGTGTTTCACACTAATAGTCTGTACTCGATGTCCAGGTTGCCAAGATACGCATTGGTTGCTACAGAATCATCAGGAAAATCTCCGACAGACAGAGAGTGCACGCGCACACCCTGCTCGCGCTTATGAAGAGACGCGAGGCAGTTCCATCGCTGATCACGCAAAGAGCTTGAGTCGCGCGCAGGCTGCCCTCGGAGGAGGCCGCCCAAATCAATTTCCAACTGGAAAGCACACAAGCATGTACGCTGCATCGGAGCGATTCTCACCTTAGTGGAAGAAGAAACATTCGCAGTTGGTGCTGTGTCCACCTCCATAATTGCACAAAACCATGCGTGGGTTCCGAGGTGGCTCGTAACGTACCGCTCATCGCCAAAATTATGTTGGGATCTTCAAGAATCTTCCACACGAAGTAGGTACAAGTTATATGTTTATTTCTCCAAGATTACAGAGCCACCTCCAAAGCGTGTTGCCAACACACTTCCAACCGCCGTACTGCAAGCCATCTCCCACATTCCACCATCCCGTCATCCCCCCACGAGCCCACATTCCATGTTCTAATCCACATAAAACCTACGAGGCCCGCATTCTATGTTCCGTACACAACAAAAACCAAGACCTGATATCAAAGATACCCGATTGGAAGAAAATTATCAAATTATTTTTGTTGATGGTTCATGTTTAAGAGATGCACTAGGAATATTGAAAGCAGGATATGCGGTATGTACAATAACTGGTGTTCTAGAAGCATCTTGGCTTCAGGGAGTTTACTCTGCACAGGTAGCGGAACTAGCAGCCCTTACTAGAGCTTGCCAACTTTCTGCATTAATGAAAGTCACCATTTACACTGACAGTCAGTACGGATTTGGAATAGTGCATGATTTTGGACAATTGTGATCACAAAGAGGCTTTATGACCTCTTCAGGATCACCAGTGAAAAATGGTGAAAGAATAAGAGAATTGTTACATGCTATCCAGTTACCAGGAGAAGTAGCAGTGGTAAAATGCAGTGCACACTTGAAATCACAAGACTTTGTTTCTTTGGGAAATGGATATGCAGATCAAGTCGCAAGGTTTTGCGCATTGAACTGTATATTGCTCAGAGACTAATGGAATTTGATAAAGGAGCCAGAACTTGAACCAAGTGAAGCCTTCGCTCTAAAGGTTGTGGACACAATGGAAGAATTGAAATTCCTACAAAATAATGTTAGTGAGGATGAAAAACTCTCATGGAGTAAATTACAATGCGTAAAAAAAACAGATGATTTGTGGGTTTCAAGTGAAGGGAGATTAGTTTTGCCAGACAGTCTCTTGTCCCAAATAGCTAGGCTGTACCGTGGACAAGCACACATTGGAAGAGATGCCATGATTAGATTATTCAAAATTGATTGGTTTAATCCCAAATTCCACCAAGTTGCTGAAGCAGTTTGCCATCATTGCGCCATTTGCAAACAAATGAACGCAGAAAAGGGAACAGTGGTAAATTTGAGCCAGATTGGAAGAGCAGCTGGGCCATTCAGCAGGATGCAAATGGATTTCATTGAGATGCCTATGCATGCAGGCTTAAAATATGTGTTGGTGATTGTGTGTATTTATTGGTACTGGATTGAAGCATACCCTACATGCAGAAATGACAGTCTCACAGTTGTAAAGCTACTCTTGAGAGAACTAATACCACGTTTCGGATTCCCGATCTCTTTAGAATCAGATAGGGGAAGTCACTTCAATAACGAAGTAATCAAATTACTATGTGCAGCCCTGAACATTGAACAAAAATTGCATTGTAGCTACCGCCCTGATGCATCAGGACTAGTGGAGCAAATGAATGGCACGCTGAAATCAAGAATGGCAAAAATATGCGCATCCACAAACTTGAAATGGCCTGACACGTTGCCCTTGGTGTTAATGTCAATGAGAAACACACCTGCTAGAATGACTGGACTATCACCGCACAAAATTCTCATGGGCAGAGCCATGAGACTTCCAACAGTTCCTGCAAATGCTCTTGTAAATATTACAGATGATATGGTATTGGACTACTGCAAAGATCTGGCTGATGTGGTCCGCTCTTTTTCTCACCAGGTGGAGGCAACCACCTTGCCACCGATCCAAGGTCCAGGACATGCCCTGAAAGCAGGTGATTGGGTTGTGGTAAAGAAGCACGTGAGAAAGTCGTGTTTGGAACCCCGTTGGAAAGGACCTTTTCAAGTGATTCTGACAACTACCACCGCTGTGAAGTGTGCGGGAGTTCCCAACTGGATTCACGCCAGTCACACGAAAAGGGTGACGTGTCAAACAGAAGAGGAAATTGAAGCGCTGAAATTAGCAACAGCTAACAGGGAAGTACCAGGCACTGAGACAGAACGAAGAGAGCCTGAAACCGAACAAGAAGAAATTGAGACAGAAGAAATATTCTCTGAGGAATACGCAGTCGATCCTTTTGAGGACAACAGGGAAGAAGCCTCAGGAAGTGACAAAGATCCTGAAGGTGACCAAGATCCTATCTCAAGTAAAGAAGCAGGAGAGCCTAATAAGAGGAGGGCTTTCCCAGAAGCAGACGATACAGGAATAGAAGGAGAAAACCTGATTGACCTCCTAGGGGAAAGAGACAAGACAGAGCAGAGTGAAATTGTTCCAATTCTTTTAGAACCGCTCGCAGGTCCATCAGGTGAAGGCAACGCGAAACGGAGACAAAGCATATCAAAGACTAAAGAAAAATTGAACGAAAACAAATGGCCAAAATTGAAGGAGAAAAGAAACGAAGTGTCTATCGTAATAACAACATCGAATGAAGAAAAAGACACGGCCAAAGAACAAGACATAAGCGAAAGAGAATCGAAAGGAGATGCAAAATTGAAAAGGAAAAGAATACAGAGCAGAAGATATTCTGGTCCAGAATGGGCGTACACAGACACTAACGATTGGTCAGACAAATTTCTATCTCTTAGTCTTGAAAACGAAGAAGCAGAACAACACTTTGGTACTTGAAAAGTGAAATTTCATGAACATTACCGAAAAAGACATTGATAACCTGATTGACTTTTGAAACCGATTTTGAGACAAAGCTGCTAAACCGATAAGAGACTAAGGGCCAGATGTAGCAAACTTTTGCGAGTCGCAAATGGCACGATTCGCTATTTGCGACCTTGCAAAATCGGAAATGGGATGTAAAAATCCCATTTCCGACTCGCAAAATGCGATGCGAGCCGTTACCAACTCGCAAAATTAGAGACCCCATTTTGCGACCCGCAAATAGGAAGTCGCAATTTGCGAGTCGCAAACCATATGCAATAGCCACTCACAAATTGCGACTAGTCGCAAAAAGCCCATTTTGCACTTCCAATTTACCACTAACTCAGAGCAGGTGGTAACCATTACCAAAGTATAAAAGGAGACACAGAAGGCATCTGGGTTACTCAAGATGGCGGAGATATACCTGATAGCAGTGAGGAGGAGAGCCCACGCCGCACAGCAGAGGAGGAGGAGGAGCCAGAGACAGGAGAAGATTTACAGAACAAGGCAGGCACTCTTCCAGCAAACTGAGGAGGAAATATATGACAAATATAGACTTAGCAGCGCAGCTATACTAGATTTAATAGAATTGCATAAACCACAGCTAGAACGCCAGACCGTGCGCAGCTGCGCCATCCCTACGCATGTGCAAGTGCTATGCTCACTCCACCTCTTGGCCTCGGGTAGCTATCAGGGGGTCATTGCTGTGGCAGGTGGGGTATCCCAAAGTGCACTATCACGGTTCTTTAGGGCATTCCTAGACACCTTACTTACACACATGTCCCAATACATATACATACCCAGGAATGAGGCAGAAATCAACAGTACCAAGTTGGAATTTTACCGGATTGCCAACTTCCCCCATGTCATAGGGTGTGTAGACGGGACACATATTCAAATATGCCCTCCTGCAAACCTGGAATATCTGTTCCGCAATAGGAAGTGTACCCACCCACTCAATATTCAGGTGGTATGTGACGCTCATTATATCATCACTGACATGGTTGCCAAATTTCCAGGCAGTACCCAGGACTCCTACATTTTTAGGCACAGTGGGATACACCAACGCCTGGAACGTGGGGAGTTTGGAGACGGATACTTCCTAGGTAGAGCTGAATACACCTTGAAGACATGCACACAGGTCAATGTGCAAACCACCCATGACTTGCTAACAGTGTACGTTTTGTGCCCAACAGGTGACAGTGCATATGCACTACGTCCATGGATACTGACTCCATACTTAACACCCAGCAATGATTGCGAGAGGCTATACAACAGTGGACTTAAGAGGACCAGGAACATCATCGAACAAACCTTCGGACTGCTGAAAGCAAGGGTCAGATGCCTCCACCGAAGTGGAGTTGCCCTCCAGTATACCCCAATAACGGCATTCAAAATAGTTGTTGCATGCGCTATCCTGCACAACATTGCCACCCGACGTGGGCAACCTCTCACCCCTGAAGACCCAGATTCTGAGGATGAAGAGCAAGAGCAACCACATCGCCATCATGGGGATAGGAGCATCTCAAATCAAGGCAGACTGAGACAGGAACACATTGCAAACCAATACTTTGGAAGGTACATGCCAACTTCGACCATACTCACCAATATAAAAAAGAGTGCATGTGTTAAGTGGAAAGAACAAATGATTTAATAATTGCAAATAACCAAACTATGTACATGAGAAACAGTTCAGGGGCTTCAATAGTCCACCTGGCATGGGACCCATTGACACCATGTGCCCCAACCCCAGGGACAGTGTGGAGCTCACACCCTACGGCGGGCTCGGCCAGCCTGGCTGGTACTAGGTGGGTCAGCAGTGCTCTGCCTTGTGCTTCCACTACATAGCACCCTGGTGTCACTGGCAGAGACACTGCTGACAGTGGAGCCCTCCTCACTGTCCTGTGGCGTGTCGCCTGTGCCCCTGGCCACCTGCCGTGCCTCCATGAGGTCTATTGCATGGTGATCCGGCCCAGTCCCCGTGCCACATCACCCGCAAAGTGGCCCATGTCCACCTGGAGACTGACTGTGCGCCTAGACAGCCCAGTTGTGTTGACAGCCAGCATAACTATAGAGGAGGCCATCCTGTCCAGGCGTTGCAGCAGCAGGCGGTCCCTGCTCCGTGCACTGTCACTCTGCGTTAGCAGTCCTGCCACTAGTTCGCGCATAGACAGTGCAAGGTCACCCGTGTTGTTGCCGATCACCTGCAATTCCGACTGCACCTGCTGCATACTGATGGTATGATTTCTTTCTAAGCACTGCAATACCCCACTAATCCTCTTTAATTGTTGGTTTTGCAGGCGATGACCCCGTAGCAGTTGGGCCTCTGTTGGTATTGTGGAGGCATGCCCTGACTCTGCCTGCTGCTCTGCTGTTGTCATCCTACGTCGCCTGCGCAGCGGTGGAGGCCCTGTATTGTCTGCCGTGACACTCTGGCTTGTACCTGGTGCAGGCTCGCACACCACTGTTGCAACAGGTGTATCCATAGGGGGCATGGTGTTGGTGGTGCAGGTAGCAGTGGTGGCTGGTCCTGTTGTCTCCTGTGTGTACTGGCTGACCATGGGCCCCTGGCTGCTTGGGCTGGTGGGGGTGTCTTGTGGGAGACCTGTGGGACATAGGGAACACACTGTCAGTGTCAACTATCTGTTATCAACATTCTAATAAACTGTTGCCTATGAACTGCCTACTTGACTACATTGCCCATAATGCATCATTCTGGTGTTTGCTACTCTGAAATGGAGCTATCTTGGTTGTGCATGCCCTGTGTACAAGGAGGGTGGGGGTATGGCATTGATGGGGGTACATGCATGTCACATGGTACTCACCGGTTGATGGTCCTGGCTCAGAGGTGTCCAGATCTTCCATTCCACTGACAGCCTCAGGCTCAAGGGTCTCCTCTATCCTTTCCTCCAGGGGTGTGGGTGGTGGTACCTTTGATGGTCCCCCTCCTGTGCCTCTCATCTCCCGGAGCCGCTCTGCCACCCTCTCCTTGGTCCGGGAGCGCAGGTCATACCACCTTTTCTTAAGCTCTTCCACACTCCGGTGGCTGACCCCCAGGGAGTTGACCTTGTCCTGGATCTCCTGCCATATTCTTTTTTTTTCTGTGTCTGGCACAGTGAGGGCTGCCCTGCCAAACAGCTTGTCATGGTGCTGACAGCACTCATCTGTTAGCACCTCCAAGTCCTTCTCAGCAAACTTTAGCTTCCTTTTCCTAGGATTGTCAGCCATGGTTGCTGGAGCTCTGTTTGTTAGCTGTGCAGCAGTTAAAAAGGGTGTGGTCCTCCCTCCTCCCAGGTGTATTTGTAAACTTCCTGGCTGTGATGTCATCATCATGTGCCAGGAAGTGTTTTCCAGAGTGTTCTGAAGTGTTTTCCAGAGTGTACTGCAGCACCTGCATTAAATTTTCAGCACAGTCGCTATTTGCGACACCCACTCGCAAATTGCGAGTCCGTTTTTTGCGTGGTCGCAAAAAGCGACCTAGCAAACAGCGGACTCGCTATCTGCGGTGCGACTCCGTGTGCGAGTCGCAAATTGTCCTCGCACTTTCTACCTGCATCGCTGTTAGTGACTCGCAAATTGCGAGTCGCAAATACTCGCAATTTGCGAGTCGCTATTTTTTACCTACCTACATCTGGCCCTAAGCTGCTAAAGAAAACCATGTGTACTTTGACCTCGTTCATCCTTTATATATATATCTGCAAATCTGATTTGATAAAGTGTCTTCAACTTTCTGATTCTATATAGATCATGACAGATAATACTATACAAGGACATAAAATGAAATGTTGTAAATATATGTGTATAGGTCTAATAACTGCATGTGTACTAATAATTATGGCAATAATTCTTGGAATGCATGGAGGGAATGAAAGAGATGCGAATGATGCTTCTACTTTTAAAACTACTACTGAATTAACTCCTTTGAAGAAACTCGAACAAGACAAAAAATATTTGCATGACAAGAAAGAACTCTCCTCTAATGTCTTCTATTGCTTGCTGAATGAGTATGCTGAGACAATGGATGCAAAAGATTGTTATGTATGCACACAAATACCTACCTCAGTAATAGAAGGGGTGACATATCATAGCATGCCCCTTACGTATGGAATAACATGCAGCTTGTTACTAACCAGATTTTACGGCCAGGAATATATCCAATACTTTTATTCTAATCATGATGTCGTATTTTCATATGTCCCCATAATTGAGTACCTGAGTAAAGTAGCGAGAGATTATTATATAAAATTAGTTAGGGGTTTCTTTGAACCATTATCACCTTTTTCCATAGTTCACACTCATAAAGAAAACCTTACATGCTTGCTTTCACCCGTAGAGAAAAGCTTTTTAGATCACACTGAAGATAGAAGGGAAATGGTAAAGGAGAAATTAGAAAAGGAATTACATAAAAGGACATCTGTAGATAACTGTGCTTTTGCCGCAATAAAGACACAAGGGAAACTGGCTTTAGACGCAATACATATAGGGAAACATTGTATATATAGACCTAAATCATACTATGACACAATCTTTGTAGGAACGAGTGAATGTAAACACGTGTTTTTATTCCAGAGTTCATGTTAAATGGCCTAGATCCAGCTACTCCAGGAGTATACTATATTTGTGGACTCAATGCCTATTATCGTCTTCCAAAAGGATGGTATGGGAGATGTTATTTGGGAATAGTATTTCCAAAGATTTATCAACTAGACGATTTAAAGAAATTTCCACACCTGTCTGAATTACATCTTATTCAGAAAAGGGAGACAGCTTCTGGTGTGGTAGGAGATATATTTGAAGCAATAATTCCTTCAGTAGGAGTTATATTGAATTCAATCAAAATACGAAAGTTGTCTACTATTGTGGATAACATGCTGACAAAATTCTCAGGAGCAATGATCCTGATTGATACTGAACTTGCTGCAGAAAGAGCTATGACTCTTCAAAACCGGCTTGCTTTAGACATTCTTTTAGCAAAGAATGGCGGCATTTGCAAAACGCTTAGTGCACGTCACTGTTGTTCATATATACCAGACAACAGTAGGCAGATTAGAAATATGCTTGCAAATTTGACTAACGATAGTACAGATTTGAAAGAATTGAAAGAACCAGGAGTATGGGAAAAGGTTGGAAAAGGATTTGCTTCCGTGGGAAATTGGCTCAGCAACATTTGGAACGGAATACTACTGAAAATAGTAAAAGGGATATTAATAATATTAATTTGCTTAATAGGTATTTGGGGGAAATGGAAAGCTATTAAAATACTGAAATCAAGAAACAAGAGAAGAATTGAAAAGAAGGAACAAAAGAAAATGGTAGAAATATGCAGGGAAAAATGAAAGTGAACAAAAAGGAAGAGGGAGATGATTGAAATGCAAGATTACTAAACAGAATTTTAATGAAATAAAATTTGTGGTGGAAGATTTAATGTGATGACATAATTAGTCATCAGAGGAGGGATTGATGAAGCAGAAAAAGAAAGGCTAATAAACATTCATAGGTCATGTAACAAAATTGTATACGACAATGTGATTTTAGCAAAGAAAAAATATGTATGTAGGAAAATGTGCCTACGAAATAGTTTGCCATTATTATAAACAAGCTTAATTATTCATGAAGAATCAACAATGTAGTAATCCGTCATAATTGCAGATGTATTTTATGATTTTCCTGTTGTAACTGTTATATGCTTAGCTTAAATTTAGCAGAGGCTTTGGCCTAGTTGCCTGGTCTCAAATTTAACAGCGTGGTTTTCACGTGTATTAACAAAGATGCATGTGTAAACTTTAAAAACTGTATTTTTCCAGTAGAAATGACTAACACACTTATCTCAAGGTTTCGTGCTAGGCAAGTTTCATCCCCTTTGAAGCAAGGTCAGTTTCTGCAGGTGCAGACAATAAAGACACTGATGCAGAATTAATTGGCAACTTTGTTGCTACTTGTGTTCCAAAACTCCAAGGACACCTTATGCGTAGTGAACATTAAGAGAAGGACACTATTAATTGGTTAAAGAGAAACCACCCCATGGACCCTCCAATGGAAGACCTGAAGAATTTGGAACTTTTCTTACTTAAACCCACCGGACAAAGAGAAGTCAGCCATTTTCTTTGATGCCATTTCAAAGCAAGATTCAAGAAGCCATTTTGATGACCCTTTGATGCTTTTTCTCTATTCCAGAGAGAGAGAGAGACTTTAAAGAATTCTCACCCTAGACTTTAACTTTACTTTGCCTTGCCCATTCCATAACTTTGGTTCCCCAATTTTCCTTGCTGTTGCAAGGAAAAACTTGCCTTAAACTTTGCCCGTTGAAGTCTGCCCCATGCTGATCGAACCGGTACCTGAAGGACGAAGTCTTACCTTGAATGCTGATTGTATTTGGTAATTATGAAAGGATAAATGTATTATTCATTGTATTTTCCTTCTTAGGTACCAACTGCTTATTTTGACAGAGCCTAAGCTAGAAGTTTTCTAAATTCATGTTGACTAAATTCATTTTTGCATGAAGCCCCACATGCCAATGCTAATCAGGGGTTAGTTGAGGTATTCAGTTGATGCACCATGATGAATTGAAATCTTGTTATGCTGACCGATGTATGCAATTAGTCACATTCAGTTACTCTTATTAGTGATTTGCATTGCTATAACTGAGTGCATTATAATCCAAATTTTGCGTAGATTGCGTTTCTTCTGTCGTTATGGACAGCTAGTAATGTTCGTATACATATATCATTTAATTTTGAGACTTACTTATATTGTATTAGCTTTGTTAATATAGGGAAATAAACTCATTAACTTTTAAGAAACAGGTGTGGTTATTCATGACTGAAAGGTCATGGTGTGTCTACTGATTTTCTGCTTAACTAATTTGTTGATTGATTACTAATTGAGTATTGGTTATTGATTATAAATGATTATTAATTATTGATTTGAGGGATCAGACTATTCTTGGATGAGGAGAACTCAACTCGTTCAAAAGGTTCACTGACCTCCGGCACGTCCAAGTATAAGTAATTTAGAAGGATTGGACCCGCTATCACCCCCCAAAAAAATTCCAGCAGCTCAGCTCCTGCGCCCTTGATGTTATGATAAGAGTCACCACCGTTTCTTAACATCAGGCTCAACAAATAGAATCATTTAATAAAATTACTCAGTCCACTCAATGACTGAGTTGTAGTCAATTTGTGTTTATTTAAAAATCTCAAACTAAGCAATGCAGAAAATAAGAAAGAAATGCCATGAAGGCTCTTATTCAGAATTCTCAGAAGTAGTGTCTCATGGTCAGAAATCGAAAATTATTCCAAGTACCAGTAAGCAGGAATAAGCCATAAAGTCAGAGCTTCATATTTATAAATTCACGTAACTCAGCATGCCACCTGGCTGCGCTGCATTAAAGTTAGAGGGTAGAAATGTGCTGTATTTAACATTAAACATCTAATTCCCACTCTAAGTCTGCACTGGCACACAGACCGCTGCCTAGTGCCAACGTATGTAGGCAGGACTGTTTTCGTGCAGGAAGGGATAGCTTCCTGCACAAAAACAATCCTCTGAGGCATTTCCTCTTTCGCAACACAGATAGAAAGAGGAAAAAACAAGGAAAAATAAGCATATTTCTCCTGGTTACTCCTCCCCTGGGAAGGTGTAGCATTCGGATGCATTACCATATCTACCACAAATGGTAAATCTGTGAACGTGCCATAATCCATTGGTGGATGCACGGAAACACCTGCACTCCACCCATGGAATGCATCCCTGGGGCAGAGTAATGCAAGTCAGCGAGTTGTGCTGCCGTGCGTTACTCCACATTTAGCAAGCCACGCAGAGCCAATCAAAGTAGGCTTGCGTAGCTTGGTAAATGTCATGCTTGTTTTGCATCACCCTTGCACCCCCTTGCGTTGGGCAAGGGAAGCGCAAAACCATGATAAATATGCCCTAGAATTTCTTATCCTGTGAAGAAAATGAAGTCTCTCAATAATCAGACACTGTCTCACCCCCAAAACCAAGGGTTTAAATACACATTTAACGCATAGATAAGAAGCAGAAACTGCAAATTCATCATGGCGTCACATGAGATAACAATTTGGACAATCAGAATCACGCTTGTCATTAAACTATTACAACACTAGCCCAATTCTGAGGCAGAGGAAATCTTCCATTAACTCCACAGCAACAACATAATCTGGAGATGTTCAACACAATATGAAACGTTTTCAATAAAGACTCTTAGGCTAGTGTACGCTGGTGAGTCTACATCGGAACTGCCAGTGGAGATGTCCTTCAGAAAGTTACATTAGGAACACAATGAAAGTTTCATTCACAATACATACTTTCTAAGGAACATAACAAATCACGTCACAGTGTACTATGTTCTGTGAATACTTTGAGGAGAGAAGACAAGCAAGGGGACATTTATTGGGAGAGATAACGAGCAGGGGCAAGATGAACAGAACAGGCAGCATCCACTTTAATCAACTGATGTCACTACAAAATGTGGCCTAACTAAACTACATTAAAGATCACACTTCTAAACCTTTTAAATACAATTGTTTCAAGTGCTACATTATTAATTCATCGGCAACAACTAATTCATTATAAAAATCACTAATATTCAAAAATAATTTGCCAGCAGAAATTTTGCATTTCGGAAAAATCTTCGGCAACCTCCAGCACCACACTAGTGACCATTTTATAAAAGTAGGGTGCAGATTGAAAGCAAAAGAGCGGCTCTAAACACTAGAGCAAAATAAAGCATATACGTGGAGCTTTCACCTAGTGCTGTGCTCCGGCAGGTGAGGTGTCACTCAACGGTAGACATTGAGTGATTCGCTATAAATTCATGCAAAGAATGTGTGTGATGCCAGGAGTGTAGCTTGTAGCGGGTTGTGTATAGCTGTGGATTGTGACCACGACGACATCCCATGTCCATGTTGAGTTGTTGCAACTGCTGGGCTGTGTGAATGCATCACCGACGGCATTGCGCAAATATTCTGATTTGGCCAGGCCCTTTGGCTCAAAGGCAAATAGCACTATGGTGGGACTCTGGACCGGTTGAAAGATCTCATCTATTGTAACAACAGCGATATGTATGTCTCTCTCCAGCCGTGGCTGTCTAGGTCTAGGGATATATGGAAACAACTTAGCTCATTCCTAGTGAAACAGGGAGAACAACACAAGCCACCTTGGGATTGGTCACTTATCAATGAGTGTGGGGTTGGGTTGGGTGGAACATTCCATGGCACACTGCTCAGATATGTAAAATCCCTCTCTTGTTTCCCATTGGACTGCCTGTATTGGCATGTCCATTTGTGCCTGGATGCTATCCTCTATTTTTTCTTTGTGGGTGCTTAGCATAACATATGATCTATACCTATGATGTGATTGGTGTATTCCCCTGATGCACCTTTCTCTTTATCTTTCCTTTTTCAAGGCAATGCAAAGGTGAATGGCATTGTCATTGATGTATCTGAAATTTGTTTCTGGCTGTCCTTTACTGAAATGTGGACATACAAATATATACAAAAATTAAACCCCTGCCCAACTATAAAGTAGCCTGTGCAACTGTAGTAGTAACTCTCGATTCCTTTGCAGTACCTTGGCTTGTAGCCTTGATTGCAGGTAAATGGGAACTAAAAATTATTATTTTATTCCTAACCCAAAAACCTAATGCTGCCCTGTACCACCTCTGGGAATCCAGCCAGGTCTTCTCAATAGCAAAGGGTGCTGATTTTCTAAGTAGCATTGCTCCTCCAAGACCTTGTGGTGTAGCCTGCATGTGTCGGCTGATCATATCTAACACTAAAACATGCAGTTTTATCCTTCTAAGTGTCATTCCTGTAGCAGGGCCAGGTCAGGTTTGAGCCTCTGTAACATCTGACTTAGCTCCCCTTTCTTCATATTTACTACGTAGACCATTCACATGCTTGGTCAGAAGTCTTAGCGTACCATTTAAGAGAATCCTAGTCATGGGGTCTTGTGTGATCACCGTTCTAAGCCACGAGTAAGGCAACCAGCTCAGTCACCATGAAGAATGACCCCACACCCTAAACCTCTGCACTGCAGGGTCTAAACTGTCCACACCCCTATGCACGAGGTGTCCTTTGCCTCACAGTAATGACAATGCTTACAAAAGTGTTTCGATAGTAGTGGCCAATGTCACAGTACTCTGCAAGCATTACCATAAGTTTTAGCATGAGTTCCACTCCCACAAATGGCAAATACAGTTTTGTTGCTCAGGGCTGGATGCTTACCTGTAATCCAGGTCTGGGTTTTCCATTGTCTGAGAGAAGGGCGACTCTTTCTGGAAGGCACAATGCCACCACACGTGACAGGCAAGTGCAACACCTCTTTGCTGGATGAAGATTTCAAAGGATTGAAGAGATCCAGGAATTGGGGTCCAACAGTGGAATTCTTATGGAGCGAAGAGTCAGGATCAGCAAGTAGAGGGAGTGCGGAAACAAGCAAAGGTACACAGCTTTGTTATGATGCACCCTCTACCCAGAATGAAGGCTTTTAATAGCAAAAGAGCAAGAAAAGGGATTTACATCAAACATCACATGACAGGAAACATAATGAATTGAGCAAATGAAAAGAAACCAAGGAAAAAAACAGCCATGTTGGAAAAGGAAAAGAAAAGCGGATGAAAATATGAACAGGACTATTTGTAAAGTAACTTTAAAATGCAGCTGTAAACCCCTAGGCATCCAAATGCCATTTTGGAGCTGAAGGAGCAGCCGCCAGGCACTCAGGAGTACACAGGAAGGTATCCCCAAGGGAGTGAGAATCACAATCTGCAGCTGCAGGCACTTTCTAAGGCTGGGGCTGCGGGACCACTCAAGGTACCACAGGTCTTGGGCTCCCAGTCGGCTGAAATGCTGTGGCCACAATACCTGTGCGCAAAAGATTAAATTATATTTGAACATAACTGTATAGTAGCCCATCTAAAACCCTTAGGTTATGCGTAGCCTTTCCTCACTGTTGTATGTGAGCCCGAGAAGCACCAGTGTGACCACCCCTGAGAACGTGTAGCAACTCATGCATAGCATTTTAGGATTCATAAGATCCTCCCACTGCACCCAGTGAGCCTCGTCCCTACAATCTCCTCAGCTGGGTCAATCAAACCTTCCGCCTGGTCCCTGTTTTTACCCTCTCTGAGTGTCAGTCAGTAAAAAAAATGAAGTTTATTAAGACCATGGTCCATTAATCTAAAATGCAATAAATAACATTAATCCAAAAATGTATCCTATTACACTCTTCCACACAATAAAATAAAACAAGATTTATTTCACTAGTCTTTATTACTAATACAAATCTCCCCACTGCACAAATGCATTGCAAATAAAAACCTCCTTGCTTCTCAGCATGAACTTACAACGTATTTCATTAAAACTGGTTTTACAAACCTTTATCTTTCTCATTTTATGAGTAGACAGTCTAATAAAAAATTGTGTTAGAACATTTCATGCCTAATCCACCTTTGCATGTCCTCTCCCCCTGTTTCATGTGAATGCTAAAGGGAAGTGATTACTATTAGAGATTGCATTTTTAATTTGTACAACCTTACAAGGGACAGTAAAATAGGAGAATTATGAGAGAGCTTCTCTGAGATTTTCTCTAATTGTTCTCTCGGTCTCGCACCCCATTTTAAATCTCTATTCAACACTCCCTTTCTGCAAAAAGAGCAATTTAATCTTCTGAATGTACTAATCTATTCCACAACCATAAAGTTTGAGCCATAGTTATAAAGTACCATGGCTTCATCAGAGTTATCCTAATTGCCTGTATCATTGAGAATTTAGGCAAATTGACCAACGATTTCAAGTGTTGTCCTTATCCTGGTCCAACTCATATAAATCTGTGTCCCATAAAACAGTTTGGTCTGTGCCATTTATTCTGTCATTGCATATGGACCATCAGAATTACTTCTTCTTGGACCCAAATACCATAATTTTGTTTTTTTCCATAATTAATCTTTTAGATTCACAACATCTATGAAACACTCCCAATTTTCTTTGTAATCCTACTTGGGTCATGTCCATGATTACCAAATCATCTATATAAAGGACACATTAGACGCATGTCGATTTATCATCCTTGGTGAAAAAAAAAACTGTGCTCGACAAGATTGAGGGAAGGTGTATTAAATAAAGTGTGAATTACATGGGTGTCAACACGCAGCCTTGTTGCAACCTATTCCTAGATGGAATTTTTCCAGATAAAGGGCCTCATTATGACTCTGGCAGTTGGACAAGTGGACAGCCAGACTCGTGGTGAGGAGACTGCTGTGGAGCTGGCAGTCTCCCCACCAGCCCCATTACAAGGTTTCCACTGGCCTGATCGGTGGAAACCAAGGTTTCCTCTAGTGAGTCCAGTGGAAAATATGCAGTGGCATTTGTCTCGGCTCCACATGGAGCCAAGGCCAATGCTGTTGCACAGGCCCCCCAGCACCGTCAGAATGCACACTGTCCCCTGCATTGCCCATGCTATGGATGTAATGTGGCGGTCAGAACGCCACAGTTGCGGCAGTCCGACCATCACAGCAAGACTGGCGGTTCTTGGACCACCAGCCTCGTAATAAGGCCCAAAGTTCCATTATGAAAAAAATCTTTCAATATTGCTAATAGCCAACCAGAAATTTCCAACTTTTTTCATTTCTCCCAAAGTATCTCCCAAATTAACAAGTCAAATGCTGCCCAGAAGTCAACAAAAATAATCTACCCTTTGTCTCTATCAACGTCCGGGCTATTGACCATAAACTGAACCAATGGTCTAATGTAAAGGGGCCTCCCTTAAAACCATATTGTTCTATTGAAATTACGTCTTTTATCTCAACCCATTCTTTCAGAATGTCAAGGATGAAGGATAAACATAGCTGATACTTTTGCCCCCACATCCATGAAACTTATAAGTGTATAATATTGTGGATCCAAAGAATTCCTCTTCTTGTACATAGGCTTGATTATAGCCTCTTTCCAACTTTCTGGGCTATTTGCAGATAATGTTATAAATTTAAATAATACAACAAATGACCATGTCCACCAGTCAACATCTGTTTCAATTATTATTGCTAGAAAAGTATGTGATCCAGCTGCTATAGAAAGCACAAGGGTCATAATGACTTATTTTGTAGCTTGCATAGAGAGCTCATATAGCTTCATAGCCCTCATCATACAAATATCCTACTATGGCAGATTCACAGAATCCTTTACCATAGGTTCTTTCAAATGGTTTATTCATGACTAGTCTGAGACCATGCAGTTTACTGTATTTTGCCTCCCTTCCATATCAAATTGAACTAATTAAATTTTATTGGATCATTCAGTGAGATTACCAATATTGTTTGTTCAGGATTTACACTACAAAAGCCCCTCTTTTTAATCACTGACTTACCTCAGAAATTAACTTCATGACATCTTATCCGTTATATGATTAATTAATATCAGCTCCTTTCTGATCCCACCAATATTAAAAAATGTCAAAGTCAGTTGTGTCGATGAAGATAATTGTGGCTTTAAAACACCCATGGTCAGATCCAGAAGGGCTTTAGATTGGTTAATTTCTGGCATTAATAACATCTCTGATTGTATTTCTATGCTCAAACCCTTATTTGCTGAAGCTGTAAAAATATCTTCTTCCCTTTTGGGCTTAAAATGCTTCCCAACAAGCATTTTTATAGAAGAGAATAAGGCGGTAAAAGCTAAGGCCTATATCTTTAGCTTGTTCTGTATTACAAACCCTCCTAAAAGGTCAAGATTATCTTTAGAACATGCTGCAGTTTGATGAGACTTCCATTAAATCCATTGTCCTCTTTTTAGAGTTACATTTATTTGTATTTCACTTATTTATTTCATAGTGATTCCACAGCAACACTACGGGGGCCATTACGAGTTTGGCGGGAGGAAAAGGCCGTCCGCCAAACTCCACTGGTCAGGATGCTGCCAGTGTGGCCGCCTCCCCACAGGGCCTATTACAAGTTCCCCCATGGGTCAGCGGCGGAAATGGTGTTTCTGACTGCAGGCCCAGCGGGGAACAGCCCACAACATTGACCCCGGCTCATAATTGAAGTGTGTAGGCTGCAACAGCACCCTTCGCGCTTTTCACTGCCTGCAAGCACAACTGGGCTGTCCATGGGGGCCCCTGCACTGCCCATGCCAACTACATGGGCAGTGCAGGGGCCCCCGTGAGATTAGGACCGCCAGCACCACCAATCCCTCCAGTGGAGGGAAACTGGTGGTCCGACCGTGGCCCAGTCGCCACAGTCATAATGTGGCGGTCTGGCCAACCCCAAAGTGGTCGGACCACCACTTTTGGTGGCGGTCAGACCGCCACCGCAGCCCTGGCGATCTGAAGACCACCTGGGTCGTAATTAGGGCCTACATCTTTTAAAAAACTTTTACATTTCATAAGATATCTGTGTAATAAGTCCCTTGTTGCACTTTATTTACATGGTTACATAAACCAATGCCCTTTCAATCTCACAGTACAATACTATAATCTTGTGTTTTACAGTTTAAAAAAATCTTTAAATGATGATAGATATTTACCGAAGGGGTATTTAACATTATCAATAGTGCTTCCTCATATGTTTTAGAATTAAAATTTGCCTTCTTTTTTGACTGTGTATTCTTTGTCAACCCTCTCATTACCACAGACATTGTCACAATATTACTTAATAAATAAGACTAATAAATCATTCAGATGGGCTTGCCTGCCAGAAGAAAAAACAGTTTCCAAGTTAAACGTTTAACTCCCCATATTCTGTGGACGTAAGCCCTTCAAATCTCCGCCCCATTCCCCTCTGGTTCACTCTTCTCTGCTTTTAACTTTAATTGGTTATTACTCCTGTTATAAGAATATCAATCTTTCTGAATCTCATTAAGCATTGAACTGCTCACTTTTCCCCAATTATAATGTAGCGCTCACTACCAACAACTTAACTACTAATGGCAGGCCTAAGTTTTTATTTTGTATCTACCCACACTACAAAATAACTTCAGGTAAGAATCCACCAACACAGTCCATCAGCACCTACCTTCCCAGGGCGGTGGTAGTGGTAACCCGCTCACACCACACACTGGTGGGAAAGAAGTGCTTTAATTTGACTTTTAAAGCAATGCCTTCTTTGTTCATTATCAGCTGTCTGTACTTGGTACGCTGATACTGTATTGAATCGTCTGCCCTGCAAGAACACAGCTACCTTCCCTATCATGGCAACCGTGCTGCAGGATACACTGGAATGTCCATGCCAACTAATTTGTTATAATTCGGCTTCCACTGGGCTTCTTGAGGCCTCCTAATTTCCAAAGGCTGCAAACAGCCAATAGCCAAACCACGCTGACCACACTACACCTCCTGCACTCCTCCTGACAATTGTAGATAAAAATAACCGAAACGTCATTTAATGTGGGATCCTGGGAATGTTTAGAGCAGTGGTTCTGGCCGCTTCAGTGACATACAGCAAATAAGAAATAGGAACCAGTGCGAATGAGCAAAACCATGGAGAAAGAGGAGTGAGGAGACTGTGATTTTTATGACAGTCCTGATTCAGTTTGGGTACGGGTATTGTTCTCTGTTCTCCTCCCTTCATAAGTACTTCATCCACAACTTGTGTTTCTTGTAAAGATGTATGAGAAGTTGTCCTCCTTGTAATCTCAGAAGTAGTCAGAATATCTTTAAAACGTGCTGCAGCCTGGATTGAGACTTCCATTAAACCCATGGTCCTTGGATGCACCGAGAATAGCATCATGTATCATACATCAGCTTCCATTCCCTGAGAGTCTTCTTTGATGCTTCAAGGGTATTTCTCGGTCTGTGCACTTCCGGGCTAAAGTCAGAAAAGATGAGCACTCTTGCATATTAAAATGGGATTGCAACATCAAGTCTTATCACTTGCACAATGGTAGCCCTGTCTCTAAAGTTCAATAGGTAGGCAATTATTGCCCGAAGAGGAGTGCCAGGCAGGGAAAAGAGGGCAGTTACTGAGCCTGGTGTGCTGCGTCTGTAGAGAAGAAAGATGACAATTTATTTGGCTATAAGTTCCTCAATATCCAATTTTCTAGAAAAAAGTTCTATTGACCTCCACTTTCCCTTTTCTAGCATCACAACTAGACCAACTAGACACAGGCGTCCCCTCCACATCCTGAACTCCCCATGCCAGGAGGTGTATTCCATTTGTAAGTCTTTATAAGGATTCTTGTAACTTCTTACTATCATCCACAATCACTCATCAGGTTACTATCAATATTTACTGTATTCATGTATTGCTGATATCATTTCATGTACAGCTGTGAGGATGTCAAACAAGGTAAGTACAGGGATCTCCCTTTAGGATCCTTCTTCCTGGGTCCCCACCAGTTCTTTCACAAAAACATATTAGATGGCTGTGCTCTGGGACCTCTTTAGAAGTTATTGCATTTCCATTTTTATGAGAAACAGAGGCATTTAATGGTTCAAGGCCTCTGCCAGTAGGGGGTAGAAGCAAGAGGATTCTGTACTTCTCACACTCAGCCAGGCAGAGAGATACAATTCATTGCCTCCTACATTCCCACTGTGAAAGGAACCAGCACTGGCCAAGTCTGCCTCAATGGGGACAGTTTTTGAAATGCAGGCTATTCAGCGATTGAGAAGATAGGTAAGACGAGTAAACAGATGTGGTAAAGGGAGGCTGTACCTATGTAGACATCTCTCTTTAACTATTTTTAGTCCTTTAAAAGTACATTAAGCCTTAAATTGATAAAAACAACAACCCCCCTCTCGTTTGTAATCTTCTGGTTTCATGTCTGCTTTAACATCTCAGTGCTCATTTACTTCAGCTCTTCAGGAAGGCTTTAACCAAGAGTGCCTCATTTTCATCTCCAATGAAAAATGTTAGTGGTCTAGCTGTTCATTAGAACTCTGTGGCGATGCTGTTGTTGACTACTAGGGAGTGAACTCCCATTCTGCTGCTTTTGTTGAACATACATGCATCACTCTGCAACCAGAATGTTTTACTGAAATGGATGTGGAAGATATTTGAGAACTCGTAGGCAATCAGTCCTTACTTTAATTTCCTGGAGCACTAACCATAATTTCTATGTCAATTTTGTTAATTTCTAAAGGAAATGCTTTAGGTACTACATATTCCATTTTATAAAAATGGTGTTAATGTGTACCACATTTCTGTCTAAAAATTCAGAATGTCAGTGCTCTTGTTGCTCATTAGACATCTGTGGTAAAGGTGCAGTTGATCATTAGGAAGTTGACCAGCAGGCTACTACTAGCGTTGAAAGTACTCTTAAGTCTGCATGTCACAATATTTTACTAAAATGGATGAAGAAGATATTTAAGGACTATTTTTAGTTTTCTAGAGCACAAACCATAGTTTCTATGGCAAAAGAACCCCTCTCTTTCCTGAAAGTGTGGCACTCTGTTATCATAATTTCATAATGTTAGCGCTCTAGTTGTTCATTAGAACTCTGGGGCAAGCTGCAGTAGGACACCTGGGAGTTAACTGACGGGCTGTTGCTGGTGTTGAAAATGCAAGTTTCTGTCTGCATACCAGAATGTCTTATTGAAAAAGATGGGAAAGATATTTGAGAACTCATAGAAAATGTGTCCTCATTTTTACTTTTTAGAGCAATAAGCATAAATATTATCACAAACAGAACTTTGCCATTTTGTTCAATTCTAAAGGAAATACTTCAAGTTTTGCAGCTTTGATTCCATCAAGATGTCTTTGGGTGTGCACCACTTTGGTCATAAATGCATAATGTTAACTCTCTAGTTGTTAAAACACTGTGGGGAAACTGCAGTGGATTACTAGCAAATTAAGCAGCAGATTGCTGCACGTGTTGGAAGTATATGTGTCACTCTTCATGTTACAGTGTTTTACTGAAATGGATGAGGAAGATATTTGAGAAATCATAGATTATGGGACCTCATTTAAGCTTTCCAGAGCACTAACCCTCATTTCTATTACAAAAAGAACTCCATCATTCTGTTTGTTTTTAAAGGAAACGCTTTAGGTTCTACAGATTCCATAAGCGGGCGTTCAGGAGTTGTATCTTAAAATTCAGAAAATTAGTGCTATTCAGCTCATTAGAACTTTGTGATAAAAGTACAGTTGATCCCTAGGGCTTACCTAGCATGCTGCTGCTGCTACTGAAAGTGCATGTTTCAGTCTGCATGTCAAAATATTTTACTAACGTAGATGGAAAGATATTTGAGAACTCATAGAAAATGTGACCTAATTTTAGATGTGTAGAGCACTGGTTCTTAAACTTTGACTTCTTTGGACAAACATTTATGATTACTGTAACCCAGGCACCACCACCCAGTCATTACAGGAAGCCGGGGAGCCCAGTTTAAGCAATTTTGATTATGTGAACATCCAAACCATCCTTAAAACACAGAAAAAAGCATTCATCAAACAAATACACAAATTGTGACTATTTAAAAACAAATATAAAATATCAAAATTTTTATTTTAATAGGAAGGTTGGGCTTTTTTTTAAATTCAGCTGAGGCCACACATCATCCATACAGTTTTCTGTTTGATACATTTGCACTGCTCCCACAAATCAATCTGAGGATGCAAACTTAATTTGTATCCTCCAATTAAATTTCTTCTCATTTACACAACATTTAAAAAATTTCTATTTTACATTTGCTTTTTTATTTATACCTACTTTGGTAATCAGTTACTATTACTTAATTTTCTATGCAGTCATGGACTGCCTGAGTAGGCATTACAGCCCACCAGGTGTCTCCAGATCACAGGTTAGGAACAGCTGATCTAGATTGTTAAGCATCATTTCTATGACAAAAAGAACCCCCTCAATTTGTTCATTTCTAAAGGAAAAGCCTTGTTTCACAACTTTAATTTCATACAGATGGTTTTAGGTGTACCACTCGTTTGTCATAAATACAGAATGTTAGCGCTCTAATTGTTCATTAGAACACTGTAGGAAGCTGCAGACACTGGGGAATCAATTGACAGATTACTGCTGATGAAGGAAGTACATGTTTTACTAAGAATATCAGACTTTATTCTCACATGGCTGAGGTAGGTAGTGTGGATTCATAGAGAACATTATAGAGAATATGGTCTCATTTCAGCTTCTGAAGCACCTTTCATAACCTCTACGCGAAGGAAAAAAAATTCTCACAAATAAGTTTCTTCAAATTCCAGCAGAGGACAAGCATTTGTCACAGGATTAAATCACATTGGAACAAACCACAATTCCTAAAATTAGTATGGTACCAGCAACAAATGATTTATATTGTGACTAAAATCACCCCATCTATGTGCTCCTTTTTGTGACCCTTAAAAAAAGACAAGCATTCACTACAATGCATTTCAATTGGGGCTGTGAAAAAGTGCCTCTTTTTGCGTGGTCACCCCTAATATTTTGTTCTCATGCTCCTGGAGTTTTACTATTGTGATGGTGGACCCTGCTAACCAGGCCCCAGTGCATGCACACGGACCCCTAAAACATGTTGAAATTTGTTTAGCCCTAATTGGTATATTTAATTTTCCTATAAAGCTGTAGCATATAGGCCCTCATTAAGAACACAGCGGGAAAGACCGCACCACCGACGGTAACTACCGCCAACAGGCCGGCGGCCTGGGCCGCCAAATAATGAAGCACATGAAAAACAGGCAGCCTGAAAAACACCCACCGCCAGCAGAGGAGTGTCGACAACGACGGAAGAGGCTGCCCCCAGGCCTACGGAAAGGCCCTACCCATCCAAAAAATAATGAAGCACCAGAACGCCGTTAATTCTGGGGCGGGAACCCCCGCCACGCCAAGCCAGGCGGAAACAAACCAATAAAATGAAACACTCACCGGAGGCTCACACAACATGCCGAAACAGACATGGAGAGAGAGAGCTGGAAATCATGCCAGTGCTGCTCCTTGCTATATTCCTCCATGACCGTGCCGCCTCCGAAGATGACGACAGTAAGTACCACAACCTACGAAACAAGGGAAGAAAGGGCACAGTTACATATCCACCCACCACCCACCCCGCACCCATAACCCCTCACAACATCACAAGCCATTCATCCCAGAGCAAGAGGTACTTACCCGACACAAGGCAAAATAAACCTGCCCAAAGTACACACATGTGCACAACAACCCCCCAACAATGAAACGATGAACCATGGAACCAGAGTGTGCCAACACCAACCATGGGCATATAAACTTTAATCCAGCTCCAGGAGCAACATATTGTCCACATCAGGCCAATGGCCAGTCCATAGAAAAAAGTCTGGTGGGCCCAAATGACCTGAACTTGACTCCCACAGATGCATATGGTACTCCACCATAAAGGGGCATCAATGGGGCAGCCAGGCACCTCAGGGAACAGGGGCAGGGGGTTGCGGGGGCGGGGACTTACGTCTGGGAGGTGGGGCTTTGGCTTACGTTTCGGAGGTGGAGGGGGCTTGGGTTTTGCCTTGGAAGGTGGGGGAGCGAGCTTGGTCCGGGGCCAGCACGGGCCCACTTGCTCACAAGGGATGGTGCACTGGAATGGGAAGGGTGGACAGGGGTGGACTTGGACGTGGGAGGAGTGGACAGGGCAAGGAGGTGGGCACGTTTAGGGACGAGACGGGGTTGGCCAGTGGGTTCAAAAAGGTCTACATGGGATAGGAAAAGATTCTTAGGGGCAGTCGGGGTGGTCCGGAAGAAGGTGTGGGAGTGGAGGTAGAGAGAGTGGTCGTAACAGGTGTAGGTGTGCGTGACGTGGATGCAGGTGACTGTACAGTATGCTGAGGTGTGGTGGATGTGTGTTGGGTGGGTGTCTGCGAACGTCTGAGTGTAATGGGAGGAGGGGTGGACACAGTGGGACTAGATAGGCTGCCAGTGTAAATGGATGTTGTCTGGGTTTCTGCAAGTTTGGTGAGTGTGCTGCAAGTGGTACTCGGAGTTGTTGTGGTGAGTGCAGGTGTGGTGTCTGGGGTGCATGACTGGATGTCTGATGTTGTGGTGACTGCAAGAATGGGGTCAGAAACAGTGAATGAAGGTGCAGTGCTTGTGGGTGTGCATGTAGAGGTGACAGACGGCAAGGTGGTAAAGGTGGACACACTGGGGGAAGTGGATGTTGTGTGTGCCTTTGTATGTTGGCTGTCTGTATGCTTGTGGTGGGAAGCGTGATGCTTGTGTTTCTCTGTGTGCTTCTTGTGTGTTGAGGTGTGTGCATGGTTGTCTGAACGTGTGCTTGGGATGTGTGAAGGGAGTGGGGTTCTGGAAGGGGTAGTGGTGGTTGGAGGGGGGACAAAGAGTCCAGGGACACTGGCTGCCGTCAAAGAGGAGGCCAGAGACTGAAAAGATCTCTGTAGGCCAGACATTGCACTGTGAATGCCTTCCAGGTATTCATTGCTCTGCTGCATCTGGGATGCTAGCCCCTGGATGGCATTCACAATGGTTGTCTGCCCTACAGGGATGGTCCTCAGGAGGTCAATAGCCTCCTCAGTGAGGTCAGCAGGGCTGACTGGGGCAGGGGATGAGGTGCCTGGGGCGAAGGAGGTGCCCACCCTTCTGGGTGAGTAGGCAGGGGCAACTGGGTGTGGAGCAACTGGGAGGGCGGTGATGGTATAGTGGGTGGTGGAAGATGTCAAAGAATGGGTGGGCCCACTAGTGTCTGCCACCACCATGGAGCTCCCATCGGAGGAGGTGTAGGAGGCTGGACTGGCTTGTAGTGAGTACCAAGGGGTACTTACACCTTGCACCAGGCCCAGGTATCCCTTATTAGTGTATAGGGTGTCTAGCAGCTTAGGCTGATAGATAATGGTAGCTTAGCAGAGCAGCTTAGGCTGAACTAGGAGACGAGTGAAGCTCCTACAGTACCACTAGTGTCACTTGCACAATATCATAAGAAAACACAATACACAGATATACTAAAAATAAAGGTACTTTATTTTTATGACAATATGCCAAAAGTATCTCAGTGAGTACCCTCAGTATGAGGATAGCAAATATACACAAGATATATGTACACAATACCAAAAATATGCAGTATAGTCTTAGAAAACAGTGCAAACAATGTATAGTTACAATAGGATGCAATGGGGACACACAGGGATAGGGGCAACACAAACCATATACTCCAAAAGTGGAATGCGAACCACGAATGGACCCCAAACCTATGTGACCTTGTAGAGGGTCGCTGGGACTGTAAGAAAACAGTGAGGGTTAGAAAAATAGCCCACCCCAAGACCCCGAAAAGTGAGTGCAAAGTGCACTAAAGTTCCCCACAGGACATAGAAGTCGTGATAGGGGAATTCTGCAGGAAAGACACAAACCAGCAATGCAACAATGATGGATTTCCAAACGAGGGTACCTGTGGAACAAGGGGACCAAGTCCAAAAGTCACAAGCAAGTTGGAGATGGGCAGATGCCCAGGAAATGCCAGCTGTGGGTGCAAAGAAGCTGCTACTGGACAGTAGAAGCTGAGGATTCTGCAGGAACGACAAGGGCTAGAGACTTCCCCTTTGGAGGATGGATCCCCCACGCCATGGAGAGTTGTGCAGAAGTGTTTTCCTGAAAAAAGACTGCCAACAAGCCTTGCTAGCTGCAAGTCGTGCAGTTAGTGTTTTTGGATGCTGCTGTGGCCCAGGAGGGACCAGGATGTCGCCAATTGCGTCAGGGGACAGAGGGGGCGCCCAGCAAGACAAGGAGCCCTCTCAGAAGCAGGCAGCACCCGCAGAAGTGCCGGAACAGGCACTACGAAGAGGAGTGAAACAGTGCTCACCCGAAGTTGCACAAAGGAGTCCCACGCCGCCGGAGGACAACTTAGAAAGTCGTGCAATGCAGGTTAGAGTGCTGTGGACCCAGGCTTGGCTGTGCACAAAGGATTTCCACCGGAAGTGCACAGAGGCCGGAGTAGCTGCAAAAGTCACGGTTCCCAGCAATGCAGTCTGGCGTGGGGAGGCAAGGACTTACCTCCACCAAACTTGGACTGAAGAGTCACTGGACTGTGGGAGTCACTTGGACGGAGTTGCTGGATTCAAGGGACCTCGTTCGTCGTGCTGAGAGGAGACCCAGAGGACCGGTGATGCAGTTCTTTGGTGCCTGCGGTAGCAGGGGGAAGATTCCGTCGACCCACGGGAGATTTCTTCGGAGCTTCTAGTGCAGAGAGGAGGCAGACTACCCCCACAGCATGCACCACCAGGAAAACAGTCGAGAAGGCGGCAGGATCAGCGTTACAGAGTTGCAGTAGTCGTCTTCGCTACTTGGTTGCAGTTTTGCAGGCTTCCAGCGCGGTCAGCAGTCGATTCCTTGCCAGAAGGTGAAGAGAGAGATGCAGAGGAACTCTGATGAGCTCTTGCATTCGTTATCTAAGGAAATCCCCAAAGCAGAGACCCTAAATAGCCAGAAAAGAGGGTTTGGCTACTTAGGAGAGAAGATAGGCTAGCAACACCTGAAGGAGCCTATCAGAAGGAGTCTCTGACGTCACCTGCTGGCCCTGGCCACTCAGAGCAGTCCAGTGTGCCAGCAGCACCTCTGTTTCCAAGATTGCAGAGGTCTGGAGCACACTGGAGGAGCTCTGGGCACCTCCCAGGGGAGGTGCAGGTCAGGGGAGTGGTCACTCCCCTTTCCTTTGTCCAGTTTCACGCCAGAGCAGGGCTGAGGGGTCTCTGAACCGGTGTAGACTGGCTTATGCAGAAATGGGCACCATCTGTGCCCATGAAAGCATTTCCAGAGGCTGAGGGAGGCTACTCCTCCCCAGCCCTGACACCTTTTTCCAAAGGGAGAGGGTGTAACACCCTCTCTCTGAGGAAGTCCTTTGTTCTGCCATCCTGGGCCAAACCTGGCTGGACCCCAGGAGGGCAGAAACCTGTCTGAGGGGTTGGCAGCAGCAGCAGCTGCAGTGAAACCCCTGAAAAGGCAGTTTGGCAGTACCAGGGTCTGAGCTACAGACCCGTGGGATCACGGGATTGTGCCAACTATGCCAGGATAGCATAGAGGGGGCAATTCCATGATCATAGACATGTTACATGGCCATATTCGGAGTTACCATTGTGAAGCTACACATAGGTAGTGACCTATGTGTAGTGCACGCGTGTAATGGTGTCTCGCACTCACAAAGTCCGAGGAATTTGCCCTGAACAATGTGGGGGCACCTTGGCTAGTGCCAGGGTGTCCACACACTAAGTAATTTTGCACCTAACCTTTACCAGGTAAAGGTTAGACATATAGGTGACTTATAAGTTACTTAAGTGCAGTGGTAAATGGCTGTGAAATAACGTGGACGTTATTTCACTCAGGCTGCAGTGGCAGGCCTGTGTAAGAATTGTCAGAGCTCCCTATGGGTGGCAAAAGAAATGCTGCAGCCCATAGGGATCTCCCGGAACCCCAATACCCTGGGTACCTCAGTACCATATACTAGGGAATTATAAGGGTGTTCCAGTATGCCAATATGAATTGGTGAAATTGGTCACTAGCCTGTTAGTGACAATTTGGAAATAAATGAGAGAGCATAACCACTGAGGTTCTGGATAGCAGAGCCTCAGTGAGACAGTTAGTCATAACACAGGTAACACATTCAGGCACACTTATGAGCACTGGGGCCCTGGCTGGCAGGGTCCCAGTGACACATACAACTAAAACAACATATATACAGTGGAAAATGGGGGTAACATGCCAGGCAAGATGGTACTTTCCTACAGGAGGTATCATAGTCACAACTTCCAGTGGTAGTTGCCTCCCCCGTGGTACTCCCCATGCCCTCCAACCCACTGGTCCCCTTGGCGTTGCTCCACTCTGCCTCCTTGGAACCATGGGCTGCTGCATCCCAACTCGCCGGTGCCACTGCTCCCTCGCCAAATGATGCTGATGTACACAGACAACACAAGAGTAAAGGGGTGTGGAGACAAAACAGGAGAGAGAATATTAACACCATAAAGGATGTACATATCTGGTCCACCAATACTCTCACCCAGAGAGTACACCAACATGCAGCACCTACAGCTATACTCCAGCTTATGTCCCTGTCTCGTGGCCACAACCCTGGTATACATCCATCTCCAACAGTACAGAAGGACCTGAAAAATTGCAGACCTGTCCCTTATCATCTAACTGCCCATGGGGGCCATTATGTGAAATGACATCAGTCAGAGTCCCTGCCACTAGACAGCATACGTACTACAGCACCCTCAGACATCCATCAAGGAGGCATAAAATGGTCTTAGTACTCACCCCCTTGTGTCTGCTGTGCAGCCTTCAAGCGCCCATCCAAGTCTGGATACGCCACTGCCAGAATGCGGCGCACTAGGGGGGTCAGTTGGGAGGACTTCCCCAGTTGGGCCTTACAGGTCTCCTCACCCAGCACCGCAGGTCCTCCCACTGCTTCCTGCACTGGGTGCTCCGCCGGTTGTAGAACCGAGGGTTTGCACCTTCCTGGCGATGGCCTGCCATAGTCCCCTCTTCTTATGGGCGCTGACCTGTAGGGGACACACAGAAAAGTAACACAGGGGCCAGAAAATGCCCATTTGATACCTCTGGCTATACGTCCCCTATGGGACGGACACTTAAAACAGCATAACAGCACCTCACACACGCAGTATGTCATGCATTCCACGGCTGTACAGTTACACATGTCTACAGCCATCCACCATATCACACACATCCATGCAACCCAATCCGCCTACTCACCTGTACCTCTGGTCGACCATATAGCTTGGCATACAGGGGTAGGACCCCGTCCACCAGCTTGTCCAGTTCCTCTGTGGTGAAGGCCTGGGCCCTTTCCCCTGTCACTTGTGCCATTTCCAGGACCAGAGTCAGGACCCAGCAGCACACTCAGTGGAGTTCTTGCATGCACGTAATCCGGGAGTCAAATGAAGCTGGGGTGACGAGATAGCGTACACTCCGCAGCGGTGTGCACCATCACTGCCTGTGGCGATCATGATAGGCCCTTATTCCCCATTGACAACCATGTTAACCAATGAATGGTTGCACGGCGGTGAACACTGCCTTACGCCATTACGACAACCACTAGCGGTATGAGGTCACTTCCTCTGCTATATATCTGGATTACTGGGGGCAGACATTTTGCACACAACTACGCAGTTATTAGTTGGTCATTGGCCCCAGGCAAGCCCTATAAACCCCAGCCCCCAAACGCATGGACAAAAAAACATAAACTAATCACAACAGTCCAGATGTATCAGTTAGGACATGTCACTCCAATTTAACATCCTACAATGCATATGTGTCACCTACTTGTTTGACAGCAGTGCTGAATACACAACATGTTGAGCAGATGGATGTGTGTCCCTCACATGTGTTCTCCACTCATCCCAGGTGCAGACCCATGTGGCGAGGGAGGGCTCCATTGGTGTACAGACCACTTGTTGATTTGGAGACCAAGGTGGAACATAACAATCATTATCAATTACAGACTCACTTGTGCTACTATTCATGAACTTTGTGCATTACTGGATCCAGCACTGAGAGCGGCTAATCAGAATCAGCATGCCATCCCTACTGAAGTGCAAGTGCTCTCTGTACTACATTTCCTGTCCACGGGCTGATTTCAGGTGACTGTGGGCATGGGTGCAGGGTTTTCACAGCCAATGTTTTGCCTCATCCTGTCCAGATTCCTGGATGCATTTGTACAACACCTGCAGTCATATGTGAGGTTTCCCCAAAGTGCTGCACTACCTGCCATCAAGTCAGACTTTTATGCCTTTGCCAACATTCCCCATGTGATAGGTGACTTTGATGGCACCCACATAGCTCTCATCCCCCCAAGAGTAAGTGAACAGGTGTACAGAAACAGGAAGAACTTTCACTCCATGAACATTCAATGTAGACCAGTACATCTCACATGTGAATGCCATGTTCCCTGGATCAGTCCATGATTCCTTTGTGCTGAGGGACAGCAGTGTGCCACACATGATGGAACAACTACAAGGGGACAGAAGATGGATCATAGGTAAGTGTGTTTGATGCCTTTTCTGTACATATCTGACAACCAGGCTGTCTGCAATTGAGGGTTGATAGTTACAGTCCTGTTTTTCCCACTTTTGCTACCTCAACATGCATTGGCTCCTGACACCAGTGAGGAATCCTAGAACAGATGCTTAGAGGAATTACAATGAAGCCCATGGACGTACTAGGAGGGTGATAGAGCGCACTATAGGTCTCCTGAAGGCTAGATTCCGTTGCCTCCATATCTCTGGGGTATCTCTGGCCTATGGCCCTGAGAAGGTGTGTGGAACAGTGGTGGCCTGCTGCATGTTGCATAACGTGGCTGTGAGGAAATCTATTCCGTTCTTGAAGGAGTAGGATGCTGTATATCCAGACCAGCTTCCTCTGAGAGGGGATGAGAGTGATGGTGATGATGAAGAGGGTAAAGATGTACACTCCAGGAACCAACTGATCCAACTATACTTCCATTGACTAAGAGGTACTGTTCGCTGCTGTTGTTGTCCGTACTGCTACTGTCGGTATGACTTATCCTCTATGGGGGTGTTGGGAATGTAGACATTTTCACTGTAATAAGATTTGCAAGTGCCATGTTACAACCCTGGCGGTCCGTGTTAAAGCGGCGGTAATATCTGCAACAGGCCGGCAGTAAACAAAATGGGATCATGACCATGGCGGAAACCGCCAACACATTCAGCTACTTCAACACTCCGACCGCCATGTTGGTAGCAACAAACACCGCAGCGGTAACCCCAAACAGCCAGGCTGAAGTCAATGTACCACCCACCCCATTACAACCCGCCCATCTGACAGCTTTTCTGGGGCAGTACCAATGCCATCAAAAGCACGGCGGAAACAGTACCCAGAAGGGGAACCACTCACTACTGGACACTCAAAGAAGAACCAGGACGCCATGGAACCTGAGCTGCAGGTCCTCCCCATGCTGGTCCACCTCCTTATCTACCAGGAGTACGAACGGCGGCGGCGATGACCATGGTAAGTACTGCACCTAGTACACAGGGGAGGGGGGGGAGGAAAAAGAGAGTGACACACACACGCAACACACAACACCCCCACCCTCACCCACAACACCATACACACAAACACATGCATCAACATTACATTTACACCCCGTAACCCCATAGAAGAACGCAAGGACAAAAGGAATAGAGTCAAATCAGTGATATTTTAGAAATAGTCAGATATATGTAATAATTTTAAAAACAGTATTTACAAAACTATACAATATGTATATAAGGCGGTACATTGTCCACTTAAGATGTCTGTGGGCCACTGGGCCAAAACTCATAGGCCAAGCCCACACTTGACTCCTGCCTCAATACAGAGAGAACACTGCAGGGGCATCAGGTCGAAAACACACAGGCATCTCAGGGGGATGGGGGGCACCTCAGCCGGACAATGGAATAAAGCAACTGCTCCTGGAGGGGGCTCCATGCCCACGTCCTGGGGAGTGCAAGGTTACAGTCTCTCAAGTGGGTGGTTTGCCCACTGCTTGGTCCTGGGGAGTGCAAAGCCACAGTCTCTCTAGTGGGTAGTTTGCCCACTGCTTGGTCCTGGGGAGTGCCAAGCCACAGTCTCTCTAGTGGGTGGTTTGCCCACTGCTTGGTCCTGGGGAGTGCAAGGCCACAGTCTCTCTAGTGGGTGGTTTGCCCACTGCTTGGTCCTGGGGAGTGCAAGGCCACAGTCTCTCTAGTGGGTGGTTTGCCCACTGCTTGGTCCTGGGGAGTGCAAAGCCACAGTCTCTCTAGTGGGTGGTTTGCCCACTGCTTGGTCCTGGGGAGTGCAAGGCCACAGGCTCTCAAGTGGATGCATATCTCCACTGGTTCTGGAGGGGGCTTTGTGCCCCGTCTGCTTCATCCTGCCAAGGATAGGGTCAGCGGATGCCTTCTTCCACTGGTTCTGGAGGGGGCTTTGTGCCCAGTGTGCTTCATCCTGCCAAGGATCGGGTGAGGGGATGCATATCTCCACTGGTTCTGGAGGGGGCTTTGTGCCCAGTGTGCTTCATCCTGCCAAGGATAGGGTGAGTGGATGTCTTATTCCACTGATTCCGGAGGGGGGTTTGTGCCCAGTGATGTAACACTTGGGGTGTGGCAGTTCACAGTCCCTCACCTGGGTGTCTGAGGCACGAGATTTGCAGGGACCAGGTTGCATGATAGTCCATGGAGGCAAGGCTAGACTCCATCCGGCGACGGCTACGGCTGCAAACTGGTGGTAGTGCCGGTGCTGGTGGGGCTGCTGCCAGTGGTGGAGGGAGGCTCCAGCCCTTCACCTGCAGCCTCTGATGGCTGCCAACTGGGGCTGCTGGTAGTGGTGCTACTGTCAGTGGTCCAAGTGGCAGTGCTTGCGGCGGTGCCAGCGGTGGTGCAGGTGGCGGTGATGGCCGTGGTGCAGGTGCTGGTGCTGCCAGTGGTGGAGGGAGGCTCCAGCCTTTCTCCTGCAGCCTCGGACAGCTGCCCACTGGGGCTGCTGCTGCTGCTGACAGTAGTGGTGCTTGCGGCGGTGCTAGTGGCAGGGCTTCTGGTAGTGCTAGCCGCGGTGCGGGTGGTGATGCTGGTGGTTCTGCTGGTAGCCTCCAGGCCTTCACCTGCAGCCTCGGACGACTGAAGTGCCTTGCCTGGTGTTTTGTGCCCCTTCCTCACCGTGGCAGATGGTGGTGTGACCTTGGGTCTGGCAGCTGGAGTCTTTCAGGTGGCCCTGCTGGGTGGTTGTGGCTCCTTCCCCTTGCTGGATGCTGTCCCCCTCTTCACCTTGCCAGGTGGCGGAATGGTTTTGGCCTTGGCAGGGGTTGGTGGCACACTGGCTGGGCTGATGGGTGCCCCTTTTGAGCTTCTAATAGCTGCAGGAACCACAGCGGATGTTGACTTGGTGGCTGAGGTGCTGGGCTGGGTTCTGGCCATCCTGGCCCGAGGGGAAGGACGGGGGGAAGGGAAGAGGTCAATGTTTGCCAGGAAAATCTTCTTAGGGACACTGGGGCAGGAAGAGGAAGAGGGAGAGGGTTTGGGAGTGGAGGAAGAGGGAGTGGTTGTAGGAGGTGTCTGTCTGCTGAATTTGGGTGCAGGTGGATGGGATGGATGCTGTTGTGAGGTGGATGGCTGTTTTGCTTGCGTTTGTGTACTTTCAGAGGGGGGATCACAGACACACTGGGAGAGGACACAGGGGACATGTGCATGGATGTGGGGGTGGTGACTGCCAGTGAGGGGTGTGTTGTGATGGGCGTGCTGGTGATGGAGGTAGTGGATGAGGATGTAGTGCATGCAGGTGTGAGTGGAGATGCTACTGGGAGGGAGGGGTACACAGTGGAGGCAGTGGATGTTGGTGTGTCTGCATGGGGATGGTGCTTGTGTGAGTGCCTGTGAGATGAAGGTGCTTGTGTTTGCCTGAGCCACTTTTGTGTGTTGATTTGGGTGAATGCTGGTCTCAAGGTGTTCTTGGGATAGGCTGGGGTTGAGGGGATTGGGACTGGGTAGAGGAAGTTGGAGGCTGGAGACAGGGACAATGGCTGCCATCAGTGCGGAGGCCAGAGCCTGAAATGCTCTCTGTTGGGCTGCCACGGCAGAGTGAATGCCGTCCAGGTATGCATTTGTTTGTCGCAAATGCCTCTCGACACCCTGGATGGCATTCAGAATGGCTGACTGCCCAACAGTGAGGGATCTCAAGAGGTCAATAGCCTCCTCACTGAGGGCTGACTGGGGCAGGGCCTGAGGTGCCTGGGACGAAGGAGATGCTTACCCTCCTGGGTGAGCGGGCACGGGAAACATGCTGAGGGGCTGCTGGGAGGGCGGTGCTGGGAGGAGGGGTGGCAGCTGTACCTGTTGTTGGGGTGGGCACAGAGGTGTCCCCCACAGCCAGGGAGCTTCATCGGTGGAGGAGTCGCTGTCTGTGGTGTCCCCTCCTGTCCTTGTCGTGGTGCTCCCCTCGCCCCCGTCCCACTGGTGCCCTCACCATGGGTGGATTCGGCCTCCAGGCCCATGTGGGATGCAGCTCCCTCAGTCGCCGGTGCCTCTGCTCCTCCGCCAGATGATGCTAATGCACACAAGGACAGGGTGACAAAACAAAAAGGGGGGGAGAGACAGAGGATACACTTGGTCAATGCCAGCAACACCACTACAGTTGGTGTACACAACACACAGGGAGCAGCCCCATGCACTAGACCATGCACCACCAGTTACTAAGATAGTCACCAGCCCATGGGATACAATGCCTAACACCATTAGCTGCACACCTGAAACCCACAGGACCCTGCCCAGTAGTAGATGCCCACTAACACTATAGGGCAGTGGTTCCCAATCTGTGCGCCGCGGCTCGCTGGTGCGCCATCAAAACTAGCCAGGGGCACCGCACACAGTTTGGGAACCACTGAGCTATTTATAGCCCTTGGGCCAGTTCGTACAAAATAAAACTACTCAGTTGTAGCAGCTCTTTTTTAATTTTGTCCTTGAGCGCCCTCTTGTGGTTAAACACAACTAAAGGGATTCTACATTTCACAATATTTAAACAGTTATGTTATAACTACATAAAAATGAGACCTGCCCATTTTACTAGGGTTACGTCAACCAATATTTTCCCCTTACTAAAAAACCCTATGCATGCTGTAATTAAACAACTGTTACATTTTTATTTTTTACAGTTATATATAGAATTACAATACCTTCATTGGCGTCATCCCAATTCTTTTCAGGGAGAAAAATGGATGTACTCCCTAGGCCAGGCTTACATCCCCCACCCGCCAACAAAAAGTAACATAATGGGGAGCCGCAGCCAGTGGCCAATAGATCAAGGGAGCCGTGGGTCGAAAATGTTTGGGAACCACTGCTATAGGGGTTGGAGTGCTTCAGAGCCTGCTCAACAAGGGACCTACCCTGCCATGTTTGCCCTGGCCTAGGGGCACCCACAGCCCACATCCCCCATCCAGGTAAAACTAAACACGCGCACAGTCATGATTCAGAATCTGTACTCACCCCCTTGTGGCTGCTGTGATGCCTTCAAGCGCCCATCCAACTCCTGACAGGCCACCACTAAGATGCGGAACATCAGGGGGATCAGGGTACGATGGGCACCCCTTCCTCGTTGGGAGGCCATCCCCAGCTGGGCCTCTGCCATCTTCCTTGCCCAGCGGCACAGGTCTCCCCACCGTTTGCGGCTGTGTGTGCTCTGCCTGTCAAAGACCCCCAGGGTCCGCACCTCCTTGGCGATGGCACGCCACATACCCTTTTTCTGATGGGCGCTGACCTGCATGGAAAAGACAGCAGAAAAGGGAATTAGTTAACCATCCAGACCGTCACAGTCATGGCCCACCAGATCCTTCCCATCACCTGAGGCACATACATTGACCACCACACAGGCAGCACTCGGGCCAGGACGCCTCAGCCCCTCCCCACATGTGGCTTACACACACAGCAATCCATACATTCAAGGCCCACGCATCATGCTCACAGTGTACTCATCTGTTTGTCTGGAGGACCGTAGAGTAACATGTACTGGGGTAGGTCCCCATCCACCAGTTTCTCCAACTCCTCCGCAGAGAAGGCAGGGGCCCTTTCCCCAGACACATGAGCCATTGTCTCTTCCAGACACAGGTCACAGCAGCACTTGCAGTGTAGGTCCTCTCCTGTTGAAGGTCAGGTAGCAAGTGAGTGAATGGATAGAAAATTGCGGTCACGTCTGCGGCGGTGCGTACCATCACCGCCGGTGTACATCACCATTGGCTCCTGGAACCCATAGGGCCCAATTATAACCAATGCGAAGTTGTGCAGCGGTCATCGACCGCCTACCGCAACAGCACATAACGCCAGCAGAATTACCTCGTTTGTACTTGTCCCTCCTCACAGGTCAGGCAGCCGCCATTTCAGAGGCCATGGCACCTAACTGCGTCACAGCAGACATTGGCACAGCAACTGACTGTCGGATTCACATACAGGTTCTGTAAAGGAAAAGATGCATCAATATTTCAATTGATGTGTGAATATGACCCTCTGCTCACTGTTTTCCTCCATAGGCTTCAACCGCTGAGGATGAATATGAGATGGTGACATCCTCCGGTGTACAGACCCCTGGAAGACCTTGCGACAATGGAGGACAGACACATTATACTAACATACAGACTTGATCGGGCCACATTACAAGAACTGTGTGCCCCATTGGAGCCAGACTTGATGTCAGCTATCCACCAGCCCACAAGTATCCCCCCTCTAGTGCAGGTCCTGGCAGTGCTCAATTTCCTGGCAAGTGGTTCCTTCCTAACAACAGTAGCCATGGCATCAGGGATGTCTCAGCCAATGTTCTCTAACATGTTACCAGAGTGTTGTCAGCTCTGATGAAACACATGCGCAGCTACATCGTATTCCCCCAGGTGGAGGATTTGGCCACAGTGAAAGCTGACTTTTATGCCCTGGGACATATCCCCAACATCATTGATGCCATTGATGGTACACATGTAGCATTTGTCCCCCCCGGAGAAATGAACAAGTGTTCGGGAATAGAAAAAGCTATCACTCTATGATTGTGCAGATGGTGTGTTTGGCGGACCAGTACATCTCCCATGTGAATGCCAAGTATCCTGGCTCTGTGCATGACGCCTTTATCTTGAGGAATAGCAGCATCCCTTATGTGATGGGCCTACTCTAGAGACACCGGGTGTGGCTAATAGGTGAGCCCAAGGTCCCCACCCAGTATAAGTAGGTGTCTGGGTATGGAGTTGTCCCTAAGGGTTAGTGTGTGTCTAACAGGTATCCCTCGCTATTTGCAGGTGACTCTGGTCACCCCAACCTCTCATGGCTACTGAGCCCAGTGAGGAATGCCAGGTCAAGGGCAGAGGAACGTTACAATGAAGCACATGGGCAAACAAGGAGGATAATTGAAAGAACCTTTGGTCTCCTGAAGGCCAGGGTCCAGTGCCTCCATCTGACAGGTGGATCCCTGTACTACTCACCCAAGAAGGTGTCCCAGATCATCGTTGCATGTTGCATGTTGCACAACCTGGCCTTGAGACGCCAGGTGCCTTTTCTGCAGGAGGATGAGCCTGGAGATGGTCTTGTAGCAGCGGTGGAGCCTGTGGACAGTGAGGAAGAGGAGTCAGAGGAAGAAGATGTGGACCACAGAAGTAATATAATATAGCAGTACTTCCAGTGA
Source organism: Pleurodeles waltl (assembly GCF_031143425.1). Taxonomy (NCBI): domain Eukaryota; kingdom Metazoa; phylum Chordata; class Amphibia; order Caudata; family Salamandridae; genus Pleurodeles; species Pleurodeles waltl. The sequence continues at coordinate 1,400,932,940 of NC_090447.1, read as the reverse complement.
CACACAGGTAAGACACTGTAACTTAACTTTACATTTCAGTTTTCTGTTGGACATTGTACATGGCAGCCTGATTTCCCTATGTCTATAGCCACTTACTGTACCCTTCGGCATCTCTATTTTCAGATCTCTGTGGCCCACTCTGGTATGCTTACTGCTGCCCACTAAAGGTCATACCAATGTATATATAACTGTACATATGACTTGCAATGTCTTCAGAATGTTGTACTAATACATATTTCAATCATTTGACAGACTCAACATTTGTATTTGTTCCATGGGCGTTTATATAAGTGCTCATACGTAGAGGGGGATGTTCAGTGGGCTGGGGTGAAGGTGGAGGAATGTCCAGTTAGAGTCCTGTCTCTTGGTATCACAGGTGCATTGTCCAATGGGGCATAGGAAGGGCAGTTCAAGGTGGACAGGGTGAGAGAGTGGGACAGAAGGGTGCCAATCAGGAGAGTCCTATTTCCTGGCGGGGGTCTTGGCAATGTTCTCTGGCTTCTGCCTGGATCGCAGGGACCGTTTGCAGGGTGGTTCTCCTTCTTCAGGGCTGGGGTGCTAGTGGCCTGTTGGTCCTGTGGCGGGGCTTCCTGTCCATTAGCGCCGGCGGGGGTGGAGGGTTGTTCTTCAGTGTGGCTAGTGTCAGGGGCCCGTTGTTGTGCCACTGCCTCCCTCATGGTCTTGCCCATGTCAGCCAGCACCCCTACAATGGTGACCAGGATGGTGTAGATGTTTTTGAAGTCCTCCCTGATCCCCAGGTACTGTCCCTCCTGCAGCTGCTGGGTCTCCTGCAACTTGTACAGTATCGGGCCCATGGTCTCCTGGGAATTGTGGTATGCTCCCAGGATGTTGGTGAGTGCCTCCTGGAGAGTCGGTTCCCTGGGCCTGTCCTTCCCCTGTTGCACAGCAGTCCTCCCAGTTTCCCTGTTGTCCTGTACCTCTGTCCCCTGAACCGTGTGCCCACTGCCACTGACCCCAGGTCCCTGATCGTCCTGTGTTTGTGGGGTTGCCTGGGGTCCCTGTAGTGGTGGACACACTGCTGATTGATGTGTCCTGGGGACAGTGGCATGGGCCCGCTGGGTGGGTGCTGTGCTGGTGTTTCCTGAGGGGTGAGGCTCTGTGGTGGGTTGGGACTATGGTAAGGTAACTGACTGTCCAGAGGTCCCTGATGGGCCAGGTTGGTCATCGTGATCCAGGCGTGCAGAGCTGCTGTCATCACTGTGGGCCTCCTCTGGTGGGGGGGACTGGAGGTTGCTGGCAACTCCTCTCCAGTGACTTTGAGTAGGGGTCCTATTGGGATGAAAATGCAGTGTTATTGTATCTGCGTGTGCCATCTTGTGCATAGGTGTGTTTCCCTGTATGGTTGGGATAGCCCTGTCAGCTTTGCCTTGTGTGTGTGGTGATTTTGTGGGCTAGGTGATTCTAATGGGCATGCTGGCGTGATGGGTGTCCATGGATTGGTGTTCCATGCAGGGCTTGGTTTTGGGATGGGGGTTGTGATAGTGGGGTATACGTGAGGTGGTGGAGTAATGGGGGTAGGGGTAGGAGTTTGTGTTGGCATGCAGATGGGGTGGGGGATACAGTAGTAAAGATGTGACTTACCAGAGTCCAGTCCTCCTGCTACTCCTGCAAGGCCCTCAGAATGCATTATTGCCAAGACTTGCTCCTCCCATGTTGTTAGTTGTGGGGGAGGAGGTGGGTGTCCACTGCCAGTCCTCTGTACAGCTACCTGGTGTCTTGCAACCACGGAATGCACCTTCCTCCGTAGGTCGTTCCACCTCTTCCTGATGTCATCCCTTGTTCTTGGATGCTGTCCCACGGCGTTAACCCTGTCCACGATTCTCTGCCATAGCTCCATCTTCCTAGCAATGGACATCTGCTGCACCTGTGATCCGAATAGCTGTGGCTCTACCCGGATGATTTCCTCCACCATGACCCTTAGCTCCTCCTCTGAAAACCTGGGGTGTCTTTGGGGTGTCATGGATGTGGTGTGAGTGATATGTGTGAGGATGTGTTGTGGTGTGTGGTGTGAGGTGCGTGGATGGTGTATGGGTGATGGTGCTCTGTGGCTCAAATTGAGTGGGTGCTCCTGGCTTGTGTCTCTCTCTGTTGGCAATCTTCTTTTCCATTGAAAGGGTTGTGGGGAATGTGGGTGTGTGTTTTATAGTGGTCTGAGTGTGTGGGTGTGGTGTGTCAGGTGTGTGTAGTTTGAATTGTCCAATGTGCTGTAGTTTTGTAAGTGTGGGTGTATTTTGAGCACGGCGGTGCGGTTGAAAGATCACTGCGGTGATTTGTGGGTCCTGATACTGGGGGTGTATTCCTGTTGGCATAACGGTGTGGGTTTTGCTACTGCCAATTTATCACTGACCTTTGGTCTGGCAGACTTGTGTGGGTGTCTGTATTGTGGCGGATTTCTCAGTGTGGGTCCTAATGCCCATAGCGGAATACCGCTGCGGTCACGGTATGTTGGCGGCCATCAGCATAGCGGTAGGCGGAATTTACCGCCAGAGTTGTAATGAGGGCCTTAGTCTTTTTTCTTAAGAGGGAAGCATACATTCTCGGTTGAAAACTTATACAAGACACTTCTAAAGTCTGAAAGCCACCTAAAGATGTTAGCCAAAGTAGCATTGCTAACTTCTTTGACAACGCCCTTATTGTTAAAGATTAATTTCTACCCCAGTAATTTAACTTATTTACAAAAAATTGACATCCCACAAAGAGGAATACTCTGCCACTGGTGGACTATCTACACTTCTAATAAGCCTCTCAACAAGGACATTTTGACCTACTGGAACTCCTTCCAAGAAAGCAAGACCTGCCGAAAATGCTGATCTGTAAAGGTTCATGGAACTATAAGACAAATCTCTCTTAAAACTTTCACTCACAAAATTAATAACCTGTACTACAGGGGCTCAAACAGAATCCAAATCCCTCTCAGAATACCAACAAATCCACTTCATCCAGGTCAACCTATATGCCTTTGATGTACCTGGTGCCAAAGAATCCTTTATGAGATTTGTAGCCTCTGAAGATGATCCTGGCATTTGCCAAACTTCCCTGAAATCCTCTAAGCCATGACCTGCAATTGCCTGCTCACCACTAACTTGTGGCACTGAACTATTATACTATGCTAAAGAGCCGGAATATAAGGCAACATCACTGGATCCTCGAGGAACAAATTAATCAAATACACAAAACATGCCTGTGTCTGCCAAAACGGGGCAACTATCGCCACATATGCTTTTTCGCTCCTCACTTTCCACAACACCAGTGGAATCATTGAAAATGGTGGGAACAAATAATTGACCACCTTCAAGACTGCAGAAAAGCATCCACTCCTTTCACCTCCGGACCCAGTCTCCAGCTGTAAAAAAACAGCATCTAAGCATTAAACCTGGTTGCAAAAAATCCACTTTGAATGTACCCTACATCCTCTCTAAATTCCAAAAAACACCCTTGTTCAACATCCAAACACTCAAATCCTTTAAAAAACCTCAGATTCCAGTCTGCCACCACAATTTTTACCCCGGAAAGTGTTCGGCCTATACAACAATTCTCCTCTCGAGACAAAACTCCCAAAATTCTCTTGCTTCCCCCAACTTGTTCACAAATTGTCATCCTTGATCAAAATTTAAATGTTCACTTGATCTTTTGGCAGACGTTTTATTGCATAAGAACCTGCCAAGAGTTCTAAGCAATTCATACGCGAACTTCTCTCTGCCTTGACCATTACCCCCCTGTTGACACCAAGCCACATCTTGCTCCCCGACCTTCCAAACCGGTGTCTGACTCCATCCCTATCTCTGGTAAAGCTCCAAAGATATATGTCCCATTCTAGGCTCCCATCTCCAACTACATGATTTAATTCAACCTCCTGTAGGTACCTTCAACCCATTGTTAGCTGATACGCCTTCAATCACTGCAATGCCCTGCAATGAAGGGAAGCTGGAACAATAGCCTAAATTGAGGCTGATAATGACCCTAAAAGTGTCACTAATTGGCATAATTGCACTCTCCCCATTGTTCACAGACACTTAATTTATCTGCCTCATCTTGTCCATCTGTAACCTCAAGACAAAATCCAAGGTCTGTATCCAAAAACCTAAAAATGTCAAATCCTGCCTCTGAACTAAACAAGATTTCTCCCTGTTTACCACAATTCCAACGCCGTCAGAATTCAGACTGCCAATCCCAGTGTTCTCTTCTGTTTGTTCCTTTGAAATTGCCATGAATAAGATGTCATCCAGGTAAGCAAGTAAACAAACACCTCTCAATCTCAAGTAGCCCACAACTGGTCTCATCACCTTTGTGAAAGACCAAGGAGCTGACATCAGTCCAAATAGGAGACATGTAAACCTCCAAATTGTCCCTGCCAACTTAATTGAAGATAGTCTGTGTTCTCCAGACACATTGGAATGGTTAGGTAAGCATCCTTCGGATCCAACCTTGTTAGCCAATCGTTCCTCCACAACATATACCTTAATAAATGGATACACTCAATCTTGAAATGCCTTTAAGCTATCCAATCGTTCAAATCCCTGTGATTTATACAATGACTCTGCCTTTTGTTTTTTGTTTTCACCAAGAAGATATTGCCCAAAACACCATTTGCATTGTCCTCCATCATCTCTTTTGTGAAAACAAGCCTTAATTTCTTTGTCCACCAAAATCTCTGCACTCAACTTCAGTACCCAAGGTGCTTAATTCTGTATGGGCTGCGACACAAACTCCATTGTGTAACCTTAACTGTTTCTAAAATCCATGAATCTCCTTCCATTCCTCTACAAAATGAGCTAGTCTACCTCCCAACTTTGCAGGAATAGAAATAGGGTCTAAACATACCTTGTGATCCTTTGGCTCTTCTTTTTTAATGGGTAAATCAAGCCCTGCTTTGTTGGGGGAAATACCAAGCAATCCCAGCAGTCCAAAAGAGGGTCTGTAGCTTTGTGCAAATTATGGATATGTAATACCTTGCCCTTGTCTGGAGAATCAACCCTGTATTCTTCCAGCTGCAGAAAAATCCTTATCACCAAAGACTTTCTTACTACATTGAGTACTGAATTAGAAGTTCCCACATAATGGTACATATCTTTAACAAAATCCTCTCCAAAAAGTATGTGGTTACAGGAAGCACCTCCTTTAAACAAGTAATAGTATATGCTATAAAGAGTTGATGTTTGCTGCACATATACCGCAAGCCATCTTCCCTAGAACAGAGAGAGGGGCTCGGGATAGGGCCTTAGTTAGATTCTTAGGCTTCCTAGGTCTGTTCTGTATTAATGGGCGCTTGGAAACAGACCTCCCAGCAATGCAGACTTTCCGAATAGGCACCCAGGGTTGCCCTATTGACTATGCCTTCGTAAACGCCTGGCACTTCAGTGAAGTGACAAACTTTGAAGCCGTGCACCTAGAGGGTAGTGACCACTGGCCCCTACAGCCAACACTCAGGAAAGGGAAAAATGACACAAAAAAAAGAGAAAGAGTGGTGGCACTGCAGGTGGGGTACCCACGTCATTTAACTACCCGAATCATAGAAATTAGCTAAAAAGTATTTAATGAGCTGATCATAAATTATAGAGATCTTAAAGTAGAGGAGGATAATAACTATATTTTTAAGATATGATAGGGCAATTGAACAAGTAGTAGATTGTTTAAAGGTAGAAATAAAAAGAAAAAATAAAGCTGAGGGCCAAATCAGAAGGGACAAGAAGAATACCTGGTATAATCAAGAGTGTAGGATCCAGAAGCTGAAGATACGGAAATTGGAAAGAGAATTTAGGAAAAAGCGCACCAAGGGAATAGAACAGAAGTTAGGCTTGGCTAAGCAAGACTATAAGAAAATTCTGAGGAAGAGGAAACATGAATATATAAATACAAATTGGGAAGAAATGTTAGATGTGATAGAAAACTGCAATTTCAGGATATTCTGGCAATTGGTTAAGGAGGGGAAGCTACGGGGCATATGAGGTGTTTAGTTGGAGAAGAAGATTGGAATAAGCATCTGTAAAAACTATATGGAGAGAAGGATATGGGAGCAGAACAAGGCAATAACATTGAGGTAGGTGGGGCCCTAAGATCATCTTACTCCCTGCAAAAGATAAAAGACGTAATTACGGCTCTTAAGTTAACTAAAGCAGCAGGCCCATTAAACAGCAATAATAATAAAAAATAATAGCGTGTGGTGGGCAGAACTTTTTTATGTCACCTTTCATAAAATCCTGGACTCTGGCTGTATCTCGGAGAATTGGAAAGGTGCAATATTAGGGCCAATCCACAAAAAAGATGACCAAACACATCCAAAGAATTATCGCCTAGTTAGCTTGTTGGACGTGGGTGAAAAAATCTTCGCAAAGTTATTACTGGGGCAAATGAAAGCATGGGTATCGTCAAATAATTTGATCCCTGTAGAGCAAGGGGGCTTTAAAGAAGGCCACTCGACAATAGATCATTTAGTCTGTGGGCACTAGCAAAAAAAAAATCAATAGAGGTACGAGGATGCCCGTTCTGTTGCTTTGTAGACTTCCGTGCCACTTTTGATCTGGTGGACCGAAATTTGTTTATGTTGAAGCGGCTTGGGTTGATGCCGACTTACTTTTCTTCCTTCAGGGACTACACTCACAAAACTGGGCCGAGGTTATCTTGGATACTGAAGGAGCTCTTTCTAAGAAGATACCTATAAAGAATGGATTGCAACAAGGATCTGTCCTGGCCCCGCTATTGTTTTCTATATTTTTGTTTGATTTGCCAGGGGTAGTGAAAGCAGTTAAAGGCCTTTCCCCAAAATGGATGGCACTCATATCTCCTGTTTACTATATGCTGACGATTTGGTGATAGTTGATATGACAGAACTGGGGCTCCAAAGAAAATTAGATACCTTTCACATTTATTGTCAAAATAAAAAACTTATAGTAAATTTGGACAAATCGAAAATAATGGTGTTAGGGAAAAGAAAGAAGGAGTTCTCCTGGTCCCTGGGAGCTGATGAAATAGAAGTAGTTGATAAATATAAATATCTAGGAATATGGTTTGATTCTAAACTAATATGGAAAGAGCATATTGAGACGTTAAAAACCATGGCAGTAACAGCGGCCGGGGGTTTAAAACAATTTAGTCTAAAGTATCGAGGTCCATCCCTCCACCCTGTACTTTCTGCCTTTAATGCTATGGTGCGCCCTTAATTTCAATATGGGGTGGAAATTCTATCTCTTGCTGGGAATCTGAATTGGGATGCAGAAGAAAGCAGATGTGTAAAACAATTGCTCTCGCTCCCCCCACAAGTATGATTCAGGCAATAAGGGTAGAATGCCAAATCACGGAGTGGAGCTATCAAGGAATACGAGCAGGATTGAAATATTGGCTGAGTCTGTCTGATGTGGTGATTCCCAAAATTGCAAGATTATGTAAAAGGGAAATACAGGCAAGTGAGCTGAACTGGGCAGCCCAAGTGAGAGGACGGCTAGAAAAGATCTGTGCCTCTCTAGGCTTAGCGCCTACACTGTGGTTGATAACAGGGCTAGAGAAACAGATCTAAGGTATCTGGAGGAGAAGATATCCACCCAGTTTATGTTGCATAGCTGGAGAAATGAAGAAAATATCCCTATATAGAATCTCTACCGAACCCAAAATTAAGGGATGCACTGTTAAAATTTAGGGTTGGCCTAAACCCTTGCTATATGGATCGAAAAATAAAAATGATAATTAGAGATGAATTGGGCTTATGTACTTGTGGCTTAAAACAAAAATGTAGTGCCCAACACATTTTATTGGACTTCCAATGGTTTTTAGATGCACGCAAGAAGTTTCTAAAGCCAATTTTACTGGAATATAATATTATTAATCAGGTTCAAGCTCTTAACTTTTTGGTAGATATGAGATTTTTAAATGTGACTTGTGCCTTAGGGGTTTTAGACAAGGATATGATGTAGCATTGCATGAATTGGTAGGTCGGGTTATGAAAATATTTTTAAATATCTTAATATTTAATCTTGAATGTGATATTGTAAGTAGAGATGGAAAAAGGAACCTGGACTAAATCCCGCTATTATTATTTGCTGAAGATGTTATGTATTGGAGTTAGAAGGGTGAAGGTTTCCTCAGTGTATCCTCAATGCTAGGCTCTAAAGAGAAGCACTGTCACTTTAGTAAGAGTTGTTCCCTATTATTAAATAGTAGAATCTTTATAGGATTGATCTTGGGCTAGGGCGTATGTTGTACTGAAGATGGGGATTACAATTATGAATTGCTAGGAATTTCTTGTGTTAAATTGCTTGCTTTCATTTTAAAACTGTAAATATTTGAAAATTAATTTAGGATCTTGAATGAATTTGATCTCAGAATTATTTTTATCGAAGTGCATTGTCTCACTGTCACAGTCTTGTGCATTGTATTTCTTTTATGTTCTTTTATGGCCGAAGAGCAGAAATGAAGTAAAAATGACTGACTGACTGACTAAGTCAAAGGAAAGATTTGACCTGGTGAAGCTACCAAAAGTAGCTAACCAGCGAGAAGACTTCACTTTGTTTTCTCACTTTAACCAGTGGCTTCAGCTGGACCAAGTTCAATGCCTATCCAACCTCATGAAGACTTCTTCCGATAGAGCCTGAAGCCTTGCCCTGTTGCTTTTCTGTTTGCGTTGTAATTTTGTTATTATTGAGGATAGCAATAAAGATAAATTGTAATACAGCATCAATAAGCAAGAATTAAGGCCAAAAAAAAAAAAGACAAAGGCTAACAAATAAGGGTTCTTGCATATTATGGTCCGAAAATCACAGGAGCGTCGACTCAGAAGAGACTGAATAAACAAGACGTATGCATGATCAACGGAATCTTCGAACGGTGACAGAAAAAGAAAAATAGAAAAAAAGGTTCTGCTTTCCTGCTCTTATCTCATAACCGAGCTTACAGAACCTCTCTGGAATGCACTTCTGAGTTTAAAGAAGGCATTTATTGTTATTATTACTTCACCACGAGGTTCCTGAGAGACAAAATTAGTAGACAGGAAGCACACGTTCAAAAGTAGTCGCAGCAATGAAAGCAAAATATATCAAAGTCCTTCTCAGTTGCAATGTACACAGCAAATACATGTGATTATATTATAGCATAACTTCAAAGCAAAGCATAAAAGTCAAAATTCATCACCCTAGGGCAAGGCTGTAGGGCCTATAACTCAGCTTCATCTTTCTGGGGCTTCAAGTTGATGACTCCATTCAACTGCAAGAAAGAGATTTTCTACCCAAACGGGAGACAGGCAACTGACGCCTAGTTCCTGTCTGAAGTCAAAGCAGATTCAATCTAACCCTGCTGTAGTCCAGAATCATCCTTAAAAGCAAACTCAGTGTGAGAACCGAAGAAACTTGGAGTGGCCAGTTCTCCCGAGCCTCACTCGTTCTCAGACTGTATTGAGAGGTAAACACAAAATCTACGTGCTCTTATCAGCTAAGGTCTGGTGTGAAAAACACAGCTTGGTCTATCATGTGGAAAAGCACAGCTTGGAAAAACACAGCTCATCTGCAATGTCTCAACTGCAATGTCTAACCCCACGTTAAAGCCAATAGGCAGCTAACCTAAATATCAAATGTAATGTCTAATGCCATGTCAAAGCCAATAGGCAGCTAGCCTAAATACCAAATGTAATGTCTAATGCCATGTTAAAGCCAATAGGCAGCTAAACTGAATACAAAATGTAATAGCTAATGCCATGTTAAAGCCAATAGGCAACTGACCTGAATACAGAATGTAATGGCTAACTCCATGTTAAAGCCAATAGGCAGCTAAACTGAATACAGCATGTAATGTGCTACTGGTGAACATTGAGCAACTAATATGCGCAATGTTGAAACACAAAGTCATTGGTCAAACACAATTAATAGCATCACATTCCACCCTATTACCAATGAATTTTCGTTTACATACCTCTTATTTCAAACAAAAACAAAAACAAAAACAGCAACACAATTTTTTTTATAAGCAAATCAGATTTGAATGATAAAAGCAATCACTGTAAAGCACTGGAAGTGGATTAACATATTGACCTCATAACCTTTCACATCAGATACATCTACACAGAAAAGACTGAAACTTATATACTCTGATTGTGATAATAACTGATTGATCAGTGTCTCTAAAATAGCAATTTGATGTAGCATGAGTTCTACTCATGTAAAGGTACACGGATCACCTGAAAGGTTTTCTGGAATGTAAGCGAAAGTCAGAGTTCCAAACGAAAAAACACAGACAGTTAACTGATAAGGTTGCTTAGTTCCAGTGGAAGAATGTAATCAAACAAGTTGAACTTGAACTGAAGGCGCCAGTTGTGCGAAATGGATCCATGGGGTTGGTACTTTACTCAATAAGGTTCAGGTTGGGGGTTCGGTCCCTCCCCCGACCCCACACGCACACCCCCGAAGGGAGACGACACAGCACACTCATGGTCAGTGGCGAAACGTGGTAGGATCTGCAAAAGAAAAAAGTATGACTTTTCTTGCAAATAACATTTGTCATCTGAAGTGTGCCCTTCCTCTTCCTTTCCCTGTTTTATAATCAGCAGGACATTTTTGGGGCCCTTTGTTATGATTTCTGCAGGTTCTGGAGGGTCATCTGGGGATTCAACCCAAACCTTAGCACTGAGGTTTTTATCTGCTGCACCACAGCTTCCCTTTCCTTGCACTGTCAGAAGGGCTGGGGCAGACTCCTTCTTTACCAAACCTCCATTCATTGCATTTTCGACAAGTTGGGCCATTCTGTCTCCAACTTGTATGAATGAATCAGATTATTTTCTAGTTATCAGCATAATTTTGATTTCTCCTTGGTAATCTGCAGCAATCACTCCCCCTAAAGCCTGATCAATTTGCCATATCTGTCCTGGTAACTTTCCTCTCTCCAACTGATCTTTGACTGTTTGTGGGACAGATTGCTCTTGTGCGTGCGTGTTGTGCTCTTGTGCCATTTTTTATCAAATCTAGGGGAATGTGCACCTCTCTCATCTCTGCCCACCTGTAAGTGGCTTTTTCTCCCAGATGTCCACATTTCTGGTGCACCCACTTAGCCATCCCCACTAAGTCAGAATTCTGGGTGGACACTTCTCGCTCTGAATTTTTCTCTTTAACATCTGCAAGGAAATTGAACCAGTTATGTACAAGCCATGTTTAAAACCAAACGGCTAAACCATTGGCAGTGAACCAAGAATCAGTGTAACAATGCACATCTCAAGCAGCTCTTGCTTTAAAGTCTGACACACATTGTACAACACTGTTCCTTCTCCTGTGCTAGACAACAACTCTTCAGTCAATGACTCATTAGTCAAACAAACATGCTTTTTATCCTCAGGGGACACGAATTCAAATGGTGCACTCAATTTCATTAGTGACTCTTTTACCTGTGGTACTCCCTGCACCCTCTCCACATCCTGAAAAGGGACTTGTGAAACTTGTTCATGTAGGGCTGCAGTGACTCTAGCCCTGTCTTGCATGTACCAGATCCAGTGTATGATACTAGCCTCCTGTGCCTGTCCTAAACTGTGAGAATTAGGTGAATTCATCACCCACTGCATGCTTGATATTCCATTTTTCAGAATTACATTATTCAAAAGCTTACTCCAAAGTTCCAGGGGCACTCTTGTCCTCCCCTGTTCCTGATTTATATGTAAATCAGTGCTTCCCTCTTGCACTGCGCAGAAACCTAAAGTCTGAATTATTTCATTTGCCAAATCAGAAGCTGTAGGAGGCTGGACTGGCTTGTAGTGAGTACCAAGGGGTACTTGCACCTTGCACCAGGCCCAGTTATCCCTTATTAGTGTATAGGGTGTCTAGCAGCTTAGGCTGATAGATAATGGTAGCTTAGCAGAGCAGCTTAGGCTGAACTAGGAGACGTGTGAAGCTACTACAGTACCACTTAGTGTCATATGCACAATATCATAAGAAAACACAATACACAGTTATACTAAAAATAAAGGTACTTTATTTTTATGACAATATGCCAAAGTATCTTAGAGTGTACCCTCAGTGAGAGGATAGGAAATATACACAAGATATATATACACAATAGCAAAAATATGCAGTATAGTCTTAGAAAACAGTGCAAACAATGTATAGTTACAATAGGATGCAATGGGGAAACATAGGGATAGGGGCAACACAAACCATATACTCCAAAAGTGGAATGCGAACCACGAATGCACCCCAAACCTATGTGACCTTGTAGAGGGTCGCTGGGGCTATTAGAAAATAGTGAGAGTTAGAAAAATAACCCTCCCCAAGACCCTGAAAAGTGAGTGCAAAGTGCACTAAAGTTCCCCTAAGGACAAAGTAGTCGTGTTAGAGGAATAATGCAGGAAAGACACAAACCAGCAATGCAACAACTGTGGATTTCCAATCTAGGGTACCTGTGGAACAAGGGGACCAAGTCCAAAAGTCCCAAGCAAGTCGGAGATGGGCAGATGCCCAGGAAATGCCAGCTGCGGGTGCAAAGAAGCTTCGACTGGACAGAAGAAGCTGAGGTTTCTGCAGGAACGAAAAGGGCTAGAGACTTCCCCTTTGGTGGACGGATCCCTCTCGCCGTGGAGAGTCGTGCAGAAGTGTTTTCCCGCTGAAAGAACGCCAACAAGCCTTGCTAGCTGCAAATCGTGTGTTTGGCGTTTTTGGACGCTGCTGGGGCCCAGGAGGGACCAGGAGGTCGCAAATTGGACCTGAAGAGAGAGGGGACGTCGAGCAAGACAACGAGCCCTCACTGAAGCAGGTAGCACCCGGAGAAGTGCCAGAAACAGGCACTACGAGGATGCGTGAAACGGTGCTCGCCGAAGTTGCACAAAGGAGTCCCACGTCGCCGGAGACCAACTTAGAAAGTCGTGCAATGCAGGTTAGAGTGCCGTGGACCCAGGCTTGGCTGTGCACAAAGGATTTCCGCCGGAAGTGCACAGGGGCCGGAGTAGCTGCAAAGTCGCGGTTCCCAGCAATGCAGCCCAGCGAGGTGAGGCAAGGACTTACCTCCACCAAACTTGGACTGAAGAGTCACTGGACTGTGGGGGTCACTTGGACAGAGTCGCTGGATTCGAGGGACCTCGCTCGTCGTGCTGAGAGGAGACCCAAGGGACCGGTAATGCAGCTTTTTGGTGCCTGCGGTTGCAGGGGGAAGATTCCGTCGACCCACAGGAGATTTCTTCGGAGCTTCTGGTGCAGAGAGGAGGCAGACTACCCCCACAGCATGCACAAGCAGGAAAACAGTCGAGAAGGCGGCAGGATCAGCGTTACAGAGTTGCAGTAGTCGTCTTTGCTACTATGTTGCAGGTTTGCAGGCTTCCAGCGCGGTCAGCAGTCGATTCCTTATCAGAAGGTGAAGAGAGAGATGCAGAGGAACTCGGATGAGCTCTTGCATTCGTTATCTAAAGTTTCCCCAGAGACCCTAAATAGCCAGAAAAGAGGGTTTGGCTACCTAGGAGAGAGGATAGGCTACTAACACCTGAAGGAGCCTATCAGCAGGAGTCTCTGACGTCACCTGGTGGCACTGGCCACTCAGAGCAGTCCAGTGTGCCAGCACCACCTCTGTTTCCAAGATGGCAGAGGTCTGGAGCACACTGGAGGAGCTCTGGACACCGCCCAGGGGAGGTGCAGGTCAGGGGAGTGGTCACTCCCCTTTCCTTTGTCCAGTTTCGCGCCAGAGCAGGGGCTAAGGGGTCCCTGAACCGGTGTAGACTGGCTTATGCAGAATTGGGCACCTCTGTGCCCAACAAAGCATTTCCAGAGGCTGGGGGAGGCTACTCCTCCCCTGCCTTCACACCATTTTCCAAAGGGAGAGGGTGTCACACCCTCTCTCAGAGGAAGTTCTTTGTTCTGCCATCCTGGGCCAGGCCTGGCTGGACCCCAGGAGGGCAGCTGACTGTCTGAGGGGTTGGCAGCAGCAGCAGCTGCAGTGAAACCCCAGGAAGGGCAGTTTGGCAGTACCAGGGTCTGTGCTACAGACCACTGGGATCATGGGATTGTGCCAACTATGCCAGGATGGTATAGAGGGGGCAATTCCATGATCATAGACATGTTACATGGCCATATTCGGAGTTACCATGGTGAAGCTACATATAGGTAGTGACCTATATGTAGTGCACGCGTGTAATGGTGTCCCCGCACTCACAAAGTTCAGGGAATTGGCTCTGAACAATGTGGGGGCACCTTGGCTAGTGCCAGGGTGCCCTCACACTAAGTAACTTTGCACCTAACTTTTACCAGGTAAAGGTTAGACATATAGGTGACTTATAAGTTACTTAAGTGCAGTGTAAAATGGCTGTGAAATAACGTGGACGTTATTTCACTCAGGCTGCAGTGGCAGGCCTGTGTAAGAATTGTCAGAGCTCCCTATGGGTGGCAAAAGAAATGCTGCAGCCCATAGGGATCTCCTGGAACCCCAATACCCTGGGTACCTCAGTACCATATACTAGGGAATTATAAGGGTGTTCCAGTAAGCCAATGTGAATTGGTAAAATTGGTCACTAGCCTGTTAGTGACAATTTAAAAGTAATGAGAGAGCATAACCACTGAGGTTCTGGTTAGCAGAGCCTCAGTGAGACAGTTAGGCACCACACAGGGAACATACACATGCACACCTATGAGCACTGGGGCCCTGTGTGACAGGGTCCCAGTGACACATACATATAGGCCACAAACCTATGAGCACTGGGGTCCTGACCAGCAGGATCCCAGTGACACATAACAACCATACTGAAAACATGGTGTTTTCACTATGAGCACTGAGGCCTGGCTATCAGGATCCCAGTGAGACAGTGAAAACAGTGACAAACACCCTGACATACACTCACAAACAGGCCAAAAGTGGGGGTAACAAGGCCAGAAAGAGGCTACCTTCTCACAGAAGCGCGCAGCTGCTCATGTTTTTTCCTAGATACTTTATACCAAGGTGTTAAGATTTCACTCAGATGAGGGCTATACTGTTTCCAAAAATCAAACAAGCTCATGAAACTCGGTGTCTCTTGCTTAGTGCAAATAGTCACATTTTGCAACAGTACTTCTGCCTTGTCCGAATTAATTTTACTTTGCAAAAGCGGCACATTCCCAGCTCTGTTCTCAGTGTTA
Source organism: Pleurodeles waltl (assembly GCF_031143425.1). Taxonomy (NCBI): domain Eukaryota; kingdom Metazoa; phylum Chordata; class Amphibia; order Caudata; family Salamandridae; genus Pleurodeles; species Pleurodeles waltl. The sequence goes on along the minus strand of NC_090447.1, from coordinate 1,400,917,866 downwards.
TCTGTTAAGGAATGCTTTTCAACTGCCAAAAACTATGGGGTGTTTTGCTCTATGCTCTGCTCACACGGACGCTCAGACTGGCTCACAGCTGTCTTAACCCCCTCATTACTGGAATGAGAAAAGCCAGATTCTTCTAAAACAGCAGTTTTATAGATTTCAGCATTATCTTGCATAAAAGTGTTCTGGCTAATTTGCTCACGTAACTTCTTATTTTCATGTTCTAACTGCCTACATCTCTCCTGCATTTTTCTGTAAGCAGATAAAAGTATCCAAACCCTTCTGTCAACAACAAAAGGAACATCATTTCTATCAAAAGGCACATTTTCTAAATATGCTTTATCACAGCACTCATCCCAAGACTCACACAGTCCTGATAAACAAGAAAACATGTTTCTCACAGCACCATAAGGCAGTTTAACTTCACATGCATTTTCAAACATGGTCTGCCGTGCTTCTTTAATTCTCTAAAAAACAAAAAACAATTACACTTTTAAATCGCGCTCTTCCAAATTCCAATTCGACTCCCAAAACTGCTGACTCCACCAAAATGTTCTGCTTTCCTGCTCTTATCTCATAACCAAGCTTACAGAACCTCTCTCAAATGCACTTCGGAGTTTAAAGAAGACATTTATTGTTATTATTACTTCACCACGAGGTTCCTGAGAGACAACATTTTAGACTGGAAGCACATGTTCAAAAGTAGTTGCAGCAATGAAAGCAAAATATATCAAAGTACTTCTCAGTTGCAATGTACACAGCAAATACATGTGATTATATTATAGCATAACTTCAAAGCAAAGCATAAAAGTCTAAATTCATCACCGTAGGGCAAGGCTGTAGGGCCTATGACCCAGCTTCATCTTTCTGGGGCTTCAAGTTGATGACTTCGTTCAACTGCAAGAAAGAGATTTTCTACCCAAAGGGAGACAGGCAACTGACGCCTAGTTCCTGTCTGAAGTCAAAGCAGATTCAATCTAACCCTGTTGTAGTCCAGAGTCATCCTTAAAAGCAAACTCAGTGTGAGAACCGAAGAAACTTGGAGAGTGGCCAATTCTCCCGAGTCTCACTCGTTCTCAGACTGGATTGAGAGGTAAACACAAAATCTACGTGCTCTTATCAGCTAAGGTCTGGTGTGAAAAACACAGCTTGGTCTATCATGTGGAAAAACACAGCTTGGAAAAACACAGCTCATCTGCAGTGTCTCAACTGCAATGTCTAACCCCATGTTAAAGCCAATAGGCAGCTAACCTAAATATCAAATGTAATGTCTAATGTCATGTCAAAGCCAATAGGCAGCTAAACTGAATACAGAATTTAATGTCTAATGCCATGTCAAAGCCAATAGGCAGCTAACCTAAATACCAAATGTAATGTCTAATGCCATGTCAAAGCCAATAGGCAGCTAAACTGAATACAAAATGTAATGGCTAATGCCATGTTAAAGCCAATAGGCAACTGACCTGAATACAGAATGTAATGGCTAACTCCATGTTAAAGCCAATAGGCTGCTAAACTGAATACAACATGTAATGTGCTTCTGGTGAACATTGCGCAACTAATATGCGCAATGGTGAAACACAAAGTCATTGGTCAAACACAATTAATAGCATCACATGGGGCGATCAGCGATAGTAAGTGAAAAGGCCAACGCTGAAGGGAGAAGAGGGGGTGAAGGGGGGTTAAGCAGTGGATGCCGGCCTTGGAGCAATATGCTGTCAGAGAGGTTATAGACCAGCATGTTTGGGCAATATTCCGAGGATTGACATGGACAAAGGTTCTGTAGAACTGTCACAAACGTAATCCGTCCTGCAGCAGAGTCTATTGGGCAGGGCAGGTGTGAAGGCAGGGGAAAGCAGCACCTTGGCGTTCAAACGATTCTAAAAGGAAGAACTATGAAGATATTTATGGGGAAAAGGTGGGATATCTCCAGGTTATGCAGGGCTTGTCGAGAAACGGAAGAAAAAGGAAAGGGGAAGGGGGGGAAATGAAGGCAGAGGCGAGAAAGAGAAACAGAAAGAAAGGGGGAAAACGGGGGGGACTGGTGTCGAAAGAAGAAAGATAATAAAATAAAATAAAATAAATGTATAAGGGGAGGGGAGTAGAGAGAGCAGGTGGGCAATTGCGGTGTCTCCAGGGAAAGGGCGTTGATTTGGGGGGGTGTGGAAAGGAGAAAGGAGGGGGGCAGGTGTGGGGGGAGGGGGACGGAGAGGGAATGAGAGGTGTGGAAAATTAACCGAGGGTCGGTAATGGCGCGACGATGCGTCCGAGACGTCCAAAAGGAAGGGGGCCCATACCTGAGCAAAGATGGCAGCCTGACCCTTAAGATTATAAATGACCCCATGTCTGCAGGTAAGCTATTATGGAAGAGGGCCGCAGCCCCCATCCGCTAATGTCGGGGTGTTGACGCATGCACTGCTGGAGTTGCAACTATCTCCACTCTTGTGCAGGATGGAGGCGGAATTCCTCCTGCAAACTGGTGAAGGGTTTGAGCCTACGGTTCTCCAGCACCTGGACTAGGCGGATAAGACCGGTTTCCCTCCATTGCGGCCAGTTAAGAGCGTTCAACCTATGCGCAGGCTACCATTGTGGCACAAGGGGGCCTGGGCATGGAGAAAGGGGTGAACTCCCAGAAGGTGGTGGGCCCTCTGCCATGCTACACTTGTCGGCTTCAGAATATGGTTCAGATCGTTAGAGGGTGCGGAAGTTGTGCGGTAGAGGCCCTCAAGGCCTCCTTTGTGGGAAAGCAATTCTCTCTCTATGGATATCCACTGCGGTGATTCTGCGGGGTCGGACAGGGCAGCGGCCAATGGTGACAGGCGGAGGGCTAAGGCTCCACCAGGGGGAGCCCAATTCCGCCATGTGAACTGCGTGCCATTAGCTTGGCCAGTGCTAGTCGTGGGCGCAGAGAGCCCCACAGAAGGGACCTGATTGCTGCGTCCACCGATCTCAACGTGGAGAGGGGTATCTGGAGGGGCAGAAGCCCCAGAACATAGGTGAAGCACGGCACCATGACCATCCATACCGCCTGTAGCATGCCCCACATGGAGAGGCCTAGCTGGGCCCATTTGTCAAAGTCAAGTTTCATGCATGCAATGAGGGGATCCAGGTTGTCTGCCGCCATACGTTCTAGGCCACGGTTGATTAAGACCCCCAAAAAGTTAAGGTGCTTTGGGGTCCAAGGAAATGGGAAGCCCAGGAGCACTGATTTCGTCATCCCCCGTGAAAGGGGGAGGGCCTCGCTCTTGTCCCAATTCACCTGATAACCAGAGAGGGGAGCAAAGTAATCAATAATCACCAGGAGGGCAGGCAGGGAGCATTCAAGGTCAGTTAGTGTGAGCAGGACATCATCAACATACAGATAGAGTTTAGAGGTGGTGCCGCCCGGCAAAGGGAGGCCCGCTATCCTGGGGGAAGCTCGGAGGGCAGCTGCCAGCAGGTTCAACGCCAGCAGAAACAAAGGGGGGGATAGAGGGCACCCCTGCCGGGTTCCTCTACAGATAGGAAAAGGATCCGACAGGAAGCCCCCGCAGTTGACCCATGCAGTAGGATGGTCATATAGCAGACGGACTTTGGAAATAAATTGGTCACCCAATCCGAATTTCGTCAATGTTGCAAATAAGTATGGTCATTCTATGCAGTCAAACACCTTTTCAGCATCAAGGGACAGTGCCAGCGCGACCTATGGCATGGTCCGAGCGCCCCAAAGGGCGTGACAAAGGGTACGGAGATGGTTTCTTGAGTTACGGCCTGGCACAAAACCTACCTGCGTCTAGTGTATGAGAGACGGTATGACCTTGCGCATGCAATTCACCAGGACACTGGCCAATATCTTAATATCGCTGTTCAGGAGGGATATGGGAATGTAACTGCAGAGAGTGCCGGACGGATTTTGGTTTAACAGCAAGTATGGAGATCGCACCCAAAGAGTCCATCTGACACGCCTCAGTTAGCGCCCCATGTAGGACATCTAGCGTTTCTTCTCCCGCTCACTTGTAGAATTCCACAGGGAATCCATCTTCTACGGGCAACTTATGATATGGGAGATCGGAAACAACCTGTATAAGTTCCTGTCAGGTGACGTCTTCCTCCAGCAATTCTCGGCCCTCGTCTGAGAGTGAGGGCAAAGTAATGTTGTTGAGAAAAGCCTCTATCTGGGCAGGAGAGGACTGCGATTCTGGGGCGTAGAGGCGATGGTAAAAGGTTGCAAATTCATCTACTATCTCTTGCAGGTGTGTGAGAGTCTCCACTGTATGGGCCTTGATGGCTGGTATAGCTAGGGTCCCGCTCTCTGGCGGAGCTGTGCTGCCAACAAGAGTCCAGCCTTCTCCCCTTGTTCATAATGTCGTCCTTGTAGGCGTTGCAGCGCATATTTGGCCTGAGAAGTAAAGAGTTCGTTCAAAGCCATTCGGGCTCTCTCCAGTTCCCTAAGGGTGGAGAGGGAGGGGTGACCCGTGTATTGTTGTGTCAAGGGTTCAATGTCAGTTTCTAAGGTTGACTGTCGCGCCTTCCTGTCCTTGTCCATGCATCATGTGGCCCCGTATTGTTGCCTTGGCTGCTGCCCAGGTAACCCTCCTGGATGCCACTGAGCTGAGGTTGTCCCGGACGTAGGTGGGTGCGTGTGCTTGCAGTTGCGCCTTCCCTTGAAGGGTTCGGTAGCTGAGAACAGCAAATTACCATGGCTTGCGGCCTGGGGACACCAGACCCAGCTGTATGGCTAAAAGGATCGGGGAGTGGTCTGACAAACCTCCACCCAATATGCGAGCGTATTGCATGTGGGCCACAAGACTATGTGAGATAAGAAAATAGTCCAATCGGGATTGCGTACCACCATGGACCGGGGATAAAAAGGTATATTCCCTATCAGCCTGGTGTTTCAGTCTCCAGAAGTCTACCAGGCCGTTGTCCTGCATTACGTCAGACTGCAAGGCCCTGTCTCCGTTATTAGTGATGTCAAGAGGTCCAGTCCTGTCTAGTATTGTGTTTCTAGTCAGATTCCAGTCTCCATTAATTATGTACCGGGCAGCCCCAATCTCCGTCAAGAGGCGGTTGGTGCGTAGGAAAAGCTGCCTTTTTGAACTGATTGGGGCGTAGACGGAGCCCACACAGAGTGAAGAGCCTCCTAGTTTCAGTGTGGCAAACACATATTGTCTCTCTGGGTCGGCCCATGATTTGGTGACTGTGAGGTAGGCTTTTCTGCAACAGAATCGCAACACCGCACTTTCGCAGAGCGTTGCTTCCCTTCGTCTTGTGGGGAGGGACTACAGCTGGACAGCGCTGTCCCCACCTAGTCCCGTCGTAGCTTGTCAGATTCGAGCCTGGTCAGGTGTGTTTCTTGGAGGAGAGCCACATCCGCCCGCTTGGTGTTGAGGTACGAGAGTATTTTCGTTTAATTAAATGGGTGAGGCCATTAACGTTCCAAGAGACAACCCATAGCGGGATGGGTGAGGTGGGCGAGTGTCCGGCCATGAGGAAAGGCGGCAAGGGTGGATGATGTGGAGAAGTGGGATAGATAAACAGGGGAGAAGGGGGTGAATGGAGTCCTATGAGATAAAAGACTGAAAGGATTATGAGTGGGGGGGAGCGCAGGAGGGGCAGAGATGGAGGAAGGAGAGGGACGAAATATAAAGAGACACCAGGGCGGAGAGGAATAAGAAGGTGAGATACAGAAAGCGAGAGTAGAAAAGGAGGGAGGGGGGAAGGAGAAAGAGTGGGTGTGGGAGAAGAGTGATGAAAAAGGCGAATCTAAGACAAACAAAAAGCAAGGATAACAAAGCTAATCCCAGCTCGGGAAGAGAAGATAGCGAAGAGGATAAGAAAGGGAAGGGGGGAGAAAGGAAGAAAAGTTTGGAGCAAAACAAGAGCCCCAGAAATCCTAAACGTTAATCTGTGGGTCTATGCCTGAACCCAGAGAGCCCAGGCGCAAGGTCACTGGGACCACGGCCGGGGGAGGGGCCTCTGCCCAGTGCCGCGAACGTCCTATGGTCAGGGAGCCAAAGTCCTCCAGAATGATAACACCCGACAGGGACCGGACAACGCAGCGCAGTGCAGCGCGATGGGAGAGCTAGCCTGCCGAGGGACACCACAGCGGGCACAGCAGACCTCCCCAAGGAGGAATGGAGGGATGGGTACTGAAAGCCGCTATGGTGTCATTCTCGCTGCGTGCACATCGGGGGGAAGGGGAGAAGAGGGGAAGGAAACGGAGCAGAGCGCGGGCAGAGAAAGGGGGCAAAAGAGATACAAAACTTGACCATATAGATATCTCAACAATACCACTAAAAAAGAACCAGAAGTGACAAACGATGGATCAATTGTCATTCTAATAGAAGCTAACAAATTAACTGTGGGGCTACCAGGTTCAGAAAGTACGCAATGCCCATTGTGCCAACAGTCCCAACGGGGACTGGATAGTCCTATGAACCTATTCAGTACCCCTATTACACCTGTAGTAGAGCATTGCTGTATAATAATAACAAAACAACCAACGTTATGCAGTAATATAGATCGGTACTCGGCCAGCCAGTGGATCGGTGAGGGGTCTGCCGTCCCAAGTCCGGAGGGGGCCAGGGTTGCCAGGCTTTCAACTTCTTGCAGCCCAGTAGGAAATAGTGAGTTCAAGTGGGTTCCGCAGGGGTGTTCAAGGGGGAACGAGACTTATCTCTGTCCGCCACCTGTGTGTGGAGCACCACCGCATGCAGCACCTGCCCTCTGTCACCTTGGCTGTTCATGAGTCTCTCCAAGTCTCGTCCCCTGGGATGGGAGACAGTAGGGTGGTGGTCAAACCCTGACCCTCATGGGGCAAGGTCTTGAAGCAAAGCATTCTGGTCTGCAACCGTTGGGTCCCTAGGTGGGTTCGGGGTTGAAGTGTCCATGGGCAGCAGGCCATCCAGAAAAGAGCGTAGGTCCTCCGGGTCATAGAAGTCTTTAGACATACCATTTTTCATAATCCACGTTCTCGCCGGTTCGAACAGGCCATACTTCACCTCCATCTGGCGTAACCTGGGTCGGAGAGCCAGGAATGCCTTTCGATGCTCACTGGTTTCATTAGAGAAGTCCACTAACATTCGCATCTCCTATCTGTCCATCTTACAGGGACCATGTGTGCGTGCTCTCTGTATGAGTTGGCGGGCTTGCGCATGGTGAAGGAGGCAGGCTATGATCGGTCGGGGACGGGTTGCCGCGTCGAGTCTCCTAGGGCCCAGCCTGTGTGCTCTTTGTAACTCCAGGGGAGTGTCGAAGGTTAAGGCAGTGAGTTTTGGTATCGTCTCCCGCAAGAACGCATGAATGTCCTCACCCTCAATATTTTGGGGAAACACTAGGAATCTGACGCTGTCCCTTCGGCTCCTGTCTTCTAAATCTGTCATCTTGCTGAGAAGAAACAGGATTTCTTGGTTTCTATCCCGGGAGGAAGCGACTTGGGCCTTTACCGTTGTCACCCATTGCTCCAGCCCCAGCACGCAGGACTGGAAGCCTACAATATCTAGACGTATGGATTTAGTTTCTGCAGTCAATGAGACCATTGCACTGTCCATCCCCTCCAGCCTGCGACCCACCTCCGAAATTACCTGGAGGATACGATCCATGGTGGATTCCTGGGCAGAGTCTGCCATTGCGTGGTGTCGGGTGGATGGCAGTGCCGCTGGGGTAGGGGGTGGCACCTTCGAATTGAGTAAGGTCTCAGAAAAGGGCAGCTGTCTCGCCAGTTTGCCTGAGTTCTTAGTTGACGACCTGCCGCCTGGCATCTCTGGCCTTGCCGCAGAGCGTAGTAGCGGTGTTGCGAGAAACTAGGGGTCCCAGCAGTCCTCTCTTGAGGTTAGAATCGGTCAAACTCTGCGTGTCAGGATGGAGGGGGGGAGAGGTGGGAGAGTCTCGGCCTTCTCAGCAGTGTGACCGGTGGGCAGCACAGCCCAAGCAAAGCCCGCGGCACAGCTCGTGCCCCAGGAGAGGAAGAGGGTCGCAGCCCGGAGGCAGTTAGGCGTTCGTCCACTGCAGAGGAGGCGTGACGGCAAAGGGGGGGGAACCTCAGTCTCTGTGCTCAGGGGCGTGGGCACCCATCAGGTGGAGATCACTGGTTGTTGCCCAACATGTCGTGGGTCGATTCCTGGCAGTTGTTGTTGTGGCTCCCCTCCGCGCCCGGTACTCTCAGTGGGGGGGAGAAGCGGGGGCCCGGCCGACGTGCGCTGCCCCAGCAGCATGATGTAGGGCCTCCAAGGACGCCAGCGAGCCTCCGAGATATCCGTACAGCAAGTGGGAGGGGGGCTAGGGACTGTTAGGTAGCTGGGGTCCTGTGTCACCACAGTGTCACTGTAGTAAGCCTGTCAGACTACAACTGAGTTTGCCCAGAGAGAGTATAAGGTCCAGGGAGCGGTCTTGGATGGGATGCCGCTCCGGCTGTGGCAGCGGCTTCCATCCTGCACCCTTCTTCACTGCGTCCGGCTCCGGTAGAGTCTGCTCTGTCTAGGGCTCCCGGTCATCTCAGGCGCAAAGTAATGTGTGGGGGCACCACTCTCAGCAAGCGTGCAGATCCCGGATGGGCAGGTCACCCATCGTTGAAAAGTGTCCATGGTGCTCATCCGCCATCTCTCCCCCTCATCCCCAGCGTTGTCGACATGGCCTCTGTTGGTCTATGGGTCCTCGCTGCAGTAGAAGGGGCCCTCCAGCAGGGGGTGGGGGGGCAGGGTGAGTACAGGGAGGGGAAGGCGGCACCCCCGGCAGAGGGGCGACTCACCTCTAAGCCCCCGGTGCAGGGTGGGTCCGCTGATGGTGCCCGGCGCCAGCCCCGCTCCAGTTGCTCCAAGGGCAGCGCCAGGCTAGATCCGGTAGGCGGTCATCGTGGAAGCCCGTGGGCTCGGCCCCCACAACCAGCCGCATACGAGTGGCAGTTCAATGAACTGGCAAGGGGAGGATGGGGGTGCCACAGGTGGGCCGACGCTAAATAGTGCCCGTTCTGGTCCGGCCTCACCCGGGGGGCGGTGCCGGGCCTGCAGAGTACAGGAGGCCACAGGCCGCAGCTCCACCGTAGGCCGCACTCCTGCGGAACCAGTTCACCCAGGGCCGCAAGTCTGCGTTGCCCCCGGAAATCGCCTCTGCATCCTCCAGTCACCCTTACAAAGTTGGAAAAGGGGCTCCGTGCCACTGCAGCGTCCTCGTCCCTGGCCTGAGCCCCACCGCCTCGCAGAGCACTCGTTTCAAGTGCCCATCTTCTTCTGTGGCCAGACCACGCCCCCAGCCTGACGCTTTTCAACGTCTACATGGCCCCGTTCATTAAGATCGTCAAACAGCACGAGCTAAACATAGTCTCCTATGCCGACGATATCCAACTGATCCTCTCCCTGTCTGAGGACTCTGCCCAAGCCAAGAGGAATTTCCACAACTGGATGAGAGCAGTCGCCGCTTGGATGGAGGCCAGCTGCCTCAATCTCAACTTGGACAAGACAGAGATCCTCGTGATCGGTTCTTTGTGGCCTACCACTCTGGGTAACACCCCCGCCCCCACTGACCATGCGCGCAACCTGGGCTTCATCCTGGACTCCACTCTACCAATGACTCATCAAGTTACCACAGTCTCATCATCAAGCTTCCACACCCCCTGTCGCCTGCTGAAGGTTATTAAATGGATTCCCCCCCCGACATGAGGAAGACAGTCACCCATGCACTAAACACCAGGAAACTGGACTACGGCAACACACTCTACACCAGCATTACCAAGAATCTTCAATCGAGACTACAACGAGTCCAGAATGTAGCAGTCAGACTCATCCTGGACATCCCCCGACACAACCGAATCTCCTCCTACCTCAGAGACCTACACTGGCTCCCAGTCAACAAGCGCATCACATACAAACCCCTGATCCACACCTTCAAGGCACTGCACAACACAGGACCAGCATACCTCAACCTCCGCCTCACCTTCTACGTACCCAACAGACGCCTCTGTTCCTCTCAGCTTGCCCTTGCAGCCATCCCAAGATCCGGAAAAGTACAGCATGAGGAAGATACTTCTCCTACCTAGCAGCCCGAACATGGAACACACTTCATCTCAGGCAGACCTCATCAGTGAAGGAGTTCAGGAAGGACCTCAAGACCTGGCTCTTCGACTGAGCAGCATGCCTACATTCAGCGCTTTGAGACCCTATGGGTGATTAGCCCCGCTTTACAAATCCTGATTAATTGATTGATTGATTGACACTAGAGAAGGGGGGGGGGAGCTGACCCATACACTCATGTGAAGGTTGTCCTAGTGCAGAGGTTTGGGATAACACTTGTGAAACACTGAAAGAAGTTTCTGGGACATATACAGTGCTTCACAAGAATCCTGAGTGGGTCTTGTAGATGTGGCAGTGAAAGTACTGGAGGTCTGGGTGAAAGGCAATAGAGGTCAATACTTATGATGGGCTATATAATTTGATCATGAAGGAGCACATCGTGAGTTATTGTCATTCAGAGTCAAACCAACATCAAATGGAATTCTAGGCAAACAAGGCAGCTTGGAAAGACAGCTGACATGTGGATGTCAACTAGGGTGCCTAAATGAGATTAAAAAAAGGAGGCGTCACCATATTGCCCCCCAAAGTCTAACCAGGAAGAGAAATCCAGTGCCTTTCCTAAAACCAAGTGGGTGGGTGACAGGAAATTTGTGGTCGGAGTTGGCCCAAGGGAGACCAGGGATGAAGTGAAGCCACCTTAGTGCCCGTGGGTGGGGTTGATGTTAAAGCCCTGGCATCTCTCAGCATGGTGATGTGCAAAGGCCAATCATCAACGGGACCAAGGTAGAGGCTCTGAGGATACAGAAGCCAGCATGACCTCAGAGGTGGACTGCCTGGTTTCCCAAGAGTACATTATTTCTTATGTTCTCCATAGGGTAGTAAGTGCTGAGGTGAGATTCCACCCCATAGCAATGATCACCTTTGAGTAGAGAGGGGTTTCTGCAGACGCGGCTCGCAGGAGGAAAAAGGGGCAGCACTGCGCATGGAGAGGGGGGTGGGAAAAAAAAAATCATGTAATAATAAAAATAATAAAACTTACCTTTTTTCCGATCCGCGTCACCGTACCGCTCCGGCTTGCATTTGCAGGCACAGGCTCCCAGCCTGCTGTGGCCAATCCTGACAAAGGGCGCTCCCAGGCAAATTGAAAGTCTGTGCCTGCTCTCTCCAGCTCAGCAACCAAGTGCTAGGCTGGAGAGAGCCCTGTGCGCATGTGTGTTTGGCCACCCCTTTTATAGTAAAAACATAATAAACAGAGTTTATTATGTTTTTACTATAATGGTTTTGCAGCTGCTGCTGGTGGAGGCGACCCTCCTCTGCCATAGTGGAGGAGCTGCCCCTAGGTTTCTGGCCTTAAGAAGGTAGATGTGAGCCCTGCAATACAAGGGCAGTGTATCTTGGGAAACTACATAGAAACCTCTGCTTAGGTGGATGGGGAAAGGAGGACCCATGCTGAAATATTGGTTCTGCCTGAGTGAGTTTGTGTTGCCACAAGGGTCCAAACAGCCCACAAGAGAAGTCAAAGAAGCCTGGAGTCTGGAACAATGGCCCTGGTTTCTGCAATTAAGGGGCACGGGAAGTCCAACTCAAAGCTTCCCACAGCCCAGAAGGAGTCTGACTCTCAAGGGGCACATCTAGAACCTAAAAGGGAAGAGGATCCTATCTCGATAGGCCCAAAGACATTTTAAGGCATGGGCAAAGTGGGCCCTGACCCAGGGCCTGAGTCTTTTAGGGGCCCCCCGATACACCCAGTTCTGTTCTGCTGAGTCTTGCCCTGATAACCTTGAACAATCCTTAAACAGAAATAGTATGTTTATATTACATGAAACATCCATTAAAAAAGTTTCTTTTAGTTCTAAACAGGACATCAGATATGAAAAATGGGAGGGTGTCAAAGAGATTATTTTCCTTAGCATTAGTGAGCAGCTTGTGTGTCACAATATTGAAAACACATTACTATCCGTGAATATTAGATGCAAACACATCCAGAATTTGGGTGGCTGTACATATGCACTGTCAGGGATCTGGCCAAAGAGGGCGGGATAAAGCTGAAACTGGATCATAAATTCAAAAATGTTCCAAACAGGGCCCCCAAAATTTGAGTGGCCCAGGGCCCCCAGAATCCTTAAGATGACCCTGGTTAGGCCTGATAGATCTCTCTGAATTAGACGGGGCAGAAGGACCCTCCAGGGAGGAAATCTGAACTTTTGAAGACCTTCATGGCCAGGCTGAGGTTCAAGAACATTTGAATACCAATGGAACCCATCGGATCTACTGAGAAGAGGGAGTCATGTACACTGAGGTTAGGGACCCAAAACCTGACACAACCAGAAGATTGGCAGACCCCAGCATTACTGGGCAATCTTCATAAACTTGGACTGTGATATCCACGCGGCTTGTTATTTTGGGGCGAATTAAAATGTGAGAAAGGTTGGTCAACCACTTTTGCTGGCCCCAGTTCTCGAGACGTTTATAGAGTTCTGTAGCTCCTGCACCATCTGGTCAAATTGGTGGCAAGACAGGAGGGCAACCCAATGTTCCCAGATACCACTGCCCAGGGTGGAGACAACTTTTAAGAGGGTCAGACCGTTAGACCCTAAGATAGTCTCAGGGAACAGGTCCATCTTAGTGGTGGTGGACCATGCCACTAAGTAACATGTAGCCATATCTCTGAGGACGATAACTGCACCCGTAGTGGCCAGGGCTCTCCAGGACAAATGGACTGGGACCTAAATTGTACTGGAGAAGATGGGGGAGGTCAACTACTTTGTTGACCTTGGCATCCCATAAGGGTGATCCATGTTAACCACCTGAAGTCCTACTTTGAATGGGCAGACATGAGGATGTTGATGTCACTGATCGAGGAGAAAAGGAGGAAAGTTAATATCTCTCATACTTCCTAGTCCACAATGCAGAAGATGGCTCAGTGGCAGTGGCCATCCTCTTCCATACACTGATGGAGAAGCAGCAGAGACTGTGTTGGGAAATGTTGGGTCAGTTTGCTGGACTGTTCTCCCTGACACAGTGGTGTGTTCATGACACTGGTGATGGTGACAGCTTACCTGTCAGAAATAAAATGTACAGGTTGACAAAGTAAAGGTCAGCATCCAGGAGGACATTACCAATATTTTGTCCATTGGGGGTGATTGAGCCCCCAAGTAGTTACTGGGCCAGCCTGATGGTGCTGATACCTTGGCCACCCTATAAGTGTGGACCCCAGAATGGCATTTAGAAAGGACTCAATGCCGTCACCAAGACTGACCCACAACCAATCCCCAGAGCTGATGAGCTCATTGGTTGGTTGGGGCCTGCCTAGTAGACAACTACATTTGATTTAACCTATAGGTACTGTCAGATTGCCCTGACTGAGCGAGTTAAGGAGGAATCGACATTCTCAGCTACTGAAAATTGCAATTTCGGTAATTCCCTTTGAATTGAAGCATACCCCTACCACCTTAAAGAGATTGGCCAACTGGGTACATGCTGGTGCTGGAGACTTTTAGTGCAACATATCTGGGTGACATTTCTGTCTCTAACTCTACCTGGCAGGAACAACTGGCCCTCCTAAGAGAAGTGCTTCAGTCCCTACATGAGGCAGAATTAGCTGCCCATGCCAGATAGAGCAGGGATCTGTAGTGTACATGGGCCACTTAGTTGGTGGGGGACATGTGCAGCCTCCCCAGCCCAAGACCCAAACTATGAAGGCTCAGAGCCTCTCAAAAAGGCAGATGTAGGGCAGAGCTTTCCTGGGTCTGACATGGGAATACAGGAGGTTTGTCAAGGAGTACGGCACCATTGTGGCCACTTCCAACAGAGCTGACATCTAAAAAGCAGTCCAAAAAGGTCACATGGACTGAAGAGTGTCAAAAGGCTTCAGCACTCTGAAGGAAGCGTTGTGCCCTGAACTAGCCCTCAAGGGGCCTAATTTCAGCAAAGAGTGTGTAGCTCAAATAGAAGACACAGAACATGGTATGGTGGCAGTCTTATAATACCTGAATGATGAGGATTAGAATAATAGCATCTTCTTTATCATCAGACAGCTACCTCCTTGAGAGCAGCGTTGAAGACCCATAGAGAGAGAAAGGCCTTTGCTATGGTTTTTGACTGAAGATAAAGAGACCCTACTTGTTTGGGTCTCAATTCAGAGTTCGAACCAAGCACAGACCTCTCCGGTGGCTCATGCAGATCAGAGGAGAGAACACCAAACTGTTGAGGTGGTCCATTTCCCTACAAGGTATGGGCTTTACAGTGGAGGGGAGCACAGACCTGAAACTGGAACAGGTGTTTTTATCCTAAATCTCCCTCCCAGCAGTAGACTGCCTAATTCCCTCCTCCCCAATCTTGCCATGCCTAACCTTTGATGTTAATATTCATACAGAGTCAGAGCTGGCTGAAAGTGGTCCTTTTGAAGGTATTTCTCCTGACCAATTATGGACCATGGCAGTGCTACCAAAATGTACCACATAGAAGACCTTTACAAAATGATGGTTAATATGCAAAAGGAGTTATCAGCTGCACGTCTAAAAGAGCATCTGTAGCTAGCCAAGTAGGTCACTTGCAGAATAGAACAAAGCCCCCAACACCTTCAGGAACTCCTGGTTGAGAGTTACCTTCTAGTACAGCCAGGGCAGAACGTCTCCCATACCAACTGCTGTTTCAGTTATGGTCCAACTCCAGTCCCCTTAGTGGTACCAGGTTTCACAGGGGATCCCACCTGCTGATGTGTAAGTGTTTTAAAACATGGTCAGTTGTATTTCATGGCCAAGACAATGTCATTCCCAGATGCACAATCTAGCTTGGCTTTGCTTGTTTCATATGTGCCAGCGCATGTGGCATTTTGGGTATTCCCTCTGGTTAGTTTCAATGATCCAATCCTCTATAACTGGAATTAATTAAAAATAAAAATAAAAAAGTTTCAAAAGATTTTTGATTCAAGGACTAACACAAAATCAGCCAGCAGAGCTATTTGAGTTTAGACAAGCAAACACAGATTTAGGGCCAGATGTATCAACTGATGCGAATTGCTAAATTTGACCATTTGCGAATGCAAATTTGCCTTGCCGGGTGTATGAAAGGCATTCGCAGTCTAATTTTAGGGAATTGCAAAATAAAATTGCGACCCCAAATTGTCAATTGCAAATTGCGTTTTGCAGATAGGTAATCGCAAAATCAATTACTGAACCATTCACAAGTTGCGAATAGTCGCAAAATGAGGATTTTGCATGTGCAATTTACCACCAACTCAAATCAGGTGGTAATCAGGTGCAATCTATAAAAACACGCCCAGAGTGCATCAGCATTTCTCATAGTTGCTGCGCAGTACATCATGGGGAGAAGGATGAGGGTCCTGGCACGTTTGCAGAGAAGGAGGAGGAGACAGGAGCCCATTCTCAGAACGTGCATTACAATGTTTGATCGGACTTGGGAGGAAATCTGTGAGAAGAATAGATTACGTTCTGACATGATTTTAGATTTAATAGATTAACTTCACCCACAACTGCAGCCACACACTCACAGGACCAATTCAATTCCCACCCATGTGCAGATGTTATTGTCCCTGAACCTCTTAGCCTCAGGAAGCTACCAGGGTGTAATAGCTGCAGCAGGATGTGTCCCCCAAAGTGTGCTATGACACTTTTTTAATGCATTCCTGGATGGAATGCTGATGAAAATCAATGATCACATCAGATTCCCCAAGGATTTGCATCTCCCTAAATTAAAATTCTACCAGTTAGCCCAATTCCCACAAGCCATTGGCTGCATTGATGGGACACATGCTGCAATATGTCCACCATCTGTAAATGAGTACATCTTCAGAAACACAAAATGTAGCCATTCATTAAGTATCCAATTGATATGCAATGCCTCAAATAGTATAACTGATCTAGTAGCCAGATTCCCTGCTAGTACACAATTCCTTTATTTTTCGCCATAGTGAAATCTACACACGGCTACTCGGTAGTGAGTTGGGAGAAGAATATTTACTAGGTAAATCTAATTGAAACTGTGTAGCATATAGTACAGATGCAGTAACTGATGACAATTAATAATTATTTGCTCTTGTCATTGTAGGAGATAGTGCATATGTTGTGCGCTCATTCATCCTCACACCATATTTGAACCCAGTCCACTTCAAGCGAGCACCGTTACAATGCAGCAAATAAAAGCACATAAAACATGATAGAGAGGACCTTTGGCCTTTCAAGAGTCACTTCAGATGTCTACACAAGAGCGGGGAGCACTACAGTACAGTCCTGAAACCAGCCGCAAAATCGTGGCTACATGTGCCATGTTGCATAAAATAACAACATCAAGAGGCATACACCACTGGCCCTGCCAGAGCCAGATGATGATGATGAACCATTTCCACTCTGTCAATCTGCAGATGGATCAAAGGCAGCAGAAGGCAGCACAAAAACATGCTGCAATAATGTGCAATCATTGTTAATGTAAATGGATGATGAGACTAAGCATTTCATTATCCTGCTGCAATTTTCAAATTTATTACCTTAATATCAGGTTAAATGTGCTATCATCCAAAATATGTTTTCAAAATGCACAATTTGCGCTAAATCAAGTGTGTCACCACAGACTTTACAAATGTTATGTAATGTCCCGCAACGACAACCAAAACTGCATGTCCGTATCACTTTTTCCTTCTGCGCACTCCACTAGGCTGTTTAGTGGGCTCTACACTATGTCTTGGTGAAGCCTCTGCAGCTGCACTGTGTCAAGAAGTACGACGTCTATTTTCCATCACAGGCTCGGGGCAGTAACACTACTGAGGCTGGAGAGCTCCTCACTATCCCCTCCACCTAAGTCACTGTGTCCTGCAATCCAAGCGGTCTGCATGCAAACCTTGAGCAACGTCTCCACTACAATGTGTCATCTCCACTTGCATGGTCACAGCAACAATAATGCTGTAGCATTTGTCAGACGATGAGCAGATCTTGTCCAACCTGCCCATTGTTGATGATGCCTACGGTGAAGGACATGGTCCTGCTGCTTTATTGTGCACAGTTCCTTGATGGCAGTTGTCAACTCCTTGATATTGTCTGTGGTGTTTTTTGCCCTTTCTCCACTGTTTTGTTCAGCTGCTTGATACCATCTTTGATGTCAAACATGTAGTTATTCAGTGACATCAAATGTCTTTGCATTGACCTCATGTGCTTGCATTGTAGGTGCTGCACCTTTAACATTGATGCCTCTAGACCCCCAAATACAGCAGCAGTCACCTTCCTCTGATGGACATCTGACAGCCACTCTACGCCTGATGACGGGATTGTATTGGTGCTGCACAAGGGACTGATGTCTGTGGGAGGGACTAGCATCAGATGGTGGTGTACAGTGGCGATGTCTGTTCGGATCTCATCAGCCTTTACACTGAAATCAGGAAACGGAGACACTGTTGTCCACCATCTGGTTGATGCAGGTATTGTAGGTGGAGGAGTACAAGGTTTTCAGTCTCCGACAGTGGCTAACTCTCCTCTGTGTCAACAATTTCAGTTCCTCCAGCATGTGGTGCAGGGCTTTCTGTGACATTCATAGAAAATAGTTTAGTTCAATGTATGTACTTGCGTGTCTCAGTTTATATTAATTAATTACACTAACACTTTTTTCCTAACATGGTGTTTCTACATGTCATTTCCTATATCAATGTAGGTAGGGCTTTACAGTGCAACATTATTTGACATGTGTACACTGTTGTAGTTAAAACTGCTACTCCTGTAAAGTTTTGGTTGGTTGCATCTAAAATGTGGCCTGGAGTGTATTTTGATAAGTGTAAATGTGATTTCCTAATTAGATTACTTTTAATATTAAACGTTTTTGAGTTACAAATTGTACATCTTACCTTTGCTGGTACTGGTTGTGGCTGATGTGTCAATGTTTGTGACCCCAACAATGGCTTCTGGCTGCAAAGTTGCCTTTACCATTTCCTTCAGAGGAGTGGATGGCCCTGTGCCAGTTTGCTTTGCTTTGGCAAGCCTGCTTGCAACCTTCTCCTTGGCCCGTGTCCGTAGTTCGTACCAGCTCTTGTGAATTTCCTCAACCAAGCACTGCCTGATACCCATTGTGCTGATCTTGGCCTGAATGTTCTGCCACATTTTACATTTTTCACTCTGGAACCTGCAGAAAGCTCTTGCCAAACAGCTTTTCCTGGCTTTTGACACACTCCTCTGTGAGCACCTCCAGTTCTTGCTCACTGAATTTTAATTTTTTTTTGCGCTCTCCATCCTTTTGCCATTGTCATCAGTGGCTATGATGTTTTTGGTTAGCCAACACTTTACAAATACTATTCCACACCTTATTCTCAACACCTGCTTAGAGGTTGAACAAATTTGAGTGGATCTGTTTGTGGTCATCTTCTCTGGGGCTACAGGCAATTTCATTGATAAAACTTATTTCCCTCTTAGGAGTCCCTTATGTGGAAAGAAAGGAAGCTCAGTTTCAGGTAATATCAAAAGTCGGATTTCTCTCTTTCCCAGCCTACCAGAAACAGTTTATTAAAATCTGTGACAAGGATTATGCATTAGCAGGGGAAAACCGCCTAAACAATGACAGCGGAACAACAAGGTGCGTTGTCCATGAAAGCGGAACAGCGCTTTCGTGAACAACGACTCTGTTTTTCTCTGCCTTAACCACACATGTCGTGAACAACGTACATGCGTGGTTAAGGCAGAGGAAAAGAGATTCAGGATCGGGAGAGTACGCGGTGAGGTAAGTGGGGCTGGGGTAGAGTTGGGTGGTAGTTTTAGGAGCCGGGGTAGTTTTAGTGTTTAAGGGCAGAGTGGGGAGTCGGGGAAGTTGTAATTGTTTAGGGGCTGGGTGGGGGGTTGGGGTAATTTTAGGTTTCAATGGTGGGGGTTGGAGGTCGGGGTAGTTTTAGGGGCGGGGGTGAGGGGAATTGGGGTAGTTTAAGTTTTAGGGGTGGTTTTAGGGGCAGGGGCGGGGGGGTCGAGGTAGTTTTACGGGTGGGGTAATTTTAGTTGTTAGGGGTGGGTGGGGTAGTTTTAGGGGCAGGGTGGGGGTTGGGGTAGTTTAGGTTTTAGGGGCAGAGTGGTTTGGGGTAATTTTAGGTTTTAGGGGCAGGGTGGGGTGTTGCAGTAGTTTTAGGGATGGGGTGGGGTAATTTTAGGTTTTAGGGGCAGGGGTTCGGGGTAGTTTTAGGGGTGGGGTGGGTGGTTGGGGAGGTTTAAGTTTTAGAAGCGGGGTGAGGGGTTAGGGTAGTTTAAGTTTTAAGGGCGGGGTGGGGGGTCGGGTAGTTTTAGGTTTTGGGGGCGGGGTGGGGAGGCCGCAGTAGTTTTAGGGGTGGGGGTCACAGCAGTTTTAGGGGCAGGGGTTGGGGGTCGGGGTAATTTTAGTTTTTAGGTGTGGGGGTCAGGGTAGTTTAACTTTTAGGGGTTGGGGGCCGCTGTAGTTTTAGGGGCAGGGTGGTAGGGTCGGGCTAATTTTAGTTTTTAGGCGTGGGGTGTTGGGGTAGTTTTAGAGGTGGGGTGGGGTGTTGCAGTAGTTTTAGGGACAGGGTGGGGGTAGGGGTAATTTTAGGTTTTAGGGGCAGGGGTTTGGGATAGTTTTAGGGGTGGGGTGGGTGGTTGGGGAGGTTTAAGTTTTAGGAGCGGGGTGAGGGGTTGGGGTAGTTTAAGTTTTATGGGCGGGGTGGGAGGTCGGGTGGTTTTAGGTTTTGGGGGCGGGGTGGGGAGGCCGCAGTAGTTTTAGGGGTGGGGGTCACAGTAGTTTTAGGGGCAAGGGTGGGGGGGTCGGGGTAATTTTAGTTTTTAACGGTGGGGGTCAGGGTAGTTTACCTTTTAGGGGCTGGGGGCTGCAGTAGTTTTAGGGGCAGGGTGGGAGGGTCGGGCTAATTTTAGTTTTTAGGGGTGGGGTGTCGGGGTAGTTTTAGAGGTGGGGTGGGGGTTGTGGTAGTTTAGGTTTTAGGGGTGGGGTGGGGGTCGCAGTAGTTTTAGGGGCAGGGTGGGAGGTAGGGGTGATTTTAGTTTTTAGGGGTGGGTGTTGGGGGGTCGGGTAGTTTTAGAGGCAGGGGTGGGGGGGTCGGGGTAATTTTAGGTTTTAGAGGTGGGGCAGGGGGGTTGGGGTAGTTTAAGTTCTTGGGGTGGGGGGTCGCAGTAGTTTTAGGGGTCGGATGCTTGAACCACGCATGCTGTTCTACGCATGCCTTTACAACAAAATATCGCTGTTAAGGCATTGTGGTAAAGGCATTAGTGGTAACAATGCGCTTGTTGTTCTGACCTCGTTGTTCAGGCATGCGTGGTTCCAGCATGCGTTATTCCGACGTATATTCATTAGCAGGATCTCTACCAGTTAGACTGGCATTTAACTCTCAATCAGTGGGCGAAGATGAAAGATGAGAGCATTTAAATACATTAAAATCATACATGCCAACATTTGTAATGCAAAAAGAGGGAGTTAAAGATAATAATCAGGAGGATATATTTTCCCATTGAGTTACAATGAAATAGGGACAATTTCAGGTGGGAGGCAGCTAAAATAAAGCCATTGTTAGCTTTAAAAATCAGAAATCTCCCGTATGAATTGGGTCCTTTGGCATGTCTGGAAAATTGGACTGCCACCTGAGAGATGTGGTGAAAGATGGAGGCAGTACTATCGAAGGAATCTTGCTGTTTACTTGTCTACAATACTATAAAGAGTACCTAAAAGAAGTCAGTGCAAACAAACCAACCACATCAAAAGATTACATTTTATTTGCAATAAAAAGGCAATAAATGTTACTCTATAGACAGCAGCGAACAAAATGTAATACTTGTTTTTTTAGAAATGTAAAAAAAGAATAAAGTGTCTTGGTTGCTCAGGGCAGATACATTACGAATACTCATTAGCTATGTGGCATTAAAAAAACATGTGTGCATGCAAATCTCCTAAAATAACAGATACTGGCTAAGTACTGAACTAAGCAAGATCAAATCTGGAATGAAATGACCTTTTAGAGCAAGATTTGAAGTATTTAAATAATTCTGCTCCATTCATCCCACTCACAAAACACTTGCTGAGCATTGTAAAAGTGACCAAATAATTTGCAAAATTAACATTTTGCTCACCCAATTATACATTTGCCACACTTCTTTACCTTCTCTTATTGTGTTCTAAAAATGCTACACTTGCCAGATTGCAGAATCTGCCCTTATGCCCTCATTTTAATTTTTAAAAATGAGTGATGTAAATCCTGTCCCTACCTACATTAACACTGATGTACTCTTTTCACATTTTCATCTGTAACTACGCTTCCGTGATCAATTGACTCAAACAAGAAACCAAACTTTTACAGGTACAAAATACAAGGAGCATGGTTACTTAGATCTATAAGATAACTCTATCCTAAAGCAAGGTGTGCCCTTTCTCAAAAGTGTGTTGCTCAGGAAAGCAAACACAAAAAAAGGTATTTCTATGGGATACTTGTATAGCACAAACCTAGCCAAAAGGCAGTGGAGCACTCTAAAAGCAACCCATATTTTCACTCATTTGACCACCAGATGTCAATGTCTCAAGACTACCTAAGAACAGCATTTCCGTTCAGTGATTTGCATAGAAATATATGAAATTTAGGGCCAGATGTATCAAACGATTTTACCCATTATGTGTCTATGGGAAAATGCTTTTGTTCATATGGCCCTTACTTCGGAGTCAAAAATTATGCATTTATCAGTATGAGGATCAGATTCTGGTTTTATGTCTCATTGATTGAAAACGATAGAATTTGGCCACATTCTAGCTATGCGTTGTTTTGAGATTCCGGAATGGGTAGTGCAAAACTGGATGAAAAGATCTGGAAATTGTATTCGAGGACCTGATATTAGTAACATTCGAAATATATTACATAGGAAAGAGCAGTGTAAACTCGGACAAGAATTCATTATACAATAATGATAAGAACCTTGATATCACAGAACTAGATTATTGCAGTACCAGGCAACAGTTAATATCTGTCCAACAGAACAATATTACATAACATCAATCTTAAACCTTCTGCATGGAAGGGAAGGAACTTTCTGTACTCACTAAATGATTTATCAATGATCCACTGCGTAATCATAGGTTGCACAGAGCTCACATTCAACAAGGCCATTAAACACATTGTTCATGAACACCATAATAGCGATTTCCTTGCCTCAATTCCTGAGTAAATGACCCGCCAGACATAGGAACATTTTACTCCTTCTAAAGTTCCTTCTCATGTTCCTAATGTTCACCTGTTAAAACTATATTGTTTTTGTCTTATTCTGAATGTGACAAAAACCCAATAGCTTAGAGCAAATAGATTTCTTAAGACATCTTTGCCAAATTGCTCATTGCCCTTTGATGAACCACCAAAAGCATCCTGCTTATAGTTATGTATCTCTGCCTGGCAAGTACATGCAGACTGAAACTCAGGCTGTCATTGCTTTAGAGGAATGTGCATGGACATCCAATGGGAGAAAAACCATCCCCCATAGCTGCAATTTAAGATACAAAAGGTAATCCATCTGCCATCTGTAGGCTTCGGGGTATACTTGCCTGTATCAACAGCAGTAAATATGGCAAAACGGTGATCCCAGAAAACCAGTTCAATAGTCCTGCTTTCATAAAGGTAACACGTATGCTGTATCACTAATACACCACAGCACACACTAACATAATGGTGACTGGGAAAGCTATTGTCTGAAAAACGCAGCTTCCGCCACACAAGGCGACTGTTTCAAACAGCTTATGCATGTGATGGAAGACTGTGATGATCCAGAAGGTATGCAGCTGGTGATTAAAAGGCTGTAGGCCTGCTGACCGGAAAGAAGATGCCATTCAAGTTGTTTTTAATGGTCTCAAAGAAAGAGAAGGATTCCTCAGTCCTAATCCTCTAAGCACTGACGGCTGTCAAACAGCTTGTGCAAGTTTTTACTGGCACAGATAATCCATCTGGAACTAGAAGCATGGAATTATCTACAGAGCATGGCAAGAGGGTTGAATAATTTGGATAAAACAATGGAAAGACCTCAACAACTTGATGGACTAAGGGCCTTGTAGTGCATTTCTTGATCAGTTTCTGGAATTCCTCGCAAGTTGTATGACATGGTCTAGATCAATAAAGGTTAGTTCTTAAGGAAACAATCGCTCAAGAGTAATTATCGTAGGAAGGAAGGACTGGAGAATCCTCCACTCCTTCACTATTAGGAAATGTTGAGTGGGGGCAGCGTGGATTGAATTGGTGGCGTGTGTCCAGGAACCACACCTGGCAGGCAAGGCTGGGCCTACCAAGATGACTCAACACACAGAGCTCATGGTCTGGGAAAAGGGTGTAGTAACCTTCCCTCGGACATACATGACACCTTCCGTTAGTAACCAGGGATAACTTCACATTCAAGGGGCAAAGTTGGTTCATTTTTAATATAGGTGAGTTGCAAACATCTTTGGGTGCCTGATTCCTGGATTTTCATGTAGCTAATGACTATCTAGCTGAGCTTACAACTGTGGGGTGCAGCCTGTTCACCATCAGTCTCCACACAACAGCAACCAGAGAAACCAGAAGAAAGATGCACTGGAGAAACAGAATCAAAGTGGGCACAAACAAGGGCAGCAACAGATGTCAAACGGGTCTCTTTCTGTAAGAATCAATAAATCAGCGCATTACCCAGCAGTGTATGTTTAGGAACAAAAGGTACTAACATCTGTTTGGTCTGGCCTTTAGGGGTGGCCTCATTTTTCACTGGCCATTGAGGAACTCTTTACCATGCCAAGTTTCCTAGTCTCTTTTATACGTCTTGGCTTTTCTTCTTAAAATTACATCTGAATTCTCCTCCAGTTTGCTATATGGGATCATTCTTACCCTGCATCAGCAAGTGGCAGTTCTACTATGCTGTTACTGGTGGATCCGTGAAACCTGGAGGCTACGTATGATCGGTCCCAGTCGAGAGATTGGGAGAGGTGCTCATTTAAGAGAGTTTGAGAGGCTGAGAAAGAGACAAGAGATGACAACATCCTAGAAAGCAAAGGGAAGACACATCTCAAACCGAGGTACTGAGCTAACATTTTAAATCGTAAACATTTGTAACTTTTGTGAGAATTGTTTTTTGATTTCTTCAGCTCATCGCCTCATGTATTCAGAAACCTGGTTTTCTTCAGTATCATCGCTTTCATCGGTGTCTAGCCCTTCATTATAAAAACAATCCTCAAGATCCTCAGTTAATTCTGCCAGTTCTACACCTACTTTGTCCACTAAAAGGTCAAAAGCAAGCAGAGGTGCACTTGAATCCTGGGAGCTTGCTGAAGACTCCTGGTCACCTTGAGGAGATTCTTGACTAGCCACATCGCCACTGCTTGGCTTCCCTGAAGTCCCTAGTAACACAGAAGCTAAATTGACATTGAAATTTCCAGTGTTCTCCAAGCGTGTTAAGGAACGCTCTCCACTCATCAAAGGAGTCAAGAGTTTGCTTGTTCCACTCTCATCTTCCGCCGAGGTTGGAAGCCCTTCGGATTGTGATGCTTTGGTACATAGAGTTTCGTGGCTGCTCATATCAACAACTGAAGAGTCTGTGAATGTGTGTGATGTGGTAACGTCTGAAGCACTGGTATCAATAGAAAGTTTAGTGTTTACACCAATTCGACACGTGTAATCTTCATGTACATCTTCTCCATCACTTTCATCTTCATCGCTGCTGCATTCTACAACTTTTTTCTTTTTTGCTACCAACTGAATCTCCACAGGACACACTGGCTCAGGTAAGAATTCGAAAAATAAGTTTTCTGCCCTCGAAATTTTGATCTAATGAAAAGAAAAGACGAGGGTTAATAAAAACAAAATT
The DNA here is from genome assembly GCF_031143425.1 of Pleurodeles waltl. Taxonomy (NCBI): domain Eukaryota; kingdom Metazoa; phylum Chordata; class Amphibia; order Caudata; family Salamandridae; genus Pleurodeles; species Pleurodeles waltl. Next base: position 1,400,893,082 of record NC_090447.1, on the reverse strand, counting down.
TACAAAGAACAACCACGCACAGGAGCATATTCTTTTTGTGACTCTAAAGAGAACACTGAGGTGACATTTCACCTTGCCACACATGGTGATGCACTTTATGCACAGATGTGTGCTCCGCAATAATACCTGTCATTTTATTCTTTAACCCCTCCCCCCCTTATTCTGCATACCTGTCTTCTATCAGTTTACCACTCTTCCGTTGTGCCGTGGAAAAGAGATGTTTTTTGGTAGGACCTGGATTGGGGTATGGACTTCTGTGGTCTAAGTCTTTCTGTTTTTTTTGTTTTTCTTGGGGTCCGCCTGCATTTTTTTTTTTTTTTTTTTACAGAGGTGCCATCGGTATCCCTGTATTCTGACCTCTCCGGCCCATGGCATTTTGCTGCCTGCATCTGCCACGTTATTTATTTACTTACGTGGTGCTGTGCATTTGGCGCAAGTTCTTGCGGCCCTGAAGTCACAGCACAAAGGCTGCATACCAGTTATCCTCTAGAATACTGGTGACAAATATAGTATATAACACAGTAATGTGAATAAAACAGAAGTACCACTGCAAACAAAACGTTCAGAGAGGAAACAGCGACCTGAAAGACCCTGTTGAAGCATCTATACACCACAGATATGTGCAAATATGAAAATGCTTGTTCAGTTATTAATAGGGGCTATGCGGCTATCCCTCCTACTTCTAGTTTGGGCATGCTGGATGGAGAACGGTGCCACTCAGGTTCTGGCTCCCTGTGCCTGCAATTGTAAACATGGAACGAACCAACCTGAACTGTTACATTAGTAGGTGCAACACCATCAGCACCAAATATGTTACCGTGCCCTTGGGATCGAATTTGAGCAAACATGCCACAAAAAAATGTGTGATTACATTAAGGAAGAGGAATTCTTGGAGAACGTATTTAAGTCCAAGTAATACTATACAGTACTAAAAATCAGATCCCATTTATGAGTTTAGCCCCACTGGGCAAAGGGTTTACTTCACATTTGGCTCGTACATTTGATGTCAATACACAGTGCATGAAGCCAGAGATCGTTATTTAGAAAGATTGAAGCAAATATTGTAAAACCTATTTTATAAACTGCAGCATAACAGCTTGCCGATACATTATGAATTGAACTCGTTATAAATAGTAAATAGGGTACGTAGTTCTTCCCCTCAAATTTGTTAAATGGAGCACAAAAGTACCATTAGGAGTTTCCATTGTAGGTACCTGATTGTGCATAATTATGTTGGGAGACTAAGACACACATTTTAAAGCCTGTCAAACTGCAAGGGATACATCCGGTCAAGGAAAAAAGGAGGCAGGGACTGAGCGTAAAAGTTACGTGAAAAAGCAGCCTACTGAAATATTATCTACATACTGTACATATTATTCTCAAGAGGGGTCGAGATTTGTTTTCACCCTCTTTCACATCTCGATGTAACAATATCAGAAAGGGTAGCACAGTGTTACTGATCATACTTAGCATAAATGTGAACAGATAGTTTGTAATCCAATTGTAACTCAACCTTGTTATATGTCAGAATGGCTTTGGTAAGTTTACTGTTTGAATAGATAGTTTACATGCACACAAACACAAAAAAAAGGCACGCATCTTGCATATACAGTCTCACGTATATGCTATATATATATGTGTGTTTCACCCTTAATGAAACAGATGCAATTACCAATGTTGTGGTGAATCCCCTTACAGATGAGATTACATATCACATTACACTTACCACTCTCAAAGGGGTGAATATGAATGTATATTATTTATGTGCTTGATTATGTGTTGTTTAATTACATTTCACTTTCAGGTGTCATTTATTTGTAAAAATATTGTGAGATCAAAAACATTGCATTTGATGGAGGAGTTATGGTTTTTCGGTCTTAATTCATGATCATAACTATTTAACTGTGATTTTATTTCAGGTAAAGTTCTAAGAACTTTTTTGAACAGATACTGAAGTGTTATAACTACCTCTGAACATAACTTTACTTTAACCTATGTTTTTTCAGTGGATTTTTGATCACATTCAACATCAATGAGTTACCTGTGTCCAAAACTCCAGGGGCGGCCCACATCTAGAGCACACACACTTTGGCTGTGTGCAGCAGGAGTTGGCCAGAAAGTCTGGACAAGTCTCACTATGCACCGCTAAAGGCTGTGTACAGCAGGGTTGACCACAGGACCCGACCTACTGGCCCTGACCTTACACCCTGCAGGTGGAGAATCACTGCTGCAATGGGGCCTTCAGTTGCTTCCTACGGGATTGGCAACAGGGCCTGGCCTCCTGCCAGCCCCTAAAGTCAACATCCAGGGCGCATCAATCAATCAAACAGGATTTATAAAGCATGGCTAATCACCTGCAAGGGTATCTAGGCGCTGCAAACCTTGGTACTTGGGGAGTGGGAGTTGAACAGCTATGTCCTAAGTCCTTTCCTGAATTCTAGAAGAGAGGATGAGTTCCTGAGGTGACGGGGAAGGCCATTCCATGACTGTGCAGTGGGGTAGGCGAAGAAACGTGCTCCACTGTTGCTTCAGCGGATGCGGGTGTGTGTGTGAGGGAGAGGGATGCGGAGGGCAGGTGTCTGGTGGGTTGGTGGAAGTTGAGGCCGTGGTTGATGTATGCTAGCCCTTGATTGCGGACGGCTTTGTAGATTTAGATTAGCATCTTAAATTGACATATCTTCTGAATGGGGAGCCAGTGAAGTTTCTTGAGGTGGGTGGGGATGTGGGTCTGTTTGGGGAGGTAGAGGAGGAGTCTAGACTCTGAATTCTGTGTGGCCTGCAGTCTCTTCAGGAGGTGCATGGTGATTTCTATGTAGAGAGTGTTTCTGTAGTCCAGCTGGCTGGTGACCAATGCTTGAATAACGGTTCACCTACTGTTGAAGGGGAGCCATTTGAAGATCTTGCGGAACAAGCGAAGTGTGAGGAAGCAGCCGGAAGAGACTGTGTTGATCTGGCTCTCCATGGTAAGCTTGCTGTTCAGGGTAATGGCAACGTTAAGGCTGTGGTCTGTCAGAGTGGATGAGGGTCCTAGTTCGGAAGGCCACCAGGAGTCTGCTGTGGTGTGTCTTCAACTGTGATGTACCTAATGGATACTTGGGTACATCACAGAGAATGACTGCAACCAGGCAACAGTGGGAGTTGGAAGAGAGCGGCAGGAGGAGCAGACCCTGTTGTGGTGGGTGTTTCATATAAACTTGTAATTCTAATAAAACACCTGGAAACGTGAACCGTGCACTGTGTCATCTCAACAGAGTCGTTCCATGGGTAGGTGCTGTTCCTGAAGATCAACACTTTAGTTTTGTTTGTGTTGAGCGTTAGGCAGTTGCCCTTCATCCAGTCAGCAACGTTCGCCATGCACCTGTTGAAGATGGCCATCGTGGTGGAGGGGTCTTCTGATAGTGAGAGGATAAGCTGGTTGTTGTCTGCGTAGGATATTATGTTTAGTCCATGGGTTCTGACAATGTTGGCCAAGGGGGTCATGTAAGCGTTGAACAGTGAAGCCTCGAGGTGAGAGTTTGATGGCAGATTCTCTGGGTTCTTCCGGTGAGGAAGGAAGTGATCCATTTGAAGGCATTTTTTGGGATTTCAGTGTGATTAAGTCTCTTGATATGGGTGTGGTGAGATGCGGTGTCAAACACTGCTAGAGGTCAAGAAGGATCAGGGCTGTTGTTTCTCCCTAGTCAAGGAGGGCTCTGATGTCATTAGTGGCAGCGATGAGGGCAGTTTTGGTTCTGTGGTTGGTACGGAAACTGGAAGAAGGAAACCAGAAGATTGTTGTACTCAAGGTTTTCCATGAGTTAATGGTTGATGGCCTTCTTGAGGACTTTGTCAGGAAAGGAGAGCACAAAGATGTGACGATAGTTCTTGAGTTTGCTGGAGTCGACGGATGGTTTCTTGAGAAGGAGTTTGACTTCTGTGTGTTTCCACTCTTTAAGCAAGGTGGCTGTGGTGATGGCTGCGCTGAGAAAGGTGTTAGTGTCCTATATGGTGAACTGGTCAGAGGTGGTGAGCAGGTGGTTGGGGTTTGCATCTGTGGGTGTGGGGAGGCTGAGGATGTCAGCAGTGATGGGTTAGGGCCTGAAGTTTTTGTAAATGGTGGAGATCTTATTGTGGAAAAAGTCTGCCAGGGTGTCACAGAGTTCCTGGGAAGGGGTAATGATGTTTCCGGTGGCTGCAGGGTTGAAGAACTCTTTGACGATGTTGAGGAGTTCTTTGCTGTGGTTAGCACTGGCTTTGATGCGGTTGGCTACAGCGCGCCTTTCTGTCTTTTTTAAGAATTGGTGGTATTGGTTGAAGGATGTCTTGAAGGTGGCTCAGTCCGTGGGATCCTAACTGGTGAGCCATTTCCTTTCTAGTCGCTTGAAGTTGTGTTTCGTGGTCCTCAGCTTGTGATGTACCAACTGGCCTGATTGGTGGATCTCCGGAATTTGGTGGGCTGACGTGGGTGACTGTCAGTGCCAATATGATCCAGGTGGAGTTCTTGACTGCCTGTTGTAGGTTGGTTGCGGTGTCAGGGTGGGAGGTGTTGAGGGTGTCGTTTCGCTGGCTCTATGATACCTTGTTCCAACTACAGTGTGAGGTGCTGGGGGATTCTGTGATGATGAAATGAACAATAGTGTGTCTGTCCAGTTGAGATTTATGTGTGGGGTCGGTGACTAGTTGGGTGAGGCCAATGTTTTTTATGCTTTTGTGGAGGGTGGTGGTGTTGTTAGGGTCGCTGAGGTAAAAGTGGAGGTCTCTGTAGAAGATGTAATGTTTGGAGTCAATGGTGAATGATGAATTTGGGGATGGTGTCACAGAAACTGGGGTAGGGCCCTGGAGGTTTGTCTGTGAGGGTGCCTCTGATGATGGTTTTGTTGTTGGTTTGGAGTAGGAAGTTGAGGTGTTCAATGATCGGGTGGTGTATTCTGTGGTGCTAGTGCAGTGGATGGTTTCTTTGTGGATCATGAAGACTCCACTGCTGTGTTTGTTGTTTCGGTCCTGGTGATCTATCTTGTAGCTGTCAGGAGTTGCTGTGGGAATGTCGGGCGCAGACGCAAGGTTGAGACAGGTCTCAGTGAGGAAGATGACATTGGGGTGAGGGAGGTGATGGTGTCCCAAATCTCTGTGGCATGCTTGCAGAGTGATTGTGAGTTTAGCTGGAGGCAGTGAAGTTGTTCTGAAGCAGTCAATGTTGGTGTGGTGGTGGTCACTGTGTGTGCAGATGCTTCGGTGTTGCAGGAGAAGTCAGAGTACCAGCAGGAAAAAAAGTCCCACTGTAAATCATAGTGAGGTGCAGAGGCAGTTGTTGCTGAGTCCATGGTCCAGAGCTTGCAGGCAGTGTATCTTTATGTGTTGGTTCCTGGTGCTGGGGACGGTCCTGGCGAGGATGGGCACAGGCGGGCTTTCCTTTGCCAGGCAAGCGCATGCCAATGCGAGGCGCACTGTGCCCTCTATTGAGTAGGTCCTGGGATGAGGAAGGGGCGCTGGGTTGCAGGGGTGGCATGAGGGAAATGGGAGGGAAAAAACATCAGCAAAAATCGGGTGGGCGGGTGACAGTGGGTGGGTGACGGGGCAGGGCCTGCGGCGAGCAAAGCAGATGAACAAAAGGCAACACACAGTTCACAATAGGAATAGACTAACAGTGGAAACGGAGACTAACAGTGGACTAAACAGTAATAAATAGTAGTAATAATTAACAGCAGTAAAAAAATCATAGCAAAGGACTACAACAATGGGGAAAACAGTACAAAGGGGAGCAGTATAATGTACCAGGAATAGCAATATGCACAAGGACCAAGTGAAGCAGAAGCAGCAGAGAAAGGACCTATTCAAAAGGATTGTGCTGAGGACTTCATTAAATAGGTCCTGGGAGGAGGGTGGGGCACTGGTTTGAGGTGGGAGGCATGAGAGAAGCGTGAAGGAAACAAATGGTGGCAAAACTACAGGGAAAAATGGTAGGAGGCAGAGGCAGAGCCAGAAGTGAAGAAAGCAGATAAACAAAAGGCAACACGCAGTTCACAATATAAATACAATAGCAGTGGAAAAAGACTACCAGTGGACTAAACAGTAGTAAATAGTAATAATAATTAACAGCAACAGTAAAAGGAAATGATAATAAAGGACTACAACAGTGGGGAAAAAGTACAGAGGGGAGCAGTACAATTTAGCAGGAATAGCAGTATGCAGATTAACAATACACCAGAAGGATAAACACGGCAAAAGCTTTAAGGGGAGCGGACATGAAGGACTTGCTTCTTCCACATTATGCCACAGAGGTTGGTGGCGGGTCCTGACTTCTGTCTAGCCCTTGCACTTAACACTTGATAGGTGCCCTACTCTGATGCGTATCTCTGTGTGCAATGGGGTTGCCTGCAGACTTCATGGTCTTTGGCTGTGTGAGCAGGGTTGGCCGCAGAAGAACCTTACATTCACCCTAACCTGTCCCAAACTCTCCTTTGGTGGCCAACACCCACAGCGCAGGCTCTTTGGCTGTGCGCGCGGCGTGGTGGGGGGGGGGATGAGGAGGTCGCCATACAATCTATGGAACCCTGGACTGCAGCCAGTCCCTACTGCCACCCTGCAGCATGCAGTCAACACCACCACCACTTGTGGCTATTGATCAAGCATGCTAAACAACAATGGGGATGAAGTAGGAGTTGGGCCCATCAATAGATACAACAGAAAGATTACTCCTACCACCACAAGGACTACCACTACAAGCTCAGTTACTTTATGTACAGTTCCAACAAATCAGCTGTATCATCCAACTGAATTGCACAAATATTTACTCAAAGCATTATCATTGTTTCACTGTTTTCAGGAGGCACTTTGCACAACAATGTAAACAGAATGCTTTTTGACATAAAGAAATATCACATGTGAAGCTCGTGACCCTTGTGCCAAAGTGAAGTGCATTGTGCAAGTTCAACTGTGAGTCACTGCACGCATATGATGCATAAGCATATAATTTCTTAAAAAGTAAACAAATAATGCAAAATGAAAAACTTAACAAAACAGCCCTATAGCAGTATATTCCAGTTCACTATTTCTCAGTTCTCAATGGGATAATGTCCTTCAGAGTTATTATCACATCATGTTGTCAAAGCAGCAGGAGATAAGGAGTAGACAGAGGGCTTAAAGGTTTCCAGAAAAATCATGCATAGACCCTTAAATCGGGCACTTCCTTCCCTTGTCGCCTTGAATAAAGCAAGAGTTTAAAAAGAGAAGGCTAATTCGCACAGTTTATCTAACCAGAGACAAGAACAAATTATCTTCGAGTGGTAGAGAGTTGATCGGTGTCTTCCTCTAAAGCACACTCTTTTTGTGTTAACAAGTGTGTGAGCAGTGAGCTGCCAGCCCTATTGTGCATGAGAACATAGCCATAAAACACAGCTAGCATGTCTTAGGTAAGTAGGCGGTACTCCTCACAAGTCGTGTCAAGACAGTAGTAGCTTGCTGTGAGTTGCACAACCTCGCCATGTAATGAAAATGTCACTTACCCAGTGTACATCTGTTCGTGGCATTAGTCGCTGCAGATTCACATGTTTGGCACAGTCCGCTGCCTGGTGTTGGGCTCGGAGTATTACAAGTTGTTTTTCTTCGAAGAAGTCTTTTTGGTCACGGGACCGAAGGACTCCTCCCTCTTTGGCTCCATTGCGCATGGGCGTCGACTCCATCTTAGATTGTTTTCCCCGCAGAGGGTGAGGATGGAGTTGTTTGGTATAAATAGTGCCCATGCAATGGAGTGAATATGTATGTATGATAAGAGTTTCTAATAATTATTTACAAATGTTCAGATGTTTAAGGTTTATGATCTACTTCTAAACGGCTACAGGCTTCCCGGGGAGGTGGGAGGGTACATGTGAATCTGCAGCGACTAATGCCACGAACAGATGTACACTGGGTAAGTGACATTTTCAGTTCGATGGCATATGTTGCTGCAGATACACATGTTTGGCATAGACTATAAAGCAGTTACCTCCCCTAAAAGCGGTGGTTTAGCCTGTAGGAGTTGAAGTAGTTTGGAATAATGTTCTTAGTACAGCTTGGCCCACTGTAGCTTGTTGTGCATTTAGTACGTCTACACAGTAGTGTTTAGTAAACGTATGAGGCGTAGACCAGGTTGCAGCCTTACATATTTCGCTCATAGGAATGTTTCCTAGAAAGGCCATTGTAGCACCTTTCTTTCTGGTTGAGTGTGCCTTTGGTGTAATAGGCAATTTTCTTTTGGCTTTAAGATAGCATGTTTGGATGCATCTGACTATCCATCTAGCAATGCCTTGTTTAGAGATTGGATTTCCTATGTGTGGTTTTTGAAAAGCTATGAACAGTTGTTTTGTTTTCCTGATTAGCTTTGTTCTGTCAATGTAATACATTAGTGCTCTTTTGATGTCTAATGTATGTAGTGCCCTTTCAGCCACAGAATTTGGTTGTGGGAAGAACACTGGCAATTCTACTGTTTGATTTAAATGGAATGGTGAGACTACTTTTGGCAGAAATTTTGGATTTGTTCTTAGAACTATTTTATTGTTGTGTATTTGAATAAATGGTTCTTGTATGGTAAATGCCTGTATTTCACTTACTCTTCTGAGGGATGTGATTGCAATGAGAAATGCGACCTTCCAGGTTAGATATTGCATTTCACAGGAATGCATGGGTTCGAAAGGGGGACCCATGAGTCTTGTTAAGACGATGTTAAGATTCCATGAAGGAACTGGTGGTGTTCTTGGTGGTATAATTCTTTTTAGCCCTTCCATGAATGCTTTAATAACTGGTATTCTAAATAGAGACGATGAATGAGTAGTTTGTAGGTAAGCAGATATAGCTGCGAGGTGTATTTTTATAGATGAAAAAGCGAGATTTGCTTTTTGCAAATGTAGTAAGTATCCTACTATGTCTTTAGTAGAGGCATGTACTGGTTGTATTTGATTGGCATGGCAGTAGTAAACAAATCTTTTCCACTTAGATGCATAGCAGTGTCTAGTGGAAGGTTTTCTAGCTTGTTTTATGACCTCCATGCATTCTGGTGTGAGGTCCAAGTGTCTGAATTCTAGGATTTCAGGAGCCAAATTGCCAGATTCAATGATGCTGGGTTAGGATGTCTGATCTGTTGTTTGTGTTGTGTTAACAGATCTGGCCTGTTGGGTAGTTTGACATGCGGTACTAGTGAAAGGTCTAGTAGAGTTGTATACCAAGGTTGTCTTGCCCATGTGGGTGCTATCAGTATGAGTTTGAGTTGGTTTTGACTTAACTTGTTTACTAGATATGGAAGGAGAGGGAGAGGGGGAAAAGCGTACGCAAATATCCCTGACCAATTCATCCATAGAGCATTGCCTTGTGATTCGCGGTGTGGGTACCTGGATGCGAAGTTTTGGCATTTTGAGTTTTCTCTTGTTGCGAACAAATCTATCTGGGGTGTTCCCCAAATTTGAAAGTACTTGTTCAGAACTTGGGGGTGAATTTCCCATTCGTGGACTTGTTGGTGGTCTCGCGAAAGGTTGTCTGCTAGTTGGTTTTGTATTCCTGGAATAAATTGTGCTATTAGGCGAATGTTGTTGTGAATCGCCCACTGCCAAATTTTTTGTGTTAGGAGGCACAATTGTGTTGAGTGTGTTCCTCCTTGTTTGTTTAGATAATACATTGTTGTCATGTTGTCTGTTTTGACAAGAATGTATTTGTGTGTTATTATGGGTTGGAAGGCTTTTAACGCTAGAAATACTGCCAGCAGTTCTAGGTAATTGATATGAAATTTTGTTTCGTGTATATCCCATTGTCCTTGAATGCTGTGGTGATTGAGGTGTGCTCCCCACCCTGTCTTGGAAGCATCTGTTGTTATAACGTATTGAGGCACTGGGTCCTGAAATGTCCGCCCTTTGTTTAAATTTTTGCTGTTCCACCATAGAAGCGAGAGGTATGTTTGGCGGTCTACCAACACCAGATTTTGAAGTTGACCCTGTGCCTGTGACCATTGTGATGCTAGACACTGTTGTAAGGGTCGCATGTGTAGTCTTGCGTTTGGGACAATGGCTATGCATGATGACATCATGCCTAGAAGTTTTAGCGCAAATTTTGCTTGTATCTTTTGGTTTGGAAACATAGCACTTATTAGCTTGTGGAATGCCTGCACTCTTTGTGGACTTGGAGTGGCAATTCCTTTTGATGTGTTGATGGTTGCTCCTAGATATTGTTGTGTTTGACACGGTTCTAGGTGTGATTTTGTGTAGTTGATGGAAAACCCCAGTTTGTGAAGGGTTTGTATGACAAAGGTGGTGTCGCTTGCGCATTTTTTTACTGTGTTGGTTTTGATTAGCCAGTCGTCTAGGTAAGGGAACACATGTATCTGTTGTCTCCTGATGTGTGCTGCTACTACTGCTAGACATTTTGTGAACACTCTTGGTGCAGTTGTTATTCCGAATGGCAACACCTTGAATTGGTAATGTATTCCTTTGAATACGAACCGTAGGTACTTTCTGTGAGAAGGGTGTATTGGTATATGAAAGTACGCATCCTTTAGGTCTAATGTGGTCATGTAATCTTGCTGTTTGAGCAGTGGAATGATGTCTTGTAGTGTGACCATGTGAAAATGGTCCGATATGATGTAGGTATTTAGTGTCCTGAGATCTAATATTGGTCTCAATGTTTCGTCTCTTTTTGGAATTAGAAAGTACAGGGAGTAAACTCCTGTGTTTTTTTGTTGTACTGGTACTAATTCTATTGCATCCTTTTGCAGTAGTGCTTGAACTTCTAGTCCTAAAAGTTCTAAATGATGTTGTGACATTTTGCGTGTTTTGGGGGGGATGTTTGGTGGGAAGTTGTGGAATTCTATGCAATAGCCATGGTGGATTATTGCTAATACCCAATTGTCTGTTGTAATCTGTTGCCAAGATTGGTAGAATTGGCTTAGTCTTCCCCCCACTGGTGTTGAGTGAAGGGGTTGCGTGACGTGAAAGTCACTGTTTAGGTGGAGGTGTTTTTGGAGTTTGGAATCTTCCCCTACTCCTTGGGAATTGACCCCCCCGATATCCCCTGAAACCTCCCCTTTGGAAGGAACCCTGATATGGTGTGGTTCTTGATTGTTGGCTGGTGGTGTCTGTGGGTTGGCCACGAAACACCCCTCTAAATGGAGTTTTCCTGAAAGAGCCTCTGCTCTGCGGGGAGTAGAGTGCGCCCATGGCTTTGGCCGTGTCTGTGTCCTTTTTAAGTTTTTCAATGGCTGTATCCACTTCCGAGCCAAACAGTTGTTTCTCGTTGAAGGGCATATTAAGGACAGCCTGCTGGATTTCAGGTTTGAAGCCTGAAGTGCGTAGCCAAGCGTGTCTCCTTATGGTGACAGCAGTGTTGACTGTTCTTGCTGCAGTATCGGCTGCGTCTAGTGAAGAGCGGATTTGATTGTTTGAGATCGTTTGTCCCTCTTCCACTATTTGCTGCGCCCTTTTTTGGTATTCCTGGGGAAGATGGTCTACGAGAAGTTGCATCTCGTCCCAGTGTGCGCGGTCATATCTGGCCAGCAGCGCTTGTGAATTTGCGATGCGCCACTGGTTGGCTGCCTGTGACGCCACTCTTTTCCCTGCCGCGTCAAATTTTCGGCTTTCTTTGTCCGGAGGTGGGGCGTCGCCAGATGTATGTGAATTTGCTCTTTTGCGAGCTGCCCCTACTACCACAGAGTCGGGTGGTAACTGCGAAGTAATAAACACTGGGTCTGTGGGTGGTGGTTTGTATTTCTTATCCACCCTTGGGGTGATGGCTCTTGATTTTACGGGCTCCTCAAAAATTTGTTTTGCGTGCCGTAACATCCCTGGTAGCATTGGGAGACATTGATATTGGCTATGTGTAGCCGAGAGGGTGTTAAATAAGAAATCATCCTCTATAGGATCGGAATGCAGTTGGACATTGTGGAAGTCTGCAGCCCTAGCCACCAGTTGCGAGTATGAGGTACTGTCCTCTGGCGGTGACGGCTTTGTGGGGTATGACTCGGGATCATTGTCCGGCACTGGGGTGTCATACAGGTCCCAAGCGTCTTGATCCTGATCGTCATGACTTATGGTAGTTTGCGCTGGTGAGTGCATTTGTGGCGGTGTTTGTGCCGGCGATGCCTGTGGAGGAGAGGGCGGAGGCGTGACTTTTTTAACCACTTTGGCTTGTGGTTGTGTGTCATCCTTTGGAAGTCCGATCCTTCTTTTCCTCATGATTGGGGGAAGGGTTGATATCTTCCCTGTATCTTGCTGGATGCACAGTCTCTTTTGTGTGTAGTCCGATTCTACACTTTGGAGCTCTTGTCCAAATTTGTGCATTTGGCCACTTAGTCCTTGTTCCTCTGAGTAGGATGAAGGTGTGGTATTTTTCGGCGCCGAGAGAGAATCTTTTTTCGGTTTCGGCACCGACAGAATTTTTGTTCCTTTCGGCAAGGATTCTCGGTGCCGATGTTTTTCGGTGCCGGTATCTTGTTTCTGTCTCTCGGAGCCGCTTTCTCGGCTCCGAGGTTGCTCCATGGCGGTCCCTCGACCGGAGTCGGGTGTCTTCGCTATGGGCGTGCCCTTTTTCGGCCCCTTCGACGGGTCGCCTGATTTATGGGTCAAGCCATGGCCTGTTGGCAGTGGCGTCCCCTGGGCTTTCGGTTTGTCGATGGATTTACTTTTCGACGTCTTACTCACAGTTTGTTGCTGTTGTTCGACGTCGGAGTCTCCGGATTCTGATTCCGGAACCGAGAATGTTTCCTCTTCGTCGTCGAAACGTTGTTTTGTCGACGTGGACGCCATTTGGTGACGCCTGGCTCTTCGGTCCCGGAGTGTTTTTCTGGACCGGAAGGCTCGACAGGCTTCACAGGTATCCTCCTTGTGCTCGGGGGACAAGCACAAGTTACAGACCAAGTGCTGATCTGTATAAGGATACTTACTGTGACATTTTGGGCAGAAACGAAACGGGGTCCGTTCCATCGGCTTCGATGTCGCACGCGGTCGGGCCGACCAGGCCCCGATGGGGGATCGAAACTGCCCCAAAGTCTTCCGATGATCGGTGTCGATGTACCTAACTATCCCGATACCGAACGGAACAATACCGACGCTTTCTTCCGAGATTCTGACTAACTTTCCGAACCGAAACACGGAGCGAAAAGGAATACGTCCGAACCCGACAGCGGAAAAAAACAATCTAAGATGGAGTCGACGCCCATGCGCAATGGAGCCAAAGAGGGAGGAGTCCTTCGGTCCCGTGACCAAAAAGACTTCTTCGAAGAAAAACAACTTGTAATACTCCGAGCCCAACACCAGGCAGCGGACTGTGCCAAACATGTGTATCTGCAGCAACATATGCCATCGAACAGGGGCTTACTTGTAAAAATAACCCCTGAATTGTGGCCCCCATCTAGGTTCCAGAGGTGGGGCACAGAACAGAGGTCAGGGAGAGCAAGTGCATGACTGAGTAGTTGACTCATTTTTCACATGAACTGCTTATTTGATGGATTCATTATTGTACCTAGGCAGTGATCTGACAATGATGAATGGTGGAATTTTACACCATCCACTTGTACCATCCTTATAACATATTGTTGCACTACCATTATGACACAATCAAAAATGCAACGCTGACCTTCTGCTAACACTTACAAATAACTTCAACACAGAAAATATATATATATATATATATATATATATATATATATATGTTTTTTTTCCCCCAATGAAAAAACAAAGGTTGAGGATAAGTTATAGTTAGGAAAACTTTATTAATTATACCAAACAACACAAACATTAGAAATTCTATGACTTGTGCACACAGTGTTGTGAACTCGCTAGTCAGGCCACACAATCTATAACTCGCGCCTTCCCCATGCACAGCTTATAACCTTTCATATTACCTCATTTAGACCTTGTTAAATCATAGCATTCATAGCAACACTCATAACATCACAAATGACATAATTTATGAGAATACTGTACATGGTAGTAACACTGTGTACGGCTGTGTGAGAGTCATGGTAAGGATGGCTGTTAGAAATTGGGTTACTGGTTGACTGGGATGTGAGCCCTGGTCAAGCAGCAACCACAAATCTAGTCAGGACAAGGCACACGCAAACCCCAAATTAACCTGCACTCACCTCCTGATTGCTTGGTATAGAGCAGATGTGTAAAGTATTTGTGCAACACTTCAGAACAGTAAAATACTGAAAACACTACTCAAAAAGATTCCACACCAAGTTAGACAAAGGGAGGAAAAATACAACAAGACCAAAACAACAAAAATCCAATCAGTAGAACTGGAGATATGAATTTTTAAAGAATAAACTGCAAAATAGCGGCTTGAAGCATAAACCTCGATTGAGAACGGGTTTGATACAGTCCCAGAATAGTTCTGCTGAAGCTTTACCTTCTTAAGTTTTGTACAGAGTCCTGTTCATGTTAGACAGGGCTGCAGGGAGGAAAGAGAGCGCTGCGGGCAGTGTGATGCAAAGAGCAGGCCAGGTGTCGCGGATGAATGGGCTAGAGCTTAGTGATGGTGGTCCTCCACAGGCTATCGATGGTTGCTGCGCGTCAGCTTCTGCTGTTTTTCATTGCGAGTGGTGCAGTTCCGGTGAGAACCAGCAAAAGTTGCAGTCACAAAGAGACAAAAATCTTCATTTAAAGAGCCCATAAGCCACACCAAGGGTTCAGGACCTGAGAGGCACCACTTGGGGGGGCAGGAACATGCTGCAGCTAGGTCTAGGAGGTGGTGGGGGAGCCTTTTGTGTCCATGAGGCTCAGATCATGAGGCCAGCAGACTAACCCATTCAGTAACTCTGGGTTCTCAAGTACAAGCTTCTAGACAGTGGCTTTGAAGTGCATGTAATTCCCTGTCTTCCATGCCCTGGCTCCAAGCTGGCTGAAGTGACGATGCAGGGTTGTTAGACTATTCAGCTGTAAGAGGGGATGTGCTCAGTTCATCCCCAACACCTCATCCTTCTAGCAAACGGCCCATTTAGGCACACCTAATTCCTCTATTGTGTGATTTCCTGGAGAAATTCACAGTCTGTCAGTTACACCCAATCACGCAACTCAGGCCAGGTTATAGGTACAAAATGACAGAGGACAGGAAAAAAAGGCAAATTTCTAAAAGTGGCATTTTACAAATTACAATAAAAATTTTTACTTTACAGTTAAACAGGGTTTATTATCACAATTTCAGACACCAAACATGATACAACTTCTAGCTTGCAATTGGGAATTGCAGCTTATTAAATGTAATAAGGACTCACCAATGTTATCTTATGGGAGGTGTAAGCCTCACAATAGTGATAACGAATTTAGGAGTTTTTCACTACCAGGACATGTAAAACTTAAGAGTACATGTCCAAAGTTTTAATTACACATCACTCAGTCCACTCTCTGGGCTACCTAGGACCTATCTTAGGGGTGACATATAAGTAATAAAAGGGGAGTTTAAGGCTTGCAAGGGGGTTTAAATGCCAAGTCGACATGCCAGTTTAAAAGTGCATTAAGGCTGCAGTGGCAGGCCTGGGACATGTTTTACAATGCTACCTAAATGGGTGGCACAATAGGTGCAGACCCACTGGTAGCATTTAATTTACAGGCCCTGGGTATCTGGTATACTACTGTACAAGGGACTTATCAGTAAATGAAATATGCAAATTAGCTATTAGCCAATGTAACCATGTTTAGGGGAGCAGTGGTAAAGTACACAGAATCCTAATGCCTACAAATATAAAATCCGCAAAATGGAGGGTGAAAGACAAAATGTTTAGGTTGGCTGTTCCATAGGAAAACACTGGGAGGCAATGTTAAATTTAATAATGTGATCTCCAGCTAAGAAACACTTAGAAATGTAATTCTTGGAATCTCTGTAATATTCATAGCAAGCCCAAGTCACTGCTGAAGTCTGATCTTTTAATAAATATTATGAAACATTTATTTGTAGAAAGTAATCTTTTCCCTTCCCCTTAGAACGGGTTAGAAGTGACCAAAAAGGAGCGGTTGCTCATTTCCTTGGCCATTCTTCTAGAATGAGTATATAGGCTCTGCAGAAGGGGAGAAGGCTTTTTGGAACTATTTTAACTTTTAAAAAAATTACAAAATCATATCTCCAGCTCCGCTTTTTGGATTTGTGTAATTTTTGTGTCATTTTATTAAAAATGTACTTTTTTTCCCTAAAGTGGTCTGAAATGTTTATTGTTTTGTATTTTTACTGTATCACTGTTTTGGTACTACAAAAATAATGTACCCACTGCCTCTAAGCTCTGCCTGTCAGCTCTATGTTACAGCAGCCAGGGGGTTGAGCTCATGTTAATTAAGTGACTTTAGTGACTCACCTAAAATAAATTGTAATTATTACTTGAGATGGGTAGTTTCCCCATCAACTAATTCTCACATTTCTTACAGTTAGATACTATCAAATTTTAGTTACAAAGGTGCTCCAAGGAATAAGTGTAGCAATTAAGGAGTACACACAAAATGTGTGTTTGAGTAAGGTGTTGAGACAAGTGCAATGATTTGAAAAGGGCTGGTCTTAATGTCCGTGGAAGGGTCATCCAGGACTCCTGCTACACAATTATGGTTTTATTAAAGTTGTACTTGCTTCCCGCTTTTGGAAATGTTATGGTATATTATTTGTGATTAATGCTAAATAAAAAGTACTAGGAGAAAAAAAGTTGTGTTTGTGATTGTGAAGGTTGAAGTCAAGGTGGTGGGTTTGGCTTTTTTGTGTGGTGCGGGGTGATTCCCCCATCAGGATTTGTGAGCAGTGTTGGCCTCACAGGTTGCTGTAGTGCTTTAGTTTAATACTGTGTCTGCTTTGCCCCTGCAGGTTAGCTATTCCATTTAAAATCTGCATTGTCAAACCATATTTTCTTTCAATTTTCTTCACTCAAAAACAAAGAGGATCATAGAGCAACTTTACCTTATGTTAGCAACATTTTGCATCGTTCTCCAAAGCGTGGATCTGACTCTCAAACATTTAAGGGAGTCCTTCAAGATGGTTTGCATAAATTAGTACCCTTTTGTTATGTCAACCCCCCTGCATTTGTCTCAGAACATCCAACCTAGCCATCATGGAGAGGGTTTGCAGCTGGCTGACTGGCTGGAAGGCAAGTTTGTGAATGGGGAAAACTCCTCCTCATGGGTATCCTCTCACAGGTGATTCGGAGAAGAATGGAGTTGCACCAGCATGAAATGTATTTGTAGGTTGAAGGCTGTGTGGAAAGGAGTCCTGTAAAGCTGGGACAACCATCTGTGGCTGTTTAAGTGGTACCTGGGAGCTAGCAATTCTTAGGAGAAACCTTAGGGAAGGTTTTGGGCATGTGGTCTCTGATGATGGTTTCTGGGTGGGGCTAACAATGTATTCCTCCTCCTCTTCTGCAGGAGTGGCTGCAGAAACAGATGCTTGGAGGAGGACAGGATTCTCTCCTGGCACTGCTCGCAGTCCTCTGATTGTGGATGGTGCAGCTTCATTGTCAAGTTCAGCGTTCCCAGTGCCATATGAAAAATATGAAAGAAGTTGAAAGTCACATGAAAGTTTGTTGAAAATAGTTTATCCAAATATTTTCACAATATATATTTGTTAGAAGCTACACTGTAAGACAGTGACATGACAGTGTACTTACAGTATATAGTTAGAAGTTGAGCCATACATGATATGCCCACCCAACCTCACCTGCTATTGCCATGGATGCTTGCCTTGTAGATAGATCCTTGACGTCAGCTGCAGAACCACTGACTTTGTAGAGTGTGGTGGTAATGCCTTCCCTCATCGGGTAGCTGGAAAGAAGAGTAATATGATACATGAGGTTTAGAGTTTTGAAATAAAGGATAGTAGGGGTAGCTGACACAAATTATTTCAATGCAGAAAGATATAGATGAAGCATAATCCATACTCCATTCACAGTGCTAAAATACCTAAAATATAAAAGATGCTGAGAAAGCACAAATTTGTGAAATATAGGGGTGGGTGTCAGATGTTCACAGACTTACCTGACCAGCAGAGGACAGATGGCAGAAATGCTGCGTTCAGGATGTCCCCTGATGTCAACAGAGGTGTTAGTCACAGTGTGAACACCAGAAGCTGTTGTCTCACTGTAGCTGACAAGAGTGACATAAATAGAGACATCCCAAAACAAACAGTATGGAAGTATGTTCAGATATGCTTGATGTAGCATACACCAACAGTACAAGGAACTCCAGGATTTCATTCACTGTGATTATGGTGTCATTATTGTACTGACAATGCAGTGACAAGTGGGATCTTTGAAACAAATCAGAAAAGGGAAATCTCAGTGAATAATTCAGAACAATTGGTACAGGGGCTGGGTGACAAGAGATATGCAAATATCTTTCAAAATGACCTGAATACAGGAATGTTTGTATACCTCACATGACAGAGGCATATGACTTATCATATTAACTGTACATTCTGTGTATAAAAGGCAAATACATTTTGGTCAAAACAGTGCTTTATTTAATGGAACACATATACTGATGCTTCTGTAGTAAGAGACATAATTACACAAAACACAATGGAGTGTGGAGTAGACTTAAGTCTCTACCATCCATCTGCTGTTAGTGGCCAGTCCACATGTTGGAGCAGTGGTAGGAGAAGTAGCAGAGGAGATAGCAGGTGGTGGATTGGATGACAAAACAGGACATTGAAAGTTTAGCAAGCAAAGTAAATAAAGAATATATATTGAGTGGGTACTTGATAATCTTTGTTACAATTGTGCAAAGTGTCTCCGCTTAATAACATTAAATTAGATGCATTGGTTTTAAACTTACATATATAAAAATATATAAAGAAATAAAAATGTTGTATTAACATATTGCATAACATACTTGTGTGTGTTGTATAGGCACACTTTGAGACAGGCTGAGTGTAACTTCCTGCCAAGGATCGAAGTAGTCCTGTCACAGCTGAAGAAACCAAAGCAGTTGTAATGAGGACTTTATAAGAGAAAGAAAGATAATGTGGACATTATTAAAACAGTTTTCTATCTGAAGAGTGTAGGACTTAGGTCCTGTGTATGAGACATGTATGTGATGTGTGCCTATCTGTGAAGGATGAAAGTAGGACAATGCACAATAAATAGGTACATGAAACTAGTCGAGACGGGGTGCATATTTTTTACCTTGCCTAATCTTGTGGTTTCTCTCCGAACAGGTAGTCCATGCAACAGGTAAGGGTGCATGGTGGAGAATCCTCTCCATCGCAATACTTGAGCAGGGAGGATCCAGGTCAGCCTGCAGGAGTATCATTTGCAAAATGAATCCTGGAGAACTTTTTTGCACCTGTTTTTTCTCGTCCTTTCTTTATTTTTAATGTCTCCCATGGTGCATGCTTCATACCCAATACATTGACAGTATGTCACCTCCTGCCAGATGACAGCTGTCTCTGCTCCAGTGAGATTGGACGAAGGCGGCCCATGTAGTTACCTGTAATGATTTACCACAAAGGTACCTACAAGGACTGTATACTCCTCAGTGAAATTCCTCTTCCTCTGGAATAGGACTAGCTCCATGTTGTAGTGAAGAACTGGTGTGAAACGCCCCATTTGTGAGGCAGTCCAAGAGAAAGAGAACAGAGCCTGAGGTCTGGACTGTATTTATGTTTAAAGAGTTAAAGTAATTCAAGTGTATGTTGTTTGCCTCAGGTACATGTTGTTTTTCTATTCTCTATCATTCACAGATCTCTGTGGTGGCAACCCCCTAAACAAGTGGAACAGAAATTTAATAGCCAAGTTTCTATAGTAACTTTACAGTTACAACTGCAGTCGTAAGACACTCCACTATAGACGTGTACATTTGCACCTAGGAGGAGATTTCTACTCAGAAATGGTGAATAGGATTCAGGTGAAACGTTTTGCCCTAGGTGCTGGTGGAAATCTCTGCATGTATATTTACCTTTGTGAATAGGGCACTGCTCTTCAATATTTCGATCTCACATATGTGCAAATTATGTTGATCTTTCCACCCTAACAATGAGGTTGAAACTTTAAATTTACCCATGGTGGTTCAGTTTTTGAATCCAGAGGCTGACCATAACTGTAGCTTTACCATTCTAATCTTCTACCCTAAAATATGAAGGTTGTGGCATCTGGCCAAGTTTTCACTGAACATATTAGCTCACACTACTTCTTCGGCTACAATTGTGCAGGGAAAACCACAGTCTGTTACAACATAAATTCCAGTTCCTCCAATGGCCATATGACAAATGGAGTTGTTCTGTTGCTTGAATGTGAATTTACCTTGAAAAACAAAAATAGAAGAGGTGTTTAATTAAACATTACGGCAGGGAGAACAATTAGAGAACTGGGGTCTGAGGACTGTCTCAAAGTACATTTGTTCTGTGCCGAGTTTTATACGTCTTTGGGTACAGTAAAACAATTACAGCATTTCTTTTGAGGTGAAGAATGTGAACAGTTGTCATGGAGTCATAAATAAGGTCCTGATAACAATTGGACACAGTGTGGACCAGCCGGTAATATGTACTAATTTCCGGCCTGAGGGGCGCATGAACTGTGTTACTGTGAGTGCTGTGTTCTGATTGGCTGTGTCTTCTTAACTTTATATGGTATCTGACTTTATGGTGTTTGGGAAGGTGTGCACTCCTCCGGCCATGTGTTTTATGGGGGCAATGTCAAGGGACCACTGTGGTATAGGTGTGCCTATCTGTGATCTGAGTTTCATGTTCACGTTTGGCAGCCGGCTACATGCTGCCCTTTTTGTGACCTGTCAGTCAGTAATCTCAGGTCTAGGTTTCAGAGCCTGCCTGACCACATATCCTGGGAGTCTGGGTTAACAGAAAGTTCATGTTGGGTGGATTAGATAATAGGTATGTGATTTCGTTGGTACATGTGATTGTGTCAGGGAGCACATCGACTTTCCCAATATTAACATTTCTTCCTTTTTCCATTTTTACTTGCTTTTACAATAGTATGTTCCTTAAGACCCATCACCCAACTCCATTTCCCACCCTTATCACTTTCTGAATAATCAAGTTCCTCCTCACCACCAGTATGTTTACTTGTAGACGCTATACCTTTCTTCTTGCGCATCTGGCATAGTGAACAAAGATTCCATGCCCATTGTATCATTGTATTTTTGCTTAGTGTTCAGACACTTCTTGCTATAGTCAACTGGCTTGATGGTCACAGCCATTCTGCAGTTTCAAACCCTTTGATATGAAAAATCACAAGCTTTATGACTGAAAAATGTTTTTTTGATATGTATGAAACCTATTTTGAGAGTCAGAAAAGCATTTTCGAATTATAAAATGGGTTTATTGACCCATAATGAATCGCATGTAGGAAGAAGCACTGTTTCTTATTTTCCCAACAAAACTGTCTTTAGAAGAAGAAGCGAAGCAAGATGATTTCTTTCCCATCATCCATCTGCACAAGGAGTGACATCATACAATTTCCTATCATCCAACTGCACAGGAAGAGACATCCTTGGATTTCCTAGTATCCATCTATCTGAAAGTCACACCAATGGATTCCCCATAATACATTTGCACATGAATTGTGACATCTTTGATTTCCTGTCAAAATTTTATTTAAAGGAAGATGCTGCATGGATGTGCAGTTGATGTGCGCGTCAGCCATGCTAAAGGTAAGGTCGTCTGCACCAGTTTGTGCCCTGCACTCGCCAAGTGCCAGGCTCCTTAGTCGTCCTCCCACCCAGCCCCGCCCAATGCTATCCCACTGTGACCCTTCGCACCCTGAACCCTAATCACTCAACACTGCTTCCGTGCTGCCACCTGCAATTTCACATGCACCCTTCTGCCCAAACCTCACTCTCCCCATTCACTTCGCACAAGACTACACACACCTGGCCCACGCTACTCTAAACCACACCCCTACTTGTCCCACACACTCCTAAATACTTGCTCCCCCACTAAACATGCCACCGAAATCTTGGTATCTGCTACACAAGGCCTCACTGGACCTGCTCTTCCTGTATGAAACCTGGCGGAGTCCCTCATCGGTCCTAGTGATCACTACAGCAATGCTCCCCGGATACAACACAGGACAAACAGACCTGGAAGTGGAATCACTATCATTTTCAAAGAATCTATCCATTGCTCCAACACATCACAAGACACAAACAGCAAAATGGAACACTTGACCTTCAAATTCCTCATCACCGCAAACTACATCCTGAGAGGCACCCTTGTTCACGTTCCAACTTTGGCAGCACCGTTGCGGACTTCTTTGTCCCCTTGATCCTTGACTCCAGCACTTCATCCCCCTCGTAAACCTCAACTTCACCGGACCTAACACTGACACCCTCCTCGAGGACCTGTCCTACTTTGGACTCACCCAGTGAGTGGACGACTCCACACATGCAGCCGACACCTGTTGGACCCAATCTTCACCAGCTTCTGCAACATCACAGTAGAGATGCCCATATTAATTACCTAGTCCGACCATACTCTCATCAACTTCAGCATGACCATTCACACCTTTAAACCCGCAGAACAGAGACTGCCTTCATCTCCACACAGGGATGGCATCCGGTTGATCATGCACAGAGGTGACACTGCAGTCCTCATCCTATTGGATCCTTTTGCAGACTTTGACACCGTCTCCCATCCCATCATTATTCAACAACTGCACAGAGCCGGCATGCAAGGTACCACACTTTGCTGGATTTGCTCCTTCCTGACAGGCCGCACCCAGTTGGTCAACCTGGCCTGGCCCCCTTCAGCTTGGACGCTGTCAACCTCTTTGGTGGAGTTTCACAAGGATCGTTACTCAGCCCTACTCTGCTCAATACCACTCACTTCCACAGAATCAACATCATATCCTATGCTGCCGACACCAACCAATCAATCAAAGCATTTTTAAAGCATACTACTTACCCGTGAGGGTCTCATGGTGCTGATGGGGGGAGGAGGAGGAGGGGCTTCTACTGATCAAACAGCCAGGCCTTGAGGTGTCTCCTGAAGGTAAGTAGCTCCTGTGTCTGTCATAGGTGGGTGGGAAGTGTTCCACGTCTTGGCGGCGAGGTGGGAGAACGATCTGCCGCCGGTGGTGGTCATTCTGTGGATGCATTGGACAGTGGCGAGGGCAAGGTCAGTGGAGCGAAGCTGTCAGGTCGGGGTGTAGAAGGAGAGCAGTCTGTTGAGGTATTCTGGTCCGGTGCTGTGTAGAGCCTTGTGAGCATGTGTGAGGAGTTTGAACGTGATTCTCTTGTTGACGGGGAGCAAGTGCAGGCCTCTCAGGTGGGCTGTGATGTTGCTGTGGTGAGGGATGTCCAGGATGAGGCGTGCGGAGGCGTTCTGTATGCTTTGCAGTCTTTTCTGGAGCTTGGCTGTGGTTCCTGCGTAAAGGGCGTTGCCACAGTCCAGTTTGCTGCTTGCGAGGGCTTGGGTGACCGTCCTTCTGGTTTCAGTGGGGATCCCAGCTCATACTTTCCCTTTCTGACGAGATGCCAAATACCAGGACCAATTTCTCAGCCTCGATAACCAAAGTTGCCAAATGGATGAAATAAAACTGCCTAAAGCTCAACCCAGGTAAGAGGAAGTAGTAATCTTAGGCAAAGACATCTCACTCTGGGACTCCATCTGGTGCTTGCCGAACTGAGACCCACTCCCCTTCTGGCAACCCAGGCAAAGAACCTCAGAATTGTAATCAACAACCCACTCACCACTGCCGGCCAAGTAAAGGCAGTCTCAGTCTCCTGCTTCCCCACACTCAGCATGATCTAGATCTTCAACAGCTCCCAGCCAACACTTGTAGAACGGTCAAACAAGCCCTCATCACCAGCAAGCTGGACTACGGCAACACACTCTATGCTAGAATCAACATTCAACTGACCAGAAGACCCCAGACCATACACAAACGCAGAAGACAGGCTCACCCTCAACCTCCGACTGAGCACTCATATCACCCTGCACCCCAAAGAGGTCTACTGGCTCAGAATTCACAAACTAGCACTCTATAGACTCCTCACGCGCACATACAAAGCCTTACAAAACATTGGCCCTATGTTCCTCAACAACTGCATAAACTTTCACAAACCTACCAGGCACCTCTGCTCAGATAGACTGCTAAATGCACACACCCATCACATACGAAGAACCAGATCCAGCTGTTGTACCTTCTCCTATCTCGCTCCTAAAGCCTGGAATGACCTCCATTTCACAGCCTCCTCCTCAGTTCTTGAATTCCGCAAGAAACGAAAGACTGACTCTTCCCTTAGTCCCATTCCTGGCTCTGCTCATATAGCTCCTGCTTCAGCGCCAGAATACCCTCCCAGGTGAGTTGTGTGCTATAAAAATACATATATCATAACAATTTGGTCTAGGATGCATCAATGGTTTGAGACTGCAACTGAGAATGCAAACCACTTACCAGGTACCTCAAAGTAGGTGGTAACTGATTTGCAAAGGTGACACATTTCCTTTTGTGAATGGTGTTGGCAGCCTCTGAGGGTGGCAAGTGGGAAGTGTTCCAAGAAGCCAATATTTGGTCCCCCATGGTGTTTCCATAAATGGGATACTTTAAAAGCAGCACCATTACTAGAAGGAACACAGCTGCTTGAAAAAAATAACAATAAAAAGGTCTCCTCTCATGTGAGAATGCAACACAGGGAATGTGGTCAGTGGTCTCCTGCATGCCACCATCCCGGTGTTTGTAGCCAATCAATGGAGGCTGCAAATAGTGATCAACTTATTTAATATTCACTAATGTTATAACCTTGTCAAAGTGGAGGATTTGGGACACATTCTATTAGTACACATGGTGCATCACAAAATCAGAGCTAGGTACACTCTTTGCAACCTGTCTCCTTTGTACATCAGACCCTAAAGGCCTATAAGTACTGCTTTCATGACAGTGGTGGTGCAGAACCTAGCCAAGAAGGTTGCAAAGGAGTATACACTGGTGTCATTTAAGAGTCAAGAGTGTGGAAATGACAAAGGCAACCCATCATTGTATATTATGCTTCACTAAACTGAGTTTTTATCTTAATCTCTTTAGTGATGGTGTTAGGGATCCCCCTATGTAGGGCAACAGGTGTAGTGTCAGTACTTTGTGCAAATTTTGCATCCTTATGTGTATCTACTTTAATATTTACACATTCTGTTTGGGATTTTGGTTTAAGGCTCCTTGATCTTGGGCAACGGTGTAGGTTCTGGAGCTTGTCTGTGAATGTACTCACAGGGTTGTAATAAAGCAGTTGTCTTCACATGCTTTGGCATGTTCACTACACTCAGCAACATATTGTTAGCCACACAGACTGTCTGCTGGTGAAATTCATTGACATAACAGGAATGACCACAGATAACACTCTTGAAATGACATGGTGTTGCAAATGCCCCTTTTTGGTCTTTGGACCTCCTGTTTGTGATCCTGCGCTGAATTCTCGTTTTTGCTGACTTTAGGACTCTGGGCACTTTAGCACTGCTGACCAGTACTTAAGTGCAAGAGCTCTCTGCCTAACTGGTATTGGTGATGGGTTTATCCCTGAATGGCATATCTGATTTACTAGTAAGTCCCTAGTAACATGTACTATGTGTGTCCAGGGTCTGTAAATCAAATGCCTGATTGTGCTACCCACATGAGTATCCCTGCAAACATGTCCCAGACCTGCCACTGCAGTGTCTGTGTGTGCAGTTTCAACCACCAGTTCGACCTGGCAAGTGCACTCACTTGCCAGCCACAAATCTTCCCTTTTACTACATGCAAGTCACCCCTATGGAAGGCCAAAGGCAGCCCCATGGGCAGGGTGCAGTGTATTGAGAAGGGAGGACATGTACTGGTGCGTTTTACATGTCCTGGTAGAGAAATGCTGCTAAATTCGTTTTTCATTATTGCAAGGCCTATCTCTCCGATAGGGTAACATATGGATTGCCTTGAAATATTTTTAAGTGAAATTTCCCATTGGGAGCAGATAGAGATATGGAGTTTGAGTTCTCTGAACTTACAATTTAAAAAGACATCTTTTAGTGAAGTTAGTTTTTAAATTGTACGTTTGAAAATGCCACTTGTAGAAAGTGGGAATTTTCTTGCTTAACCATTCTGTGCCTCTGCCTGGCTGTGGAATACAAGTCTGGGTCAGGATGACAGTTGGGCTGTTTGTCGCAAAAAGGGAGCTGATGTGTGCCCTGCATATTCTGATAGGTCTTTCTGGGCTAGAGTGGTGGTAGGAGCTGACACTTGCAGCTGAATAGGGCTGTGCCTGTTCCTGAACCCTGGGGTGTTTCTGAATCCAGGGAAAGGCTGGGTCTTGTGCACCACAAAGTCTTTCCTTTGAAGTTTGCTTACTTCAAAGACAGAAATAAATATAAATACTGGACCTCTGCGACCACAACTTTAGAACAATTCTGGACTGAGGATAATCTGCCAGGAAGAAGAGCTGGATACCGTAGGACGGACTGCCACTCTGCCTGTTGATTTGTTGTGCTGGCTTGCTGCTTCTGTTTTGGGAGTGAAAGGACTGGACTTTGCTTTCTACATCCTGCTTTCCAAGATTCTCTAAGAGCTTGAACTGAGCTTGCCTCAAGAAATCTCAGGGACATCAAAGGCTTCATCTGCCAGGGCCTGGGCTCTTCTATTGAGAGTCCTGACTTGCCAAGTGTTGCTAACTCCAGTCCTTGTGCCTTTGAAAGTGTAAGCTGATGACCTGAAGGAGCAAATCCACGCACCGAAAGGAAAATCGACACAGCACTTGTCCCACAGCTGGGGAATCAACTCATTGCCTATCTTGCAGCTGCAGAATTGAAGCAGCACCTGTTTACCCGCAGCTCCATCAAGTGCCTGGATTTTCCACGCATTGTCCTTGGGGTGTCAATTTCTCAATGACCCTGCATCGTAGTAAGGAACCAAAGCTGCATGTCCAGAACTCAGCACAACACCTTTCCTGTGAGGAAAGAATCAATGCAGCACATCCCCTGCTAGTAAGGAAGCAATGCATCGCCTCTCCTGCAAAGAAAGAATTGCGACATCACCTCCCCTCCACAGTAAGGAACTGATGCATCACTTTGCTTTTAAACGTCTCACCTCCGCAACGGCCCCTTATCGTCTTTGTTTTTGACACATCCCAGGTACTAAAAAGCTACAACCATTGATTCCTATGGATTAAGACTCATTGAAACCTTTAAAAAGTGATATTTTATGTATGTTGGATTTTTGTCGTTTTGGTATTGTTTTACCCAAATTAACATTGGCTATTTTTCGAAACTGGTGTAGAGTACTTTTTGGTGTTTTCAGTGTGTTACTTTGTGTGTGTACAATACTTTACATACTGCCTCTGAGATAAGCCTGACAGGGGTTAACTTAGCTGTGTGACTCCCTTACCCTGACTAGGGTGAGGGTCCCTAGTTGGACAGGGTGCAAACCACTGCCAACTAGAGACCCCACTTCTAACACATGGTATTGGTGGCCAACACCCTGGTGGTTTAACCTTTGGGCACCTCACTTAAAACACTGTAGCTGAAGAGTTGAAAGACAGTATAACTAGAAAGAAGTGGTTCTTTTTAAAAAAATAACTCAAATTTTTCTTTGTGTAGTGTAGAGAAGAAGGAATCACGGATCTTGGTATCATTGGTTTGATGTAATCTGATTTCACCCCGATGTATCTGTTCACTGTTCAAGAGAACAGTATGCAGACAGTAAAGCTGCTTAAATGTAATTGGAGCATTATCCACTACAGATATGTCATTCACTATGATCCTTTATTTATCAACTGTGACTAATTCACCAAAAAATAAGTATGAAAACAACAGCTGGGAATTCACTTAAAAGCACCATACAAAGTCAGATTTCAAATTGAGTAGGAGGGCAAGAAAGCTGCATCTTACAAATAACACTCACTTTATTTAAAAAAATCCTTTAAAATCATATAGAACAGTACAATACTTACCAGGACCTTTGGCAGAGGGGTGTTACCGAGGCACAAAAAACCTGACAGAAACAATCCAGCAAAGAGAAGCAAGACCCCAGTGGAAAAAATGACTCCAAATATCAATGCATGTACAGTAGTGCCTACAAATGAGGAGTAGACAGATATTAAATGCAGGAGAAATACGTTTTCTGACACATAAGAATTGTAATTTGCTTCATAAACCAAATTCCCAGTCAGTTAAAAATAAACAGACCTTCATTCCTTTAAAACACTGTTAATTCCCTTTCCTATGTGCATCCAATAGAGTCAGCTACTGCATGCTAATGGTTTAGATCACAGTCCTCTTCTCAGAGAACATGCTATTTACCTAGGTGTTCACCATGTGCTTCTTGAAGTATTCTCACACAAAGGCTTGAGAAATACTTTGCCTCCTCAAACGCTCTCAAGAATGTCAGTCCACAGATACTAGTCATGCCCTAGTGTCTACTCCTACCCAAAAAAAGATGAGCTATGGGCTACAAGGACTTGGGATAAAAAACAAGTATAGTCGGCAGGGGTAGTAGGCATTGATGCATACAGCCGGCGTAGAATGCCATGCCAAAGAGTCATTCTCAAACAAAATGGCTCAGGAAAATGTGCACTTTTGACCATGGCCCAATTTCAAATGTCTTTTTGCACCAATATGATACCACCTTTTGTTGAAGGGTTCATTATGAGTATGTGTGTGTGTGTGTGTGTGTATTGTAATTTATCAATATCTAAATGTATATTTATGAATGTATATTTTTAGTTCTCAAAATGAAATTATTTTAAATTTATCAATAAATGTAATTCTATTTAATAATACAAGCTAAACTCACAATGTATTTAAATATTTACCTTTTGATAATTTAAAAGTATTTTTTATAAGAAAACTGATCATATTGGTAATTTCTGCCTTAATGAAAATTACTTTAAATTACATTCTATTTTTCTACTTAATATAATGTAAATGGAATTACCCACCCCAGATCTAAAAAAAAACACTTACAAGTACTAAACACAACCCATGCCTGAAACCTAAAGAACAAGTTACTTACCTTGCTAACACCTGAACTGGTAAAGATTCCATGTAACTGCAGACTCCTTACCATAGAATATTCCACACGTCAGACTGGATCCGTACATTTTTTAGTAGTATCCCTATGCGCCAGTAGATGGCGCCGTTCAGCTCCACATTTGCATGTTTGCCAAAAAAGATGTGCACTGTACCTATCTAGGTGCGCTGATGTCAGTTACTTCTATGACTTTCCACGCAAGGAGCGCAGAACCATGATGAGAAATTACCAGTGGTGTGAAATACTAAGGCCCTGAAAAGGGTACACCTTACACTGCCATCAGCTTGCACAGCAGGGAGAATGTGGGAGGTTTGGTAATTATTCTGCGGCCTAATAGAGTTTAGGGATAAGGTGCTACTGAAGGTAAGTAACTTGTTCATATGATAGAGACTTTTGGCCATAGATTCCTAACCTTGGAATATATACCCAAGCAATGCTCTCCAGAGGTGGGTCTGCAAAGTCAACTTAAACTAGAAAGTCCCGCAGAATTGAATGGTCGAAGTGCCCGTCATGATGGATTGACTGTCCAGACAGCAGTGTTTGGCAAACATGTGCAAAGATGTCCACATTGCTGCTTGTCAGATGTCCAGGACAGGGATTTCGTGGGCTAATGCAGAGGTCGCAGCCTTAGTTCTGGTGGAAAGAGCACACAAACCCTCAGGGGGTTGCTTCTTGGCCAACGTATAATAGATCTTGATGCACAGCATTACCCACCATGAGGTGGTCTGTTTCTACACAGCTTTCCCTTTCTTGGCTCCTACATACCACAGAAAGAGTTGATCTTCCACCCGGAACTCTTTTGTGCAATCAATGTAGAATACCAATGCTCTTTTCGGGTCCAGGCAGTGGAGCCTCTACTCCTCTTTGAAGGGGTGAAGTGGAGTAAAAATGTAGGCAGAGTAATGTTCTGGCCTAAATGGAAAGGAATTAAAACCTTCAGATGGAAGGAGGCACCTGTCTGGAGGACTAGCTTGCTACCACTAGGGCATGATCAATGGCCTGGTGGGAAAATGTGCGGTAAGCCTTCGAGTTACCCTAGCCATAACAGGTGACTTGTATAAAGAAGATTGGTCTGGCAACCGCGTATATTCCAAAATGGCTGATAGATAGCCATTAATTGTGTCAAGAGCAGGGCCCTGCTGGGCCAAAGCTGGAGCAAACAGAAGAAACTTAAAGAGAGGTGCAGAAAGAGGATCGATGTTTTTACAATCGCACTATGACAGAAACGTATCCCAACGGCAGGAGTATACCGACTTGGTGGAGAGCTGCATGGCTTCCAGAGTATCACAGACTACTGGAGGAAAGTTAAAAGCTGTCAATTGCCACCGCTCAGTCTCCACGCATGAAGGTGAAGGGTGCGCAGGTTTGATCCTGCCCTGTTGCTACGACATCCTTTTGAAGAGGCAGCCTCATTGGAGGACCAATGATCATGCTCAACAGCTTTGAATGCCAAATTCTCTGTGCTTAATCCGAAGCCACTCAGACTTGGTCGTTCCTGATCTTCTTGAGAACTCTGGGCACCAGTGGTGGAGGCAGAAAGACGTACACGAGGTTGGAATTACACTCAAAACGAAAAGCATCGCAGACCCAGTTACCTTGGACACTCCAGCGCACAAAACTGCCGACAGTGCACATTCTTGGCAGTGCTCTCTCCAAAGATGAATGAGGCCTTGCACCACCACTGGGTGGAGACGCCATTCGTAATCTGCTAGGCATCTTTGACTGAGTTTGTCTGCCCTGGCGTTCAGAGACCCTGCCAGGTGTTGAACCACCAGAAAAATGCCCTGGAGTTCAGCTGTGTCCAGAGACGCAGAGTCTCTTGACAAATGGTTCCACAAACCCACCCTGTCCTGTTTGTTGCAGTGGCGTTGTCTGTGAACACCTTTTCAATGCCAAGCACGTTGCCCAAAGCACCAACAGGTTGATGTGGAGTGTCTGATCTCTACCTCTCAGCCAGCCCAACACAGCCAGCTCTTGTTGGGGAAGGGAGAGGGATCTTTCATTGATCCAATTGCGGTTCGTCAGGCACCACTGCAGATCTTTCGCAGTTCCCTCTGAGATCTAGACCATGTCAGAGAGATTCTACTTGATGTTGTGCCCACTGGCAATTCAGGTCTCACTGCAGAGGCTGCATATGCCAATGGGCATGGGTCAAAAAGGACAGAACATAGTCCCATTGAACAATTTAAAGAAACTACCTATTGCATATGATGATCTGCCACCCCTGAAAGAAATGGCTTACCGTGCTTCCTATAGGGTGGTTGTTTGCCATGAAGAGTGCACTAAAAGTGTTTTGAAGTTGTTTCCCGAGGGGATTGGGACAAGTGCTGCCCCGGATGGCCTGGTCGTTGTCTGTTGGGGCAGAAAGGGCTGAAAGGCCTGTTGTAAGGGTGACGGGGTCTGATGATGTCGTTACAAGCCCCGAAAAGAATGATACTGTTTGGGCCTTCTGAGCATGAACCGAAAGGCCCAAAGAGCATTCTGTGGCTTGGCTCTCTTTAAAATACTCCAATGTCAAGTCCACTTTTTGCTGAACAGGCAGGAATCTGTTATTTGGTATTTCCATCAGTGATGCCTGGATATCCCCAGAAAAGCCTGTGGATATGATCCATACATGGTGCTGAAGCACCACGATTATCCCAAAAGCCTGTTCTTTGGCCAAGGAAGCCTGCAAGTCTTCTGGAACCACCTTTATGATCTAATCAATCATGTACCAGAGCCAGATTTCATGGATGTAGAGACCCTAGAGACCACTGCACTGACTGACCACTGACTTGGGAACTACCCAGACTGTCACTTACCCAGCGTACATCTGTTCGTGGCATGTAGTGCTGCAGATTCTCATGCTTTGCATACGTTTGCCATCTAGTGTTGGGCTTGGAGTGTTACAGGTTGTTTTTCTACGAAGAAGCTTTTTTGAGTCACGAGATCGAATGACTCCTCTCGGTGACAGTACGCATGGGCATCGAGTCCTTTTTTAGATTGTTTTCCCGCAGGAGGGTGAATTAAGGAGTGAAGAATTGTGTGTATATATATATATATATATATATATATATATATATATATATATATATATATATATATATATATATATATATATGTAGTAAGTAAAGAAGATGTCTATGCAATGTATATACATATTTACATAATAAAAGTACCACAATGGCTAAAGGCTTCCTGGGACGAGGGAGGGCACATGTGACTCTGCAGCACTACATGCCACAAACAGATGTACACTAGCTAAGTGACATTTTCTGTTCGTTGGCATGTGTAGCTTCAGATACACATGCTTTGCATAGACTGAAAAGCAGTCCCTTCCTAAAATAAGCGGTAGCTAGCCTGTAGGTGTTGGAGTAGTTTGATACAGTGCTTTAATCACTGCTTGACCAACATTTGCTTGTTGCGAGATAATACATCCACACAATACAATTTTCTAAATGTGTGTGGTGTGGACCATGTGGCTGCTTTACATATGTCTGCCGTTGGTATATTTCCTAAGAATGCCATTGAAGCTCCCTTCTTTCTAGTAGAATGTGCTTTAGGAGTTACTAATAGTTGTCTTTTAGAGGTATTGTGCATGGGAATTGGCTCCATTGTTAGATCGTTTTTTCCACGCACATAGGGCACAAATTGGAAATGGAGCACACAGAATCCAGAAACAATATGACCATGTGAAGCAGAAAAATAAAGGTAATGGGAGGAAGGAGATAGCTGCAACAACCTTAGGTGACTGGGGAGGAGGGTGCGCACATGTGAATCTACAACAATACATGCCATGAACAGATGCTAAAAGGGTAAGTAATATTTTCTGTTAATGGCACGTGCAGCTGTAGATACACATGCTGTGCATAGACTGTAATGCAGTTCTCCCGAAAGTGGTGGCTTAGCCCGGGGGTCACTGAAGTGGACTGAAAAAGTGTATGCAAGGCAGCATGGCCAACACTTGCTTGTTGTCTGGCCAGGACATCCAGACAGTAGTGCTTGATAAAGCTATTAGGGGTAGACCGTGTTGCTGCTTCACTGATGTCTTACGAGTGGATTGAGGTCTGGGAGAGACGGGCAGAGTACTTTTTGTTTTGGCATAACAAGTTTGTATACACTTGACCAACCATTATGCAACTCCTGCCTTAGAAAGACATGTCTTTTTTGGGGCTTGCACTAAGAAACAAAGAACTGTTGTGTCCTGTCAATATAATACAATAGTGACTTCTTGACTTCAAGCGCCTGCAGAGTGCATTGTGCTAAAGTCTCCTGGTGTGTAAAGAAGGCAGGCAGCTCAATTGTCTAGTTAAGGTGTAAACTGGAGACCGGGTTAGGCAGGAACTTTGGATTGGTTCGGAGAACCACTGTCTTGTGATGTACTTGGAAAAACAGATCTTCTAAGGTAACAGTATGTATTTCACTCACTCTTCTGAGAAAGGTGATGGCTAAAAGGAAGGCCACCTCCCGGGGGAAGAATTGATGTGGATAAGAGTGCTTCAAAAGGGGGGCCCACCAGTCTTGTGAGGGTTGCAGACGGGAGCAACGGCCATCCGTGGGGGAGTAGCCCTTTTGAGGTCGTCCATGAAGGCCTTAATAACTGGAATTCTGAATACTGAATTATGCAGCCTATTCTGCAAATAGGCAGATACAGCATCCAGTCGTAAACAAATAGCTGTATAGGCAAGTCCTGACTTCTGCAAGTAAATGAGGTAACATACAACATGTTGCACAGAAGTGTTGTGTTTGGAAAGACAGTAGTGCAGGAAGCATTTGTATTTGGTTGTGTGCCAGGCCCTGGTAATAGGCCGCCATGCCTCTTTAAGAATAAACATACACTCTTCTGATAGATTAAGGTAACTAAATTCTATGACCTCAGGAACCAGATCACAAGGTTGAGCTGCTGGGGCTTAAGGGGGGTCCAAGAGTGTCATGGTTTTGTGTGAGAAGATCCTGCCTGTTCAGGGGCTTCTTGTGTGGGACTAGAGAGAGTTCTAGTGGGTTGGAGTACCATAACTGGCGTGGCGAGGTTAGTGGTACTAAGATGAGAATGAGGAATGTCTGTCCCAACCTCCTGACCTCAAGTGGTAGAAGTGGGAGAGGCAGAAAAGTGTAAGCAAATATTCCGGACCAACTCATCCATAATGCATTGCCCATGGGAATGGTAGTGTGGTGGCGAAGTTTGGGCATTTTGTGTTTTCGGCGGAGACAAAGAACTCTATCAGTGGAAGACCCCAACAGTAAAAGTGAGTAGGACCTGGTGGTGGAGATCCCATTCGTGGACTTGTTGATGCATCCTGCTGAGAAGGTCTGCTAGATGTTTGTCCACCATGGGAATGTGCTGAATGAGTAGGTGGAGTCTGTGATGGATTGCCCACCGCCAGATGCTTTGGTCCACACTGGACAAATGCAATGAATGTATACCCCCCCTTGTTCTGTAAGTAAAACATGGCAGTCATGCTGTCTGTGCGTATTAGGACTGTTTTGATTTAAATGAGACGGCTGAAAGCCCAGAGAGTGAGCTGGGTGGCTAGCATCTCCAGGTGATTGATGTTTGTTCAACGGGGTCCACCGACCCTGAACAATGAGATGATTGTGATGCACTCTCCAAGCGAAGCATACGTGGCGATATTCTCTTGCAGAACTGGGTCCAGGAAGGGCCACCTTTACATCAGATTGTTTGCATTCCACCACTGCAGAAAGTGATGTGAGCAGCACCAAACCAGCACTGGATCTTCTAGGTGACCCTCCACTTGAGACTGCTGAGCCGCTAAGCACTGTAATGGGCGCATGTTGAACCTGGCCTGTGAGAGTATAGCGATGCAAACACCATTATGCTTAGTAGGCGCCTCACAGTTCTGGCTGTTGCATGCCATCTGGCTGAAAAAGAGGCAGCATGTTTTGGGAGGCTGCGCTGGGATAAGCTTTTCTTATGCACGCATCTAGGGCGGCCCAAGGAAGGGCTGTATCTGAAGGGGTTCAAGATGGGTTTGGGCCCAGCAAGCCTTCGTTTAACAGGAGTTATTTAGGTAGAGGAAGACTGGGACCACTGGCCTCTGAAGACGGGCAGCGACCACCTTCACCTTTGTGAACACTTGAGGGGCACTGGTGAGGCCAAAAGGGAGCATGGCAAGCTGAAAGTGCTTGTGGACCACCCTGAACTTCAGGTAGTGCTTGTGATGGTGAAACCCAGACTGAGCAGGTCCTTCTGAACCACCTTGAACCTCAGATAGAGCCTGTGACGGTGAAACTCAGACTGGTGAAACCTAGACTGAACAGGGCCAGATTGATGGTGAAACCCAGACTGAGCACAGTGTGAATTGTGGTCTGGGTGTATGCTAGACAGAGTTGTTGCCAGGCACTTTTGATCAGCCAGGTGTCTAGGTAAGGAAACATGTAGATGCCACTCCTACTGAGATGAGCAACTACTACCGCCAGACATTTGGTGAAGACTCTTGGTGCAGTGGTAACCTTGAAGAAGTGCTCTTTCAGTTGATAATGGTGTCCACATACCACAAACCTCAGATACCTGCAATGTGCAGGGTGAATGGGTATGTGGAAGCAGGCGTCCTTCAGTTCAAGGGCAGTCATGAAGTCACCTTTCTGTAAGAGTGGTATAAAGTCCTGTAGAGTCACCATGTGGAAGTACTATGACAGAATGTTTTGTTGAGAGGTCTGAAATCGAGGATGGGCCTGAAGGAGCTATCTTTCGAGGAAATAGTGCCATGTAAACGTGCACTGATGACGGCGTACTAGCCTGACAGATGACCAAGACAAGCACACTGTGTGTCAGTGCAGTGGTGGCAGATTTAGCTCTGGTGTAATGAATCCTCAGACGTTTTGGAGGCTGCTTCTTAACCAGTGTGGAGGATATTTTAATGCAGAGGACTAGCCGTTGTGAGATGGTCTGCTTTTTCACCGCTTTGACTTTCTTCACTCCAGAGAGCCCCACAAAAAGCTGATTGTCTGCCCAATGTTACTTGGTATGACTGATGTTAAAGCTCAGCCTTCTCTTGGTGTCGACACAATAGAATCGCTCCTCCTCTTTTGAGGGTTGAGGTAGCGTAAAAAAGCTTGGAATGGCTTGTCTGACATGGAAGGGCATCACCACCTTTGGCAGGAATGCAGCTCACGTTCTTAACACCAGTTTGTCTAGAAAAAAGACAATATAAGGCAGATGACCAAGAGGGCACCAAGATCACTAACTCGATTTGCTGATGTAACTGCAACAAGAAAAAGCATTTTCGAGATCATGAGCTGTAATGGACAACAATGGTTTTGCTCGAAAAGGGTGTACACATTAGAGAAGAGAAACCCTCATTTAAATCTCACAGTTGTATTATAAAGGGTTGCAGTAGAAATATGTCTTGCAAACCTTTAAGAAAAAATGCATCCCAACAGGTGATTTGAACAAAGACACCTGGGCCGGGAAATGGAAAAAGGCAGAGAGGGCTGACAAGTAACCTTTAACAGTGCCCACTGCAGGTCCTTGCTGGGCCACAGGTAAAACAAACAAGAAGACATCTGACAGTTTGGCTTGCAGTGGGTCTGGCAGGTGCCGCACTGAGCCACAAACTTATCTTAGTGCCAGGCATACACCCATATAGTGGAAGGACATCTGGCTGCCAAGTTACTTCAACAACTTCAGAAGGGAGATTAAAGGAAATCAACTTCAGCCGCTCAAATTTCATGCATGGGAGTGCAGGTTGCATAGGCCCAGGTGCAAGATCCTACCCTTCTGCTACAACAGAAGATCCTTCCGAAGTGGCAGGTTGAGCGGAGGACAGATACTAAGGCCCAGACGTTCAGGGTACCACAATCTGCTGGCCCTCTCCAGAGCCACTAAAGTGACTTGGGTGTGGTTGTTCTCGATCTAATTCATAACTCACAGCAACAGAGGTAGCGACAGGGAGGCATACAGGAATCCCGTGCTCCACACTAGGCAGAATGGATCTCTGAGAGACAGCCTTCTTGCCCACTCCAAAGCACAAAAGCATTCACACTGTGTGCTCTTTGCGGTGGCAAAGAGATCCAGCCAGGACTCTCTCTATTGCTGCAAGACGCCCTGCACCACCTACAGGTTTGTCATTTGTGATCGGCTAGACTTCAGATACTACTGTAGCTTGTGCTATTTGGCACCTCTGGCGAGCAGGATGCAGAAGGCCTGTGGACCAAGAAGCCTCAGAGCCATCATCACTGAGGCCCAGGACAGAAACATCATAGCCTTAATAACCTGCTCTCATTAATCTGGAGGGAAGGCTGAAAACTGCACAGTATCCTGGATGGTTCTGATGAAAAGACCAAAACACAGTAAGGGTGGACTGGGACAGCGTCTAGGTCCAGCACACAAGCTCCTTCAATGTACATGTATTCACATGAGTATGCAGTTCCTTTAAGTCGCAAGGAAAAGAAAGGGGAAAGTAGTGGGTCAGAAGAGGACTGAGCAAGCAGATCAGAGGGATCTGATTGCTCAGATGCAAAAGCTCTCACACATCCAGATGGGTGTCATGCTTCATCATCAGGCAGCTCCTTGTTGGGCCAATGCTGCAATGCCCAAAGGGCCCCTCAACATACTGTGGCAAGCCAGCTTTTAACAGGAGTTGTTGAGGTAGGGGAAGAATGGGAGCACTAGCATCTGAAGATGGGCACCGACCACCTTCACCTTTGTGAACACTTGATGGGCACTGGCAATGCCAAAAGGTAGCATGGCAACGTGAAAGTGCTTGTGGACCACCTTGAATCTCAGTAGTGCCTTTGAGTCTGCATGATAGGGATATGGAAATAGGAGGCCTGCAGATTCAACACCACCAACCACTCTCTTGGATCAAAGGTAGATAGAACCTGAGGAAGCATGAGCATCTTGAAATTTTCCTTTCACAGGAAGGCATTGAGATGTAAAATATCCAAAACAGGACAAAGCCTTCTGTCCTTCTTCAGCACAAGGAAGTAGCAGGAATAATAGCAGTCCCTACTTCCAAAGGTGGTACTCTATATATATATATATATATATATATAACATATATATATATATATATATATATATATATATATATATATATAGCTTCTTTGGCCAAAAAAGCCTGCACTTCCTGGCACAAAAAAGGCCAATGATCCTTCGAAAGTTGCTCTGATGTAGGCGACAGGTGCGATGGGTCAAAAAGGAATGGCAGACCATAGCCCCATTGAACAATTTGAAGAGCCCACCTATTGCATATGATGATCTGCCCCCCTGAAAGAAATGGCTGACCCTGCTTCCTACAGGGTGGCTGTGTGCCATGAAGAGTGCACTAAAAAGGTTCTGAAGTTGTTTCCAGAGGGGATTCAGACAAGTGCTGCCCCGGATGGCCTGGTCGTTGTCTGTTGGGGCAGAAAGGGCTGAAAGTCTGGGTGGCGGGGTCTGATGATGTCGATACACCAAGCCCCGAAAAGAATGAAACTGTTTGGGCCTGCTAAGCATGAACCGAAAGGCCCAAAGAGAATTCTGTGGCTTGGCTCTCTTTAAAATACTCCAATGTCAAGTCCACTTTTTGCTGAACAGGCAGGAATCTGTTATTTGGCATTTCCATCAGTGATGTCTGGATATCCCCAGAAAAGCCTCTAGATCTGATCCGTACGTGGTGCTGAAGCACCATAATTATCCCAATAGCCTTTCCTTGGGCCAAGGAAGTCTGTAAGACTTCTGGAATCACCTTTATGATCTAATCAATCATGTCCCAGAGCCAGAGTGCATGGATGTAGAGACCCTAGAGACCACTGCACTGACTGACCTCAGTGCAAAACTGGCTGACGAAAACATCTTAATCAGCATTTCCATAATTTTGTGTCTAGAGTAGTGGAACAGTGATAGGGGTACCTTTACAGGTGGATGCCTGCACCACCAAACTTTGCCCTTCAGTGTATCAAGTGAGGGCCTCATTAAAGGCCAAAAGGGGTTTGATTGATGCCAGGCCAAGCTGAAGTACGCTAGTTTATAAATCCATGGTAGGGAGATGGAGGTTAAGGACTTCAGCAACCCTCGTACTGCCTGTAACAAAGGATGTATTTTACTCAATTGCTGGTCCAAGATGGGAATGGGAAGCCAGCCCAGTGTTGTGTGAGGTATTCAATCCACTGGCCTCTTGCAGGTCTGCATAAGAAGTATCCTCATTATAGGGTGGAGCACACTTGTCTCAATCACCTTGATGGCTGTCTCCCTATGTCTAACTGTGGTCTGAGTCCAAAATTCAGATTCAGGGTCTATGTGTGACTGAGCACTAATGATATAGAGGGACTAAGTATTGGCTGCACCACACTGGGATTTGGGCAGGGCCTTGTCAAAATGAAATTGTCTCCGAGTCAGATACCACAATATGTTGTGGATCTTCCTCTGACGCCAGTTGCTTTGGTGCCAATGTCAACGTCCAAGGGACTGACAAAGATTTTGGATCAGGACCTTGAGTCGGCATCCAGGATTCTAGCGCAGATTTTGGCAACAGACCTGAAATTGACAATCATGCCAGTTCAAGAGACACAGCAGAAGCTGAGGACGGATCAGCCTGCAGTAACCTTATTAGAAGCTCCTGTGGATCCTTGGGGCCAGAAGGTGCACCAGAGGGAGATGGAAGCATGCCAAAGATGCACAGCAAGGCATCTTTAATGGCTTGAATCTGCAGTGATATTATTTACAGACCCAGAAACGTGGGGTGTATCAGGACCAAGATTGCAACTGGATCAGTGGAACAGGTGCAAGGCTTGAGAAGCAAGGTGATGTCCTTGCACTTTCTCTGGAGAGCAAGATTAGCAGGAAGGGGCCAAGTCCCGCTTGGTCTTACCCAACAGTGAAGACCTGTCGCAGGAACGTCAGGGGCTCTCTTCAGAGCACTCTTGACTTCAACTGGGAGTGGGGCTTTCATGGACTCTTGTTGTGCTTTGCCATGTAGAGCTTCACCTTGACATTCTCAGATAGCTTTGGGATTAAACAGGGCACAGTCGTCTGAGGTCTTGGAGCAGTGTGCCGAACCCAAACACCAGAAGAACACCTTGTGGGGATCTGTGACAAACATGTTTGCAACATTCTGTACAAGGCTTAAACCCTGTTGTCTCAGGGGGTGAAATGTTTCCCTGCATACTAGAAGAATTTAGGAGGACAAATCGTTAAGTAAAAGTCTTGTCAAGGTATGAAGAAAAGGATCGGCCCTCCGGGTCCAAGTCTGACAGCGTGGAAAGAAAATAACTGATGTCAGTGATGCTTAGCACTTATATGGGTCTCCACTTGCCACCTATGGAGTGCAACGGTGCCACCTACCAGTGCGCAGCAGCACTGCTTTTTTGAGTTTTCGGATCCAGTCTGGCACTGCAAGGTGAGGAATCTGTGGTTAGATGTTTCCATCAGAAGTTACGATGTCTTTTGAATTAGTTGATTTTTCGTTTATTGTCTTTACTCTCTCTCATCTCTTCTCTGGTTGTTCCAAGCACCAAGATGCTTCAGTGAATGTGTGCTGAATAAATGTAATATTTATACTAAGAAGAAGGAGAAGAAGAAGAAAACAACATAAATCCCCAGGATAATTTGCCTGTCTTCGATTACTGACGTCTACTGTTAAGGATCTCCAGGCTAAACAAAACTTACAGCAAGTCTAGTTACTGCATGCTTTCAACAAGTCATTTTGACTAGGGTTTTCAATTCACTTACTTTATTTCTGTAGTTTTACAACATAATGAAACTCCCTACCCAATATGTCATCAAACCACAGGCTTCTTATGTCTTTGATGTGATGCTTTAGCTGAGGAAATGTGTGCAGGTGTTTTTGATTGTGTATGTATGAAGAATATTAATGTCCACATACCTGTTGTACTGCTGCTGAAGTCTGTAACAATACACTTTAAGGCAGATGATTTTCTTAACGGGCTGAGATTCGATGTAGCAGATGTTACAACCGAAATGCAATAGTTTG
Organism: Pleurodeles waltl; assembly: GCF_031143425.1. Taxonomy (NCBI): domain Eukaryota; kingdom Metazoa; phylum Chordata; class Amphibia; order Caudata; family Salamandridae; genus Pleurodeles; species Pleurodeles waltl. Next base: position 1,400,852,267 of record NC_090447.1, on the reverse strand, counting down.
CATTTGGCAGGAGATTGTCAACAACTGTTGTGAAATTCTCTGCATGTGTCTCTCTTTTGATCTATTTAAAAACAGGAATATATTATAAATCACCATAAATATCTGTATTGGTAAGTTCCACATAATGTTAATACATATGATTCCGTATTGAGCACTGAAATTCAAGATAAGACATGGACACATTTACTTCTTGTACTATTGTAAGCCATCCTTCAAATTACTGGGCTCTCTTTTACAGAGAGGGGAGCAGAGAATTTACTGACCAGTATGAAAAAAAAAAAAAATCTAGAAGAAAATGCTCACGCATAGCCCCATCAAGAGGCCACGACCAATATGCCCACTCGCCTTCCTGAAGGTCCATTCTTTTTTTCCTCTGTGTATGCTTATCTTTTCAATAGTATTTACAAAATGAATTACAAATTTGCTAAGTGCATGACAGAGCCGCCCTGAAGGATTAAGAGTAAATGTTAAGTAAAATTAAGGTACTTACTTTCAACTATCGTCCTCTATCATTGGATTGTTTTAAAAAATAGAGTTGCATGTATTTCTGAATCTTTCTCAGTGCCAGACAGGAAATCCTTCACAAATATAGGCCCCCCAAAGGGGATGTTGCCATCTCTCAAGCAGGAGCTGAAGGTCTTATGTGGAGCATGGTCAGGTCTTCTTATGATACAAGACTGCTTAAAATTCTTGCTTAGATAGCAAAGGCAAAACCTGGTCTACTTAATGTAGGTCAGCCAAAGAGAGAAGACAGCAGAGCCAACCCCCATGGGACCTCCAAGGCTTTCCTCTCTGGGAGCTCTAGGGCAGGTAAGTATTATGTTTTTGAATGTTTGGTGCATACATGTATGTAAAAATTTAAGAATTTGTTGTGAGTGCTGTGACTAGGTGGGTGTGTGCGCGTTTGTGAATGCATGGATGTGAGTGAGCAAGTGTATATGTGCGCATGTGTGGCCGCCCGCCTCCTTGCAAGCCAAAATTACCGACCTTCACTGATTACAAGAGTGAGGAACACAAAAACAAGCCAGGATAAATGAGGGGTGAACCTGAAAGGCAGCAGAGTGAAACATGGGGTAAGAACTTGGAGTGATCCTGTTCCTTCCCGGCATCTTTATGGACAAGAATGTGATCAAAAGGGGTCATGGTAGGTGCCACTGAATCCTAGAGCACAACTACAGGCCCTGCAAGATTTGGAGCCTCCTCTCCTCACTCTCCTCCATAAAAGCTAAGATAGATAATGAAGGAGGGGGAGTGAAGAGACTGCCTTCCATGGGATGCCATTGTATGATGTGGGAAGACCACCTGAGCTACTGTGGAGGTGTGACTGGGAAACACGGACTAGCCTCATGGACTAAGAAAGAAGAGAGGACCTGGCTGCCCGGGACTAAATAGATCAACTAGTTGAAGTTTGATGAGACCATGACTTAAGAAGGAAGTACAAAACTGCATTAGACAAATAAAATATTTTTGTTCACAAAAATCAGTACCAGAGATCCAGACATCATTGCAGCTGGGCCAATCATGGCTTGGGTACATGTCCATCAACACGCAAGGGACTTTTCCATCCCAATAATTGATGATTATCTTAAATATGCACTGATGGGGATGAGCAAGCGTCACCTAATGGTACTGACCTGGAATGTGAGTGGTTTGGGAAACAGGGTCAAGTGGGTGATGGCGATTCAGGCATTGCTCAAATACAATATAGATATAGATATAGCAATACTGCAAGAAACACCCAAAGTAGGAAATAATTGTCAAAAATTAGGGAGGAACAAGGACCAAATGGTGATAAGACACGCTACTCATCTGATTCTAGAGGTACAGTGATAAAGATAAAAAAACAGTTTTTATGGTGTGAACAGCCTTAAAAAGACCCCACAGGGAAACTTTGTGGCTTTACTGGGCCCACATGGTGGGAGCAGGTGGCCCAAATATTGGTTAATTTACCTCCTACATTGCCAAATATCCTACCTTCTGCAAATACTTCCCAAAACCATCCTGGAGTGATGTGTGTGAGTTAATGAAAAATAAAAACTGAGAAACCACATTGGAGGAAACCAAATCACAGAAAAACAATTTTAAGGAAATACAACAAAATCGAAAATTAAAGAAAACATTTTAAAGGAAATATAATTTTAAGGAAAAATCCAAAATTACATGAAACATGGCAGAGGTGTGGAATTCTATAGCCCGATGCCCAGGACATATTGTTTGGAGTCAAGGACAATAAGTTTTCATGTTTATTTTGTCCTTGGGACAAGTCAGCCCAAACACCAGCAAACACAAACCCTTTGGCTGCTTGTTCACAATGCCACATTATGGATTGGCAAGGGCACTGTCTGCAGTTACAGTAATATTTGTGTCCATATATTAATGCTGGTCAAACCTGTATTTATCCATTAATGCAAAACCTTTATTATGAGGGTGAGCACTCTAAGTATTGTAGGCTTGGACTACACTACTGACAGTGGTGTACACAAGTTTGCCAAGTTTAACAATATGAGGCTATGCATAATGCTCCCAGAATGCTCTCTGATTAGATGCAAATATTTGCATAAGCTTGAAAGCAAGATTGATGATTCTTTGCTTTCAAAATGAAATGTTCACAGAAAAATGCAACCAGAAAAAAAAACGTTTTGCTAAACTACTGTGAAAGTTTAGGTACCATTTCTTTGACACATTGTTTAGTAAAATGCGTTGGTGCATGCTAGTATTCCCAAAATATTCATAAGGGAAAATCAGTGTAACCAGTTTCAACAAGAATATGGGAAACATGCTGTAAACAAGAATTGGCAAAGCCAATAGTTCTGACACTGTTGGTCACCGTTTTGGTTTTGACAATGCCTTTCTTGGTTTGACATGGTGTTCGTAAAACATTATTGTTGTCGGAGCTGCTGGGGCCTCAACATTATAACAAAAATTGGCAAAAATATTTCTGGTCTCAAAAAACACACATTAGTCCCTTGCTCTGAACAAAACTATGTTGTGTGCCGAAATGCTCCCAGTGAAAGAGCAGAATGCTATCACAGTGAAGTCAGCCGATAGAGAGACAGATTTTTCATAAAAAGCAAAAGGTCTTGGTTAACACCAGGCCTAATTAGGGACCTAATTCTTAAAGATAATCGCAAAAGTACACCCAATGGTAAATGCCTTAGCATTAGTGCAGATTTAAGTCTTTCATGAATTTATGAGAGTTTACAGAAGTAAGCTAGGAAATGGCACTCCTAGAAAATATTTGTTAACTGCAATTTAGCGATTAAATGTGCATGTGTAATGTTTGCTGAATGTTTGCAAGTTCACTTTTCCTCCACCCTCTTTTTCTCAATCTTGAAGGTAGTTTTACTTCTGCCCTTGTCATGAGTAAATTTCCAACCTTTATCAGTATGGAATTAGATTACAGAACAGCTGGCAAAATACCTGCAACATGCAAATTAGTAGGTTTGCACAAACTCAAAAGAGCATTCCGACCCTGAAACTACCGTTTACCTCTACTTCCAGTCCTGATATGTAGATATGTGGAAAGGTGGCAAAATAAATGAATTGCTAGTATTCCAACCCTACTATAGTATGAGCCCTGGCATAATCAGAGAGGCTATTAGCAAAGTTCTTATATAATAGGTTTGCATACAATTTGTCGCTGCATTACATGGCACCAATGGGACAAGTGGATTGGTTTACAGGACAAGTGGATTTATGAATCAACCTTTCCCATGGACAAGTAGATATTTTATAAGTTTTCACACCTCTGCTTGGAAGGAGCTTAGGAACTAATGCAGGGTTTTTGGGTTCAGGGATAGGTAATGTTTAGGATGATGAGGGTTTTTTTACAGATTAACCCCTTCGCTGCCAGGCCTTTTCCCCCTCCTGTGCCAAGCCTTTTTTTTGGCTATTTGGGGTAGTTCCCGCTTAAGCCCTCATATCTTTTTGTCTACATAAGCTATCCACGCCCGATTTGCGTCCTTTTTTCCAACATCCTAGGGATTCTAAGTACTCAGAGTTTGTGGGTTCCCCTGGAGGACACCACGAAATCAGTCAAAATACAGCAAAAATGTGTTTACTTTCTTCAGAAAAATTGGAAAAAAAGGGATGCAGAAGAAAGTGTATGTTTTTTTTCCCTGTAAATGGCATCAACTAAGGGTTTGCGGTGCTAAAATCACCATCTTCCCAGCTCTCAGGAACAGCAGACTTGAATCAGAAAACCACATTTTTCAACACAATTTTGGCATTTTCATGGGACATACCCCATTTTTACTATTTTTTGTGCTTTCAGCATCCTTCCAGTTAGTGACAGAATGGGTGTGAAAACAATGATTGATCCTGGACAGCTAAACATTTCTGAAAAACAGACGGAATTCTGAATTCAGCAAGGGGTCATTTGTGTAGATCCTGCAAGGTTTTCCTACAGAAAATAACAGCTGAAATAAAAAAAATATTGAAATTGAGCTGAAAATAAAACCCAGCTATTTCTGTCCACGGTTTCTTCTCTAACTTTTTCCTGCTATGGCAGATCTTTGAAAGCAATATACCGTTACGTCTGCTGGACTCTTCTGGTTGTGGGGATATATAGGGCTTGTAGGTTCATCAAGAACACTAGGTACCCAGAGCCAGTAAATGAGCTGCACCTTGCAAAGGGTTTTCATTGTATACTGGTTATACAGCAATTCATTTGGTAAAATATAAAGAGTGAAAAATAGGTATCAAGAAAACCTTTGTATTTCCAAAATTGGCACAAGATAAGGTGATGAGAAGCAGTGGTTATTTGCACATCTCTGAATTCGGAGGACCCCATACTACCATTGTGGCACTCTCACCAGGTTCTGCTACCCAGAATCTTTTGCAAACCTCAAAATTTGGCAAAAAAACACCTTTTCCTCACATTTCAGTGCTGCAAAGTTCTGGAATCTGAGGGGAGACACAAACTTCCTTCTACCCAGCATTCCCCCACATCTCCCGATAAAAATGGTACCTCACTTGTGTGGGTAGGCCTAGTGCCCGTGACAGGAAATGCCCCAAAACACTACGTGGACACATCAAAATTAGCAGTGACAAAACTACCTGTTTTTGCAACGGAGTGGGGGGGGGGGGGGGGGGGGGTCACCTGCATTTTTGGTCCTGGGCTCAGCAACCATCTAGGGAAACCACCAAACCCAGACATTTCTGAAAACTAGGCACCCGAGGGAGTCCAGGGAGGTGTGACTTGTGTGCATCCCCCAGTGTTTTCTTATCCAGAATCCTAAGCAAACTTCAAATTTAGCTAAAGAAAACAAGTCACATTTTCCCCACATTCCTGTGTGGGATCACCACACCAGCACAAAAATTCCTACCACCCAACGTTCCCCTCAGTCTCCTGATAAAAATGATACCTTACTTGTATAGGTGGGCCAAGTGTCTGTGACAGGAAAGAGTCAAAAACATGTCGAAATTGAGGGGGAACCAAAGCGGGTCCAAAAGGGCAGTTTGGAAAAAAACACTTTTAGGCTGACAAGTGGGGCAGAATGTTTACGGTATAGATGTGACATTGCTGGGTGGTAGGAATTTTGTGGATTTCTGCAGATTCCTGAAGGTTTCATCAGAAAAATTTGGAAAAATGTGTGATTTCAAGCAAAGTTGGAGATTTATGGAGCATTGTGAATAAGAAAATGGTGCGGGTGCATGTGAAGCACACCACCATGGACTCACCCAGATGTTTAGTTTTCTGATGTGTCTAGGTCTCGTAGATTTTTCTAGATGGCAGCGTCCCAAACTCCAAAAAGTGCTGCCCTCACCATTCCAAGTGGGACGATTTTGAGAGTTGGGCCAAATGTAAAATTTAAATCCAAAATAATCAAATGTCCTCTTACTTACGATTGGGATAAGATCTTTCAGTGTGTGGGGGGAGTGCTGAAAGACTGTTACCCCCTTCTGTTGGGGTGGGGGCATAACCATGCCCATACTGGTTGGTAGCGACCAACCCACTATTTTTTTTATTTTTTTTTATTCCCTGGCATCTAGTAGGCTTTCTGCCCCCTGGGGAGTGGATCGGGGGTGATTGCCCCATCTGCCCACTGGTGGGCAGAACAACTTTGCCCCTATTTATTTGAGGTGGGGGTATGGCCATACCCCCACCCTCTTTTAAAAAAAAATATATATCTTCCCTGGTGTCTAGGGGGCTTTCTGCACCCCTTGGGGGCAGATGGGCCTTTCAAAAATAGGCAAATCTGTCCCCAGGGTGGGGCAGAAATGGCCAACAGTAATGTGCCCCCATGGGGAGCGACCCTTGCCCAAGAGGCTGCCCTCCCAAACAAAACACAAACACACACACACACACACCAATCCCTGGTGCCTAAGTGGTTTCTGTCCCCCTGGGGGGCAGATGGGCCTAATAGAAATAGGCTCATCTGCCCCCAATGGGGGCAGTAATGGCCTAAAATAAATTTGCCCCCCAGGGGAGTGACCCTTGCTTAATGGGTCGCTCCCCATCTGTAAAAAAGTTAAAATAAATTATCCCTGCTCGCTTAGTGGCTTCGCAGATCGTCCTTATTAAAATAGGTCGATCTGCCCCACAGGGGGGCAGAAAGGGCCTTAAAAAAAAAGACCCCCAGGTGAGCTACCCTTGCCCAAGGGGTCGCTCCCCTTCATTGTTTATATTAAAAAAACAAACTCCCTGGTGTCTAGTGGCATTCCTGCAGCACGATCGCTATGAAATAGTGCTGCAGAAATGCTTAGAGAGACATGAAAGGAAAGGAAAAGCCTTTCCTTTCCTTTCATGCCTCTCCGATCTCCCCCACCCCGATCAGAAGACAAACAAAAGCATTTCTCTTCCGATCGTGCTGGAAGCTGAGCTGAGCTTCCAGTGAGATGGGGGCAACCTCTGATGAGGTCAGTGCGCTGATGCCATCAGACGTCACGGGGGGCAGGGGAGTCGGGGTGGCAGGGGAAGCGCTTCCCCTCCCATTCCTGCCCAGGGGAGGGGTGTGGGTGGCCCTCAGAGGGAGCGCTTGTGCTCCCCCGTGGGCCAGGTAAAGGACGAGCTGGTTACGTCCTTGGCACACAAGCGCCGTAGTCGAGGACGTAACTAGCTGCTCCCCAGCACCCAAGGGGTTAAGAATAATTGGAGTTTGTGCATAGAAACCAGCTTTTATGGTTCAGAGATGGGTGGAGTGTAGGGGTGGTGAGGGATTTTTAGGAATCACAGATGAGTAGTGTTTAGGTGTTTGTAGGTTTTAGGGATGGGTGGCGTGTTAAAGTGTTGAGTTTTAGGGTTCATTGATGGGTGGGGTTTATGGCTGGTGATGGTTTTTAGGATTCAATTATGCGTAGTGAAAAGATTTTAGGGTTCAGGATCGGATGGAGTTTATGGTGGTAGACATTCTATGAATTGGTTTCCATGAAGATATTTTCCATTAAAGAGTTTAGACGAAATGATGTCTTGGTAATCTGTATTGCATAAAATTGTTTTTCTATGAAACCACATACAACAATCCTGTAGTAGAACCTTGCCCAGCTAGTTCAACTGCCACAGGAACTCTTGAGAATAGCAGGGCACGTTAACATGTTTATGGACAAAAGCAAAGACAGACTGTTATAATGGCGGGGGAGGGAGGTGTGCCCTAGAAGGAAAAACCTATTTGGCAAGTTCCACAAAAACATTATGGCTGGTGGATGTTTTGAGATTAGAACCCAATTGGGACAAACATTCTCCTTTTACTTTGTAGTGTGTAATTCCCAATCTGATTGGATCACCGCCACTCTGTTATACTAAGCTTAGGCTTAAAGGTGCAATACCTTTGGCACATGCGTTTATAGATGACTCCCTTTTTGTGACTACACTAGAGGCATGGATGCTTAGTAGGGCAGGGAGTTGGAGAATGGCTGGGAGTGGAGAGATGGAAAAGCAATTGAAAAAGAATATAGACAAATGGGCAGCTCTTCCCTTATCACTGGTAAGACGCAAAGTGACAGTACAAATGCTGGTGCTTCCGCATTGTCTGCACTTGTTTCAGTGCAGCATGTGTCATATTCCACGCAGCTTCTTTAAAAATTCGAAGACCACACTAGAGAAGGCAAAAAAGCGAAGCAGAGTACGCATAAATGGGGGCTGGGGGAATGGGTAATGGACATGGAGGCACTCTATCAGGCAGGGCAACTGCAATTTGCGGCGGGTTGGTATGATGCAGCCCTTAATATTGATGGGTGCCTTTCAGAAGGAGCACCAATTAGAATGACACTTTCACATAAATTATATGACAGGGGATGCACTGGGACAGATCTACCACGTATAGCAGAGATCACGCTGGGTGCATGGCGAACGTTCCTCACAAGATGAGGAAAGACTGACATACTCCCAGGAACAACCAATATGGGAAATAGAGGAGCTCTGCTAAAAAGATTCAGGCATGAAGTGACCAGATGGGAAACAAGCATTTGCAATGCAATGGGTCTCGCGTTGGCTTGTGTTAGAGCTGATAGCGTTGTAAACTCCTAACCCGACTTTTCACTGGTAATGAAACCTATCGGCAAAAGTGCATTTATGTACGTAACCCGAAAAAGTGCAATTAACTGTGTAACGGGGCCGATATTATGTAAAGCACTTGACTTCTGCCAAGCGAGATCGCGCTGGGAAAATAGAGGAAAAAGTAGTCCACGAGCCGGACAGAAAACAGCGAGCCTCGCATGTTTTCTGTACTTGGTCGATGCGCTCGAGGAGGGCTATCCACCGGAAAAGGCATCACATGTGCATGCCTTCCACTAATGAAATCAAGCACATTCTAACAGGCAAGCCCACAAGCCAATGACAGACACTGACGTGACGTGGACAGGGTTCTGAGCCCTTTTTAATTACTAAAGCGGCTCGCTTAGCGAAAAGCGTGTGCAAGTGCATGCGACGCAGGCTCGACCCTAAAAAGGGGGGATGCAATGTGGCAGTTGATCTATATGAAAACGAGTTCCCTAATCACACTACAGCAAGCTATAGAGACATTCCAGCTTAGGACAGGACAACAGCAGCACTATTATGTAATACTCAATATAGCAAGATATATTTGGGGTACGCGCTATAACGATCCACTTCAATCATTCACACTGGACCAGTTATTACAGACAGACTAATTTAAAGGAGTGAAAACTAGAACTAGACAGCAGTAAGAGCAGATATTAAAAACCCATTAAAAGTACAGGGGAAACAGGAAACACACTTTGGCACAGATCTTACCGACAAGCAGTGGGAAGATGCTCTTATGCTCACACCACCCAATACATTTTAATTTCATACACACAACTTACATTGCTGCAGCAAAGCTACACAAAATAGACCAATACAAAATCTGAGCACTCCACAAATATTGGCAGGGAGAGGTAACTTAAAAATATTATTAAAAAACAACAGTGGTTCACAGCAGACACATTCAAAACAACATTATTTGACCACTTGGTGGATGCAGCCACTATCCACAGAGGATAAAAAAATAAAAAAATGTATACAATTTAAACAACTTAGGTTTGAATATTTTTTATTGGCATTTTATCACACTTTACAACTGGACATAGGATGATAGAGCAAAATATGGACATTTCCTCAATGGATATTAGGCAATCCCCAAACAAGTTCCCACCGCTGTCCCTTTAGATGCACACCGCCCCTCCAGACCAACAGTAAGGATATGAGACCAAGTGGATCTCAGTTCACTCATGGTGCATGTGGGTCAGCGGGTTGGGCCTGTGGATCGTCATGGTGCTGGTGACTCCTTGCTAGTCCAGGTCAATATTTACGCCCATTAGTCGTGGTCTAGTGCAATGCTTAATTCTTTCTCCCATGCTCCTTGGTAGGTGTGCTTGGCAGTTTCCTGCTTGGTAATGAGCATAGGGTATATAGTAGACGTGGTATGTTTATTATCAGTACAAGAGATATTTTTTAAAGGGCCTGAAAGCCCTCCCGACCCCTATTTGATTTTAGAATCCTGTAGCCAGTGACACAGATGCCAGTGTAGTTATACCTCTTAGAGGGAGTATTCCTCCTTGGGCTGTTCAAAGGGTTTAATTTATTCCATTGTATACATATCTCTTAGTGTCTTGAACCCCCCCCCTCCAGCCATTTGCCATATTGGGTTGTAGCCAGCCAGGTGAGAATTCCCAATTCCCCCAAAGGGGCATGAAAGAGGAGGGGGAAGTAGTGAGGCCATGTCTAAACCCACCCTGTCCTACACCCACAGTGTTGCTCTCATGACTAGGGAGACGTAAAGAGTCTTCATACACTCTGCCTTCTTAAGGGTGGCCTCTGCACAGTGAGGGGCGACTTCACTGACCTTTTGGCCAGAGTCCATCGCTCCCTCCTGCGTGGCCACTGCTGCTGCTGTCTCTTCACAGAGCCTCACCCCTGGTGGCCTAGTGGCCATCTGTGTCTGTCTGTTTTTACTCCTGTTTTTTACTTCTGTCTCTCTTTTAGTTTCTTCACCCGTTTTGCGTTCTCCTGCGCTTCCCTCCCTGCTGCTGCGGCCCGCCCTCGTAACATTCCCCACCCTCCCGCCTCCCAGCTGACCAATCCCACCCTCCCCTTTTTAATGGTGGCCGCTGTGCGGCTGCGCTGAAGGTGCACCAAAGGCAAGCTTGTCTGTGACCGTCCGTGCCTGTACCGCGTCCAGCACCACGGACCCTGGATCTCACACCACCCACCGATACAATGCCAGGACCCTCCACACACGGTACCCTGAATATCGGAGCACCTGCCACCCTGCTTCCCCCAAGGACACCCACGGACCTTTCTCCTGCAGCCACTGCCACCTCACTCTCTCCACACGCTAACAGCCAGACCTTACAGCACCAGAATCGTCTCCAGACCACCTGAAGTGCGACCTCCTCACCGTCCGCTCCCTGCACAGACACGGCGTGGAGATTTGGGACCTGATAGACACCACCCGCCCAGACATTGCTTTCGTCACCGAGACATGGACCAACACATCATCCGGATCGGACACTGCCATTGCCACACCCAGCAACTAAAAGCTGCTCCTCAAAGACTGTCTTTCCAGACCAGGAGGCGGCATAGCCATTGCCCACAAGACCACCCTCCGACTGACGATCAACACACAGGAGTTCACCCCCCTCATGGAGCACCTCCACTTCCAAGTGCACACCATCCTGAAGACCATCACCTGCGGCACCCTCATCTGCAGACCACCCAGGCCCACGCCCACAGTTCAGCGACGCATCAGCCCCCCCACACACTCAACTCCAGCAACTACATTCTCCTCAGTGACCTCAACTTCCATTTCAATGACCACAACACGTCATCACTACTCGGGAACCTGGACACAATCGGGCTCAAGCAACTGGTCACCTCACCAATGCACACCGCCAGACACACCCTCAACCCCATTTTCTCTACCAGCAGCAACTTCGTCATTGTCGACTCAACCCTGCTACACTGGACCGACCACCACTGCATCCACTTCTCCATCTACACACCCACAGCGCACACTCACACAAAGTGCCCCTTCTACAGAAAATGGAATCAAACCTCAGAGGAGCAACTCATCAACACCCTCAGCAACTCACCACCTGACACGACAGATGCAACAACTCAGCACAAAACCTCCACAAATGGATTACTGACTGCGCCGACACCCTAGTTCCCCTTCTGACAACCACAGGGAAACACTCCTCCAAGAAAGCTAGCTGGTTCACCCCCACACTCCAGAGATCAAAACGCTCATGCAGGAGGCTGGAGAAGAAGTAGAGGAACAGCAAATCCCCGGAAGACCTTGCAACTTTCAAATCCGCCACAAGATCCCACGATGGCTTTATCAGGTCCACCAGGAAAACAACCCTGCAGGACCGAATCAACCACACAACACACAACACTAAAGAACTCTTCAAACTCATCAAAGAATTCGCCAAACCACAAGACGAGACCACCAACATCACTTTGTAGTGAATCCTAGTTTATTTTAATGGGATTACATGAGTTAGCTTAGCCTTTGGCTTGCAGACTCGTGCCCCCGTCACCTAGTGACTTTTAACCTACTTAGTTTGCTCTGTCTTAGCCCATTTAATTATTTAATTCTTCTAAGATGGCTGCCTTGTTCATAGTTAGGCCAGATGTTATGATGTACATTATCAGTGCCACCGCGCTAAGGCGGCAAGATCAAGTGACAAAGACAAACAAACTGTAGGTGTTCACAGTTAGGGACATTCCCTCTTCATGCTTTTGAGGGAATTGTTTATATTAATTGCTGCCCCTAGCATGCCTGTTATCTATTGTTTGGGAACTTACCTACGTCAGGGGTCCAAGTAGATCTGTATAAATACATCACACTTTAGACAGATAATCAGAGGGATTCCGACCAGAGGGCATTGCAACCATCGCTGATATCGATGCTGCACATCATTTTGACACTGACCCAGTCTTCGTGTCCCTACGGAGATAGAGACCTCATTCCAAGGTAACGAGGGTTAGGGGCTCCTGTCACGGACATGGCATTGGCAGATTAGGTTTAAAAAAAAACAGCTCTCCTTTAGGTAGGAGATTAGGCCTATTATGATAGGGTATTAGGACATATTACACATTTTATGTCTTTTCATGTTATTGCAAGATGGTGGGGGTCTTCGTAATGACTCGTCTTTACAATTCTGTTTCTTGCACTGATCATTATCCTAATCATTGCAGCCCATGCAACTTATCGCAGATTACAGTTGTGTTAAATAGTTTAGTTTAGTTTATAGATTTGTAGAGCGCATGGCTACCCGGGGGCATCCCAGCGCTAAAGTACACCATGAATGTCAGAAAAGCCAGGGGAAGCACATTAACTGGGAAAGAGAATGGTTTTCAACTTCCTCCTAAAGAGAAGTTCAGAGGACTCTTGACAGCATTCAAAGGGCAGGGCATTCCAGAGCCGAGCAGCCCGGATGGAGAACGAATTACCTCCCCGTGATCTCTTGACCGAAGGGATGTAAACATGACGAGAAGAAAGAGATCTAAGAGGTCTAAGGGGTGAGTAAAAAAAGATCCGTTTTCTAAGGGAAAGGGGACCCTTATTGTGTAAGGCTCTGTGAACAAGACACAGAGCTTTAAACTGAATGTGCTGCTTAATCAGGAGCCAATGAAGAGCTGCAAGTGCTGGTTTAGCGGAAAGATGCCTTGGGGTATTCATGAGAAGTCTAGCTGCCGCGTTCTGCGTAACCTGCAGCCTCTTTATTACATAATCTGGAGAACTAAGATATAGAGAGTTCCCGTAGTCCAGGCAGGAAAGAACTAGGGCTTGTACAAGAATTCTTCTGGCAACGAATGGCAGAAGTCCAAGAATCTTCCTGACACTTCTAATTAAGCCGAAGCAGATCGAGGAGATTCTTTAGCTTGTGAAACTTTACTGCATCTCCGTTATTGCCTGTGTTTGGTTGAGACATGATATATCTCTGAGAAAGGGGTAATCTCCGTTTAACCACAACACTCCCTGAGATGTCATACTTTCGAGTCCATGCGTAAAGGCTGACACAAATCACCTTTTACTATTTGGGTTTTTGGTGAGGTGCTGCTAGTGAGCCAGAAAAGGTTGGGACAACAGTTGCGACTTTTTGTAGGATAGGCATAGTTGCCTACAAACATAAGCACTGTCATCCTTAAACCAGCAGTCTTGCCTAGAGCAAGAGTCCAAACTACGACATGGCGCCACCAACGATGGTGTTTAGGCACTAATTTACAGATACCCTGACTATCACTGTCTCACAAAGAACAGGTACCCTAAGTACCATTATACAGAGACGTTCGTGGTCTTTGGGAAGATCCTCCTCAGCTGAACAGGGAACATCTAATTAGGCAGTAGGGTGTTCAAGCTCGAACTCTTAAAAAAGGACTATACCCCCCATTTGGTGTTCCACTTCTCTGACCACTTATACAAAAATGGCTAACGCCATAGACATTCCTGAGAATGCTAGACAAGGATTAACACAGCACCTACTAGCGCATGGCTTTACAGAAGAGGGCGGGGATGTTACTCTTATAGTAGAGGCTAATGAAGCCTACCAAACAGAAACATTTTACTGTTGGGTCACCTTTCCTGAGGTGGACCAAAGAACACATACATTCTACACATACGGTACCAAGCATGCCAGTATCATGAAATAGCACTCACATATCAAGAGCATCAGAACTGGTTTGAAGGCGCCTTACCACATGTAATGCAAAGGGTGAGACTAGGTCCTTTAGGTAATGATGGACCAACGTGGCCTATGATTGCCTCATACACACCTTACCCAGGCACACAAAATATGCAAATAGCAGATCTGCGAAACTTATATAATGAGTTAGTAACACTTTATAGACGACTTGTTAATTTGTGCGAACATTGAACACAACACCAGCGTGTCCAGTGCCACCAGCACCTGGTGGATAGCAATTGGCTACTGGGATTAATCCACAAACAGTGCATACTATCATGGGCAAAATGCCCAAAGAACGAGAGAAAATACTGTTCTGGATAGCTCAGAAAACAAATCAGCTGGAAGCTGTGTTTCCCCATACGGGACAACAGGAAAAACATAGACTTCTCACAATGTGCTTGCCCTTTGGGATGGTTCCCTCGGTGGATGACTGCACCACATGGGGTACAGTCTTCGCTGCCATATATACTACCACACATAATACCCCCACACTTGCCAATTTACCGGTGGTGTTAAAACAAATACAGAATGAGCACAGGGCTGCACCAGCCCTAGATTTGGGGATGAAACTAATGCGTAATTTTTACGCAGTTTCCTCAGTAATACTCAGTAATATTAAAGGGGAAGCGTAGCACTGGCTATATGCCAGCGTCTCCGAGAAACTCCACATTTGGAACAGGAGAGACAGCTACCAAAAATAATTTCCGATACCTACACTAGTATAGGAAGGGATAGTTTGGGAGCCAAACCAAAGAAATTGGAATTACAAAGTACCGCCTCGAAGGAGGGTATAAAGCAGGCACAAGAGGGTTCTAAAAAGCACTGGAAAAAACAAAAATAATTTAAAGATAGACGAAGTAAGAGAGCTGATTCTCCACACCCGGAGAACTCCGAAAGGAGATACAACCTCAGAAATAGGGAAAGTATAAAAACGCCTGATATACTGATTCACGTCCCTCTCGTTCCTTTCAGGACGCACCGGATAGATGTAGCGAGAGAGGGGGCCGTCCTGATCGACGTCCTGAATACGTGAAACAAAAGAAAGACTCATCGCAGTCTACAGCTGAAAAAGAAGAAAAGACTCCTCAGCAAAAGCCACAGTTTAAAAAGAAAAAGGTGGCAGCACTGTCAGTTAACAATGCCAGTACACTTGAGAACACTGCTGAAGAACAAGACGTGGGCAGTGACGCTATTAGACAGCGCAGCAGAGGTCACAATATGTCGCCAGAGTCTGAAAAATCATCTGGATGCGACAGCAACTAGCGATTTTATTGCAGTTGAGACTGCGGACAGCCGCGTACTCCCACCCGATAGGGATTATGACTTAAAAATTCTAATTGAGGGAGACTTAGGATGAACTTACTAGTGGTATCCTATTGGCCGAGAGAGATTGGCCACCCAAGCACGTCCGTAAGCTCCCACATGGGGAAAATGTAATTTTGCCTTCTTTCTCCAATCTTGTTTCAGAAGCAGAAAAACAATCCTATGCTGTTGAATGGGCTTTAGCGCAGGCACCTGCGTTATACCGCAATCATGTAGGTTGGGACAAGGACTCTTCTTGTCATGTAATTCCTATTAGGTCTACACCCTAACCTCAGCCACAATATTCTGTTAAACATGAATCAAAAGCTCCGGTGAGAGAGATCCTCACACAGCTCGAGTATCAGGGAGTAATTGAGCCCTGTACATCTGCAATGAATAACCTGTTATTCCCCGTTGCAAAGCCAGACCATTCCTATCAAATAGTCATAGATTACAGACATTTAAATAGTCATACACGTTCATACGGTATACAAAATTCACATAGCATGGCACTAATAAACAACATAGTGCGCAAAAAATATAAAACAACGTTGTATATTTCCAATGGGTTTTTCTGCCAGAATTTAGCACATGAAAGTCGGGACCTGAGTGCATTCTCATTTGGCTTACAAAAATGCTTGCCCCAAGGTTATCAGCCCGTGTGATATCAATATTACATGATATTGATCCCGAGGCGTTATCCTACGTGGATGACATATCTCACGGACGACGACCTCTACATTCATCTTGTAAGGGTCGATTGGATAATTATGGGATTTGCAAATCTCGGTTACAAATTTAACTTTAAGAAAAGTAAGAACTGCCTTTCTCAGGGTATTGTTCCTGGGATACGAGCTATCGAACGAGGGGAAGAGCCTGGCCCCTCAATTTCTAGAGAAATGTGCACAACTTCACCCTCCTCCTAACACTCTGAAGAAACTACAGTCATTACTAGGTTTCTTCAACCTTGGCAGAACATACATTCCAGACTATGCACAGCGTATCAAGCCACTTTATGAATTGATAATGCCAAACTTTTCTAGCAGACACTGGACAGTTGAACACACACGCATCCTTAGGGAATTGCAACAGGACATGCTAGCAGCTAAACACTTGCACACAGGTGACAATAGAATGAATTTGGTCATCAGAATAATTGCTGGTGCCATTGGGTTTACTTATTTCACCTTCAAAGGCGACACGGTACCCATAGCACATAAATCACATTTATACTCAAATGCAGAACAACGTTTTGCACCCACAGAAAAAGGTCTGACTACAGTTCAAATGGCTGTCATAAAGGAGAGGCCACTTGACCAGGGGAAACGCATCACTGTCGTTACCCCGGTGCCAGCCTTAGAGGCTGTCACCAAAGTGAGCGTTCCCAACGCTAAAGCATTACATCCACGTTGGATACAGTGGGCAACATCCCTGACCGCCACTGATGTTGATTACATCTTTGATTCAAAACTTCAGATACAAGAGTTTCTCCAGTACGAACAGGAGTACCCCGCTCCTCTACATATCTTACCACTTGACAGATACCATACTGTCATCTACACTGATGGTTCAGCACAACCAGCCGTAGGTACCAAACATCAATACTCAGACGTTTGCGCAGCCGTGAGCTAAGTGATGAAGGATGGAGTCTTCCACCCTCATAATACCTACACGCAGACCCTAGGGGACTGCACAGCTCAGTTGGCTGAACTTAGGGCTCTTATATTGGTGCTAGAAAACACAAAGTCAAGAAGGCTGACTTTAATAGTCTGCGACTCATACTACTGTGTTCAGTCATACAATGACTACCTTAATCATTGGAAACTGAACGGGTTTAGAGACTCCAAAGGGAACACCATAAAACACAAAACGTTGTGGGGGAGGGTGGCTGATCTAAAGGATAAGCTACCGTGTGACCATGTAGTACATACATTGGGCCACCAACATGTAGGAGTACACGTTACCGGCAACACTTTGGCTGTTGAAGCAGCCAAATCTGTAGTAGCTACGGCTTCTGTGGCTGCAGTGACTCATTTACAGACTAGATTGAATAATGAAATACTGACTGCCGTGAAAGCTTTGGCTGAAGGCAAGTCTCTTCCGAAAGGATACCCTACAAATTATTCTTACCACATTAGTGCACAGAATGTTGCCTACACAACAATTCCTGGGGTTGGAGATCGAGTGATCCCCAACGAAGACCAGAGATTAGATCTAGTAAAAGCAGCGCATGAGGGTGTCGCTTCAGCACATGCTGGTATTTCGGCCACAATAACACTCTTACAGAAACGCTTCTGGTGGCCTGGTCTATGCAGACGGACTAAAAATGTACGTCCTTTGTTGTGACATTTGCCAGCAAATAAAGGGCTCCAATATCAAGCGCCCACCACAGACATTCCTCTTAGTGTCCAATAGACCACTACAATGTGTGTACCTGGACCATTGCGGTCCACTCCAACCTGATGGTGCAAACAAATACATCTTAGTCGCTGTAGATTCTTGTTCTAGATTCCTGTGGGTATGGCCACAGCGGTCGGCTGACGCTCGAACTGTTATAAAAGACTTGCTGATTTTTAATCGGTACATATCCGGCTGCAGCATTCCATTCGGACCAGGGCCCTGCATTTGCCTCTAAGTCATTCAGGGACACCATAGGGACGATGGGTGTTGAACTCCATTACTCCTCACCATACTATCCTGAGGGAAATTCGTCGTGGAGAGGCGGAACTGTGATCTAAAGCAGTCCTCAACAGCTCGAGTATTAGGTTCAGGCCGCAGTTGGCTTCTTCACCTATAGGGGGTCCAGAGGGCACTAAATAATCTGCCAAGACGGTCCTTGGGGGAACACACTCCCTATGAGGTTCTCTTTGGGATACCTATGTATGTCCCAGATCTTGATGCCTCTGGTTTGGTGGCAGCAGAAACACCATTTGACATAAATGAACGTCTCACTGACTTACAGGAGCTTCAGCAATTTCGTGATGATAAATCATCCAACAGTGCTGCCACTTTAGGAATAAGGGATTTACCAAAAACTTCGACTGGCTGGATTCCTAAAGTTGGGGGTCTGGTTTGTGAGAAGATCGCTGTGAAGAAAGAATTCGGTCCATCATACAGAGCACATGTCCTGGTCCTGGGAATTCAAGGTACCAGAGCTGTCATCTTACCACCACTGCCTAATTCCAGAACAAACAGATTCATTTCCATTGATGACATCAAACTACACCATCCTTCACAGTAGACCAAGAGGTCCCTTCAGTAGTTCCCGATCCCCTCTCACTACCCAACAGGACATACCTCTACATAGTAGAATGAATAACACTACAACGGACTAAGTAACAATGTCCAACAATGTCACAGATACTTCCTCGCACATGGGGAGGGCAGAAAACGAACTCTTGCTAGTTCCAGTTACCACTTCAATGACAACACCTGTCCAAGATTTGGATTTTTTTTTTTTTTACACTAACGCTACACAGACTGATGACACAGTCTACCATGAGCCTCCAAGTGAAATGGACCAATCCACAAGTAATGCACTGGCTCCAGCATTTGCAGAGACTGCCTCTGGCTACTTTATCCACTATTGCGGTTGACACTGTTTTAAAAACACGTAAGCTATATCGATGGCTTAAAAATAACTATCTAATTTACCCATGGGGTTCTGCTTGACAGTTACTGCATTATTTTTGTGGGTTGGTTTTGTGACTGTTTTCTTGATGCTTATAAATGGTCACTACATTCCTGAACGCTCCGCTGTAGAGCCTGTGGATGTGATCTTACCTCCACACCATTCCTCACATAAGTTCCGAAGAGACTTGTCCTTCGTGAACATTTCAGCAATACCGATTCCTGATGGGATTGTATGGGACAACGTTCCCTTTGACATATACAGGCCTACTGAGGTCATTCAAATACCATATGTGTTCAAAATATCCATGACAGATGTGATTACACCTGATGTTGTATCTGATGATTGGGATGTCCAAACAGTTGATTCCATGCTAACTGAAATGCAGGACTATTCTATATTTGAAAGTGATGATGTATATGGACATACAATGAATTATGGGGAAATGTTCTGTTACAACAACTGGGGACATTACTACCTACACCGTGCCACTAGACACAGGCCAGTACTGAACTATACACAGCGGGAACACTGTTCAACACCACCAGTGGGGAGCCCAAAACACTATATAGATACATTTACATATTTCACTGGGCATGACAGAAAAAATGCAGAGTCATATTATTTCAAGTTGCCTCCGTCCCAAATTAGGAAAACTTTGCTAACAAACACAAAACTGATATATTCAGATTCCTTTGTTTCCCGACTTGCAGTTGAAGGCTACGAATACTGGAAGAGCACTACTGACTTAAAAAGTGTATGGGGAACACAAGATTGGCAAATACTGGGTAGAGAAGCTTTGTTTAGAGCATGCCTAATTCCTGTGCAAATGATCTTTTTAAATGACACCATTCAACAGACATCCTGTCTAGGGTTAGCAAAAATTAAAGAAATGAACACGCCTAGTATCCCCACACCGGCGAAGTTTAATGATTGGAAATATTTCCTTAATGTCACAGAGGAAACGCTAGAAGCAATGGTTAAGGCTGGTACCTATAATTCTTCACTTTCCAGTCCTGGCGGGTGGTTAATATGGCCAAAAGACACCAATGGATGTCAAGCACGTTTTTTTTTTTAACTCTTCAGGGGTTTTTTCAATTAACAGGCCAGACCCTCGCTTTATATCTGGTCAACACACAGGTATAGTTACAACATACAGTGTGGGTAAACTGTGCCAACAATGGGTACAGACTAACACGTTAGCTGCAATAAAAAAACATCCTAACACTCTTTCTGAAGATGTAGACTTGCAGGATTTTCTACTAGGTCCTAGGAAACAGCGCTCTAAAAAGTTCCTGTATGCTATATATAATGAGATCTGGAAACTTTCACAGATACAAGCTGCTGCACGACTGAGGCAATAAGATAAGGAAAACTTGGAAAAGGCTTTAGCGGTTGTCGCCACCGGCATGAACACACTGTCCAACAGAATTTATTCACTATCCAACATAGTGTCGTCTGCTATTGATATCATTCAGACAGACGTGTCCCGTTTATATCATGGACAAACTCGGCTGCGTTCCATCATGCAGCTAGGTTGAACATTACAGACACTGAAAAATGGCCACATTCCATGGAAGTATATTAACAGTAGTGAATTGTTCACTGCTTTTAATCTCTCCAGGGAACAGCAGACAATGGCTAAAAGGGAAGCTAGTTTCACCATGCTTCATATTGAAAAGTTAGATAAGTTGCCCTTCACGGTAGCAGAGCGTCCTTAAACAATATGGCTCCTACATGGCATAATTAATCTGCCCATTTCCACCTTTTGTTTCTCGAAATGCTTGAAACATCTTGCAGTGGGCAGGTTCAACAACTAGGCAATAGCTATATTAAGGAAGAGTGGGAGCTGCCCTTTGATTATAATTGTCTGAACGGCGAAACAGAGGTCTTTCCAAGGGGAAGCAAATGTGAGACTACTGTTAGTCATTCAATGATCTGTAAGCAGGTGTCCCTTCACGGCCTTTGCAATGCTGGGGTCGCGAACTTGGCCTGTTTTCTGAAGGGTACTCCGTCCCTTTGATTCGACCAGTATTTCATGTACTTTCCAATGGAAGTTATGTGGTACTGAGCGACCAAAGCTGTTGCGGCATGCGACCAGGAATTGCCTACGTAATCTCGGTCTCGAAGGTTGTTTGGTGTTGCGGACATGTTTTATTGACCCCCCACAGGAGAGATAAAAGTGTCTGACATGTGGCCCCCCATAGATACTATTAATGTAAATTATGACAAGCTGAGCAGACTAAAGGCGCTACTGTTTCAAAAACAGGTCGCGTTGACATCCGCTAGAGAGATGTATGCTCTCCAGATAGCGAGATCTTCAGCCGAGATACAATCCCTATTAAATACCAATTTCCCCAAGCACTTTGGAGAACTGGTACCCAGAATATTCAATGCTTCGAGCACTGCTGGGATTGTCCATTTCTTTAAGGCTGTCAGGTCGGGATTTGTGTCCATCTTCCAGACTGTTTTCAGAGTCATCTCATCAGCCATCCATTCACTCTTTTCAAGTGTGTTTGGCGGCCTTCCGATTATTTTGGCATTGATTGGTGGACTACTACTGCTATTTCTTTTGATCCGCAGTGGTTGTTTCTTTCCAGCTATACAGAGCAATGGAGCCCCTCCCACCAGCCCAACTGTGCCGTGAACGCATGGTTCAGATTTTTGATGCTTCCTTGCTGGAGGAATTGGAGCAGGACTGGTTGCTGTCATTTCGGCCACTTCTCTGGTGCGTACAACCAGTTTTCCACTGCCTGTGGTGCCTCTTCAAACACCTGCCTATGGTGTGTCTTGCTGTTGCACCGGCATCTCCTGTGGACCAAGAATTGCTGATGTCCCCGATGAGGGTTCATTCACAGTCGTGCTCCTTGAGACTAAGGCTGCTCCGCGAGGCCACTTATGAGCCTTCGGTTCTGACTGAACTGACACTCTCTTCAATGGAGAATGGCACTGCTGCAGGAGGACCTGCACAAAAGACTGACACGCACTTCTGTTCTGTGGATCCATCTGCCCATCCAGGGATCGATCTAACATCTGACGATGTGGACTCATTTTTAAGGTCTTTGATTGATGACTTTGACAGCACTCTTCTAGATCATGACTATAGCAAATAATTTGATGAATTGGCTTGCCATTCACAATTTAAAACATGTTTTTAGCTAGTTGTATGCTTTTAGATTTTTTAGTGCAGAGCATTTGGATTCATTCACCTTCGGTGGCGTCCAGTTATGGCGTCATACTTGTTACGACAATGAGGAGGGTGTAGTGAATCTAGTTTGTTTTAATGGGATTACAGGAGTTAGCTTAGCCTTTGGCTTGCAGACTCGTGCCCCGTCACCTAGTGACATTTAACCTACTTAGCTTGCTCTGTCTTTGCTCATTTAATTATTTAATTCTTCTAAGATGGCTGCCTTGTTTATAGTTAGGCCAGATGTTATGATGTACATTATCAGTGCCACCACACTAAGGCGTCAAGATCAAGTGACAAAGACAAACAAACTGTAGGTGTTCAGTTAGGGACTTTCCCTCTTCATGCTTTTGAGGGAATTGTTTATATTAATCGCCACCCCAAGCATGCCTGTTATCTATTGTTTGGGTACACAACTACGGCAGGGGTCCAAGTAGATCTGTATAAATACATCAAACTTAAGACAGATAATCAGAGGGATTCCGACCAGAGGGCATCGTCACCATCGCCGATATCGATGCTGCACGTCGTCTTGACGCTGACCCAGTCTTCGTGTCCCTACTGAGTATGAGATAGAGACCTCATTCCAAGGTAACGAGGGTTGGGGGCTCCTCTCATGGACATGGCATTGGCAGATTAGGTTTAACATACCCAGCTCTCCTTTAGGTAGGAGATTAGGCCTATTATGATAAGGACATATTACACATTTTATGTCTTTTCATGTTATTGCAAAATGGTGGGGGTCTTCGTAATAATGACTCTTGTCTCTACAATTCTGTTTCTTGCACTGTTCATTATCCTAATCATTGAGCCCATGCAACCTATTGTCGACTGCAGTTGTGCTAAATAAAAACTATTGAAACTTTACTGCATCTCCGTTATTGCCTGTGTTTGGTTCAGACATGATATATCTGTGAGACAGGGGAAATCTCCGTTTAACCACGACACTCCCTGAGATGTCATACTTTTGAGTCCATGCGTGGAGGCGGTCACAAATCACCTTTTACCATTTGGGTTTTTGGTGAGGGGCTGCTAGTGAGCCGGAAAAGGTTGGGATGACAGTTGCGACTTGTTGTAGGATAGACATAGTCGCCTACAAACATAAGAACTGTCATCCTTAAACCAGCAGTCTTGCCTAGAGCAAGAGTCCAAACTACGACAACTTCATCTAAGGATCTTTGCGCCAGACTTGCCACCTTGTTCCATCAGAAGATCAAAGACACCTATGACAGCTTCTGACCCCAAGACTCGCTGAACTCACCAACAACACCCCTGCCAGGATCCTCCGAACCCCAAAGACGCCTACATACCTGAACTCCCCTCATGACGGACGAGACCCACTCAATCATGAGCAGCATCCACTCCAGAGCCCCTACCGACCCCTGCCCCACAACATCTTCAATCAGGCCAGCACCTCAATAGCACCTGAACTATGCAAGACCATCAACTACTCCCTACAGGCAGCAACCTACACAGAAGTATGGAAGCATGCAGAGATCCGACCACTTCTGAAGAAACCCACAGCCGAGCCAATGGATCTCAAGAACTACCGCTCCATCTTGCAGCTACCCTTCCCAGCTAAGGTCGTCGAGAAAGCAATCAACACTCAGCTACGCCAACACATCGAGGACAACAACATCCTGGACATCTCCTAATCAGGATTCAGAACTAACCACAGCACCAAAACCACCCTGCTTTCCGCCACAGATGACATCTGCTCCCTCCTCGACCACGGACGTACAGCAGCCCTCATCCTACTTGATCTTTCAGCCACCTTCGATACAGTATACCACTGCACCCTATGCAATAGACTCCACACAGCAGCCATACGTGGCAAGGCCCTTTGATGGATACATTCATTCCTGACAAGCAGAACACAGAAAGTCAGACTCCGCCACACTTGTCAGAACCTACAGCCATCAGCTGTGGAGTATCCTAAGGATCATCACTGAGCCACACGCTGTTTAACATCTACATGATCCTACTCGCCCCATTCTTCAGGAACTACGGTATGAACATTGTGTCCTACCCAGATGACACCCAGCTGATCATCTCCATAACCGAGAACCCCCTCAACAGCCAAGAAGAACTTCAGGGACGGGATGGAAGCAGTTGCCACCTAGATGAGGGAGAGCTGCCTTAAGCTGAACTCCGACAAAACCAAGATCCTCATCATGGGACCTTCCTCCTCAGCCTGGGATGACTCCTTGTGGCCCTCAATACTCGGAAAGCCCCCCACCCCCACAGACCACGCACAAAACCTCGGCGTCATCCTTGACTCAATGCTCGCCATAACCAGATAGGTCAACTTTGTCACCTCAACCTATCCATACCCTCCGACTGCTACGGATTTTCAGATGGATACCAACTGACTGACGGAAAACCATGACACATACACTAATCACGAGCAGACTTGACTACGGCAATGCCCTCTATGCCGGAACCACCAAGAATAACCTGGGCAAGCTGCAACAAATTCAGAATGCCGCCGCCAGACTTGTCCTAAACATTCCCCATTGAGAGCACATCACAGGACACCTGAAAAACCTCCAGTGGCTCACAGTCAAGAAGAAGATCAACTTCAATCTCCTTGTGCACTCCTACAGAGCCCTCCACGACAGCGGACCCAGCTACCTCAACCACCGCATCACCTGGTACTCCCCTTCCAGACCTCTCTGCTCATCTCAGCAGTCACTCAGCAATGTACCCCACATAAAGAAGTCCTCAGCTGGGGGAAGATCTTTCACAAATCCTGGCAGCAAAAGGTTAGAACACCTTACCTCTCCATCTCAGACAGTCGTCATCGCAGTTAAGGACCTTAAGACCTTGATCTTCAACTGATGTCTGAGGACACACCCCTCAGCGCCTTGAGAACCTATGGGTGAGTACTGTGCTTTAAAACACCAGATTTGTTTTTATTTTTGCCTTCGGTTGACAGGGGATTTCCCACACGGCAGTCCTCACCATTGTGTAATTTAAACAACTTAAACAATTGATGACTAGGTTAAAGAGTTTATGACAGAACCATATCAAGTAAGAATCAATTCAATCTATTTACTGAATCTCAAAAATAAAATCAGTAACAATTATATGAGAAAAAGTACTCACAAATGTGAAAAAGTATCAATGTAAATCAAAAGTGAAAAGTGAATCAGAGTAAAAGGACATATGGCTCTTGACTCATTGAGCGATTTTTAGACTTGGGGTCAAAAATGGGTTCTATATAATGACTGTAGTTGAGGGCATTTCAACGTCTGGGCAATGGGATGTCATCATCGGGACAGGAAATTAAGGGGGGAGCACATAAATACAGGCCAAAACTCCTGGTGTGAAGGACTGGAGAATTGGAACCAATCCTGAAGAACAAGGGTGGATATAGGGGATCCTGTTAAATAGGAGTTGACTGTTGTGTGTCTATGTGGTGTTCCAAGGTTATGAAAACCACTAACAGAGCCAGGCTAAACCAACAAGGCCAGAAAAATGCTAGTCGCTTGAAAAACTGATAAGGCGACATGCTGAATAGGTACGTGCGGCAACACACAGGTCCTTAGTTGCTCAAAAAGGAATTAATCCGGATGGGGCGACTGCCAGCGAATACAGTATGGCGTGCAGAGGAGACACACACTCCCTGACTGAATCCCCACCTAACATAGGACATGGGATTGCCCAAAGCTGAGAGAATATTGGGTATAGGTAATAAATCGATTAAAACAGGAGATATGAGTGGAGCTACAAATGCGTCGGCAGACTTGCTTGCTAGACATAGCCACAGGAGGAATCAAGAATAAAATGGGATCAAAATATAAATTTCACCCTCCTATTGGCAAAGAGGCGACTGGAAATGCACTGGAAGAGCTAGGAAAGCCCCCAGATCTATATACATGCCGGGAACCACTCAGAAACCTGCAATTACCCCAGTGACTCCCAAATGACCCCCATGAATATTCATACAAATCATAAGATGAACTGAAAGACCTGCACGAGTTCAGTAAACTGTGATAAATTGAAATATGACACCTTTTTGATGTTCCCTGTGTATGTAGCAAGAAATATGGTGGTATAAATTGTACAAAACAGATGTTATGATAAGCTTCAAACTGACTGTGTTTAGGATCTCAAACACAACTATTTGTTTGCGGCTTGTGTACCGGTGTTATTATAAAATATATAATAAAAAGACGATATGTATAACCTAGGGCGGTCGCCTCTAGATAATTATAGTTAGGTTAGCGTTTTTTTGGTTTGGTATTAACTTTGCCCCTGTTTGACTAACCTTCACAAAACTTTACAAAAAAAAAAGTTCATTAACCCCAGCTCGTTCCTGGAAAGTGTTGGGGGTGATCGGTCAAGCGAGGTGTGATATGTTGTAATACATAGCATGGATTGGTAACATGCAGACTACTCCAGAATAAGAATGTATTCATTCAAAGGAACAGGAGTTGGAGCTGAGAAGCTGGAGTGGTCAGACCTCTGATGGATGGGGTCCCTATACTGGAACCTATTACTAATAATAAAGAATATATCTCCTCAACTACATATGTAAGCCTTCTACATTTTGACATGGGGCCAAGAAAAAAAGGGGGGTCCCTAAAATGCAAAATCTCCATGCATTTTCCATAGACTTCTTTAGATAAGGCCACAGCAAAAACTGCTGAAAAGAATTATACATTCAGCAGGTTGTGCTTTTTGTGATTTGGTGTAAATCAATTCAGTAGTTTTTGAGAAATTAAGGGTCGAAAAGACTGTATAAGTGGACAATTGGGGAGGCAAGAGTCTCAAAGACTCTGGTAGGAGCGCCAATTTAAAAATAGTGTGTTCTGATTGGCTGAGGGAGCATTTTACCCCTGGGCCATTTCGCTCCTATGTCAGACTCCCGTGAGAGTGAGAGCTCTGATGGACTACTAGTAACATGAGAAAACATTTCCTGGTAGTCATTACAGGACTTGGGGACTGAGTCCCCTGTCCTGAACTTAGAAAAAGAATAGTATAAGGGGGCAGGCATACACTGAGGGAAGAAAGAAAACTCTGCAAGAAAAGCTGTGATCCTGCGAGACTCTTGTGAGATAAAAAAAAATGATGGTGGGCCGCATTTATATAACTTATGCGCCCAGGAGCCGGCTACCCCTGCTGCTGATTTCATAAAAGAGAGGAGAGCTGCGCAGCCCCTCTCCCCAAGCCATCAGAGGCTCTGGGGAGCCCACCCCCAGGGATGAAATTTGTGAAAATGAGTAAAGCAAAGCAGATCCTCTCCCCAAGCCTCAAGAGGCCCCGGGGAGCCCACCCCATGGGGCGAAATTACTTTTTTATAGAGGGGGGAGCCGTATCTAGAAAGGTCCCGAGGTCCCAAGGCACCGAAATGTAAGAAAATGGGGAAGGAGGTGCACGACCCCACTCCCGAGCCTGAAAAGACTCTGGGGATCCCACCCCTGGGGCCAATTACCTGAAGGGATGGAAGCCCCGTACCCCCCCTTTCTGAGCAATTAATGGCCCTAGGGACCCCATCCCTAGGGATGGCTCAGATGCTATATCTGGGGGAGCCCGCCCCCGGGGCAAAGCGGTTTCCCTGCACGCACCAGCATGGGCAGGGAAACCTGTGTCCACTTCCAGCTGAAGGCAGCTCCAAAAATTCTCCCACCCACTGGGAGTGTACTTTTGATTTGTCTCCCTGCCCACACTGAAGGTAGGAAAATAGATCAAAAGATTGCTCCCACTGGAGGGCGCGGCATTAGAAGCTGCTCCCTGCGGGCTAAAGCAATGCTGTCTTGTGCTTTATGCAGGGAGCTGCTGTCTGGGTTTTGGGGTGATTCATCAAGCAGGGGCTGACTAAAAGGGGGGTGGGGTCACAAGATTATTTTTCCGCATGCATTTTTACACAGGGATTTTGAACACAAATAGCGCCCAAACCACCGGAAGGAACTACAACAAATTTGGCAGAAAGGTAGCTCTTGGTTCAGAAAGTACCCTTTTTGTTAAATGGTGTACATCTGTTCAGTAGTTTTTGAGAAATTACATAAAAAACGATTTTGTATATATAGGGACGTGAAGGCTCCACAAACCCTCCCGATCTTGTGCTTAGATCTGATTGGCTGCCAACACTTCAACCAGAATGTGTTGGCAGCCATGATGGGACTCAGCTTCAGCCGATTCCCATAAAAAAATATTTAAAAAAGAAAAGGGACACCTTGGCCCCTTAGCTCAGAGGATTCCTCCAAACCCCCCCTACCCCCCCCCACCCTTGTTTTTCAAATGTTTGGGCTATTTGGGAGTTGCAAAAGTTAGGCTAATGTTGGAGAT
This sequence comes from Pleurodeles waltl, assembly GCF_031143425.1. Classification (NCBI taxonomy): domain Eukaryota; kingdom Metazoa; phylum Chordata; class Amphibia; order Caudata; family Salamandridae; genus Pleurodeles; species Pleurodeles waltl. The sequence continues at coordinate 1,400,823,720 of NC_090447.1, read as the reverse complement.
TTGCTAAGCATTTGTTATACCCACAATATCAATAAATGTGGACATACTCTTAAAAGAATAACTTGAGACCAAAACAAAAATACTTCACATTTAAAAAAAAAATTTAAGACTAAGATCATCAAAATTGGGTAAGTACATTACCATTATAAGTTATGATTTTTCAAACTTTAGCAAAAATAGTCTTTTTGTGCGTAATTACATACCATAGGAATCAATGGGAGAAAACTTTAAAAATGCATATAAAATCAGGCAATGCTCTCACAAGTGTCACCTTGTTTTTAGGTCGAGGTCGTTGAGATATCCTGTGAGCAGTTCCCGGTTCAAACGGGAGCAATGGCTGAAAGTCTTGGAGCTGGTGCAGAGCAGTGAAGGGGGCCACTTGGAAATTCACTGCACAGGAGGACTTAAGGTAAGTCTGGTGGGTCCCCTTGGAGTGTAGAGGTCACAAGGAGTTAGGGACCCCTAGAGCACAGCTGGTTTTCCGATGCAGGGACCAGGGAGCCTGGGTGCAGTGCAGATAGGTCAGCCAAGGGTTGAGCGCCAGGGACTCCTTGGAGCCAGGTGCAGGTTACTTTGAGGGTGGATTGCAGGGCCACTCTGGGGGGTGGCTCTTGGGTGTCCTGAAATCCATGCTTCTGGTCCTCGGAAACTCCAGAGTGGACTTTTCTTCTGGGTGTCCGATGTTGGGGGTCTAGTACCCAGGCAATGGCACATCTCAGCCACTGAAGGTCACAGTGCCATCAAACTTGGCACACTGGCAAGGTTTGTCATCTGGGTCGGTCGGGTGATATTTGGTCGTGCTGCTGTGTCCGGTTCATTGGTCAGTGGCTGGTCAGTAAACCAGACTTTACTGGTTTCTTGCCTGCAGTCTGCAGGGAGTGATGCCTTCACTCAGAGGGAGGTTCTTGGTGATTTTCAGAATACTGAAGGTCCTCAGGGGTTTCTTAGAGTCCATCCATTGTCCAGTCTACCCTTCAGCGCCAAATGTCGTGTCCAGGGTGCAGTAGGCAGGGTTTGGCACCTTTTTCTTCTTGTTGCAGGACTTCTGTTCTCAAGCCTTAGGTCTTCTTTCTTGCTGGTCTTCTTGTGTCTGTCGAATCTGATCTGTAGGTCTAGGGATGCCTGCTAAATACTGTATTTAGAAGGTTTTAGGGGGAGTAGCTGGTAGTGGCGAATGGGCCACCTACCTTAAGGTGGCTACACCCACTAAGTGACCACTTCTTGTGTGAAAGGGTCACATCCCTAACCCATATTGGCTATTTTCCTACCATCGAAGATGGAGGAAAATGTAATTGAGTGGTCACCTCGCCTACCACACCTGAGGGGTGGTGCAGACTGGGGGTAGCCACTCCTACTACTCTGGCTAAGGTTTCCCATAGGTTTTCCAGCTCAAAGTGGGGGGAATACCTTGGGTGGCCATAGCAGCAGAGTAAGAGGTCAGATTTCAAAGGTAAGAAAGCCTTTGAAGCTGGCTGCTGGGGCAGGGTGCCTGCCTGGTGGGTTTAACACCTCCACCTAGGAAAGGCTTTGTTTTCTGGCTCCTGAGAGCAGATGCTCTCACCCCAGGAGTCCAGACTTCTGTCTGTGATGGCAGGCTGGTACAAACCAGTCAGCAAACATGCCAGGGTAGGGGGCACCTCTATGATACTCTCTGGCTATGTAGTATAATAAATCAAACAGTGGCATCAGTGTGGGTATATTATTCTGAGTTGTTTGATACAAACAACCCTGTATTCAGAGAGGCCATCATATAGCTGGGAAACACGTAATGACCATTGCCCAGCACATGTATCTGCTACGGCTTCTCTGTACACCTACTATGTCTCAAGGTCTTGTAAGGACAAAGTAGGGGCATATTTGCTCATGCAAACATATGCCTACACATGCAATATAGTGCACCCTGCCTTAGGGCTGTAAAGCCTGCTAGAGGGGTGACTTACCTATAGTGCATTCAGTGTTAGTGGACATGGCACTATTGGTGAGTGCCACGTTGAGTAGGCAACTTTTAAATACACCTTGTCATGCACTTGTAATGGCAGTCTTCATGAGACTGGTGCAGGGCCTCTCAGAGTGGCACAATTGGTGCTGCAGCTCTGGGAGGGCCCTCTTCAGTACCCATGCCTTAGGTATCAGAGGTACCATTTACTAGGGACTTAAAAGGGTAGCTGATGTGCCAATACATAGTACAGTTTTGGTGAAGAGACCTGTCCCTGGAAACCTGTTTAGCAGGGGCCCAAGGGACTTACAGTTTGAAACCACATCATTTTCCAGGCAAAAAGTGGGGGTTTGGTTAAGTGAGTTGGTGCTCGAGTGTCTGTATTGTAGAGTAAGTGTCTTTGTGACTGGATGTATAGATGATTGAGCAGATGTGTGAGTGCTTCTATGGATGTGTGAATGGGTATGTAAGTGGTTGTGTGGGTGTGTCAGTGCTTGTATGGGTGAGTGAGTGACTGTGTTTAGAGACTGTTTGGATGGAATGCGTGGGTGTGTGTGAGTGGCTTTAAGGGTGAATAAGTGGGTATGTAAGTAGCTGTATTGTGGAGTGTGTGGCTCTGTAAGTGGCTGTATGGATAAGTGACAGATTGAATGAACAGCTGTATGGGCGAGTGAGTGGTTGCGAGTGCGTTCCTGTATGAGTAAGTGAGTGAGTGGGTGTGTGTGAGTGGCTCGATGGATGAGTGAGTGTTGTGTGAGTACTTGTATGGGTCTGTGAATGGGTATGTGAGTGGTTGTGTGAGTGATTGTATGAGAGGTTGTATAGGGGTGTGAGTAGAGGTGTGAGTGCTTCTGTGAATGATGTCATCAGTGATGTCATTTGAGATGTAAAAAGTGATGCCATCAGTGATGTCATCAGTAATGTCACTGACCATGTCATGAATGAGGTAATATGTGAGGTCATAAGCAGTGCATTGCTGGGGCATAATTTATAGTTAGCTAAGGTAACTATAACGGCTGAATTTCACTGGTTTTCTACGAGTGAAATGTGAGTCTAACTATAACGTACCTGTCCTTTGATTTTTTTTAAGCGACTATATATATATATATGGAAAATGTCACTTACCCAGTGTACATCTGTTCGTGGCATTAGTCGCTGCAGATTCACATGCTGTGCACAGTCCGCCGTCTGGTGTTGGGCTCGGAGTGTTACAAGTTGTTTTTCTTCGAAGAAGTCTTTTCGAGTCACGAGACCGAGGGACTCTCCCATTTCGACTCCATTGCGCATGGGCGTCGACTCCATCTTAGATTGTTTTCCCCGCAGAAGGTGAGGTAGGAGTTGTGTATGCTAGTAATAGTGCCCATGCAATGGAGTGAATACATATGTACATAATGAAGCTTAAAGTAATATATTTACAAATGTACAAATGTTCAAGATCTACTTCGAAACGGCTACAGGCTGCCGGGGAGGCGGGTGGGCGCATGTGAATCTACAGCGACTAATGCCACAAACAGATGTACACTGGGTAAGTGACATTTTCCGTTCGATGGCATGTGTAGCTGCAGATACACATGCTGTGCATAGACTAGTAAGCAGTTATCTCCCCAAAAGCGGTGGTTCAGCCTGTAGGAGTTGAAGTAGTTTGAAATAATGTTCTTAGTACAGCTTGACCTACTGTGGCCTGTTGTGCAGTTAACACATCCACACAGTAGTGCTTGGTAAATGTATGAGGCGTAGACCATGTTGCTGCCTTACATATTTCGTTCATTGGAATATTTCCTAGAAAGGCCATGGTAGCACCTTTCTTTCTGGTTGAGTGTGCCTTTGGTGTAATAGGCAGCTCTCTCTTTGCTTTAATATAGCAGGTTTGAATGCATTTAACTATCCATCTAGCAATGCCTTGTTTAGAAATTGGATTTCCTGTATGAGGTTTTTGAAAAGCAATAAATAGTTGTTTTGTTTTCCGAATTAATTTTGTTCTGTCAATGTAGTACATTAGCGCTCTTTTGATGTCTAATGTATGTAGTGCTCTTTCAGCTACAGAATCTGGCTGTGGGAAGAACACTGGTAATTCTACCGTTTGATTCAAATGGAACGGTGAAATTACCTTTGGTAAAAATTTTGGATTTGTTCGTAGGACTATTTTATTTTTGTGTATTTGAATAAATGGTTCTCGTATGGTAAAAGCTTGAATTTCACTCACTCTTCTTGAGATGTGATGGCAATTAAAAACGCAACTTTCCAGGTTAAGTATTGCATTTCACAAGAATGCATGGGTTCAAATGGTGGACCCATGAGTCGTGTTAAGACAATGTTGAGGTTCCATGAAGGAACAGGTGGTGTTCTTGGTGGTATAATTCTCTTTAGGCCTTCCATAAACGCTTTTATGACTGGTATTCTAAATAATGAAGTTGAATGAGTAATTTGCAGGTAAGCTGATATTGCGGTAAAATGTATCTTTATGGAAGAGAAGGCTAGATTTGACTTTTGTAAATGTAGTAAATATCCTACTATATCTTTTGGAGATGCGTGTAACGGCTGGATTTGATTACTATGGCAGTAATAGACAAATCTTTTCCACTTATTTGCATAGCAGTGTCTAGTGGTAGGTTTCCTAGCTTGTCTTATGACCTCCATACATTCTTGTGTGAGGTCTAAGTGTCCGAATTCTAGGATTTCAGGAGCCAAATTGCTAGATTCAGAGATGCTGGATTTGGATGTCTGATCTGTTGTTTGTGTTGTGTTAACAGATCTGGTCTGTTGGGTAGTTTGACATGAGGTACTACTGAAAGGTCTAGTAGTGTTGTGTACCAGGGTTGCCTCGCCCATGTTGGTGCTATTAGTATGAGTTTGAGTTTGTTTTGACTCAACCTGTTTACTAGATATGGAAGGAGCGGGAGAGGGGGAAAAGCGTACGCAAATATCCCTGACCAGTTCATCCATGGAGCATTGCCTTGGAATTGATCTTGTGGGTACCTGGATGCGAAGTTTTGGCATTTTGAGTTTTCCTTTGTTGCAAATAGATCTATTTGTGGTGTTCCCCAAATTTGGAAGTAAGTGTTCAGTATTTGGGGGTGAATCTCCCATTCGTGGATCTGTTGGTGATCCCGAGAGAGATTGTCTGCTAACTGATTCTGAATTCCTGGAATAAATTGTGCTATTAGGCGAATGTGGTTGTGAATCGCCCAATGCCATATTTTCTCTGTCAGGAGACACAACTGTGTCGAGTGTGTCCCTCCCTGTTTGTTTAGGTAATACATTGTTGTCATGTTGTCTGTTTTGACAAGAATGTATTTGTGGGTTATTATGGGTTGAAATGCTTTCAGCGCTAAAAATACCGCTAACAGTTCTAAGTGATTTATGTGAAACTGTCTTTGCTGTATGTCCCATTGTCCTTGGATGCTGTGTTGATTGAGGTGTGCTCCCCACCCTGTCATGGAAGCATCTGTCGTTATCACGTATTGTGGCACTGGGTCTTGGAAAGGCCACCCTTGGTTTAAATTTATACTGTTCCACCATAGAAGCGAGATGTATGTTTGGTGGTCTATCAACACCAGATCTTGAAGCTGACCCTGTGCTTGTGACCATTGTGATGCTAGGCACTGTTGTAAGGGCCGCATGTGCAACCTTGCGTTTGGGACAATGGCTATGCATGAAGACATCATGCCTAGCAGTTTCATTGCCATTTTGACTTGTATCCTTTGTTTTGGATACATGGCCTGTATTACATTGTGAAATGTTTGAACCCTTTGTGGACTTGGAGTGGCAATCCCTTTTGCTGTGTTGATTGTCGCTCCTAAGTATTGCTGTGTTTGACACGGCATAAGGTGTGACTTTGTGTAGTTGATCGAGAAACCTAGTTTGTGGAGGATTTGTATGACATATTTTGTGTGCTGTGAACACTGTCTTAGCGTGTTGGTTTTGATTAACCAGTCGTCGAAGTACGGGAACACATGTATTTGCTGCCTTCTGATATGTGCAGCTACTACTGCCAGGCATTCTGTAAAAACTCTTGGCGCAGTTGTTATTCCGAATGGCAACACTTTGAATTGGTAATGTATTCCTTGGAATACGAACCTTAGGTATTTTCTGTGTGAAGGATGTATTGGTATATGGAAATACGCATCCTTTAGGTCTAGTGTTGTCATGTAGTCAAATTGTTTGAGCAGTGGGATTACGTCTTGTAATGTAACCATGTGAAAGGGGTCTGATTTGATGTAGGTATTTAGTGTTCTGAGATCTAGTATTGGTCTCAGACTGCCGTCCTTTTTGGGTATTAGAAAGTACAGTGAGTAAACTCCTGTGTTTATTTGTTGTTTTGGTACTAATTCTATTGCTTCTTTTTGTAGCAATGCTTGAACTTCTAGTCCTAGAAGGTCTATATGTTGTTTTGACATACTGTGTGTTTTCGGTGGGATGTTTTGAGGGAATTTGAGGAATTCTATGCAATAACCATGCTGGATAATTGCTAAGACCCAATTGTCTGTTGTTATTTCCTCCCAATGTTTGTAAAATTGGCTTAGTCTCCCCCCACAGGTGTTATGTGATGGGGCTGTGTGACTTGTAAGTCACTGTTTATTTTGAGGAGTTTTGGGGCTTTGGAACTTTCCCCTATTCTTCTGGAATAGGCCCCCTCTATATTGCCCCTGAAAACCTCCCCGCTGATATTGGCTCTGGTAAGTGGGCCTTGCTTGTGATGTTGTGGTTTCTGTTGGTTGACCTCGAAACCCTCCCCTAAAAGGTGTTTTGCGAAAAGTGCCTCTGCTCTGCGGGGAGTAGAGCACGCCCATGGCTTTGGCTGTATCAGTGTCTTTCTTGAGTTTCTCAATAGCAGTGTCGACTTCCGGCCCAAACAACTGCTGTTCATTAAAGGGCATATTTAGCACGGCTTGTTGAATTTCGGCTTGAACCCCGAAGTACGCAGCCATGCGTGCCTTCTTATAATTGCAGTGTTTACTGTCCTTGCAGCCGTATCTGCTGCATCCATTGAAGACCGTATCTGATTATTTGAGATACTTTGTCCCTCTTCCACCACCTGTTGCGCCCTTTTCTGGAACTCTTTGGGTAAGTGTTCTATGAAATGCTGCATCTCATCCCAATGAGCTCTATCATATCTTGCCAAAAGTGCTTGTGAATTGGCAATGCGCCATTGGTTTGCTGCTTGTGCTGCCACCCTTTTGCCCGCAGCATCAAATTTACGACTCTCCTTGTCTGGAGGTGGTGCGTCCCCTGAGGTATGAGATTTCGCTCTCTTACGAGCTGCCCTGACAACTACTCAGTCCGGTGTCAATTGCGTTGTAATATAAACGGGATCTGTTGGCGGTGGCTTGTATTTTTTCTCCACCCTTGGGGTTATGGCTCTGCCTTTAACAATCTTGAAAGATTTGTTTGGCATGTTTTAGCATTCCTGGGAGCATAGGTAGGCTTTCGTACTGGCTATGGGTGGATGATAGGGTGTTAAACAAAAAGTCATCCTCAATTGGTTCGGAATGCAAGGTGACGTTGTGAAAAGCAGCCGCCCTTGCGACCACCTGTGTGTAAGATGTACTGTCCTCAGGTGGCGACGGCCTTGCAGGGTACGAGTCTGGGCTGTTGTCTGATACTGGGGCGTCGTAAAGGTCCCATGCATCTGGATCATCTTGACTCACTGTAGTATGAGCTGGGGAGTGCATCAGTGGTGGAGTTGTTACTGGTGATGCATGTATTGATGGTGGTGGAGACGGTGGTGGAGTTGTTTTCCTTGCCACTTTTGCCTGTGGCTGCTTGTCCTTTTGTCGAAAAGCAAGTTTTCTTTTAATTTTAATTGGGGGAAGAGTGGTTATCTTCCCTGTGTCCTCATGAATGTGGAGCCTTCTTTGTGTGTAATCTGGCTCTACAGTTTCAAGTTCCACTCCAAATCTATGCTTTTGCATTTGGGAGGTTAATCCTTGTTCCTCTGTGTAGGAACCTGTTTTCGGCTCCAAGGCTGGATGTCTTTTTAGGCTCATAAGAAACCTTTTTTATTTTTGGCGTGGTGTCTCGGTGCCGAACGTCTTCGGTGCCGCTGTCTCGGTGCCAAATTGTTTCGGAGCCGCTGTCTCGGGTCCGAGGTTGCTGTGTGGCGGTATCTCGACCTGAGTCGGATGACTTCGCCACAAGTGTGCCCTTTTTCGGTGCCGATGGTCGGTCACCTTTTTTTCGGGTTAAGCCATGGCCTGTTGGCGGTGGCGTCCCCTGGGCTTTTGTTGACTTCTCGTGAGTCTTATGTTTCGACGTCTTACTCACGGTTTTTGGCGTTTCTTCGGCTTCGAGCTCTTCCGAGTCCGACTCGTGGATGGAGAAAGCTTCTTCTTCCTCCTCGAAACGCTCTTGTCCTGTCGGCGTCGACGCCATTTGAAGTCTTCTGGCTCTTCAGTCTCTTAATGTCTTTCTCGACCGAAACGCTCGACAGGCTTCACAAGTATCTTCCTTGTGCTCGGGAGACAAGCACAAGTTACAGACCAGATGCTGATCTGTATACGGATACTTGTTATGGCATTTTGGGCAGAAGCGGAATGGGGTCCGTTCCATCAGCCTTGTAGTCACGTGCGGCCGGGCCGACCAGGCCCCGACGGGGGATCGAAAAAACCCCGAAGGGCCACCGGAGCTCTTCTGAATTCGTTGTCGATTTGTTCTAACTAACCCGATACCGAACGCAAACAATACCAACGTTTTTTTCCGAGATTCTAACTAACTTTCCGACCCAAAACACGGAGCGAAAAGGAACACGTCCGAACCCGATGGCGGAAAAAAAACAATCTAAGATGGAGTCGACGCCCATGCGCAATGGAGTCGAAATGGGAGGAGTCCCTCGGTCTCGTGACTCGAAAAGACTTCTTCGAAGAAAAACAACTTGTAACACTCCGAGCCCAACACCAGACGGCGGACTGTGCACAGCATGTGTATCTGCAGCTACACATGCCATCGAATATATATATATATATATTAAAGGTTACAGGATGTTATAGTTAGGTGCTGGAATTCAGCAGTCATCGTTATCGTTATGTCAAGTAACTATCATTTGCGACCTAAGTAAACTAACTCGTGCCCCCGCCATGCACAATTTTTTCTTCAATAATTTGACTTCTAATGTTTCATTGATATTTTTATTGATGTTATGGAAGTTGTCATGAGTGCAGTAATATCTAGGGTAATTCGCAGTGGGGAGAGGGTGTGAGTTATAGTTACTTGAAATAACTCCAACTTTAACTGCTGTATTTCTCTGGTTTTGTGCGAGTTCATTCAGAACCTAACTATAACGTCCCTGTAACGTTTGCTTTTTTATGGGATTTTTTTTAAAAGTCTATTTCCTAACTATAATGTCCCTGTAACCCCTGCCGCCACTCCCCTATAACCACCCAACCCCATGACTGGCCTGAGGCCGGTCCCTGCCACCAACGACACTAACCACCAAACCTTGCGCTGCGCATGGTGTTTGGCCGTGTGTGGCGGGAGTTGGCCGCAGGGCCTGTCTCTCTTGGTGTGAGAGGGTGTCTCTGGGTGTGAGAGTGTCTGTCTGGGTGTGAGAGTGGGTCTGAGAGGGTCTAGGTAGACCCAAGAGTGGGTGTGAGAGTGCCTGGATGTGAGAGAAGGTGTAAGAGGGGTGTGACAGTGGGTGTGACTGTGTCTCTGTGAGTAGGTGTGGAATCTGGGTGTGACAGTGTCTCTGTGAGTAGGTGTGAAAGAGTGGGTCTGTGAGTGTATGTGTGAGAATCTGAGTGGGTCTGTGAGTGAGTGCGTGAGTCAGAGTGGGTCCGTGAGTGGGTTTGTGAGTGTCTGAGTGGGTCTGTGTGTGTATGTATGAGTCTCTGCGTGGGTCTGTGAGTGGGTTCACGAGTCTCTGAATGGGTCTGTTAATGGGTGTGTGAGTGTCTGAGTGGGTCTGTGAGTGGGTGTGTGAGTCTCTGGTACATGAGTGTCTCAGTGAGTGTGAGTGAGTCTGTCAGTGGGTGTGTCAGTAGCTGTGTGAGTCTGCCACAAAAGAACCTCACCTGCCCTTTTATCCAACAAGTGTCCACAGCTTCGCATGAAATATCTACCCAAGTGGAGTTCTTTCTGCCTCCTTGGGTAAATGCCCAGTATGTATTCTACAGCTGTGTAATGGAGCACAAGAAATTGTCACCAGTGACCTTGTGTGCGTTTTGGCAACATTACTTTTCCGGTTTCTCTACAATTCTGTGATAAAATAAATCCTCCTATAGAGAAGCCAACAAGACTACAAAGTTGTAAATCTCCACCAAACCAGGTTCCTTTCCCGTATCTACAAGAAATAAGTGCTTCTTTATTTTGTGGAGAAGTCCTCATATTCCCTGGCATCAAATGGAAGAGGGAGAAGTGCACGGCCCCCTCCCTTGGCGTATTTTGGCCCCAGGGACCCCATCCCATGGGACCTGCCCTTAAAACATATTTTATTTTTTGGGGGAGGAGGGCCTTGTGCCCTCCCCCCCTCCTCCATTTAATTAAGGCCTGGGGTCCCTGGGGCCAAGATCAGCCTTGGGGGGTGGGGGGCCCCTCTCCTCCATTTAATAGAGGTGGGCTCTGGGGATGGGGCCCCCAGGGCCAAAATATATTATATATATATATATATATATATATTTGCCAATAGACTGTATAGGGTTTTACAAAAGATTTACAGAAGGACTGCAACTTTTGTTTGGCGGACCTATCACAGTAGGATCATATCTTAGGCTTCTTAGTGCATGGGACTGGAGGGTCAGCCCTTCTTATCCTCCCTTAAGGCAACAAGGCCCAAACTTCCATCTTGAAATGAACTGTGTCCCAATATGCATCCCTCAATTAGCATGCATATACCTTTCAGTCTCACTGGATAAATTCAACATGGCATTTATGTCCACATCAAAGTATCAATAAGTAATTAAGGTCCTAATTCGATCACATGAAGCAAGAACTCTTCCAACTGTTCATTTACATTTGTCCTTTATTCATATTCTTCTGTCAAGTCAAATTATTCGTCCCTTCTCAGTAGCTAACACTTTTCATTCCAACTGGAAGAGTTCTTGCTTCATATGATCGAATTAGGACCTTAATTAACAGTAGTACTATCTCTCAATGTACAGAAGCATTTGACGATTTTACTGAGTAGTCCTACATGATGGCAGTTTTACCTAAAATTACTATATGCCAGAAATGTTGGACTGGGACCAGAACAGGGCACCAATAGCAAGGGATAAAGTGAATAGGGTGCTGTTGGGTGCCTTTTCTGTGGCGTACGTAACACGACAAGGATGCTTCTTGTTGGAGGAACCAATAGATGTTAGATTAGGCAGGATGCACTAGTGAGATACTTCCACTGGACTGGGACGATCATGTCTCACTATTCACAGATGATATACTGCTTTCTATGGCTGGCCCAGATACCAGTATTTCAAGACTGCTGGAGGTAACACAGATTTTTGGTAAACTGGAATAAAGTTATCTTTTACGTCCTTATGCTAAGGGTCCTGAAAAGTGTTCTGCACCGTGAGTTTAGATAGAGTCCAGAAGGTTTCAATTATCTGGGGATTTTTGCCATGCAAGACAAAACTATTTTTATGGAGCCATTCATGTTGAGAGCTGCGGTCCAATTCCAATAAGATGCTGAGCATGGGAGAAAGTTTCCTCTTCCCATTTTAGAGAGAGATGGTCGATACAAAATTATAACCCTGCCTAAGCTATTGTATGTTCACTAAAATATCATGTTTGACATAAATGAAGATTGTTTTCAAACCATGGATAGAGGCAATTTTGCAGATGCTACACTGGAATTAGAAGTACTCACGAACTGCCCTGACCACTCTAGAGAGGGGAATATATGATAGCAGAATAGAGTTTTGCCAGATATCAGACAATAATATGGGCCTCAAAACTAATGGTCTTGAAAGAGTGGGCATTTTTTTTTTTCCAGTAATTCTCACAAGCCATAGATATATATGAACTAGGAGAAATAGGGTACTTGAATATCATAGTCACAGGAAGAGGAGGCAGGATGTGCCTTCCAAAAGCAACAGCGGTACAGGTGAAGAATTGGTCCAATGTTCATTTAAGGTGTGAAAGGCCACTCATGAAGAAAACCCTCCTATCGACCAGTGCCCTACTTCCTGATATTGGGAGGTTCACTGTAAATGATTTTTGATGCTAGGACAGTTGTGGGGAATAAAGGACTGACTGTATTTTCAACCACTGCTGAGGGAGTTTCAGTGAGGGGAGGCAGAAAGATATCAGTATACACACTTTCGACATACCCTGCAAAAGAGTATGCCCCTGGGGTGCTTTATCTTATGCTACTCCTTTGGAATATAGGCTGTTGCATTTCCGTCTGAAAACTAAACCCATCTCCCAAACATGTAGATCATTGTTAAATAATGCCTGAGCAAATGGAGTCACCTCAAGATATGGTGAGAGGACAACCTCTGTAATATAGGCAATACAGACTGGGATGAAACACTAATGTACCACAAGGAAGTGGTGATAAGTTTGGGGGTTCACACAGTGCTATGTAGCATCGTACACAGAGTTAGTACACACTCTCTTCTGAGTTGAATCGGGTGGGCACAGCATGATAGATGTCTGAGGAACAGGGACCATTGAGGCACGTTCTATCATACTATATTGGCGCTCTGAAAATGTTTTAATGCTGCATCCAACCTCATGAAAATAAAAAATGAAAAAAAACAGTCAGGTATGTTCAGTTTTCCCTTTTCAATATGGAATCAAAAACATGATTGCCAGGATTCTACTGACAGCCAGGTGTGATCGTTTATCAATAATAAGTGGAAGAGACATAGAGCTATTTGGTGTCCCCCCTCACTCACCATTTGGACCTCTACTCCCAGACAGGTCATGAGTGGCAAAAGACTGTTCATAAAGGCCCACTACACAGTTTTTTTTCTAAAAACACAGTGTTACAGAGAATGCCTGGAATGTAGAACGGGGAACGTGGGAGCGAGTTGGGGTTCGGGAGTTAATCGTTGGAAGAGGCCGGAGCGACAAGATGTGTTTCACTTCGTGAGATTTCAATAAACCTCAGAAACTTCCATTTATCGTCTCTCTCCTTATATACAACATTTTGGCGACGATTTAATGACGACCTCATGCATGAGCCCAGCAAAGAAATAGAGGACGCCCGCCTGAACAGTTTAGTGCTAAGCAAGCCGTACCTTTGGAGGAAGAAATGCTGCCTGCTCTGCCTTAATACGACGAATATTGGAAAAGACATATAATTGATTCGAGGACTTTTCAGTAAATTATTTTTGAAAAATTTTTCTGCCTGTTGGTTTACGGCAGTTAAAGACAGTCGCGCAGTATTATTTTGAACAACGCGCCGCGCGACGTCTTTTGTGCTTGCTGAAGCGCGTCAGTTGTTGGAATCCTTGAACTCAGACGGATTCTGGGCTCTACTAGTGTTTTTTTGCTTGCGGAGGCCGCGCTAATGAAGGATCACTTACCTAAGTCCTACATATCTGCCTCTTGTGCTGTATTGGTTTGACGGTGGGCGGAGCCAATTTTTTTTTTTTTTGATGTGAACATGGTGGAAGGACTTTCTTTCTTGTTTTAGTGTCAACATTAAAAGAGGACTGTTCTGAAGTTTTTTTTTTTGCTTAGGCCAATTTTTTACATCTGAAAATTCTATTTTTCAGATTAGAACACCTTAGAAAGGTTCAGTTTTTTTTAAAGGAAAATTACTTGTGGAATCTGACATTTAGCTTGTTTATTTATTCTTTTCTCCTCACGGTGAAAAGACAGAGACATGCAGTTTGAACCACCGGCTAAATTTTTACAGAGTAAAGGTGATCCACAAATGCACTGGTCTAGGTGGAAGGAGGAGTTCTTGACCTACATGAAAGCTATTGATGATGACAACATGTCACAGGAAAGGAAGAAAAATATTCTTTTGCATTGTTTGGGTTCTGAAGGGCAAATGGTTTTTAGAACTTTACCCCCGACACTGGTACAAGATCAAGGTGATGGAGAGGTGGATGTCTTCAAGGAGGCGCTAATGAGGTTGGAGAAGAGGTTCAAACCTACCGCGAGTCTAGCATTGAATAGATTCAAATTTTACACAAGAGTATAACATTCAGAAGAGACATTTGATGAATTTCTTACAGCGTTACGTGGTCTATCAGTACATTGCAATTTTGGAAATATGACTGATGAGATGATCAGAGATCAAATTATTGTGCTTGTTAAAAGCAGGAAAATCCAAGAGCATCTTTGAGTTATGGGTGATCCCAAATTACAAGATGTAATTGCTACTGCGAAAGCTTTAGAGCAATCCGAACAATGGATGAGAACAGTACAAGATTCTGACAAGGTCAAATGTTTAGAGTCTGAGGTGGTGGGTGCAATGATGGGTAGTAATGTGAATAGTAGTGTTGCTGCAAAGCATACTACGGCTAGCAGGAAGGGGGTAAAACATGACAGGCCGGAAAAACTGTCATGCTTTCGTTGTGGTAGTTTGAACCACCTGGCTTCGTCACCTCAGTGTCCTGCTGTTGGAAAAGAGTGCGTGAAATGTGGAAGATTGGGACACTTTGCACGGGTATGCAAAGATGTTAAGAAAGGGAACTATGTTGCCAAGGGAAAGATGGCGTGTGTGAGTGTCAAGAAAGACAGTGAAGAGTGTCAGGAGTCTGATGGTGAGCACAGAGGCATGGTGTTGTCGCTTAAGCAGGGAAATGTGATAGGGTATGAACATTTAAGTCAACCAAGGTGTCAAGTGCATGTTGCTGGAAGGAAGTTGGAATTAATGGCTGATTCGGGATCTCCTTGGACCATTGTTACACTTGAATATTTTAAATTTATCTTTGATGGGGTATGGAATAAGTCTGATCTAAAAGAATCTGATATTGTTGCAGAAAGTTTTGAAGGGCGCACTATTGAGGTGATAGGTTTTGTGGATACTGATATCAATTTTAAAGGAAGATGTGCGAACATTAAATTGTATGTTGCTGCTAAGGGTGTGAATGTACTGGGATGGAGAGACCAAGGTAAACTGGGGATAATTCTGAACCCCCGGTGCAGGGAGCCTGTCTTTGTGGTAGAGTCATGAGAAGCAACTGAGTGGGCTACATCTAGATTTCCACAAGTATTCACTAATAAATTAGGTAAATTAGCCAATTATAGCCATAAAATCAAGGTTAAGGCTGATGCTAAACCTCTGATTCAGAAACTTAGAAATGTTCCCATCAGTGTGAGAGAAGAATTAAAGCAGATATTGTCAGAGATGGTAAATGAAGATGTGATAGAGGAGATTGAGTCCTCTGAGTGGGTTTCTCCGATTGTTTTGGCACGAAAGTCAGATAAATCTTTGAGACTATGTGTAGATCTGAGAGCTGTAAATGCCAATATCATCGTGAATTACCATCCTTTGCCAAAAATCAATGAGGTCATTAGTATGTTGGAAGGGGCGAACATCTTTTCCACACTGGATCTGAGATCAGCGTACCATCAGATTGAGTTAACAGAAGACTCTAGGCATTTAACAGCGTTTATCACCCCACAAGGATTATACCAGTTCAAAAGGATGCCCTTTGGCTTAGCATCAGCTGCGTCTGTCTTCCAAAGAGCAATGTTTCATCTGTTTAAGGATATGGACAAATATGTAAAATGTTTTCAAGATGATGTTCTAATTTTTTCGAAGGATGAGAATGAACATAAAAAGCATGTGGAGGATGTGTGTAGAGTACTGAGTAAGAATGGGTTGACCTTGAAGGCGAAAAAATGCAAGTTCTTTGCGAAATCTGTTGAGTATTTAGGTCATTCTATTTCAGGAGAAGGGGTAATTCCTAAACAATCTCTTGTGGATGCTATAGTTAATGCTCAAGTGCCCGACAATCGGGAGAAGTTGTTGTCCTTCAATGGTTTATGTGAATATTATAGCAAATTTATCAAGAATTTTGCTACCAAGATGGAACCTTTGAGGGAGCTCACACGCAAAGGAGTCCAGTATGTTTGGACTGGTAAACAAAGTGATGCATTTGAGAAGATCAAAAAGGAAATTGTTGAGGCACCTACGTTGAAGCCTTTCTGCGTGGGAGCACAATGCATTGTGACGGTGGATGCAAGCATGTATGGAATTGGGGGTGTTTTATCTCAGTGGTGTGGGAAGGACAGGTGGAATGTTACCTTTGCATCTCGTACTTTGACTGAGGCAGAGCGGAGGTATGCAGTAATTGAAAAGGAATAGTTAGCGTGCATTTGGGCGGTTGAACATTTCCGGGACTATATCTGGGGGTCTAAATTGTGCCCGTGGTGGTTTAAGAAGAAGCAGAGTAGAGACTGGGAGGCTGTCTCGGTTGAAGAAGTTAGAGAGAGGGTAAGAAGGAAACAGGACAATTTTAAGAAGAGGTATGATGGTAAGTGGAAAGTGAAAGAATCTTGTTTTGAGGTTGGTGATTGGGTGAAGGTGCATGAACCTGGTTTCTTGGTGAAAGGTGCGGCTAAGTTTGGAAAGGCTTTGAAGGTTATAAAAGTGTTCAGGAATAGTGTTGTTACGCAGGATGGAAAAGTGTGGAATGTAAGCATACTAGCAAAGTGTGCATGGAATGACATGCACCAGGACAGGAGTGATGTTTTAAATCCTTTGATTAGGATTGGTAATGGTATGCGATTTGATGAAGATGGTTGTGATCATCAGGATGTGGTGGAGGATCGATTTGGAGAGGTAGAGTCTGTGCAGACGTGTGACAGTGACGTTGATGTTGGTGTGGGGGATACCTCTGTTGCATCACGAGTAAAGTCCAACTTTAGGGTAAGACGTCAACCAGCCAAGTTCAAGGATTTTGTTTAGGTTAATAGGATGGCTATTAAAATCAAATGGACTCTGTTTATTATGTTTTATTGCAGTGGGTTACCATATTAATTTTGTTAAGTTTGTTCATCATTTTGTCATAGATACATTCTTGTTTTTTTTTGGTTTTTGTTTAAAGAGGGAAAGTATGTTACAGAGAATGCCTGGAATGTAGAACGGGGAACGTGGGAGCGAGTTGGGGTTCGGGAGTTAATCGTTGGAAGAGGCCGGAGCGACAAGATGTGTTTCACTTCGTGAGATTTCAATAAACCTCAGAAACTTCCATTTATCGTCTCTCTCCTTATATACAACACACAGCCCTATTTTCACCATGGTGTTTGTCTCGGTTTCCCAGAAGCCTACTAAATGCCCCTTTTAGCCACGTCTTGGAAACCATCCAGAGATCAATTAAGCTCCACTCCCCATTTGAATCCTATGCACTCAAACAGCATTTATTAATAAATCAATCAAATAGCATTTGTTAGGCGTAGGGTTGCTTCAGCAGAAGCATCCTGGTGCTCAAAGCAAACACAAAAATCCACCCACTATATACAGACAACTAGGTTGTACCAAGCAGCCAGGGTTTTAGCTCTCTTTTAAAAATGGCAAATGATTCCACCCTACGTAGCATCACTGGAAGATCGTTCCAAAGCTTGGCCATAAGTAATGTAAAGGAACGTCTTCAATGACAGACCTTTGGAAATGTAGGAATCCGCATCAAGCGGAGGTTGTTAGACCTTAGCACTCTCTCTTGACTGTAGAGGGTCAATCTGTTCCTCAACTAACGAGGGCAAAATCCAGCAAGTGCTCTTACGGCCTGCATAAGGGCTTTAAACTTAATGCGCCTTACCACAGGGAGCCAATGCAGCTGCTTCAGATGAGGGGGGTATATGCTGATGAACAGGAACTTGCCATATCAGACTCACTGCTGCATTCGGAATTATCTGAAATCTGTGTGTCAAGCAAGCAGGCAGGCCAAGACAGAGACTGCATAGTCCAATCGAGAAGTTACCATGGTATGGACTACGGTTTGACAGGTCTCTTTTGGGACCAAATGCAAGAGCTTTATTTAGGTTTTCAGTTTCTGGAAGCAGATATATGAAATTTGTCTTATTTGAGCAGAGAAGGAGAGGCCTGAGTCAAGTACAATACCTAGATTCCAAGCAGAGGAAGTAGGCATCGCAAGGGGTTGGGGGGGGGGGGGGGGGGGGAGGGAATTCAGTTCTTCAGGTCTCAGAATTTCGACGGCGCGGGACTGTTTAAGATAAATGTTTTCATTTGCATTTTGAACAACCATAAAAATAAGCCCCATCGGGCTAGGAGACAGTAAAAGTATTGACATATCGCAGTAATGCAGATGCAGCTCTTAGATACGATGCAGGCATTTACCGTATGGGTTGAAGGAAGTATTTCCAAAGCAGTTGTGTTTGTCGTCCCAGATGTTCAGCGTGTCAGTTTTCAAAAGGGGTGTCATCATCAACGGGGTGTTGCGTGCCCTGCAAATCAAGGTAGGTTCTCCAGGGCACCCATACCTTGTTGAACGTCCGTGGGCAGCCACGGGCCCGGTAGGTCACCTTCTCTGCTATCATGTATATGTCCATCCCCACCCTCAATTCCGTCATTGTAGGAGTCTCAGGGGACTTGTTTCGCCACTTCCGTCTTGCCCACCACTAGACCCAAGTTACTGAAAAGAAGTTTAGAGCGTGGCAAATCTATGTCTGTGGGTATGCCTAACAATACATAGCATGGATACATCGGGATCTGCACCTCAAGCACCTCCCCCAGTTCTTCTAGAATACTAGACCAATACTTCTGTATGCAGGGGTACGACCACAGTGTGTGCATGAAAGTGCCCCTGTTTGTCTCAGGACGGGGCTGGGGCCCTCCCAATCATATGGAGTCTTGTCCTGTCATAGTACATTCTGTGTTCAGGATTTTAAACTGTATTAGTTGTAGTCAGATGCGTGCGGCCACTTCACGTGAGTGCATGAGGGTGACCTCCCAGTCGGTGCCGTCTAGTGACCCCAGGTCCTCTTCCCACCTATCTCGCAGTCGTCTGAGCGTGCTGGGCATGTTGTTGTTCAGGGTTTTGTATGTCCATGAAATAGCTTTCTCTTCTAGTTGACCAATGAGGAGTCTCCCTTCCACTGGGGCATATTCTGGGAGGTCTGATATGTCTAGGTTTTTGGCCTGCCAGGCATGTGTTAATCGGGTATTTTGGTACTGTTGTGTCTGGGAGAGGTGATATTCCTCCCATAAAGTGGTGAAGGTCTTCAACGCGCCTTCGCTTATAAGGTGTCCCAATTTAGAGATGCCTATGCTGTCCCACGCCTGAAAGCCCAGAAGCCTCCTCAATTCTTTCAGGTAGGTACCCTCCTAAAGTGGGGTTTCTCCTGTTAGTTTAGTGTGCCACCTTATCTTTCGCGCTGCTTTATTCCAAGTGTCTATTTTTAGAAGCGTAGACAACAAGAGTGACTGCATGCCTTTTCCCCCATATAGGAAGTGTAGGTCAGATTGGCGCTCAGACTGACTCCTTTCAAGCCGATATGCAAAGTGATCTCCAAGTGCATGTTCCCAGTCATTAATCGCTGTGAGGTGTGCTGCCCAGAAGTATGCTCCAAGGTCTGGTAATGCAATCGCTCCATTGTAGGGGTTGCATTGGAGTGTCTGAAAGGATATCCTCTGGTGTTTCCCACCCCAAAGGAATGTGCAAACCGCTTGGTCTATCTTATTAAAAATGTCATCTAATAAGCGCACGTAGGTGTTCTGCAGGGCGTACAATAATTGTGGGAGGGAGATAATTTTATACAGTGCTACTGAATAGTGTTAAAGAGAGTTTCCCCGATCACTCTGTGTCGCTATAGAGCTCGTCAGGACCCGCAGGACATTTAGTTCTCAACACCTATTGTGGTCAAGTTTTATGTAGATTCCCCAAGCATTTGAAGCCTTCTACGTCCATTTGTAGGTTTTCTGGGGGCTCTATTTGCTCATGGTGATCTGTCACTTGATAAAGGCTCGGTTTGGCCCAGCTGATTCTGTAGCCTGATTCCTTAAGCGTAGCCCAGATCCGGGGCAGTGTCCTTCCTGGGCGGGTAACATAAAGAAGGTTATCGTCCGCATATATAGCAATTTAAGACAGTTTGACTCCACCAAAGCAGCAACTCCTTTGAGGCACTCCTTAAAGTTATGTAGAGCAACCTCTGAGCATTCCTGAAAGGAGAATAGAAGTTGAGAGTCATCTGCATATGAGACCACATTCACACCCCAGGTTACAATCAAGGCAGCCAGAGGGGCAAGGTACAGAATAAACAAGAGTGGGCTCAGGGCCGATCCCGGAGTTACCCCACAAAACAAAGCTTTAGATGCTGAACAGAAAACATGGGGATACATGTGTTGGGATCTGCTTTTCAAAAAAAACGTAAGCCAGGATAGAGTCTTGCCTCAAATTCCATGTTGCATTATATGTTTTGCAGCTTTGTTGGAGAGACCTTAAAGGTGGTGATGGGACTTGCAGTCCTGGGGTTGGATAGAATTATGATAACAGAGATATGAGGTATGAGAGAGATATGAGAAGATGCTCCTCGAACACAATACTTCAAGCTGCTATGGAATTTAGGGATGTCTGTAGCAAGGAGATATCTGGCAAGATTATGGGAAGTCACACGTTTCTAAAATCTGAAAATGTTGTCTATAACATGGACTGTTATGTGGGGGTTGAGAGGATTCTTTACAAAGCAAGAAGATACCCAGGGAAATTTGAAGAAGTCTTGAGGAATGGATACAACATTTTGGATTAACTTTAATGGTTGTATATGGGAACACCATAAGTTATTGATTGACCCCCTAAAACCCTTACATTCATAATATTCGGTATAACAGTGACTGTTATCCTGTATTAGGAAAAGCACAAGATATTTCTGAATACTTCTGCTGATGCACATATCGGCCCAATGACCAATGTGATTCTTTGCAATTTATACAACAAAGGGGCAATACAATAGATTAGTTGTTCCTGACCATGTGAGTAGGCAAGCTTTCCATTCCAACAGAGAAGGGCATCCTGAATGATGGAAACATTGTACAATATTTCCTCTGCTTTTATTGCTGCACAATACTGACCTGTAGTCTGTGTTCTTAACGTTGTTAAATGACAATAAACAGATTTATATTTTAAAAAAAATTACATTTACATATAATATTCGTGGAAATCTTAAAATGTATTTTATATCCTGCTTTTATGGTAATAATGTTGTTTATTTTTTCTAAATGTTCATCCAAAGAACT
Organism: Pleurodeles waltl; assembly: GCF_031143425.1. NCBI lineage: Eukaryota > Metazoa > Chordata > Amphibia > Caudata > Salamandridae > Pleurodeles > Pleurodeles waltl. The sequence goes on along the minus strand of NC_090447.1, from coordinate 1,400,802,694 downwards.
ATCTGTGGCATAAATACTATAGGCATAGATCCCTGCCATAGTTCAGTCTCATTTTAGAACTTAGAGCAGCGTTTGGTGGGTTGCCTAAGTTGTGGTATATGTAAATACATATATCTGTAACTATTAAGCATGTTCTTATTTTTACTGTAATAGTTCCTAAAGTTTAGAAACTTTTACACTACAAATAAGAACATGCACAATTATTACAAATATGCTTACAATACATATTTTGAGACAAGGTGAGCCAGTCAGCCTGCACTAATCACAGCTCTGCAGAGGAAGCAGCAAATGCAATTCCTCAGAGGAGTTATAATTGATACAAGCTGACAGGCCTGTCTTGTCTCAAGTATAATTCTTACCACATCGCACAACAGTTACATCATATTCCCTGCAGTGGTGGAATAAAATTGAATTATGAAATGGGTAACATACACGCTACCCAAGATCCACAAGCTGTGTGTTTCATTACCAGGTAGACCAATTGTTTCAGGTTTAGGCTCGATTCTTGAAACTCTGTCTGAATTTGAAGATTGGTGCCTCTCCCCGGGGGTAACAAAAATGTAGTGTTTTATCAAAGATACGAAACACCTATTGAACATAATTTCAGACATTAATTTTGACTCATGACCCTGAATGTGGAGGTTTTCTATAAACGTATGCCACAGGAAGACAGCCACTGAGTCATTATGAATTTACTCTTAGAAGAATAGTCATACCAAGCCCCTTTTAACTGGATCATGAGTTTAACTAGACTGGCACCTACAAGCAACTTTCAGGAGTTTGAAGGTACTACCCATTTACAACCACAGGGGACTTCAAGGGGTAGTACTTTCGCACCCAGTCATGCACATCTGTATGTCCACCATTTTGAAAAAGAAAATATATGGAACAACAATCCTTATGTAACACAACTGGCTATTTGGCGCTGCTATATTGACAAGGACTTCATGATTAGGCTTGGCAATACAGAACAAGCCCATGCGTTCTTTGGTTGGCAGAGCTCTTGCAATCCCTTCTCAAAGTTCATGATGAACATCAACCCCAACCAGATGCCCTTCCTGTCACCGCAGCAGGAGAGAAATTGGAAAGGAGTATGTATACAAAACCAACAGGTAAGAACAATCTGTTGGATTCTGAAAGTGCACATCCTCGATCTCTTAAAAATAACCTACCCAAAGGACAGTTCCTATGGGTTAGACTGAACTGCTCAGAATTGACAGACTGTAAAGGAGGAACTAAAATCTTGACTAAGAAACATGCTGAACGCCACTACCCTAGAAACGTCACTGACAAAGCACATCAGAAGGAGGCCCTGTAGATAGATGAGCAAAAACTGGCTAACACACAACTGACATGCGTGAGAACATATAACAATGTTTTCAATGCAGTAAAAATATTAGCACTTTACATTGGCGAATTATGAACAGTGGTAAATTGCATTTTAAAAAAAACCTTGTTTTCCTTCAAAAGGTATACTAGCTTGAGAGATCTACTGGTCAATATGGGACCCAAACAGAATAAACAGGAGCAGCGCACCCTTTCGGCATCTCCTGAGATTGACAGGGCATTTTCCCTGTGGAGGGAGTTCAGTATGTAGGTTTACAACCCCGACCGAAACAATTGATCTAGACCTGAAAACCCCATGGGAGCGGAGGAGTCACATTAACGCTAACTCAATTGATGTGGTACATATAATCAAATGCTGTTGTAACAAAATGTATAAAAGTGACAATTCATATAGGCGAATATCACATCACTAGCCGGTGCCAGCACATTACCACACCTTTAACAGCACATTTCTTTGAAAATAAAGTTCTGAGAGTGACTTCCACTGGACGGTGATTAAAAAAACCTGACATGAAACCCAATAGGACTAAACTGTTATTAGAAAGAGAACATTGTTGGGTGTATATATATATTATGCACTCATTTGAGGGTACCAAATGATAACATACCATGGTCCCAGCTGGACACCTTACTGTAAAACCAAGACATATTAAAAAGCGTTGCAGACTCTGACTTATTAGTGGACATACAATCTTACAAGAATAAACTTAAGACCCTCCTCTTGAGCCTGCAGGGGTTCCTGTAGCCAGCCACGTGTTGGTCACATGTCAGAACAAGCTGTCACAAATACATATGTGAGATATTCATGTCGCATGCGCCTTCTATTAGAAATGTATATCATAATATGGAGGTAACAACAAAGTTAAATTGAGTGATGGCACACCACTGCCTGTCATAACTGAACTAGCACAATAAAAAAAGAGATGTTTTTATAATATGCAAACTCCTTAAGCTATCTGCAGTACAGTAACATTTTATCATTTCTCCCAAACACACATGGTCCGGTACAAGCCTCTTGGACTAAAATCCTTGAGGCTTAGCCGACTGAACGTGCATGAGTGAAGATTTGCAAGCACGATGATATGGCAATCCTTCCACAATCATTTGCGCCGTTCAGACCGCACTGTATAAGGGCCTAGCTTTTTCATTCCACTTAACTTTCGGGGAGGTGATGGCAGCCCAAAAAGGTGCAACAGGAGACAGGACACTTTTAATTAAGTGGAGTAGGCAAGCTGCGGGGGATAGACAATTAATTAGAAGTATGACAATTGGCTAATCTTTTCTCTCATTTTATTTCCCCTCCCTACCACTTACTGTGTGTTTTCCAGACATAACATTTAAAGTGTGTCACTACAGGGGCATGACCCCCACTCCTCCCATTTAGCATACTGTTCTGAAAGTACATGATCAGTGGACCATTCTTGTACGATCATTAATCTGCATGATACTGCCTCCTTCATATTTTACAGATTAAAGGCCTGATTTCGAGATTGGAGGATGGGTTACTCCATCACAAATGTGTCAAATATCCTGTATGCCATATTAAGATCTCCATATGCAATAATGGGCCCTAAGTGATTACAGACAGCTGTAAAAGTACATAATCATATTTAGTCTTGTTCTCTGTGTCCTTGTGTGTTGCTCTGTTGGTTTCTACTACTGAAAAAATCACAGACGTTTGTATGCTAAACATGATGCATGTGTTGTATGTGTCCGGACTTAGCCTAGTTAGGTTCACTGACACCTTCAACTGACATTTCTCTGGGGCATGTAACTAATCCAGCCCTGATGACAGCCATGGACCCTATAGCCATTACATTTAGGGCTGAAACATGTCAACTCTGATGTAGGATGTAGGCTTGTTATCTCCACAGATACCCCCTTTTAATATTATTTTAATCATACCAGAAGCATCACTAATATAGGGATACCAAGGTGTTTCAAGGTATTTGTATTCTAAGAGCCCGGCAGGATAATCTCCACAGTGCTCCCTGGGATATGGTTGAGCTCAACCTGGTCTTTAGGGACCAGGATGAGACCCAATGATGAAGGAAAACACCAAAGGGCGTGTGAGGGTCTAACAAGCTATATAACATCTTGTTGACTTGTTTGGGCCAAGCTTCATACTTTTTGTGATTGAGTACGGAGTGTAGGCTGGACCAATAAGTATATAGGATATCTTTTGTAAGAGTAGACGTGAGGACGTATCCTACGGTTTTCCTCTCATCTTCTCTTTAGCACCGTATTGACTGGCTGGTCTCCCTGTGCTGCTAGCATTTCTTTGGATATTAACATAGAACAGCCCTTGTGTCACTACAATGAGTATTAATCCACTCTGCAATTTACAGCCACGTAACTCTGCACCACAGACTCTGGATTCTCAATTAATTAGCAAAAAACAGGATACAAAAACAAAGTAAATGCTGTTGCCTTTCCATTTTGAAATACTTTGGTTACAAAGTAAATGTAACATGACACCAGTGGACAGGCAAACTCGTGTTCCCAGCGATGTGTGTGTGGTATTGTCACATTTAAATCCTGTTGCAACAGATTAACCACTGACATACTTCCACATCTTCACAGCTTCCCATCTTCAACAAGGACATTCCCAGGATATGAAAAAATGGATCTCAGGCAACCAGTTAATGCCCATGATTAACCAGCAGTATCAGAAGATGCAGGTGGGTTGCGAAAGTTTGTCGTTCTTAATATGGAGTTGTGGATCTAAAGAAATTGGGAAGTGCAGAGACAGATAATTTTTAAAACAAATAGCCCACGCCTATTGTGGGAACAACAGGCCAGGTGGATGAATGCATTCTAGGTACCTACTAATGAAAATAATGTTAGGGATGTGGCTAAGGGACAATGCTTATTGGGAAAAATCATTTTCAATTGTTTTATGCCTTTATTATTAGAAGGGTAATTAACACCACACTGCGTGTGTTTTGGGCAGCATGTGTTTTAATACAAGTGTTGAGATTCCCATCACCCAAAGCCAATGTCCAAACCCTGTGGAGTTTACATTTCAGAAAACTAAAGAGTGTTCATGGAAGACTGACAGGGAGTGATTGTAGTTTGGTATCTACATATATACTGGACCTTTCTGTCTCAGGTTTTAGAGGGTGCTGCTGAGGAATCTGCAGCTCATTACGCAAATTCAAGTACATATGGTCTTAGTTGTAAAACCCCTCGCAGCACATTTCTAGGAAGAGCTAATTCTTGTTGATCAATAGATGAAAGGAATTTTCTTCCAAAGCGGGTAATGCCTGCCCTGATAATATCAACGTACATATCTTCATTTGTGCTGTTATGTGTGGTAGGCTACCCTGAAACCATTTCATATGCTCAGAATAAGGACATATCAATGTGTTGGTATGGATCATACTGGGCAGATGGGTCAACAGGTGTGGACCTACTGAACAGCCCACTTTGTCATCTGCTGGATGCCATGAATAATAGATTTAGGTAGTGGATATCAGATCACTCTCTACATGACGTTCATTTCCCCTTTGGTCACTGGGAACCCTCTTGCAGGTAGATGCGCAGAGACATCAGAGCACACAGTGTCTGGAATTTCTATGTTGTCAACCACTGTCTGCAAAGACTCGGGTACTAATCGATATTTTGGCTCTCCTTTGCATCAGCTAACCTTAAAAAACCTCGGCAGAAATGGGAAGAATAGACATTAACAGACAGAAAGAAGATTTATTAGTACTGAATGGATGTCTTGGCTAAGGCATTTAAGTGTGACTGAAAATTAGGGCCCATGCCCTCATCGTCTCTCATGGTACCAGCAGCATGTTGGACACCACTGCTGCGTAACCTCCTTTTTGTGGGGTATACCTGCTTATGGTTCTTTAGCACCAAGAGTTTTGGATATATCCATTTTTGTGTGGAGGCACAGGAAAAGGATAGGTACTCAGAAAAGGATAGGTACGCAACCTCCTTCTGTCAGGCTACATACATTTAAAGGAAAGCTGTTTGGAGGACAACCGTAGGAAGCTGGCTCTGTATGTACTATCTCAAAGTGAGAGATAGTGTGCACAGAGTCCAAGGGTTCCCGTTATGGGTTGATAATGGCAATAAAAGATAATACTAATGCTCTATTTTGTGGTAGTATGGTCGGGCAGTAGGCTTATCAGAGGGTAGTGTTTAGCATTTGTTGTACACACACAGGCAATAAATGAGAACACACACTCAAAGACTTAACTCCAGGCCAATAGGTTTTTATATAGAAAAATATTATTTTCTTTATTTTAGAACCACAAGATTCAGAATTCAAGTAAATATACAAATTGTAAGGTACTTGGCATAGGTAAGTATGGAACTTTAAATAAAAACAGTAAGGTACACAGTTTTGGAAAAAATGGCAATAAGCTATTTCAAAAGTGGACACTGCAAAAATCAACAGTTCCTGGGTGACGTAAGTACAAGTTAGTTCAGCAGGTAAGTAAAGCACTTACAAGTTCAGTCTCCGGGGCACAGGCAGCCCACCGTTGGGGGTTCAAGTCAACTCCAAACACCCAGCACCGGCAACACAGGGCCAGTCAGGTGCAGAGGTCAAAGAGGGGCCCAAATAACATAGGCGCCTATGGAGACTAGGGGCGCTCCGGTTCCAGTCTGCTAACAGGTAAGTGCCTGCGTCTTCGGGGAGCAGACCGGGGGGGTTGTAGAGCACTGGGGGGTCACAAACAGGCACACAAAATACACCCTCAGCGGCACAGGGGAGGTCGGGTGCAATGTGCGAAGTAGGTGTTGGGTTTTGTATTGAAACCAATGGCGGGACCCGGGGGTCACTCGGCTTTGCAGGCAGGGCACGGGGGCTTCTCGGGCCAGCCACTGACTGGGCAAAGATGAGGGCCGCCTGCTGGTCACTTCTGCACCAGTAGTTGGTTCCTCACGGGCCGGTGGGCTGCGGGTGCAGTGCTTCTTCCAGGCGTAAGATTCCTTGTGACCAGGCAGTCGCGGTCAGAGGGATCCTCTGGATTCTCTCTGCAGGCGTCGCCGTGGGGGTGCAGGAAGGTCGTCTCAGGTTGGACACGTCGTGGAAGTCACCTGGGGGTCCTCGCTGCAGTGTTGGCTTCTCTAGGCACGGGCCGGGGTCGTCGGGTGCAGAGTGTTGGGGACTCACACTTCAGGAGTGAGGCTGGAGTCCCTTTAAAGTTGGTCTCTTCTTGGTTGCCTGGACAGAGCCGCTGTCCACTGGAGTTTCTTGGTCCTTTGGGTGCAGGGCAGTCTTCTGAGTCGGCAGAGGTCGCTGGTCCCGCTGGATGCGTCGCTGTTGCAGGTTCTTTGAGTCTGGAGACAGGCCGGTAGGGCTGGGGCCAAGTCAGTTGTCGTCTCCGTCGTCTCTGCTGGGCTTTCAGGTCAACAATCCTTCTTCTTTAGGTCATCAGGAATGTGATTTCCTGGGTTCAGGGTCGCCCCTAAATACTAGATTTAGGGATGTGTTTAGAGGGAAGTAGCCAATGGCTACTGTCCCTAAGGGTGGCTACACCCTCCTTGTGCCTCCTCCCTTTGTGGGGGGGAGGGGCACATCCCTAATCCTATTGGGGTAAATCCTCCAAAGCAAGATGGAGGATTTTCTAAGGAAGGGCTCACCACAGCTCAGGACACCTTAGGGGCTGTCCTGGCTGGAGGGTGACTCCTCCTTGTTTTTCTCATTATCTCCTCCGGACTTGCTGCCAAAAGTGGGGGCTGTGTCCAGGGGGCGGGCATCTCCACTAGCCGGAGTGCCCTGGGACACTGTAACACAAGGCTTAAGCCTTTGAGGATCACCGCCAGGTGTTACGGTTCCTGCAGGGGGGAGGTGTTAGCACCTCCACCCAGGACAGGCTTTGTTTCTGGCCACAGAGTGCACAAAGGCACTCACCCCATGTGGCCAGAAACCCGTCTGGATGTGGCAGGCTGGCAGAAACCGGTCAGCCTAGCACTCTAAGATGCCCTCTGTGAGTATTTCTCAATAAATCCCACACTGGCATCAGTGTGGATTTATTGTGCTGAGACGTTTGATACCAAACGTCCCAGTATTCAGTGTAGCCATTATGGAACTGCGAAGTTCCTGTTTGACAAACTACCAGACCATATACTCTTTATGGCTACCCTGCACTTACAATGTCTAAGAATTTGCTTAGACACTGTAGGGGCATAGTACTCATGCAGCTATGCCCTCACCTGTGGTATAGTGCAACCTGCCTTAGGGCTGTAAGGCCTGCTAGAGAGGTGACTTACCTATGCCACAGGCAGTGGGTTGGGGCCATGGCACTCTGAGGGGAGTGCCATGTCGACTTAGTCTGTTTCTCCCCACCAGCACACGCAAGCTGTGAGGCAGTGTGCATGTGCTGAGTGAGGGGTCCCCAGGGTGGCATAATACATGCTGCAGCCCTTAGAGACCTTCCCTGGCCACAGGGCCCTTGGTACCAGGGGTACCTTTTACAAGTGACTCATCTGTGTGCCAGGGCTGTGCCAATTGGGGAGACAAAGGTACAGTTTTAGGGAAAGAACACTGGTGCTGGGGCCTGGTTAGCAGGGTCCCAACACACTTTTAATCATAACTAGCATCAACAAAAGGCAAAAAGTTAGGGGGTAATAATGTTAACAGTGGCATTTTCCTACAACAACATATCTTTTCTCATTTACAGATTGACTTTAAAAACACCGATTATATATATATATATATATATATTTATATATATATATGTATATATATATATATATATAGATACTGTAAAAAAATGTGAAAAATTAAAAACGTGGACCGCCAAATTACGAGTGGTGGCTGCTCACCGCCATTTTTGAGGTGGTGAGCAGCCATCATTCATTCTGGCGGTCGGCGGTGCAGAGGCTGTTCCCTCTCCGTCACCGCCACGCCAGCATGACTCCGCCCTCCGTATTAGGAGCCGTAATACAGCTCGGCAGTGTCCTGCTGGCGTGGTGGTGATGGAGAGGGAAGACCGCAAGGACCCATCCCCTCCCGGAAGTCCTCCTCAATGGAAGAGGTAAGTGGGCGTCCGAAAGGGGGGGAGGGGGTCTGTGGTGTGTTTGGGTGCTGAATGCATGCGTGTTTGCGAGTGTATGTGTGTGTGCGTGTATGTACGCGTGTATGGAGGTGTCTGCATGGATGAATGCGAGTGAGTGGATGTGTCGGAGTGCATGTATGCATATGCTGAATGGTTGTGTATGTGAATGCAGACGTGCGTGCGTGCATGAAGGGGTGCCTGTGAGTGCATGGACGGGTGGGGGAGGATGTGTGCTAACGTGTGTGTGTGTGCCGGCGAAAGGAATGAAGATTCCTGTCGCCGGGTCCGTGACCGCAAGGCTTTTTGTGGTGTGGTGACCGCCACGGAAAGCCTGGCAGTGTGCAACCTCGTAATCCGGACGGAGGTCAGACAGGGAAGAGGGCCGCCTGTTGATCGTCGCTGCACCGGGTGTCATTTTCTCCAAGGCCTGCGGGTGCAGTGGGTCCTTTGGCGTCATTTATCTTCGTCCAGGGCAGTCGCGGTCAGGGGGGTCCTCGGGATTCCCACTGCAGGCGTCGTCATGGAGGGGTGGAGAGGTCAACCCAGGGTAGGCACTTGGTCGCCGTCGCCTGGGGGTCCTCTCTGGTTGGTTGGGCCACCTGGGCTTGGGTGTCAGGTGCAGAGTGGTTAGGACTCACGCTTCTGAAGTGAGGTGGGAGTCCTTCAGAAGACGTTTCTTCTTCTGTTCTTCTTTGGACAGGGCCGCTGTCAACGGGAGTTCTTGATCCTCTGTGTGTCAGGAAGTCTTCTGAAGGTTTTTCAGAGGTCGCTGGACCTACAGGACACGTCGCTTTTCTTCTGCAGGTTCTTTGAAGCAGGAGATAGGCCGGTAGGGCTGAGGCCAAGTCAGTTGTTGTCTTCTTTCCTTCTCTGCTGGGGTTTCCGCTAAGCAGTCCTTCTTCTTGTGAGGTCATCAGGAATTTTACTAGCTTGGTTCAGGAAGCCCTTAAATACAAGATTTAGGGGTGTTTTAGGGGTCAGAGGGCAGTAGCCAGTAGCTACTGTCCCTGAGGGTGGCTACACCCTCCTTGTGCTCACTCCTTTGGGAAGGGGAGCACATTTCTATCCCTATTGGCCCTGATCCGGGGCTGGGCATCTCCACTAGCTGGAGTGCCCTGGGGCATTGTAACACGAAGCCTGAGCCTTTGAGGCTCACCACTAAGTGTTACAGTTCCTGCAGGGGGGAGGTGTGAGGCACCTCCACCCAGCGCAGGCTTGGTTTCTGGCCCCAGGGAGCACAAAGGCCCTCACTCCAGTGGGTCAGAAACTCATCTGCTAGTGGCAGGCTGGCACAGGCCAGTCAGTCCTACACTAGAGGATTGGGTAAAATACAGGGGGCATCTCTAAGATGCCCTCTGTGTGCATTTTTTTATAAATCCAACACTGGCATCAGTGTGGGTTTATTATTCTGAGAAGTTTGATACCAAACTTCCCAGTATTTAGTGTAGCCATTATGGACCTGTGGAGTTTGTTTTGACAAACTCCCAGACCATACACTTAATATGGCCACACTGTACTTACAATATCTAAGAATAGACTTAGACACTGTAGGGGCATATTGCTCAAGCAGCTATGCCCTCGCCTGTGGTATAGTGCACCTTGGGGTTTAAGGCCTGCTAGAGGGGTGACTTACCTATGCCACAGGCAGTGTTTTGTGTGCATGGCACCCTGAGGGGGATGCCATGTCGACTTTGTCTTTTTCTCCCCATCAACACACATAATCTGCAATGGCAGTGTGCATGTGTTAGGTGAGGGGTCCCTTAGGGTGGCACAACACATGCTGCAGCCCTTAGGGACCTTACCTGGTCACAGGGCCCTTGGTACCACTGGTACCTTTTTCAAGGGACTTACCTGTGTGCCAGAGGGGTGCCAATTGTGGAAACAATGGTACATTTTTTAAGGGAAAGAACACTAGTGCTGGGGCCTGGTTAGCAGGATCCCAGCACACTCTCAATCACGTCAGCATCAATATCAGGCAAAAAGTGGGGGGGTAACTGCAAAGGGCCATTTTCCTACATTAAGCCATTAAATCGCTGGTTAAACAAATAACTTGCAAAATGTAAAGTAACCAACAACTATTATACTGATATAAGCCATGTATATTTGTAATGTATGACAAAATATCACAGCGATCCATACTTGAATCAAACAGCTAACTACTTGGATGTTCAACTCCTGTAGATGTTGGCCTATACAAAACAACAGACAATTCAAGAGTGATGGCAGGATACAGTAGAGCCCCGTGTTCTGGTGCCAATAAAGGCTTTTTATATTAATTTGCCAAAATAAAGATTATTGAACTGAATTGAATAAAGACTAATTTATCTCCAAGGATGATGCTCAGCAATATTTTCTTAGATCTGGTCTGGCCCACTCAATTCACTTTGACTCTAAATGTTGATATGGTCAGACTAGAATCGTGGCATTCCTATTCCAGTAGATGAGTATCTAATAGCTAACTCTATTTTTAAGAAACCCTTCGGGATACAAATTAGGAACAGGAAGCAAGATTTAGATAGAATGATCTTTTTGATGTAAATTACCCTACTCACCACAAACAGGTGTGTCCGTATGTTGGTATATCCAGAGCAGGAATACCAGCTATTTCAAAGTGTTTTGTAATTAATTATAAACATATATCCAGATCTTGCTGTAAAAATGTGTGCCACTGTATCTTATTTTTCGATCGACCGTCTCACTTCAAATTAGTCTCTGACCTGGTTAGTGCACAGTAGCGATTAAGAAAGAATGCTCGACATGTTTTTAAGACAATTTCTAGTGCTAATTGCATCCAAAATCTGCAAATAGAGCTCTGTTGCCATTCTTCTGCTTGAAATTTTTAATTTCCTTCTTTTGTTTGAAATTAGCCACCAACAACTATCACAGAAGTGGATCTATGTAGGAGTTTGGAAGTGACTGAAAGATCTCAAACATGTAATACTTGATTTGTAAAATATGAGTGGCAGTGTCCACGGTGCTGTTCAGAAACCTGGCCAGCGCTACTGAATATCTGTGTGTCAGACACCAAGGCTGCGTAGTCTTGAATCTATTTCAAATAACAAAAGCATCAAAGAGATCGAAGAAAAGGGCAATAGTAACACCTGATTTAATGGTAATCATTCTATCAATCTCAGCTAGGCAAAATGTTAACTTCCCAGGATGGTGTCTGACGATAAGACCTGCAGCTTGTACAGAGATCTATCCAGCTGGTGCATCAAGCTAGTGTACTAATTTACCATCAGTAGCAACATACAATGTTACAAGAATTAAACCAGTAATACAACTATCAGCATGCAGTGATGTGAAAAAGAAAAAGAAAGTAACTCCTCTAATAATTCTATGTTTTTTCATATTAATATACAGCTGATTTTTATCTAGCTATCTCTAAGTCGAACAATAGACTGGTGATGACTAGATGAACACCAGATATATAATAATATGTAGAACCATACATTTTAAGAGGGTTCATTTGGAGGACTAAGTACAAGACACTTACACCAAAGAGACACATCATACATTACCTCCTTCAGAAGTCCATGTCCCTGCAACGTTATTATATAACTCAGCGAATGATACACATCTATCAGAGATCTCCTCTTGCTCTTGTCCTTAGACTTCAAGTATGATACAGGGGACTGGAGTGTGATGTTAATGCAACTCTTACACGCAGAAATGTGAACAGCTGGTGGACCTAGGACTGCTGCATGAAGAAATTAATCACCATGTTATATTTCCTGTTATGAACCACAATTCCAACATGTGTACATACATAACTGCTTCTGCTTAAAACAGTGTTTCAGACCAAAAAAATATAACAACGATTTACAGTTTTCATCAGACTCTGTTAATTTTTCATCATCAGTGTACATGGTCAAACAGGTGCACCCTTTTAAAATGTCAAGCTAAAATAGAAAAAAAGTCCATTACTCGTGTGCTTCACATGGTATTGTATTCTTCTGCAAGCAGCTAACAATTTAATGTCATCATGTTGAAAACAGCTCAATCGGATCTTCTGAATGCATTACTCTGGTGACAGAAATGGACAAGCACAATATACAAGAGCACATTTGTTTACAATAACATGTACATGAGAACCTCTGTACTTTAAGAAACTAGAATTATCAATTTCACGTTTCAGACCGTGTCATATTTTCCCAAAGAACACTTTGGGGGTTATTCTAACTTTGGAGGAGTGTTAATCCGTCCCAAAAGTGACGGTAAAGTGACGGATATACCACCAGCCGTATTACGAGTTCCATAGGATATAATGGACTCGTAATACGGCTGGTGGTAAATCCGTCACTTTTACGTCACTTTTGGGACGGATTAACACCTCCTCCAAAGTTAGAATAACCCCCTTTGTATTTTGAGGAGAACCTACAACTGCAATTGCTCTGGTTTAATAACAGTGCCTGTATGGTCTTTCTCAGTTGAAGTCTCAGTCTGCTAGACTACGGATTCCAATCTTATTTTGTTGCTGAACATTTTTCATGTAGAACCCTAGCTATTCAATGTGTAAGCATAATCGGTTGTTAAACCCAATTAGTCTTCCTCTATGCATGTGACCCACATGTAGAAATAATAGCAAATATAAATGGTGCCAATGCCTTATGTGAACCCCATGCTTTAAGCAATTACAACTACTTGACACATAGAACACTAAGTAAAAAGCTGTAGCCACAAACGATGAATGACTAGATCGGTTTCCAGGTCACTCACAATAAACCCAGATCTACTACCGCCAACATTGCCCAAGGTCCTCAAACTGAAGCTGCGGAACACAATATTTGTTATTAGGAGGTGATGAGTTGTGCATTTACAGTGTTCTTAATTTTTTCTTAGCAAGAGTGATCTGAATAATGCTGTGAGCCGTGCAGGAGGTGATGAGCTGTGCACTTACAGTAATCCCAATCCTTTATGGTGGATAGAGTGATCTCAATAATCTTGTTAGCCATACAGGCAGCCAAATCAACTTTAGTCACCATGAGTGAACTAAATTAGGAACTGTTGCAGACCTCTGTATCTCACAACAATTTAGTTTCTTCTTCTGGTAAAATTTAGTATGAAGATTGAAGCCATAGTTGTTAAAGTTTCTTTGCATCTCAAATGCATGCCTACCAAAAACAAAAAAAAACAAAAAGATGGCACCCTGGCCAAATGAAGTGACTAAGTGTGACTAGGAAGAGGACCTAAGATATCAACTATGAAGCTGAATCACCTCTCCAAGCTTAGGGTTGCAACCAAAGGAGCATTATGCCATTTCCTGTGTAACAGATCTAGGAGCACACCACCAGAAATGGCCATGAAAGGTCACCCAAATAACAATGGCCATTATTTCCTTCGGTGTCCTTTCTGGCTGGAACAGCTGCAGAAACCATATTATTCCTGGGCAGGGAAACCTCTTAAGTGTACACCAAATGTTACGTGCAAATTCTCAGTGTGTCAGGGACATTTGTTTTTTTGATTCCTGAAATGAATTCTGCCTCTTCCCCTCACCCCTCCCTCCTCCCTCCTTTTCCTGTTGTCTTCCCCTTGCCAATACGTACATGGGCCCAGCCGCCTTATTTCATCCATCCGTCCTCGGCTTCCAGCTCCCCCTCTTCCTTGTCTCATTCCTCTTTCTCTTTTCTTTCCTCTCTTTCCTTCGCCTTTACTGGAGGCAACTCTCCTCGAAGTCAACTTCCACTACTCATACAAACTGAAGACAAGTCCTACATGTCAACAGACATAGTGGACTTATCATTAAATCAACCCCGTTTTCTCTCCTCCCCTCAAGCCTTCAGCTCCCAACCAATATTGCAGATGGGAATGTTTTCAGGGGAAAAAAGTCTGCCATAATAGTGGATTACTGAAATTAGGCAGAGTTGGTGCCCCTGCCACAGCTGCAGTTCAGTTGTGAAGCTGACAAAGTTTATATGACCAATACAGTACTCCAACTGAGAGAGAAATACAAGTGTGATTTGAGTCCTCCACAGTAAGATGGGCAATAGCACAGTCAAAAGACACCTGCATGTCTTTACACTCAGTGCCTCTTATCCTGAACTTTTCACCTAAACATCATTCATTTCAGATGTGTTCATCTAATTTGTTCAATGGAAGCAAAGCAATAATAAAAGGATACATTAGAATATCACACAAAAGTCCAGAACTGGAATAGTAATGACCTGGAAGGGTAACCATCTTAATGACACAGCATGTATGCTTCTAGTAAACATTTATCTAACAATTTTTTATCTGATTCTGCACGCTTTAGATATTCCTGGTGTTTAGAAATGCACCAAAATATATCAGATTGAGAAGAAGAATATTCAAGACATGCCAGAATTTTATGTGATAGTCGTATGACACAATTAACTGACAAAATTAATTACATGAAGGTCAAGTATATGGATAAAGGTGCTGGAATGATCACTGAGAGTCTGGGTTGTTGCTGGGTGTGTCATTAGATGTTTAAAAAACATAAATAGCAAATGGCATTACAATTCTTCACTCTGGGAAATGTTTAAACTGAATGTTCTTTTGTTGCGTTGGGGAAATCCAAAAATGGCCCTAAGAGATTGCAGCTCTGAAGAATATGGAAAGTATCTTAAAGAACGAGGTACTGTACACCAACAGTGTAATCCAAAAAGGCAAAACTAGATATTCCATGTGCGGCATTTTCTTACACAGGCATGACTACCCTTCAGATCAATTACTGTCCTTACCTGTATTATTGACTGTGGGATCACCTTCCTTGAAGTAGATTTCATATGAGGACACAGTGGTAACTACTGACATGCACAACTGATTAACCAGTTCCATGCGTCGGACGGCTGGGAACCATCCAAGGCTGCAGTGCTCATGTGCGTCGGACGGCTCTGGCCATCCAATAACATGGCACTTGAAATCCCTCTGGTGAGGGCACCAGAGGGATTTCCTTTGCAAAGAAACAGTCTTGGGAGCTTGAGAAGAGCTTCCTCGGCTCCCAAGGCTTTTTTTGCATGCAGCGGTGAGCTGACGTCATTGCCTTGAAAACGAAAGTGCTCTACATCGGTGCACTTGGGGCCATATCAGCCTCCCGAGCACCAATCCAGATGCAAGAGGTATCACTGGAAAGGGCAGAGTCTCCCCTTTCCAATGGTACACTTCCTAGGTGGATCCCTGCTTGGGGATCACCCAAGGAGGGTGATCCCCAAGCAGGAATCCACTCCACTAGACACCAGGGAGGGGGAGCGGGACCTTGGGCAAGGGATTTCACACCCTCTGTTTTTTCAGTCTTTCTGCCCTCCCGGAGGGCAGATGGAGGCAATAGTCCACTGCCCCCTCCACCCAAAAAAAAGTGGCCACAGTCTTTTTGCCCCCGGGGAGGCAGAAAGCCTGCTAGGCACCAGGGACATGTTTTTTGTTATTAGTGTAGTGGTGTGGGCTGCCCAGAATTGGCATGACAATGCCCCCACCCCCCCAATAAAATGGCCACAGTCTTTCTGCACACCTTGGGGAGTAGATGGAGGCAATAGCCCCAGATCTGCCCCCCCCCCCCCAGGGGGCAGAAAGCCTTCTGGCACCAGGGACTATTAGGGGTGGGGGATGTCCAGAATGGGCATGGCAATGCCCCCACCCCCACAATGGGCACAGTTATTGTGCCCCACTTGCTGACTAAAGCATCTCATCCCAACGGCAAGGAAAAGGAGATCTGACTCTGTTGATTTCACATATGGGTCAGCAGAGCTTGGCTAATATCATCCCACTTGCAATGGTGAACGGCTGCACTTTTTGGGGTTGGGTAGGCTGCTACCTGGAAAAACCTATCAGACACAGTCACTTCTGAAAAGTAGACATCTGGGAAAGTCCAGGGTGGTGGGCTTCAAATGCACCCCACACCAGTTTCTTACTCACAATGTCCTGCAAACCCCCAACTTTGCCTAAAGCCACGCATTTCCCCTACATTTCTGTGATGGACACTGATGGAATCTGCAGGAATCCACAACATTCCTACCACCCATCATTGCTCCACCTGTGCTGATAAAAACTCTGCCCCACATTTGTGACCTGCCCTAGTAACAGCGACAGGAATGGATCCAACCGAGGTCAATAGGAATCTCCACACAAGCGCTCCCAGTGTCCTTGGTTTGATCCGTTTCGGTCACAATACTCGGCCCGGCCACACAAGTGGGACAGCGTTTTTATGGGGTAAGAGCCAAAAAACAGCTTAGCACAGGGGAGGCGGGGGGAAGGCTTAGCAGCGAATGGGATATTGGATACTGTATAAACCAATAAGATCTAAAAGTGCGTGAGATGCGACTGCTCTGTACACAGCACATTTGATGCATTATTCAGAATTGTTTCTTCTTTGGAAATGAAAACGGTAAACTGTGAACTCTGGGTTACGCAAAGCAAAATAAGGCAGTAAGAACTGGGCGATGGTGCTGCACAATTCACCTGACCTCGGCTATCTCATTCCAGTCGCTCATCACAACAGGTCCCACAACGCACTAGAAAAATGCTAAACCACATTAGAACCTGTGAAGAGAGAACTTACTGTGTGCAAGTGGTTCAAACTGAGCTGTCGCCTCCTGAGATATATTCCGCAAGGCTTGCAGACACTGCACTTGCACTAAATAGGATCCATTGATATCTGTGAGCTCACTGGTCAGGTCACAACTCAGAAATGATGTGTTTGCGCAGTGCTCAGGAAAGTGCCACTTCCGGTTTCCACTTGAAATGAAAACAAAGAAAAGTAAACAAGTGCAGCGAGTTCACGCTTTTCATCCTCACTTGTTAAGAACACTTCTATTAACAATAAATGTCTTGGCAAACATGCTAAACATATTTCCAGTCATATTTTGAACATGGGGAAAAAAAAAAACCAATGCAGTGCAACTTTGCACGTTCGCTGGGCACGGGGCAATATAAGGCACAAACATGGCATTCATGAAGATTTCAGAAACAGCAAGGAAGAGCAATCTTATCCCTAGCGAGGTAACAAAAAAGGGACAGGGATGGGCTGATTACCACAAAGGGACGACCACCAAGGTGAACATGCGCATATTTGTCTAGTGGACCAGACTTGTTCTTTTGATGACTGGGTCTCATTCACAAAAGGTTTGCAAATAGACACAACAAAAATAAACAAATAAAGATTGCATTTGGAGCAAATTCCTAAATGTTCGAAGTCACAAGCGATTCTAGGCTAGCAGTTGCTACCAGGGGAGCTAACTGCCAAAACAAGCATTGGCAGGGGTGTAGCTTGGTCAGTAAGAATGAAAGGGTGTGAGCTTCAAATTTTCCGACAATCACACTGGAATATCATGTTAACCTTTATATGAGAAGCCGTGCATGAGAGGGGCTTTAAGGGCCAGTGGAAAGGGAAAAAGAGTGTGGAATGTGAAGGGTACTTAAAACACAGTGTTTTGTAAAATAACCATGTTTTAAGGCCGTCAAACCAGAGATGAGATGTATGTGTGTTTGTTTTTGTCTGAGTGAGTACTTAAAAATCCAACATGAAATCCGACAGAGACCTTACCATACCCAACCGAAAGCTCCTGTACCCAACTATTTGCTAAATTAGACATTTATTATGGGGAAGTAACCCCCTCCCCCCCACCCCGAGCTACGCCCATGAGAATTGGCAATGCTTATTGGTCTTACCTATGAGAGGAATTTGGTAACATTTTTAGCGTTGCTGTACTTCATGGAAACATAGCCAACAAAGTGAGTCGGAGGTGCTGAGGAAACACATGAACAATGGGGGATGGGTGTTGGGGGCAGGGGAAGCAAAATGAACAATGAAGGGTGGGTGGGGTTGCGGAGGAGGAAATGGACATGGATTACTTGTCTAGTAAGAATGGCAAGGGAAGTTAGGCAGGGTAGAAGCAAAAACAGCAACTGAGGGATTACAATAAAGGGGATAAGTACACGAGGGAGACAGCTACGAATCACATACACTCAGGCAGAGTGCCTAAACAATAAGATAAAAAAGTAGCGCCTGAAAAACGGAGTGGAAAAAAAACAAATAATACGCCCATGCTCCAGGAGAGACACAAACACAAAAAGAGGAAGGAAAGCCCACAAAAAGCAGATAAACAAGCAAGCAAATGAGAGTGAGAAGGAAGCCAACCAATGGTAAGCAGCAGGTGGGCTTTAAACCCACAGTAAGATAACAACACGCCTTGCAAGCGAAAGTGCACAGGTTGTTTGAGGAGAGACCTAAAAATAATGTACACAGGATTCTCAGCAGGTAGAAAATGCAGCATGTAGAAATACGACAGGATTGTACATAAGCATATTTAACCTCTATATATTTTTTTCTTCAGCGGTAAAGCATTTTCCGAATTGGGAACCCTGAATCCATACACCTCTATTAAATATACAGCATTTCTATGTTCGCAGTCTAGAAATGCACTGTCTTCTGCCCTTGACAGGAGTAAATCTCCACGTCTTTCTAGAGTGGGAATTTATCTGCCAAGGGTAAATTAATACCTTCACTTCCTTCCCATGTACACCATTCAAACACCCACAAACCTCCCTCTAACAATAAATCTGCAAATGCACCATAGTGGCAGAATCTTCGCTTTCATAAATTACCTTTTCTGCCAGTCCTACCCATATAAACATACTTTCGGGGCATTGAAGGGGGACCATGCCAGGTGAGAGAAAGCTTCCCTTCCCTGAGTGGTAGCTCGAGAAGAACCGTACACTAGTAAACTTTATTTTCCATTCACTTGGGAGGTGACTCCCATATACTTACAGACTTGAGTCACAAATAAAAAATGCAAACCCAAATAAACTTGCGAAATCATGGATGTTGAGTACACCCAAAATGAGAACTCAATCCCAAGCATCATACGTATGTGTCTGACCCACTAAATGTAAAGGCCCGGCAAAGTCGAGCCACTGATTGCAACACCTGAGAGTTTCAACACCATGCAGAGCATATACAGACTCAAGGAGAAATATCAGCAGGTGGGGAGTGGGTCAGCAAAGGACTGGTGCGTGGTAGGAACAGAGAGAGCAACTTTACAGAATGCTAAGATCACTAATACGAGAGTTCAAGTCCTTTCCATTACTCAGGGTTTCCATACCCCAAAACAGATGAATAGATGTCATGGTGTGCCATTTTTTTGCCAGTGAATTCTTGGCAGGTGACTCTCTCTTGAACTGTCTCAATAAAAGGAGGCGGTTAGTGAGGGGCGCACAGAGGGAACTGTGAGAGGGAAGGCAAGACGGGGATAGGCAAGGGAAGGTCACTGACACAGGGGACCGCGAGTAGGGAGGACCTTGCATGCATCAGCAGGCCAAGCGGTGAGAAAGGAAGAGGAAGGAAGGTTGACTCATCCCACACAGCAAGGAGACAGGAAAGGAGGAAATGGCTTGACACGGTGTGAGGTACAAATTTGGAAGGCACCAGGAGCAGGGGGGTGGGACAAAGGCTAGGTGGGCAGGGGGGGAGGCTGAACTAGGAGGTGACTTTCTGCTCGGCTTCAGTCTATGATCAAGATCTGCTGTGTACACCTGTAAACACTTTGACACTTTGCAAGCATGACCTAGGTTTATCAACTGGGTAATTCTACCAACAACTGTCAGCCTCATTTCTGAGACACAAATCAAAGATAGAAACCCATGAATATTTGGTTTCAGAAGTGCTTCAACTAAAAAAGGAGTCAGGACCTTGAGAATGTTTTAATTAAAAAAGCAATTATTAACACAGGGCGTTACTCCACACTGACAGAATATTCTACAGTTATTTTAATGCAAGATTCAGTCAACGCGTATGTTTGTGCGGAAATGTTAAAAGAAACAAACAGAGCTGGTGACTCCTTCTAGGCAGAAACTTGTCAATTCCCTTGAGGGTTGGGGGGAGGGCAGGTAAGTAAATGCACTTTCATTTCAGTTTACTGTGATGGATGGTCAGTTTAGCTCCATTCAACATACTTGATGTTTGTGTACTTCACTCTGTAGAAGGAAGGAGTGCAGGAAGGATTCCCTGGACTCCATGTTAAAATGTGCTGGAAATTCTCCGATCTCATGGTGACGTTGCTTGGTGCTGGAAGAACAGCCAGGGCTGAAGAAAAACAAGGAAGACATCATCGTCACTCTCAGTTTTAGACAATTCAACAGGACTATGAGCACAAATTGCTTTTTTTACTAATCGAAACAGTCTTCGCTTACTGAAATGTAAATTAGTATCCAATCAAATACAGCCAAATGTGTATAAAAATAACAAGCACAAAACTCAGAAGTATTATAATGCATCTGTGGGGTCTGGTAACGGATTGGTGAAGACATCTCCATACCAGGTGACGAAATACACACTTTGGTTTTAAGCATTCATGTTCACTTTATGTGTGATCACTCAAAAGGAGGGATTCAGGAGTAATCAGGTCAGATCTGCAGGGGGCAGAGCAGCAGAGGATTCACAACTACTGTATTAATCACTAACTTTGGGTTCTGGAGTAGCGTGCTACTCATCGTAAAGCACCTCAACACCTTATCAGGCTTAGTAAGCGCTAAATAACTGCAATTACAATACAATAAAATAAATAATTTGCTGTGCATCGTGAGGGGCCTACCAACTGACCGATTAACGTAAATGGGTCGGTGATCACAGCGCATATCAGCAATTGCTGAGACAAAAACATAGATGGGGCAACAGCCCTTGGGCTCAGCATCACAATCTGCAATATGTTGGCATTGCTACTGCTACACCTTAAAGGATCAAGGGTCACAATGCCCTTCAGGTGATCCACTGGGGATGCAACATCGAAGAGAGTGTGC
Source organism: Pleurodeles waltl (assembly GCF_031143425.1). Lineage (NCBI taxonomy): Eukaryota > Metazoa > Chordata > Amphibia > Caudata > Salamandridae > Pleurodeles > Pleurodeles waltl. The sequence goes on along the minus strand of NC_090447.1, from coordinate 1,400,781,575 downwards.
AAAGATGATCCACAGGACCACGATTTGCCTATCCCGTTGTTCGCAGCAGAAATTAACATCTTAGATTTTATAAATGGTTGCTGCCTGCTTGGTTCAAGTCACCTTGTCCTTGCGAGTCACAAAGGTGCGATTTGCACCTGCAAATTTCTTTGCCCTTCGGGTCACTAATTGGTACTTTGAAACAGTGAACTGGTACTGTAGTGAATCCTAATTTGTTTTAACGGGATAACAGGAGTTAGCTTAGCCGTAGGCTTGTAAACTCGTGCCCCTGTCACCCAGTGACTTTTAGCCTACTTAACTTGCTCTGTCTTAGTCCATTTAAATATTTATTTCCGTTAAGATGGCGGCCTTGTTTATAGTTAGGCCACTTGTTATGGGTTCTATTATCAGTGTCACTGCGCCAAGGCGTCAAGATCAAGCACGAAAGACAAACATACAGTAGGCATTCACACTTAGGGATTTTCCCTCTCTATACTTTCGAGGGATTGTTGATTTAATTGCCGTCCCAAGCATGCCTGTTATCTATTGTTATGAATAACACTTATGTCAGGGGACCTTGTAGATCTGTATAAATACAACACACTTTTAGACAGATAATCAGAGGGATTCCGATCAGAGGGCATCGCCACCATCACTGATACCGATGCTGCAGTCATCTTGACGCTGACCCAGTCTTCGTGTCCCAGCGGAGTCTGAGATAGAGACCTCATTCCAAGGTAACGAGGGTTGGGGTCTCCTCTCATGGACACGGCTTTGGCAGATTAGGTTTAACGAACCCAGCTCTCCTTTTAGGTAGGAGGTTAGACCTATTCTCCTTAGGGTATTAGGGCTTATTCCATCATATACATATACATATATTTCTTTCATATATTGCACAATGGTGGGGGTCTTTATACCAATGACTCTCTTCTTCACAATACTGTTGCTTGGTATATTCATTATCCTAATCATTGCAGTTCATGCAACTTATCACAAATTGCAGTTATGTTGAATAAAAACTATTATAACTTCACTGCATCTGTGTTATTGCCTTTGTTTGTATGAGACATAATAAATCTGTGAGAAAAGGGTAATTTCCGTTTAACCACGACAACCCTGAGAGATCTTACTTTGAGTCCATGCGTAAGCGACTGCTACAAATCAACTTTTACTATTGTGTTTCTGGTGAGGTACTGCTAGTAAGCCGGTAAGGTTTGGACAACAGTTACAACTAGTTGTAGGAAGAAACTTAGTCACCTACAAACGAAAGTACTGTCATCCTGAGACCATCAGTCTTGCACAGAGCAAGAGTCCAAACTACGACAGTACCTTTGTGAATCCAAAGTATACTTAATGTGACTCTATAGCACCTTTGCATGTATTCTCATCCAGTTAAATTCCAAAGAATATGTACTTCCGTTCATAAAGATTAAAAACGAAAACAATGCCTACCAAAATGCAGACAGCCAGACAGCATGAAGCAGAAACGACCTACATTGTGCCAAAAAACATTAACCATGAACTTGAGGTCTGTGTCAATTTACTGGAAACACTCTGCTGCTTACTAGCAGCTGACACTCTTAGACCTTTTGAAAGGCATCTGATAGACAGTCGTCATATTAAGAATGACAATCGGATTCAAAAGAATGCATTTTATCTTTCGTAATGCCAGCCAACAGGACAAAAGCAAATCATTCACAGATCCCATAGATCTGCTGCATTCTTTACATCCATTGACCCTCTATGTTACATCTACTAGGGCTGTGCCGTATCTGCTTCTACGTGGAACAGAATACATTCCCTTTTGAGAGGTATGTGACCTTCCTTTTGTTATCATATGAGGAGTCTATGATTTTCTTGGGACTGCCCTTTCACCATTTATGGTTGAAATAAAAGAGCCTCTCCTGGTGTGTTCTGTGGACTATGCTTGGGTTTTGCCTTATAAGCTTCTTCCTGAACCCCATTTCCTCGCTATTGAGTTGCAGGTGATCTTTCTAGGGTAAGATTACTGAAAAGACAATGAATTTCCTGGCACTACCCATTTACCACTTTAGGGTAATCTTCTAGATCCTTTATTGAGGGGTAGGAGGAATTTTCTTTGGAGATGTTGTATATTGTTCTGAGCGGACCTCACAGATCACTGAGTCAAATGTGATGTTGCATAGATTACTTTACTTTTACTTCACCACAATCCATTTCCTGGACTTGCTTGGTGACACCGGCATGAACGTCTCCCTGCACTATTTAAGAGCCAGGTGGCACTGATGCCACTGAAATGATTTTCACTGATGTGGACATCCACATGATCGATCCCATAGGAAACAGTTTGAACCGAAGAGAGTGAAAAAAATGACCCAGGACATTATGCGCAACAAATCCAGGTCACTACTAAAACCCTTTCCTTTTCTCAAGATAGCCTCACCATAAACCCATGGACTGACCCCTAGACTTTGCCCACCTGAGTCTCCAGCATCTGGGCCAAATGAGTATCACAATTCCAGGGGTGTCCCGTTTTTGTCTTTCTTTTATTCTTTGTACTTTTCCTTCTCTGCCCTCCCCTTACCCTTTTTACATCCTGATCTTCTTTACTCCTTTCCCTAGAGCTCGCTCCCTTTCCATTCTTCCCTTCTCTCCCCAAACCGCCCCCTCTTTTTCCTCTCATTTCCCCACTTTGTGGATAAACACTCATTGATGCATAATGCTATGGAGTTGTAATGCAGTTTTCTTTCTTTCTTCAATGATGCTGTCACGGATGATAAGATTGATATTACTGTTACCACTGTTCAAGGTCTTCCTTATATGCTCTCTCTTCTGTAAATGCTTGTGCTCTATCTGGCAGGGTTTCATCCTGCTTCGATCTTTGCCAGTAGCTCTTCCAGCCCCCCTCCACCTCCTGCCACTCTGAGATAGCTGTGGTCTCCACCTCTACTTTGCCCTCTTTACTTAGGGTTCTCACAGTGTTCTCTCTTGCCTAGGACTTCCTCCTGCCCCCTCCTGTCTAGCAATGCCCATCCTTACACCAGACTGTGGAAGGTGTCCCAGGCGCTAGCCTGCACAACCATTGATGAATGCCAGCTGGGACACGTGGACATTCACACATCACACTCCAGACTTCTAATGCCTGTGTACCCCTAAGGCAGTCTGCTTTCTAGTACCTCCCATTAATATTTCTGTCTGTATTGTTTTTCTCCCATTAGTCTCCTTTTTTGGCTCCAGTGGTTGCGTACTCTCTCCTATAGGCTATTGTCAGTCCTCCAGAGATGGCCCCGGACACTTGGGAAAATAAAGACCAGGCACTGACCGTTACATGCACAGTACATACCCTTACTAATTCCCACGTACACTACCTCCACCCAGACTGATACAGTACCAACGGCTATTTTTCTTGCCTACTGCTTCCTTTATAGAAGCCTCTCCCTGCCATTTGCCCAATCATTTACTCCTTTCCCGCCCTCATCCCACCTTCCCTGACCTCTGTGTTAATTCAGTCCCCCTTCTTTGGATTTGCTACAGGGGTCTGATAGGCCTCTGAGTGCATGGCCCGCAACTACTCTCACCCCACATCCCCTGAGCAGGGTCCACGCATGGCTTAACCCTCCGTCATGGCATTTCTACCCCTCATAATTGTTTTGCTCAATGCCTAGTGCAGTTCTCTAAAGCTGGATGGATGTGAAGGCCACTTTGCTTTCGCAAAAATCAGAGTTGGTTCCAAGGTAGTCAGTGTTAAGTCTGTTATACGCTCCTAATAGCCCCAAACTTACCTTTCTTTCCTACCTCTACAGACCACAGATCACTGACAGAGCTCAATTTCTCCTACGTTGTGATGGGAGGCTGGAACCTGGTATAGGACACCATACTGAATCATATGGGCCCCATAGACACATTCATTCAATAATAGGGATAGAACCCTCTTACGTGAGCTCTGTGAAAACCACAGATTATTTGATGTCTGGTGTCTTCGCCACCTGGAGCACTGAAAGGCACACAATCCCAGTTAGATTTTGTACTGGTATTGCACCCGGTCTCCTCAACAATTCGAGACTGCATTATTCTTGAGGGCTCCCTCCTGGATCATGCCACAGTATGAATAGCAGGGATGTGGAAATCCTATCGCCCGACGCCCGGGACATCTTGTTTGGGGTCAAGGGCAACAAGTTTTTATGTTTACTTTGTCCTTGGGACAAGTAGGCCCAACCCTCTGCAGCACAAACCCTTTGGCTGCCTGTTTACAGAGAGTGGAACTCTCTGCAGTTGAGGTAATGTGTTTCCAAAAGATAATGCTGTTCGAACTTGTATTTATGGTTCATTATTTGAAAGCCTTCATTATTAGGGTGAGTGCTGTAAATAAATGTTTTAAGGTCACACTTCACTACTGACGTTGGTTCCAGTACAAAAAACCCCAAAAAACGTGTATACACATGTTTGAAAAGTTTAGGCTATGAGGCTAAGTATAATGCTCCCAGAATGCTCTCTGATTAGATGCAAATGAAGTGTCATTTAGTAAAATGTGTTGATGCATGCTAGTATTTCCCAAAAATATTTCTAATGGAAAATCAGTGTAACCATTTTCAACACGATTATGGGAAGCATGAAAATAAACAAACACTGACAAAGCCAACTGATCTGACATATTTTTATAAGTCTTTTAGTTTCATCAATGCATGTCTTGTTTTGACATGGCTTTTGTAACACTTTATTGTTGTGGGAGCTACCAGGCCCTCAACATTGTAACAAACACTGGCAAAAAAAACCAAAAAGTTATTGAACTCTAAAAGCACACGTTGCCACCAGTGGCATAACAAAGTCCCCGCAGCCGCCCTCCAGGGGGGGCCTTCAGCACAGCACCTGCCCTGAGTGAGTCTGGAGAGGGGGCTCCTCCATGTTCTTTGCAAAGGGGCACCCTCCAGTTTCGTTAGGTCACTGATTGCCACTGTAGTTCCTGACACTGAACAAAACTACTTTGTGTGCCAATATGCTCCTTGTGGAAAAGCAGAATGCGATCACTCACAGTAAAGCCAGCTGAAAGAGAGAGAAATAGAAGTTTAATAAAAACAAAATGTCTTTGTTAACACCAGACCTAATTAGGGACCAAGACCCACATGTAGGTAGCTTTTTGCATGTCGCAAACAGCGACTTTCGCTGTTTGCGACGTGCAAAAAGCACATTGCGATGCACAAACCCAGTTTTGTGATTTGGTAACCTGATTACCGAATCGCAAAACGGGTTTGCGACTCGCAATTAGGAAGGGGTGTTCCCTTCCTAACTGCGACTCGCAGTGCAATGTAGGATTGTTTTGTGACCACGAACGCGGGCGCAAACCAATCGCAGTTTGCACCCATTTCAAATGGGTGCTAACACTTTCGCAAAAGGGAAGGGGTCCCCATGGGACCCCTTCCCCATTGTGAATGTCACTGTAAACATTTTTTCAGAGCAGGCAGTGGTCCTGAGGACCACTGCCTGCTCTGAGAAAATGAAACAAAAACGTTTCATTTTTCGTTTTTGTAATGCATCTCGTTTCTTTAAGGAAAACGGGCTGCATTACAACAAAAAAAAAAAAAATGCTTTATTGAAAAGCAGTCACAGACATGGTGGTCTGCTGTCTCCAGCAGGCCACCATCCCTGTGAGGGCCGCCATTCACAAGTGGGTCGCAAATTGCGACCCACCTCCATGATTATTCATGAGGTGGGCATTTGCGAAGCCCTTGCGAATCACAGATGGTGTCAGGGAAACAATCCTACATTCGGATTTGCAACTCTCAATTTGCGGGTCTCAAATCTGAACCTAACTACATGTGGCCCCAAATTCTTAAAGAAAGTCACAAAAGTGCACCCATGGTATATGTCGTACCCCTATAAAATATTTGTGAACTCTATTTTAGCATGGGTAAATACAATGTGTAGATTTGCTCATGTGAAAATCTATTGAGCATTTGCAAGTTCATTTTCCCTCCAGCCACTTTCTTCCCAACCCTGGAAGAAGTTCTAATTCTGCCATTGTCAGGAGTAAATGTCCAACCTTTCTTATTATGGGAAAATATTAGAGAGAAGCTGGTGAAAATCTTTAAAACATGCAGGTTAGTAGGTTTGCAGACTCTAAGGCATTCCAGGCCTGGAACTATTGCTTACTGCTTCCTCCAGCCCCAGTATGCAGATCTGCAGAAAGGTGGCAAAATAAGGAAATTGCTACAGTAGGGATTGAAACTGCAAGTATTCAAGCCCTATTATGGTAGTAGCCCTGGCATAATCAGAGAGGCTATTATCAGAGCTCTTACATAATGAGATTGCTGCCATAATTTGTCGCCACACTACATGGCACCAAAGGGACAAGTAGATCTTTTTACAGGACAAGTAGATTTGAGAAGCAACCTGTCCCCTGGACAAGTAGATATTTTAATAAATTCCACACCCCTGAATAGACACAGAATAAAACCTGTATAGAAGCCTTGGCATTTAAATGTAGCACGTTATAGGTCACCCCACGAAAAAAACATGATTGAAATCTCATATGGTTACTTGCCTAAAGGTCAACCAAGATTCTGATTCATCGGCTGAAACTTTATAGGCCAAACCCACTGTATGAGGCCAACTGATGAGGGACAATGCGCTGGCCAACAAACAGAGAGTGCAGCGGTAGTCTACTCTCCAGACTCCAGAGTAGTAACAAAAAATTAACATCCAAGGCGTAATTCTCTCTCTACAAACTTAAAGCTCATCACTGCGAACATGGAGAGCCGGCAGGTAGGCTTTTGCTGCACTTCAACAAAGGGAAGTCCTGATGGCCATCCCAGCCATCAGGAACGGGTGCATTTTCTAAGACCTGCAGGACATCCTAGATGCCTTCAGCGCTTGTTACACACAACTTTATAGCTCTGATATCCAAGGCGGTGAAGATCGGACAGAAGCTTTCTTTGGTAATATCAAACTGCTTGGCCTCGAAGAGTGCAGGTCTCTCCTGGAGGGGGAGATCACCAAGGAACAAGTGGACCCTGGCCATCTCCGACCTCCCATAAAATAAAGCCCTTGGAGAGGACAGATTTTAAGGAGAATTTTATCTCAGGGCTGGTTTGACACAGTGGATCATCTACACACCACAATCCAGAAAGAGGAACATACAGAGCCCATTTGAATAAAGCTGTGATCACAGTCCCACCAAAATTGGACAAGGACTCCCTGCTGTGTGACAATTACCATCCAATCTCTCTCCTAAACACAGACATTAAGATCCCAGTGAGCATTCTGGCTACTTGACTCTAGCGGGGTATCACAAGTCTGATACACGATGATACAACAGGTGGGATTTGTCCCGGGAAGATCTTCCTGTAACCACTGTAGCTCCCTGGCCCTCTACCGTATAGAATGGAGATATCTATTCCGAGCCCTCTGCTTAATGGACTTGGAGAAAAACTTCATCACAAAAGTCTGTTGGCTCTAAATTGTTCCTAATGCTCAAGTCAACTGCGTTGAGTTGCTGTCAGATACTTTCCCGGTGTGTAGAGATATTGTACAGGGTTTCCCTCTCTCAACCTTACCGTTCCTTCTGATTTTTGAATTTCCCGCAGTGGCTATCTGCCAATATTCCCAGATATCGAGCGGGTATACCCACCACAGTAGGGAAGCCCAACATCCTGATGTATGCGGACGACAATCTGCTCATGCTTACGGACATGGAAAGGTCACTCTGCTGTCCCGAGGTCTCCTCATATCTGGGTTCTTGGGGAACAGATTCAATTCAGACAAGAGTGAAGAGTTACCCATGTCACATGTCACGATGAAGGTGGCCATTACTGGAGCCAGTTTTAGTGGAAACAACGAAGACTCAAGTATTTCGGCATCTTTATCAACGGGGTCATGGCGGGAATGGTCTCAGGTAACCTAGATCCCCTCATTGCCAGAATAAATGCAGACTATCAGAAATTGACCCATCTCAATCTATCACTGTGGCAGAAAACACAGGCGGTGAACATGGAGATGGCCCGCCCTCGCTTCACCAACAACCTAGGAATGTTGCCTCTCCTTGTTCAGAACTCTATATTACGAGCACTGGAAAAGGGCATAAAATCCTTCACTTGGGGCGGCATGATGCCACAATAGTCCTTTTCCAAGCTGACAGCACATAAAAGGAGCGGCAAACTGGGGGCTTTTGCATAGAACATGATCATCATGCTCTGCACCAAGTGCACTTGCCTTACATTTGATCAGAGGGGACAACCCTCCCTTCTGGGTTCATGTGGAACGAGACAAGACTCAGAGCCCCCAGTCTAGATTCTCTAAACCACCACAAAACACCTTCTACAAGGATGTCTAACCCCATGGTGCAAACCTTGGTGAAGGTCTGGAACCACTCCCATAAGCTCTTATACAGTCTCGCTCATCTGCACCTAAAGGCACCCCATTGGAATCACAACACCATTCAGGTAGGTGGTCGATCACTAGTGTGGAAAGAATAGAAAGCCGTGCGGATACTGGCTTTGGATGACATTGTTCAAGATGGGGAGATGAAAACCTCTGTCACCTTATAGGATGAGTTCCTCTTACCCCACTCACACCTATGGTGCTACTTGCAACAGCACTGCCTCCGTAGTACCTTGGGGACTAGACCATGGAGTATTCCAGCCTCCATTATCCAGCAATATTTGAACCTATGGGGAACCTATACAGGAGTCATGTCTGGGCTCTAGAATATGCTAGCTCAATATTTACACTCTCATCCAGTACTATTCCTCCTCTGTGCTTAGGGGCAGAATACTCTTCAGGTGCAGTACACATATTAAAGAGGTGGTAGAGGATTTAGACAGGGGGGCACACAAGGCCAGAATGAAATTCTGTCTCTTAAGAATGATCCAGAACTGGTATTGGACGCCACCGCAACTTGCTGCTTCGTGTCTCCTCCACCACTCACAATGTTGGAGACGTGCCCAGCCAAGACTGCAATGCGACAAATATCCTGTGTGACTGTCCTGCTATCTATCGCCTATGGTCCCAATAGGCAGCACTCTTGGCCTTGCAACAGAACTGCCCCTTTCGCTATCTAGAACTCCTGATGGAGGCAATGACTGCTGCCAAATTCTGTGTCGTCTGCCACTGGCAAACATCACACATGCCCACATAAGATGACCGGTAGACTGAAATGTACAAAGTGCCATCTTATGAGAATGCGGTTCATTGGCTACAGGACAACGTTGACCTGTTCATGCCCCAGGTCCCAGCCGCCCTGCCCAGGGCCACTTGCCTTGACTCTGCGAATTTTCTCTGTTCGCTACCTATGCCACATGATACTGTTGTGTTTAATACCTCTAATAGGGTGGAATGATGAGATGCACAGAATTAATTGGACCTGCACAATTCTGGCATCTGTTACATTTGACAATCTTTCTGTTGCTTCCACAGATTGCTCAGGGCCTGTTTCCGGTCCCCAGATTTGTTATTGCTGAGATGGTGGTCCTAATGTACCCAGTGAACAGTTGTAGTGATGACCTCATCATCCAATAAAATGATATCTAGAAAAAAAGTAACGCTACAGGGACTCCAAAACGATTTACATCATACATCCCTTGTGAATTAAGCAGTGGCAAAGTCAATAGATCATCTAATTCCCTTAAGATATAATGGGATTTCGATTTTGGTGGATGGGTTATCTGTCACCGCTGTGACGGAGTGACCCGTCTGCTAATATCTAAATCAGACCCAATGTCTTTTAACCATGTTGTACAGCACAGTGGCTGCGGTTCAGCATGGCTGAAGTTAGTTAGTGGCATGGCGTACAGTAGAGTGGCATAGAGGGCAGTGGCATAGAGTAGAATGACATGGAGTAGAGTGGTGGAGAGTGGAATGGCGTAGAGTGGAGTGGTATACAGTGGAGTGGAGTTGTGTGGAGTAGCATGGAATGGCGTAGAGTACAGTGGCATAGACTAGAGTGGTGAAGAGTAGTGTGGCGAAGAACAGAGTGGCGTAGCATAGAGGGGCATACTGTGGAGTAATGTAGAGTGGCGTAGAGTAGGTTGGCATAGAGTAAAGTGGTGCAGAGTGTAGTTGCACAGTGGCATTGTGTGGAGTAGAGTGGAGTGGCACAGAGTGGCTTGGAGTGGGATAAACTGGGGTGACATGGAGTGCAGTAGAGTGGTGTAGAGTGGAGATGCGTGGCGTGGCACAGAGTGGAAGTTCATAGAGTCGAGTGGTATAGAGTAGAACAGTGTAGAATAGAGTGCTGTAGAGTAGAGAGGCATAGAGTAAAGTGGGATAGAGTAGCGCGCACCAGAGAAAAGCACTGAGTAGCAAGGTGCAGAGTGGAGTGGCGTACAGTGAAGTGGGACTGAGTACCATAAAGTAGAGTGGCATACAGTGGAGTGGCATAGAGTGGCACTGTGAGTAGTGTAGTAGAGTGATGGGGTGTGGTGTATGGGGGGTTGAAACAGTGGCACAGAGTGGATTGGAGCAGAGTGGCATGGCATAGAGTGGAGTGGTGTGGAGTGACACAGAGTGGTGCAGTGTGAGGTGGCGTGGAGTAGCCTAGCATAGAGTACCTCTCAGTAGCATTTTGCGAAGTGGAGTAGTGTACTGTAGAGTGGGGTGGCGTGAAGTAGAGTAGCACAGAGAAGAGCGGAGCAGACTGGAGTGGCGTAGAGTCGAGTGGCGTAGACTAGAGTGACATGGCATAGAACAGAGTGCAGTGGCACAGAGTAGAGTGGAATGGCGTAGAGTGGAGAGACACAGAGTTGAGTGGCATAGAACAGAGTGGCACAGAATAAAGTGGCAGAGAGCAGAGCGGCATAGAACAGCACAGGGCATCTTGTAGTTGCATAGAATGTGTTCTGTGGAGTGAAGTGACAAACTAGAGTGGCACAGAGCAGAGTGGAATGGCATAGAGTAGAGTGGAGTGGCGTGGAGTAGAGTGGAGTGGCGTGGAGTAGAGTGGTGTAGAAAAGTACAGTTGAGGGTGGGAGTAAGTAAAGCGTCAATAAAGACGGCAAATATGGTGATAGCAACATAAAAAAGAAGCCATATAGCTGTGTTAAAAGTAGGAAAACACACTGCACGTCCAGGAATAATATTGCAACATGTATAAAATAGAAAATAAACTGTGCACTGCAAAAATACATGGAACAATGATGAAAAACAACACATGTACCTGATCTATGCTCCAGGGAGGAACTAACACAAGGAAGGAAGGGAAGCCTACAGGAGCTAAGAAGTCAAAGGACTGCAAGTGAGAGTGACGATGAAAACAACAAGCATGCTGTGGGCTGGCTATGAGTCCAATGAATTGTGCACAATACATCTGGCAAAGCAGCATATGCGCTCTATTGGCAAGATCTAAAAACAGGTTGCTCACATTTTCTTTTGATTTTGCTTTTTCAGGTTTACATATAAGCATCGAATTCTGCAAACATTCTAATGGAAACATACTTAGTATATTTTGCTAACACTGGGCACATTTCATTGATTTTAGAGGCAAGCTTTCAGTGGATGACATCGTTTTCTCATTTGTATAGATCCTACAGTTATACATTCTGAAGGTAATTCATGAAGAATGAACAATCTGTGTCTCTTAACAAGAAATAAACATGTCAACTGAATGTCATAGCCAGATCTCACATTAGTAACACGTTTAGTTATTTTATTGTGATACTATTTTACCTGTGACATACACGTTACCTAGACACCTCAGCTGGGTCATAAACCAGCTGACCTATCTTGTTAGGATCGAAAAAGTGACATGCAGATAGCACACAGATACCTCTGTATCAAGAACATACAGCTAAGCTATGTGACCTAACACTAGAGCCTGTAACGTGCAGAACATGCACTTTCCGTATCCCCACAGCCCTCTCAGCATGTGACTGAGGGTAGCTTTAAGTGGGGACACCTTTTTACTGACGAGTCGTTCTTTCAAACATTGTGCGCAATATGCACGAGCTGTCTGAGCAACTTAATTTAATTCTTCCCTACACACATGAGGCTCCGGAAGAAACTTGGGGGGCATCCATGTACACACCTCTGTAAGAGTAGAATGGATTCTGCTCTCATTGACCTCCAAATATTTGCCCATTTCAGCAACACTCTTCACCAACTAGCTTTCCAAATCTACATTGCTTCTAGGCGACAAGTTCACTTGCAAGTGACATGCTCAACCATGGCCATTTCCTGCAGTTTGTGCTGAGGAAACCACACAGCTCTATTCTAATGAAGACCTGGAATGCTACTCCCTCTCATGGAGTGACCGTGTGGCATGCTGCTGGCAGAGAATCTTTAGAACCTTTACTTTTCTGACTCAGTCGTTTGATTTTATAGGCAGAAATGTGTTACTGCCAATTGCAGGGATAAAATATATTTAACTTTGGCCACAGAAATGTAAACATTATATAGATGCCATTCCATCACAACATCTGCTATTCTGTTTTGCTTTGGCTGAGACATTTCCTGCCCAGCTCAACCTCACTCCCTCCTGTCCTCAATCACAGTCTCACCTCAAAATCAATTCAAACTCATGTTATTACAAACTGACATCATCTCATGGTCTCTTAAACCTATGCTCACCCTCGACCTCACACTTTACTTCAAAGTTAATCAGACTCGACACCACCTTAACTTCCTCGTCTCAGCCTCACCGTATTCTCCCTTAAACTGGGCTCCTTCAAGCCTCCCGCTCCTCACTTTACCTCTCGTTCCTCATTCGATCTCACTACTTTTCATCTCATCTCCTCCCATTCATGCCCGTTAGTGTTTACACATTTAGGCCTGTGTGAGCCAGGGATCGCTCGAAGATCTGCCTTCAGAGTCTCTGCTCTGTGTTCAAATTCTTTAACAAAATACTTCAGAGGTTGCCTCGCACAGTACTTCACTTTTCTGAATACTGCTGTGCTTTGGAGGACAATAACAAAACTTCAAAACAGCAACTTTTATGGGAGAATTCTTTAACAAAGTATCTCCATGAGAATTAGCAAGTCATAGAAACCAGTTTCCTAGGAGAACGAATTTGCAAAGGACCTGGTAAACTGAATGACAATATCCTAGACTTCTGCACACAAAAAATAATCACCTGTTTGCTTTCAATTTACATCTGTTTCAAATGAATAGTAACTTTAGTTTGGAACGCCATTTTCACCACTTTTTCCCAAGCAATTGTTCTAATTCCTTGTGAATATCAATGTTGCATCTGGTGTCCCGGGAACTGGACACAACATTCCAGATGATGCTTCCATAACTGGATACAATATGTCAGAGGTGAGCACCCTCAAGTGCACACACTACAATACACTAGAGGTGACACACTGAACTGAACATAACACTTAAGAAACCCAGAAATGGGCATTGTCCCTAAAACTGCACATAGAACGTCAGCTGACGCCTCCAACACTAGTCACAATACACAAAATGTAGTCTTTGGAACTCAATATATCAATCCTGATGTGGCCTCCAGCAGTCAACACAATAGCCATAACTGACTGCAATACTGGACATCATTTGTTAGATTAAGCTTTTAAAATTAGCAACATTGCAAGTGAGGCATCAACAATTAGATGCAGGCATAACGTAACCATTCATGCTGAATTTTGCACACCAACATTAGACATGAAAGCTAAAGGAATGGTGCTAAAAAATGCTCAAGAGCAAGAGAAGCATGCACTGAGCCTACTTGCATAGTAACTGTCTTGTTTACGTAAGAGAAGCAGAGTCTATTACACCACATAACAAACAATTTCAATTGCCTATACACAACATTAAATTCATACACCATCACTACCTACTCCACCCCCATATTGTATGCTTCCATCTGCACCATATGGTGCCAACTACACCCTCTAGTACCACTCACAGCCCCAGAAAGCTTTTTGGCTACATATCAAATGGCCCCTTGCACCCCAGAGATATGAGGATCAGACAGGAGTGCATCCCTGCCATCTGCCTTGTTACCCAGAGGGCACATTACCTTCTTACCTTCCCTTCACAAGCAACCAACACGAACACCATGATCCCAATCTACCTACTTACCACAAGTATCTTATCACCCCTATACCACCACTTTTTACTTAGGCTGACATCTATAGCTACCCCCATCACCACTTTTATACCACGAAATGAACTAGGGAGCAGAATGGCACAACCTGCAGAGTACCTTTCCATCATAACGTGTTTTGGGAGGGGAGCGGATTCTAAAGGCCCCTTTGATAATGAACGAGACTAGGCAATGAAAGAGGACTACCAATATCAAAGGGGCAAAGAAAGGAACTTGATGTCTAATGGCACTTTGATGATTCTCAACGTCTGAGCATGAATCAGGGAGGAGAAAAAATAAAATCACAAGAGCTAAGACTGACGTCATCTACAATGAGCTAGTGAGCATACACCATACAAGAGTTCCAGCACCTCTTGCTGAGAGTGAATGAAACTGAAAACCGGACCAGCAACCTAGCAATTGCAGACAAAATGCAGAGCACACGGTCTCTCAAATGAAGACATTAATTGCAGAAAGTCAAATGTGGTCTGGTCGAATTGGTACATTAGAACAACTGAAGAAATCTACTAATCTTTGGTCTCCAGAAAGGATGTAAAACTGACGCTAACTGTAATGTGTTTCTGGACACACATGGAATTTTCCTTGAAATGATGAAATGAGCAGACAATTTCATCCACGTCTAGTGCTCAGAAGGATATCCAGGGAAGGGGTGGCCGTGGATAGGCTTGTAACTGCCAGTCCCAAAGCTCCCATTCCTCCCAAAGCTCTCTACGGCTCTGAGATTTGTAATTTAATGTATTAATTAAGGAATGGGAGCAGGAATGGCTTGTGGGACAGGGAGATGAAAGCAAGCGGCATGGAGATACAGACAGTGAGAAGTGGAGTTGCAGACTTTATGATGGGAGGTGACAGGCAGTGAGACGTATTTTTGCTTTCAGACAGTTTGTCATACCAAATGGGTAATAACTGTTGCATCTATGCTGTGCCACCTTTTAATATCCAGATCAAGTTTACTGTACAGAAACATGAAATATGCTTATCAGAAAATTAATTTCACAATTTACTACATTTCAGTTAGAGGTTCAGTCTGCAGTTATCATTTGGTACCCTAAAGAACTGCTCACAGATTTGAGAAAGGAACACTCTTCAACAAGAAGAGGTCAAGACATCAGCTTTAGCTGCATTTACAAAACACATCTAATATATAACAAAAACTTGAATTACGGTTTCAACTTCACCAGTTGGATGTTTGCAGATGCTCTACTTAAAATTCAAATGTTATTCTCATATACTCACCTAAACTTATTAAATGGCCAAAAGAGAACAGCCATCTTGCTGACATCCCGGCAGCAAAACATTATCTTAAAGATTTTCAAGCAACCTCTCACTCCTCATAACTGCAAAGAAAAGAACAGGGATAACATTAGCAATTTGCAAGTAACCCAATAGCACAACAAGATTAGAGTCAAAAGATGTATGATGTGATACATTTAAAATCCTCCTGAAACACATATTTCAAAAGAGGATCACGCTCCTCTAATCATGAAAAATCTCAAATCTTTTGTGAGCTTGAGCTTCCCCTGTAAAACATGCAGATCCGCTTTGATTGTCTTGGGAAGTCGATCTAACCTACGATCAGACATTCAGGTGAACAAGTTATTTTTTTATTCTTATAAAATAATCACATATTATTTGTTTTCATACAGACAGGGGTGTGGAATTTATTAAAATATCTACTTGTCCATGGGACAGGTTGCTTCTTACATCTACTTGTTCTGTAAAAAAATTCTACTTGTCCCTTTGGTGCCATGTAGGGCAACAAATTATGGCAGCAATCTCATTATGTAAGAGCTCTGATAATAGCTGTGAGAAAGTAGCCTCTTCCTAGCATGGTTACCCCCACTTTTGGCCTGTTTGTGAGTGTGTGTCAGTGTGTTTTTACTGTGTCACTGGGATCCTGCTAGCCAGGACCCCAGTACTCATAGTTTGTGGCCTAATGTGTACCTGTGTAGTACCTAACTGTGCCACTGAGGCTCTGCTAATCAGAGCCTCAGTGCTTATGCTCTCTCTGCTTTTAAATGTGTCACTGTAGGCCAGTGACTTAATTTACCAATTTCAATTGGCACACTGGACCCCCCCCCCCTTATAAGTCCCTAGTATATGGTACCTAGGTACCCAGGGCATTGGGGTTCCAGGAGATCCATACAGGCTGCAGCATTTCTTTTGCCACCCGTAGGGAGCTCAGACAAACCCTTGCACAGGCCTGCCATTGCAGCCTGCGTGAAATAATGCACACGTTATTTCACAGCCATTTTCACTGCACTTAAGTAACTTATAAGTCACTTTTATGTCTAACCTTCACTTGCTGAAGGTTAGGTGCAAAGTTACTAAGTGTGAGGTCACCCTTGCACTAGCAAAGGTGCCGCCACATAGTTCAGGGCCATTTCCCCAGACTTTGTGAGTGCGGGGATGCCATTACATACATGCACTATGTTAGACCTGACAGCCTTAGGGTAGTCACCCCTAACTTTTTGCCTGCCTCCCTCCACTTTTTGGATACTGTTTTTGCTGGTTTTTAGACTCTGCGCACTTTACCACTGCTAACCAGTGCTAAAGTGCATATGCTCTCTCCCTTTAAACATGGTAACTTTGGATCATACCTGATTGAACTATTTAATCTACTTATAAGACCCTAGTAATGTGCACTACAGGTGCCTAGGGCCTGTAGATTAAATGCTACTAGTGGATCTGCAGCACTGGTTGTGCCACCCACTCAAGTAGCCCCCTTAACCTTGTCTCAGGCTTGCCATTGCAAGACCTGTGTGTGCAGTTTCACTGCCACCCCGACTTGGCATTTAAAAGTACTTGCCAAGCCTAGAACTCCCCTTTTTCTACATATAAGTCACCCCTAATGTGTGCCCTAGGTAACCCCTAGAGCAGGGTGCTGTGTAGGTAAAAGGCAGGACATGTACCTATGTAGCTATATGTCCTGGTAGTGTAAAACTCCTAAATTCGTTTTTACACTACTGTGAGGCCTGCTCCCTTCATAGGCTAACATTGGGGCTGCCCTCATACACTGTTGAAGTGGCAGCTGCTGATCTGAAAGGAGCAGGAAGGTCATATTTAGTATGGCCAGAATGGTAATACAAAATCCTTCTGACTGGTGAAGTCGGATTTAATATTACTATTCTAGAAATGCCACTTTTAGAAAGTGAGCATTTCTTTGCACTTAAATCTTTCTGTGCCTTACAATCCACATCTGGCTGGGCTTGGTTGACAGCTCCTTGTGCATTCACTCAGACACACCCCAAACACAGGGTACGCAGCCTCAATTGCATACATCTGCATTTTGAATGGGTCTTCCTGGGCTGGGAGGGTGGAGGGCCTGCTCTCACACAAAGGACTGCCACACCCCCTACTGGGACCCTGGCAGACAGGATTGAACTGAAAGGGGACCTGGTGCACTTCTTAGCCACTCTTTGAAGTCTCCCCCACTTCAAAGGCACATTTGGGTATAAAACAGGGCCTCTGCCCTACCTCATCATACACTTGCTGGAGAAGAAACCTGAACCAGAAACTACATCCTGCCAAGAAGAACTGCCTGGCTGCTCAAAGGACTCACCGGTCTGCTTTCTACAAAGGACTGCTGCCTTGCTGTTGCCCTGCTGCCTTGCTGAACTCTTGTCTGGCTGTGAAAGTGCTCTCCAAGGGCTTGGATAGAGCTTGCCTCCTGTTCCCTGAAGTCTCAGGACCAAAAAGACTTCTCTTTTTCACTTGGACGCTCCGTGCGCCGAACATTTCGACGCACAGCTTGTTACCCGGCGAGAAAAACGGCACACACCGGCGCTGATCGACGCGATGCTCTTGGGACGACCGAAAATCCAACGCACGGCTTCGCAAGGACAACGCCGCCCAACCTCTAGGGGAGAAATCGACGCGACGCCTGCCTTGAGATCGTAATTTCGACGCGCAGCCCCGCAGAACGACGTCTAGAGGAGAAATCGACGCGACGCCTGCCGTGAGATCGCAATTTCATCGCGCAGACCGACGCGCAGCCGGAGAACAAGCAGGAAAATCCACGCACAGACCCGGGACATCTGGTAATCCCCGCGATCCACAGAAAGAGACTGTCCGCGTGCCGGAAAACGACGCACGACTTCCCCGCGTGGAAAATAACGACGCAAGTCCGTGTGTGCTGGGGAGAAATCGACGCACACACCCTTTTTCCACGCACCTCTTCCTTTGTGGCCCTCTGAGGAGATTTTTCCACTCCAAACCAGGTACTTGTGCTTGAAAGAGACTTTGTTTATATTCTAAAGACTTAAGACACTTTATATCACTTTTCAGTGATATCTCTACAATTTCCCATTGTAACTTTATTCTTTTTGACCTACAATTATCCTGATAAATATTGTATATATTTTTCTAAACACTGTGTGGTGTATTTTTGTGGTGCTATATGGTGGTATTGTATGATTTATTGCACAAATACTTTACACATTGCCTTCTAAGTTAAGCCTGACTGCTCGTGCCAAGCTACCAGAGGGTGGGCACAGGATAATCTTGGATTGTGTGTGACTTACCCTGACTAGAGTGAGGGCTTTTGCTTGGACAGGGGGTAATCTGACTGCCAACCAAAAACCCCATTTCTAACACACTACATATAGGTCAATACCTATATGTAGCTTCACAATGGTAACTTGACGAATTTGGTCATGTAACATGTCTGAGATCATGGAATTGTCCCCCCATTCCAAATCAGGTATTGTGGAGCCAATTCCATGCATCCTGGGGGCTCCACCATGCACCCCCAGTACTGCCAAACCAGCTCTCTGAGGCTTGCACTGCAGCTACAGCCACCTCACAGACAGGGTTCTGCCCTCCTGGGGTCTGGGGGCAAGGAAGGCAGAACAAAGCATTTCCTCTGAGAGCAGGGTGTTAACCCTCTCCCTTTGGAAATAGGTGTTACAGGCTGGGGAGGAGTAGCCTCCCCCGCCTCTAGAAATGCTTTGAAGGGCACAAATGGTGCCCTCCCTGCATAAACCAGGCTACACCGGTTCAGGGACCCCTTCTCCCCTGCTCTGGTGGGAAACTGGACAAAGGAAAGGGGAGTGACCACTCTGTCCATCACCACCCCAGGGGTGGTGTCCAGAGCTCCTCCAGTGTGTCCCTGACTTCAGCTATCTTGCTTTGCAAGGAGTGGGGGCACTTTGGAGGGCTCTGAGTGGCCAGTGCCAGCAAGAGACGTCAGAGACCCCTCCTGATAGGCCCATACCTTATAAGGTAGCCAATCCCCTTCTCAGGGCTATTTAGGGTCTCTACTGTGGGTTCTCTTCAGATTCTGCTTTTAAGTTTCCTTCAGGAATCCTCTGCAACAACTTCAGACTCTTCTGACCTCAGATCAACCGCAGCCTGCTCCAGGAAACGCTGTAACTGCAACAAAGTGTCTACAAGAGACACTTTTCTTCAGCAACCTCAGCTCCAAATCAGCAACTGCAACAGTTTCCATGGTGTGCATGCTCTGGGGACTCCCCGTCTTCATCCTGCACCAGAAGAACCGAAGCAATCTCCCGTGGAGTGACGGGGTCACTCCCCTGCTACAAGCAAGCACCTTCCAAGGCGACGACTGGTACCCTGGTACTCCTCTCACAGCGATGAGCGTGCTCCTAAGGACACAGAGGGTGGACATCATCGACATAGACTGCCCTGAGGTCCTGCTGATGCAATTTGAAGGAGGTAAGAACTTGCCTTCCCAGAGAGCGACGGTACCCCTGTGTAATGCATCTTCTTCACCTCCTGAGGCCTCTGTGCATTCTTTGCAAAATTCCTTCGTGCACAGCCTGGCCCAGGTCCCCAACACTCCTTCCTGCACGCTCAACTCGCTGAGTTGTTCTCTGGCGGCGTGGGACCTTCTTTTGTTGTGCTGCATCAACCGCACTTTGCACTTCCTTTGAACCAGAGTCCTGCAGCTCCTGGGGGTGCTGGCTGGCATCCTGAGGGCTCTTTAAAGTGCTGAGAGCCCCCTCTTCCTCCTCACACAGAGTGAAGGCCCCCAGGTCCCTCCTGGGTCCATCCAGCGCCATTTTGATGCAAAACACACTTTTGATGTAGCCATGGCTTGTTGGCGCCTTCCAACACAAAATCTCATCTGCAACGATCTTCACGCTGTGGGACATCTTTTGCATCATGCAGGAACCCGCTGGCATCTTCCAAGGGTGCATTTCTGCAGACTTCAACTAACCAGGGACTCTTCTTTTGCACCCTCTTGTGGGTTGGCAGGGGCTCCTGTCCTTCCTGGAACTTCTTTTGACTTCTGGACTTGGTCCCCTTCCTTTGCAGGCAAAATCCCAAAAATGAGGTGTGGTGAGTCCTAAGGAAACTTGCAGTACTTTACTCCGGCTTCTCTGGGTTCTGGGGTGGGGTCATTTACTTACCTTTACTGTATTCTTACTCTCCCAGCGATTCTGCACACACTACACTTGTCTGGGGGGAATTCATTATTCACATTCCACATTCTTAGTATATAGTTTGTGTTGCCCCTAGAAGTATTTTCTGCCATTGCATTTTATAGTATTTCCTACTGTTTGCATTGTTCTATGACTATTTACTTGTCTAATTTTGGTGTCTAGTGTATATATTGTGTATAATACTTACCTCCAGAAGGAGTATTGTCTTTAAGATATTTTTGGTACTGTGTCACCCAAATAAACACCTTTATTTTTAGTAACACTGAATATTGTCTTTGCTTGTGTATAAGTACTGTGTAACTATAAGTGGTATTGAATGAGCTTTGCAGGTCTTAGTTCAGCCTAAGCTGCTCTGCTATAGCTACCTCTATCAGCCTAAGCTGCTAGAACACTACTACATTCACTAACAAGGGATAACTGGACCTGGTGTAAGGTGTAAGTACCCAAGGTACCCACTACAAACCAGGCCAGCCTCCTCCAATAGCCTCTCTGATTACACCAGGGCTACTACTATAGTAGGGCTTGAAAACTTACAATTCCAATCCCTACTATAGCAATTTCCTTTTTTTGCCACTTTTCCACAGATCTACGTATTGGGGCTGGAGGAAGCAGTAAGCAATAGTTCCAGGGCTGGAATGCCTGAGTCTGCAAACCTATTGACTTGTATGTTTTAAGGATTTTCACCAGCTCTTCTCTAATCTTTTCCCATAATGATAAAGGCTGTAAATGTACTCCTGACAATGGCAGAAGTAGATGTTCTTCCAGGGATTGGGGGAAAAAAGTGGTTTGAGGGAAAGTGAACTTGTAAACGCTCAGTAGATTTTCACATGAGCAAATCTACGCAGGCATATTTGCTCATGCTAAAATACAGTTCAAACATATTTTCTAGGAGTAAGATTTCCAGGTCTATTTCTGTGAGCTCTTGTGAATTCATGAAAGCCACTAATTCAAAGACATATACCATGGGTGCACTTTTGTGACTTTCTTCAAGAATTGGGTCCCTAATTAGGTCTGGCGTTAAAAATGACATTTTGTTTTTATTAAACTTCTATTTCTCTCTATAACTATCGACTGGCTTTACTGTGAGTGATCACATTCTGCTCTTCCAGAAGGAGCATATTGGCACACAAAGTAGTTTTGTTCAGTGCCAGGAACTATTAAGGCAATCAGTGGTGTAACAAAACTGGAGGGGGCCCCCTGCAAAGAACATGGAGCGCCATCCTCCCACCCCCTCACCCCCCAACTCAGAACAGGTGCTGACTGTGTTTGTTACAATGGGGAAGGCCTGGCAACTCCCACAACAATAAAGTGTTACCAAAGCCATGTCAAAGCAAGAAATGCATTGACAAAACCAAAAGACTCCAAAAAACATATCGGATCGGTTGACTTTGCCAATGCTTGTTTATTTTCATGCCTCCCATTATCGTGTTGAAAATGGCTGCAGAGATTTTCCATTAGGAATATTTTTGGGAAATACTAACATGCATCAACACATTTCACTAAATGACGCTTCAAAGAAATAGCACATAAAATGTCATAGCAGTATTTTCCTACTTGCATTTTTTTAAAACATTTTATTTTGAAAGCAAAGATTCATCACTCTTGCTCACAAGCTTCTGCAAATATTTGCATCTAATCAGAGAGCATTCTGGGAGCATTACAGTTAGCCTCATATTGTTAAACTTTTTTAACATGTTTGTACGCTTTTTTTTTTTTTTTACTAGAACCACTGTCAGTAGTGAAGTGTAACCTTTAAACGTTTATTCACAGTGCTCACCCTAATAATGAAGGCTTTTCATTAATGAACCATAAATACAAGTTTGAACAGCATTAACACACATATAATTTCAACTGCAGACAGTTTCCTTCTCTGTAAACTGGCAGCCAAAGGGTTTGTACTGCAGAAGTTTGGGCCTACTTGTCCCAAGGACAATATAAACATTAAGACTTGTTGCCCTTGACCCCAACAATATGTGTCGGGCGATAGGAATGCCACATCCCTGAATAGGTCACTCTGAGTAGGCCCCAAATGCCAATAAGACAGATGTTCAAAAAGGTAGGACATGTATGAATTTAGTGTTAAACATGACAATACTGTGACAATATCCTAAAAGCTAGTTCCACAGTAGTAGGGTTAGCTGTTTAATAGGAAAGCATTGCGATAATATTAATAATTTGTATAAGGTATCTCCACCTAGTAACCAGATCAAAAGTTCATTCTTGAACTTTTTAAAATTGTTATTACAAATCTAATTCATTGGTAAAGTCGAATTTGTAACAAATATTTTATAAAAGGTGCTTCTGAAAAAGTCACCCTTATCCTGCCTAAAGTCTCTAGAAGCCCACATGCCTGGCTTCCAACTGTTGCTCAGGAGCTGAATAGCTCTTTGATGAGGTACAAGCTGGCTGTGAAGAAAAGTTGACCTTTCTGTGACAGAATGGTCTGGGTCTGTGCCAAACCCTTGCATATCTTCGAAGAATGCCTACCCTCTCATTAGCAGATGTAGTTCTTACCTGGGCTTGACTCTCTTTTGTCTTCCTAGCAAGCCAGGCTCCAATCTCAGTGGGAAAGAAGCTAACCCCAGAACCATTTTTGAGTGACCACAGAGGAGTGGTTTCTCATTTCCCATGGCCACAATTCTAGGGTGGGCACAGGAGCTCAGCATGAGGATAAAATGTTCTGCTATCTTGGTTTTAGGTAGAGATGGGCACTGTGAGATTGTAGCAGTAGAGCACACAGGAACTGCTGCGAAATTGCGTAGGTTTACCCCTGAGAATTTTTTCCCTATTGGTTAGGGAGGGGCCAGGAGTCACCTCCACACACAAGCTAATGCCAAGCATAAATGTGGCACCCATTGCACCCAAAACTTTGTAAAACTACTGAACCTGTGGAAGAAAGAAGAAGGACTGCACCATCTATCGAGCCCTGGGAGCAGAACCCTAAGTGCTAGTCATGCCCCCACTTGTCAACAGGACTAAAAAATATACTCCAAGGGTCAGTTGGCTGGCCTCCTGTTAAGCTACAGGGACACAAAGGCTACAAGAAGCCCATTTTCCTGGAAGCTGACCACTTTCAACTGGACCTGTCTTGGATCCTGCTGATGGCTTCTGTGTAGTGAATCCTGAGTCTCAATTTCTGTTCCTGTGGTCCTGGAACACTTGACTGGTGTCATGGTGTACTCCTCCTGCCCAAACCTAAAAGCTGGGACTTAGAAACTTTTCCAAGAATTTTATCCTGCAAACCTGACAGAAGGCTTGTGCAAATGGCCAGGTCAATCTGATGGAGATTTGCCCCAGGACCAAAGATTTTGTTTGCTCTTGCTAAGAGCCTCTCCGCAGCAGCAAATCCGTTTCAGCAGGATGTTGCAGAGAAGATACCCAGCCTCGAGGAGTCCTGTTTGGCTACAGTTTATTCCACTGGAGGAATCCACGCTCCAAAAAAGTGACTAAGTCTGAAGGTAGAATCATCACTGGGAGAGAAGTCAAAAATATCCTGCCAGCGAGGAACCTTCCTTGGGCACAAATTTTTCCTGATCAGAGCTTTCCTGCCACATGTCAACACCTTCATCAGGACTTCATCTGATGGCTAGCTGGCCTCATGGAACCCATCTGTGCCAAAGCCTGCTGCCTTGCCCCGCGGAGGATTTTTTACTTTTTGTGACCATTTCAGAGATTAAGACAGACAGTAATACTTCTGAATGGGACAAACCTGGTCTCTGTATCTGATCCACACATTTGAATTTCCCCCACTGAGAGCTTTCCTGCCACAAGTCAAATGTTTCACTGGGACTTTGTTTAAATGGCTACACAGCCTCGTCAAATCCATCTCAGCCACAGCTGCTACCTTGCCCAGGTGAAGATTTTTAAACATCCAATTCAGAGAGTAAGGCAGACATAAAACTTCTGAAAGGGACAAACTTTGCCTCTAAATCCAACATACACCCAATCGTGGCCAGTATTAAACCTTATCTGTATCCTTTACCCGTCTAACATGACCAGTTGTTTGCAGATGGGGCTTAGCAGTTTTTTTTTTATTTAAAACTTTAAAAAATAATTTCTCCAGTTCCCCTTATCTGTTTTTTGTTGTTTGGATGTTATTTTGTTCATTAAAATATTTTTTATGTTTCCAAATTGGAGTGGGATTTTATTGTGTTGTATTTTTGACATTTTAACTGCTTTGGTACTTCTAAATGCTTTACAGTGTTTCTTTAGTTAAGACAGTCTGCTCTGTGCCATAGCCACCAAGGCTCGAGCTCAGGTTTAAATTGCTGAACCCTTTACTGGACCTACCAAGAACAGCACAATGATTGTATGTGGTGAACTAGCATTCACCCTAACCAATAATCCACATTCTCACACATTTCAAATCACATCACTGATGACATCACAGATCAGTGATGACATCATAGTTATATAGAGCATAGGGTTTCTGAGTTTACACATGTGGGTTGATAGCATGAAAATAGTGTAAGCTCTGGAGACAAGTGTAATTGTGCATTTTAGAAGTTATACAATGTAAAAGTAGGTTGTGGCTTACATATAAGGCCTGTTCTAAATGAAACATGAAAAGGCTAATGTTGTTGTTGACAATACATTGTCAATCAGTGGATATCTGGACATATGCCAAAGTGAAACATTTGTAAAACAGGAGTATATACAAAGTGTGTAAGGTGTGCATGTTTATTTCTAGAACTTCAGTAAAGATTTTGCAACAACGCAGATTAGTGAATACTGTCGAACGTAGGGTGTCCGATTTAGAAGTGGTTTATCTCATACTGGTGTTGTGAGCTTTGCTAAAGTTGTATGCCCATTGCCCCTCTCAGGAATGTGCATAGTGCAGCGTTTCTCAAACTGTGGGTCACGACCCACTGGTGGGTCACCAACCGATTTCCCCATGGGTTGAGAAAGAGCAATAAATAAATATTCCTTTATCTTTTGTATTTAACTTGCCACATTTGCTGTTCTTCGAAGACAGAGGTCAAATGTCAGGCTAGGTCTTCTGACAAATTGCTGCTTATTCTTTTAACATGAGGATTTGAATAGGATCAAAACGACCAAAGCACTTTTGATGATGCACAAATGATAAATATTTACTGAAACCCTATTTCCACACATTATCATTTGTGTGCTGTATAGTTTCATCAAGAATACTGTATGTCTGTGCAAATGTAATGGACTTTTCAATAAAAAATGTGCTGTAGGTAAATGACAGTGCGCTATCACACAATGCTTTAGTAATATATTTGCAACAGTGTGCTCCATAATGCACCACTAGCTACATACTACATACACCCTTACTGCTCTCCTGCTGAATACATGTGCTATACTTCGTAAGAAGCTTGGAATTTTCACAATCCCTATGACTTCAGTGATGTAACATTGATGTCATCACCCTTCCTCTGAAAATTGTCCCAGCACTACTGGCACAAAGATTCTGAACTACACCTCTAAGTCCAGTTTCAAAACAAAATATTCCCAAGAAAGACTCCGTGAGAAACTTCCAATATTTTTTGCTGCTGTTTTTTTTTTTACTTCACAAAGGCATTTCAACAGAGAATGTGCTTAGTGTATGTAATCATACACAATAATTCCACTTACGTATAACTTTCACACATAATTTGAGAAATATGGATGTGGCCTAACAGACATAGCTGCTGACTTTGGATCTAGGGACCCAGGTTTGATTCCCAGTTTTGGCTCTGGGTAAAATATTTAATCTCCCATAGTTAAAATAAAATGAATCTGACCTTATGTTATGTAAGCTGGTGCCCTCAGGCAGTGTTCGGGCAATATAAAACTATATATACACATTATATATATATATATATATATATATATATATATATATGTATGGGCTAAAGGACCCCCGCCTTACATGAGAAAGATAATACAAGTCATTGAGGAGTTCCATAACCATATAGAGTGTAGTATTGTGTATTGTTTCCCTAGCCATTGCCTTTTCATTGTATTCTCTGTCTCCTTATTTGTATCGTGTTTATTGGTATATTCCCTCCCCCCCCCCTCCCCACCCCCAATGCTGTCATTCTTTCAGTGGCTTGGAACGTTCTTGACATTCCAACCTGACTGATGATCTTTCGCAGTGGGATCTTTGACATTGTGGATGGAGTTTCCTTTTCTTAACTGAAATACATACCAATACTGCTTTCAACCTAGTAAATTTGTTCTTCAATTCTTTTGGACAACGAGTATGCCACTACATTTTGGCGACGATTGGCTCTTCGAACCTATTTCTGGATTGTATTTTTAAGGAAACTTCAACTCAACTTCCTTTTCGGCTCATGTTCAACTTTATTTGGCCCTGAGGCACTCCGTACATCTCAAGGTACTGTGTTCTTATTTTATTGGAAAGTGGTTTCACTTTCTTATGTGAAACGCGTATCTTGTATACTTTTCAGTTGTATTCATTCTGCCGTCAGCGTCTCCTGGCAACAGTTGCCATCATTGGCTCTCTGTGATACGCGCATTGTGTGCGCGTGCGCTCTTCTAGATGTAAACAAGCATTCCGTACCTGCCCGGCGTCTCCTGGCTACAGTTGCAATTTGTGGCGCTCTGTCAGAAACGCAACGTTTGCGCGTGCATTATTCCAGTGTAAACATACATATCAGACCTGCCGCTTCTTGCTTCTGTTGTTTTTTACAATTGCCGTATGACCAAATTTAAAGTGTGTTCGTTCCTATCACACATTTATTTGGTCAATGATTAGATTCATGTGGTTTTTATTGTTTAGCTTGTGCTAAACGCTTTTCAGTGCTCAGCGCTTCGTTTGATGCTTTCTTAAACTTATTAAGCGCTGTTCTTTTGGACCATCTGATTTTCTTTCATTCAACAATTTTGATTGTTCTAATCATCATTTATGGAGTACTTACTTGTTTATTCCGCATTCCAGGAATATATTCAACCAATTTTCTTTCTGCGCACAGCCTTTATTGGTCAAATGTTTTCTTCAGCATGCATTTTGAGTACTCATGGCTCATGTGCACAGCTATTACTTATTTCACTTCAGTAACTCTCATATTTATTTGTGGCCAGAAGAACAGTGTATTTTGCAAACTAATATGCAGAACATTACTCCACCTCCTTTCTTTTTATCTATTCCTGGAGATCCTCTGATACCATGGCCCAAATGGAAGAAGGTATTTTTAACATACATTTGTGTTTGTGGCAGGAACTTATCAGTGGAAAGGAAAACATCAGTTCTACAGCATTGTCTTGGAGCAGAAGGTCAAGAAATTTTGGAAATGTTACCTACAATTTCTCCTCCTGATGGCGCTGAAGGAGACACTTCATTAAACGAATTTGAGTTAACTTTGCCTAGGTTGGACAGACATTATTTGCCCAAAATTTCCATCATTCTTCAGATGTATTATTTTGGTAAACGCAAATAAAATGATGATGAATCTACTGAAGACTTTGTGATAGCTTTACGCAAATTAGCTGCTGTGTGCAATTTTGGTGATAATGTTGATGCGTATTCGTGATCAATTTATGCTTGAATGTAAAAGTGATAAGGTCAAAGAAGCTTTATGGTCAAAATCTGACCCTACATTAGATGAAGTATTGACAGTAGCCAAACAGGTTTAACATTCAATGTCATGCATTGAAGATTTGAAAAAGTCTAAAGGTGTTAACATTAATGTGCAAGCTCTTGATACTAAACCTAGAAATATAAGTCAAGTAAGCTCGAAAACAAAATTATTATGTTTTAGATGTGGATCTTCGACTCATCTTGCTAATAGCAAAGAATGTTCTGCACTTAATGTGGTTTGCAATAAGTGTGGGGAGAAAAGGGTCACTTTGCTAAATGTTTCAAATCTCTTGCTAAATCTAAGTTCAAGATTCATGAAGTTGAATGTATTGAAGACTGTGAAGATCATGATTTCATTCTTCAAATTGTAAATTATGTTAACTGTGTTTCTAGTATTCATTGTGAACATCCTTCTGATTCAGTTGATGTGAATGGTATCACCATATCTATGATGATGGATTCTGGAGCGAAATTGTCTTGTGTCTGAAACTAATTACGCTAAATATTTCCAACGGAAACTTTTGCTTCTAGATCCTGATGTTACACCCTATAGTTATGGAGGCAAACCGATAGAACTGAAAGGGTACTTCAATGCTACTATTACATTTAAAGGAAACAAGATTTTTGGTAAAGTTTATGTCCCTGTTGTTGGTGATACCATTTTAAGCTGGTCTCATCAGAAGATGCTAGGTATCATTTTGAATCCTAATTCTGTTCCACAAGTGCAAGTACAAAAGTAGGTAATTTTAGTACTGATCTCATGAATGAATTTCCTGAGGTTTTTAACTCTGAAGTAAGATGTATAACTGGTTACAAACATTGCATCTGTTTAAAGGAAGACTCTAAACCAGTAGCATGTAAAGTGAGGAGCATTCCTTTTAGCTTGCAGGGTAAAGTAAAACTAGAACTTCAAAAGGTTACAATCTGAAGGTATTATTGAAGAGGTTGAAGCAGCACAATGGATTGCCCTAATTGTGGTTGCTACGAGGAGATCTGGGACATTAGACTGTGCATTGATCTTAGGCATCTCAATAAAGCTATAATTGAAGATAAATTTCCATTGCCAAATATAAACAAAATGGTCAGCTCATTAGGTAAAGCCAAGTATTTTACTACTTTAGACCTGAGCACTGCGTATCATCAGGTTCAGCTGTGTGAGGAATCAAAGTTATTAACCTCTTTTATCACTCCATTTGGTGTTTATAAATTTAATAGGATGCCTTTTGGGTTATGTTCTGCAGCTTCTGTTTTCCAGAGGCTTATGAATGAGATTCTTGGTAAATTGGATGGTGTCAAATTCTTTCAGGATGATGTACTTGTCTTCATGGACACTCTTGAACAACATATTTTGAAAATCAGAGAGGTTCTGCAAATATTTTGTTCAAAGGGAATCACATTGAAAGGGGAAAATTTTAAATTTGCTTGTACTGAGATTTATTATCTAGGACATCTTATTTCTGGTGATGGTGTGAAGCCAAAAGATGATTTGGTTAAAGCGATAATTAATTTAGCTGATCCTGAGAAAATAGAAGATGTTCAAGTATTTTTAGGCATGGCTGAGTTGTATGCTAAGTATGTTCCCAATTTTGCTAGTAGGGCATGCTGTATCAGAGATTTGCTCAGGAAGGGTGCAGAGTTTGTTTGATCAGATGAATGTAGGAGAGAATTTATTGACCTAAAGAATGCATTATCTTCTGCTCACTGTCTCAACAGCTTTCAACCAGGTGTACCGTTTTGTATTATCACTGATGCTTCAGATAAAGGATTAGGTTGTGTGCTTAAACAAATTCATGGGGCAAGGAGGTTACTAATGTGTTTGCTTCCAGAGCTCTGAGGGGAGCTGAATCCAGATATTCTACCTTTGAAAAAGAGGCGTTAGCTATTTATTGGGCAGTTAAGAAGTTTAAGCAATTTCTTTGGGGATCACATTTTGTGGTGCGGTCTGATCATAAGCCTTTACAGGAGATCTTTGATAAAAAGGGGTTGGATTGTATTTCTTCATGCATTTGCAAGTGGATTGTTGGTCTTCAGGATTTTTTATTTGCTGTTAAGTATGTTCCTGGTTGAGAGAATAAAACGGCTGATTGTTTGTGTTGGCTGAGGTCGGTGAATTGGGATGTGAATGATGAACTGAGTTTGTGTTGGGTTGATGAGGATGTCAGAGTTTGTAGTGTGACTGATGGTTGTATTTTGGAAAAGGAATGGTTGGAAGAATTATGTAAAGATTAAGAGTTGGCAAATATTATAGATTTGTTGTTATCAGGTAATGTCTTGCCGGGTCGTGAGAATGGGGTAGTGCTGTACAAAAAGGTTTGGAATGAGCTCTCTGTTGAGAATGGTTTAGTATTGAGAGCTGGCAGATCAATACCTCCTTCCGGTTTGCGTGAATGCTTGATTTCACTTGCACATTCTGGGCATCACGGCATATGCAAGACCAAAGAAAGACTGAGGAATGCGTATTGGTGGTCAGGAATGGATTTAGCTCTGGAGAGAAAGGTCAGAGATTGTGTGAAGTGCAGAATTGCAGATAAAACTTTGAAGTGGAGGACGCATTCTATGGAACTTAGGCAGATTCCTAAAGAAGTGTGGGATGAGGTTTCTTTGGACATTAAGGGTCCAGTATGTTGTGGTTCCAGTTCCAAGTATGGGTAGTCTTGATGGATGTTTTGTCTCATTGGCCTGAGGTTTTGATTACTTCAGATGTTACGTCAATCACGATCATTAAGTTTCTTACAGAAGTGTTTGCCAGAGAAGGGAATCCCACATGTATTCTGATGGACAATGGGGTTCAATTTACGTCCAAATTGATATGTGATATTTTGGTATCAAGAGACATTATGCATAAAAAGTGTGCTTTGTATCATCCTGAATCGAATGGTATGGTTGAGCGTTTCAACAGGACATTAAAAGAAACTATTCAGTTGGCTAAGCAAATGGAGGTGAGTTGGATGGATGCTATCAGAGCAAAGGTGGAGCATCATAGGTATACTCTGCATTCCAGTACTGGTCAATCCCAATTTGTTTTATTCAGAAAGAGAGTTCCTCACACGAAAATTAGTCCTCCGTGGATTAAGGGGTATGTGAAAGATTTGAAGAATTGCGAAGATCTAAAAAAAATATTGCTGTGGCAAAAGAGAAACTGTTGCTAGAAAAGAGGAAACACACATATGATGTTCGCAAATCTACAAAGGAAGTTGTAGTGGCAGCCTGACTGATGATCATTGGCAGTGGGATCTTTGACGTTGTGGATGGAGTTTCCTTTTCTTGGCATACAACTGAAATATACCCCAGTACTGCTTTCAACCTATTGAATTTGTCCTTCAATTCTTTCGGACAATGAGTATCCCACTACAAGAGGCAGAAGGCCGAGTTCCTTTATATGGTTATGGAACACTGAGATGACTTGCAATATACTTATCATGTACGCCAGATGGTACTTTATCTCATATAATAAAATGTGGCCACCTCATCGTCTTTTCCACAAACACTTAAAACCTTGGTGCATTGTCCATTCATATGAAAGAGGGAGCATGTTCGCAAACATGAAGAATAAAACTAAAACCTGTTGTATTCACCCTTGCTATCCCATCCAATGACACTCCGTAGAGATTTTTAAAACAAGATGCATCTGTGGGAAATGGGATGCCCAGCTCTGCTGTCTAATAACCTAAAGAGAGAAGTTACAGACAGAAAAATGAATTTTAAATGCATGCACTTATATCTGCAACCAAAGAATGCACTGAAAGAAAATCCCTCTGCTGAAATAAGTGACTTGGATGCTGGTCAGACAGCTGTGTACTCATGATTAAAAAAACAGATTTTATTTCCTGCTTTCTGGCGTGGAGTGTATATTGGCCCTTAGTTTTCTTCTGTGGAGCAAGACACGCTGTCTGGACCTTGTTGCTGGTTTCTCTGTTAAGTGAAAAGGATACTGACCCACAAGAGGCATAACTAAGTGGTCACCTTGACAAACATGGGTTGCATAAACTAGACCTAGGTTGAAGTTTTAGGTTTTTGCTAAAAACCCATGCTGTTTTTTTTTTTTTGTCCTTATTCTCATGATCCTGTGGTCTGGGGCCCTAAAAGAACAGACCCCCGTGGGTTTATTCTATATCGGTTGGCACAAAAGACTCCCAGACCAGGGAATAGTCCATCTCTGGGCAAAATTACCCTCTGGAACACACATTGGGGGTCATTCTGACCCCGGCCGGCAGCGGAAGCCGGCGGCCTGGCTGGGACCGCCAGAATACCGCTGCGCGGTCAAAAGACCGCCGCGGGTATTCTGGGTTTCCCGCTGGGCTGGCGGGCGACCGCCAGAAGGCCGCCCGCCAGCCCAGCGGGAAACACCCTTCCATGAGGATGCCGGCTCCGAATGGAGCCGGCGGAGTGGAAGGGGTGCGACGGGTGCAGTTGCACCCGTCGCGATTTTCAGTGTCTGCATGGCAGACACTGAAAATCTTGGTGGGGCCCTGTTACGGGGCCCCACGACACCCCATACCGCCATCCTGTGCCTGGCGACCAAAACCGCCAGGGACAGGATGGCGGTATGGGTGTCGGAACCCCCATGGAGGATTCCCCAGGGCAGCGGAAAACCGGCGGTACACCGCCGGTTTTCCGTTTCTGACCGCGGCTGTACCGCCGCGGTCAGAATGCCCAAGGGAGCACCGCCAGCCTGTTGGCGGTGCTCCCGCGGTCGTTGACCCTGGCGGTTTTTACCGCCAGGGTCAGAATGACCCCCATAATCTCGTTCCTCTGGACTTTAGAGTATATAATCAGACCAATCTGCCTATTTATCGAACCAATTTATTAATGGCTTCCAAGATTCATGACTTTTCTCACTAATTCCTCTCAGTTTTGTATCATAAACCAGATTATATAATAATGAATCTTTCCATTCCCTTATTGTTGGGGGCAACGGGTTAATCCATTTTTTGCATATTTCTCTTCTAGCCAGCAATATCATATAAAATAACAATTTAGCTAGCTGTTTTTGCAAACAATGGCCTGGTGTAGCAAAGGGTTTTACCTATTCTGTGTCTTTGAGGAACTGTGATGTTATGTAATGACGCACCTTTGATCGTAGTGGCTGCTAGAAAAGACACACAGTGAAAAATTGTCCACAAAGCATAGTACCCCCTATCCTAGTATATCTCAGCTTTGAACGCTTACATGCACCGAAACAACAGTAGACAACTAAAGGTTTTCCAACATGAAGAAAAGAGGATGACAAAAAAAAAAAAATCGCAAATCCACTGTGCACAATGGTGTTACTTTATAAGTTAAATCAAGCCAACATTACCGGCAACTGTAGATGAAAGGATCACTTGCTCAGATTCTGAAACCTCGCTCTACATTCTGTTATCATAGAACTAAAAAACAAAGTGCAAAACTGCACGTCTGTGGTTAGCAGGCTTTCTGCCACTTGGCCACGATCCAAATATCTATTATTGTCACCACAGTCAGAAAAACATCAATAATGAGAACAAAGACTTAAAAAAAAAAAAGAACAAAGACTTAAAAAAAAAAAAAACACAAGCTTCTCTTCCATGTAGAAAAGGAGGAACTTACATTACTGCTGCCTGTCAATCACAGGCGTGTTTGCCACAGCATTATAAGTACACAGGGGAAACCGTTGGTGAGAGAGCACTGTGATATATGGGAACGGGTGGTAAACAATAATTATAACAGAAATAATATCAATAATAAAACTCACAATTTATATAGCACATGAGATACAAATATCCATTGCTCTTAAAAGTACCTGTGCAGTTGCCCAATTCAATTGAACTCCTTTTATCAATCTCGTTATTACTCATCAGGATTCAGGACTCACATTTTAGCATAAATGACACACATACTGGACAACATTAAGAGGTACTCTCCTACCTTTGACCTTACTTAGCCAATAACTAATATCAAAAGCCAGCCACATTCATCCAATCCCTTAAAAAGAATCTGAGAACAAAAGATCTCTCATTCTTTGGACTTTCTTACTCAAAAGCTAGAAGCCTTTGTAAATGTTTTCCTGGGGTAGTGTTTTGCACTGCCCTGGTCTCTGTTCCAAATACAAAAAGAACAAGTGATGGACGGAATGCTGAACAATGTCAAACATTCACCCCCAGTGCAGAGATCTGGGCCTAAATCCATCGTTTTTTGCTACCCATGCCATTCCAGTTTGGACCCAGCCATATGTAAATCAGTCTTGACCCTGTTCCCCTGGGAACAGTCCAGCCCGAACTGCCAATGGTTCCGCATTCCATCCATCATCTGTGTTTCTTTGCTTTTGTTGCCATAAGTGCCCCGGGTATGCCCACACGTGGGTCCCGGGCTCACTATGTCACTGGATTCAAGCTAGCCTGGCTAATGGAGGGTGATACCCTGAAACCGGTCCCAGCATGCTTGTTTCCAGCCCAGGCAGGACCTGCCTGGCAGTTTGGGCTGGACTGTTCCTATGGGGAACATGGCCAAGACTGATTTGCATATGGCTGGGTCTAAACTGGGGTGGCATGGTGAGCAAAAGAATTGATGGATTAAACCCAGATCTGTGACTGGGGGGGAATGTTTGATTGGTTCTGCATTCCGTCCATCATTTGTGTTTGTTTGCTTCTGGTCTCTGTTCCAGCACTTTTAACAGGGTGCACCAGGTGCAAACCTTCTCAGTGCGCCTATTAAAATTAATGTATTGCCCTCGAGGCAGCTGGGAACTTGAGCCTGACCTGTAGGCGCTACATTATTGGGAGGGGAAAAGGCTGTTTGAAGCAGTCAATCTGTCTTTCACGTTGAAGGCAGGAACACAGCTTGCATCTGGAAGAAGGAAAGAGTCAGAGACGTTTTAAGCCATGGGCAGAGTGGGCTCTGGCCCAGGGGCCCCAGCCTTTCAGGGGGCCCATGTTAGAGCTAACTCTGTTCTGCAGAGTGTCTTGCCGTGATATCCTGGAATAATTCTTAAACCGTTCTCCTTTCATTTATTTTAAATGTGGGTGATGTGTGAGACTCTATTACAGATATTTTGCAGAAAAATATGTTTCACACAACATTGATCAAAAAGTTTCTTTTAGATCAAAACAGGACCTCACATACAAGAAATGGGAAAGCATCACACAGCTTATTTGTAATAATATTAGTGTGCTAAAATTTTGAAAACACACATCACTATGTCTGAATAGTAGATGTAAATACATTTAGAAGTTGGACTAGTGTGCCTGTGCGCTGGAAGTGACCTGGGAAAAGAGGGCAGAATACAGCTGAAATTGGATCATAATTCCACAGCTGTTCCAAACCGGAACCTCAAAAATATGTTTGGCCCAGGGCCCCCAAAGTCCTAAAATATGTCCCTGGAAAGAGTATTAGTATATTTAACCCACCTGGAATTATTTGCAGGTCTACACATGAGTGATATGAGGCCAAGGTCTGAAATACACAACTAAGCCAACCAGTAAGTATTATAATGTGCCCATCTGAAAGAGCAGCGCTGTTATACTAGTAGTAGGCAATGTATGGTGTCATCCGCGAACCCTTGAGGCACTGCCAAGTCACTACTAAATGGTACATTGGGTTACCCAGGACCAATGTAAGCCATATCCAGAATAGAAAGAAATCCGACTCTGATAGTACTGTTAGGCCACCAATAAATATTAACTGGAGTCTGCCCAGGAACGAAATGAAACTCAGACCCTGACACCAATATTAATCCACAACTAAATAATATATCAAGTCTGCTCATGAGCAACAGAAGCTCAAAATCCAGACGCCATGTAAAGCCGCAATAAAATCCTGTAAAAGGTGTGGACAGGGTGAAATAGACATTATGGTTGAACGTCCTTCTGTTCTTTTAGTGAAGAATGAATTTGAGAAATAATCTTCTGATTGCCCCATTTTCAACATTTCTAAAGTTTTCTTCAAGATATTTCCTCCTACTTTATGGCAAATTTGCAACTTTTTTAGGATACTCAAATATTCCGAGGAGAACCCTAGAGACGCTTTGTCAGTCAAGTTCCCAGGAGTACTAATGAAATGTTTTGTTCATTCCTGGTCATTCATTACACGTGAAAGCATTTACATGTGTAAATATATCGCAACAGCACAAATGGCATTAAAACCTTATATTCTCATCAAAAGGAATATATTTCACTCCAAGCAGAAAGACATTCCTTTTCACCCCCACTCTTTTGGGGTGGTTTTCCCTCCCCATTTCCACCCGGTAAATTATTTACTCCAGGTGTAAGTAAATCCTTTAACTTACAAATTTGGGCCAATGAAATAAGATATTTCTCCTGCAATGTTTGAGCAAAAAAAAAAAATTCAAAGACTACCTGCCTGCTCGCCTGTTCAATGAACTTACAAACAAGATAAAAACCTACATCAGTCACAACAAAAATCACAGGGCTGCAGGTACCTTTGAGAATCAACAGGGCATGAACAAAAGGCATTCTGAACTCAGCCCTAACACATCCTACCTACCACACTGCCGCCCACTAATTCCAGGGCAATGGGGCCCTAGCAAAGTCCCTTCAACAATGCAGGATTTAGTAACACACTGAGTTCATACACATAATTAACAAGGAAATAGTAATCAATGCGTTTAAAAAATATTACAAATAAAATACAAAGTCGTACTCTTGAGGCCGTATTCAACTGACCTCAAATGTCAAGAGTTAGGGGAGCACCTGGCTGGGGAGAGTTTCACAATCAGCTGACTCAATGGGGCCACACACTTTAGTAATAGTCTGAGTCAATGAAATCTAACCTTTTTCAGTGACATCGTGCTCTTTTTCCAAATCCTCCTACTGGTCTCATTTTAAAAAGTGAACACAGCCAAATCCAGGACAAACATTTAGTCATATCACAGAAACCAACTGCCTAAATTATGCTCACAAGTTTATTTTTAGTTTATTAGACAAATTTCAGTTTCACTTATGCTCCTAAGGGGTGTGGTGTAGTTTAGAAATGAAAAATCTGGCCCGTTTCAACTTGCCTCCTGAACAAACGTGCCTACACTGGTGGGGCTCTGACTTATTGACAATATCTGAGACTAACGGAGCGTTATAAGGCGCAATACTTACGTTAAAAAAACTTGAAACAAAGTCTGCAGAATGTGAAAACGCCATCTTTTTGGTCTCAAATTAGCTCTATGGCTGCCTAATATACCTGCCCTCCACGCTTTAAAGTGTATAAACAAATGGGATTAATGAAATCGATGCCAGTCAAAAGGACAGCATATTTATAATTAGATATGTTACTTTGTCCCAAAACTGGGCGTGCGGACACGCTTCGACTAATGCCAGCTGGCGATTACTCTTCCAAGGACAGACATACAAACCATATATAATGTACAAGACAGCTGGAAACATAAGCTGTAAATCTGCAGCGACAAACCAATCAGTAATTCAGTATTTTATGACAGTTGTCATCTGTCATCAATGCAGCACCCTTCTCTGCTCTCACTCAGACTTAGCTGCAGAAGCAACTCGTTTCACTAATGGAAGTGCATGCACCCAGACCACTGGCAAATTCTCGCTTTGGAAGTTTATTTGATTGATCTGGTTTTTAATTGCTCAGAATGAACTAATTGCCCCAGGCATTTTTCTGATTGCCCAGTACCTGCGTATTCTCTCGCCAAGACTGTTCTGCAGTCGCCGTCAGTCTGCTCTTGCCATTTAGAGATTTTCAAAGTTAGGCCGTCTCTCCTCTTACCTTTACTGATACTGTCTAGAGGTGGGCGAGCCAACACAGAAACAGGGACAGGTGAGACAAGGCCGAGCTTCGGGTCTTCGGGCCCGAGCATGTACCGAGCCCTGAAAAAGGTTTCCTATGTAAATCGTACAGCAAACATCATGTAACATATGATAAAGTCTCTTCAAAATGATGATTAAAAAGTATGCGATAATGAAGAAAAACAGTTTTGGTGAAAGAAAATATTTTCCTAAGCTCAGACAGTTTAAGAGGGAGAAGCCGCTATTTATCCCGATTTTTCTGGTTTCACTTTGTACACATCAGCCAGTAAATTAATATTTATTTGTCCTTCCCTATGTTATGGCTTTGTTTCTACCTTCTTGTGCATTTTTCCACAGTTTGTACATAGCACGATCTCGATCCAAAGAAGGTTACATTACCGAAGGTTACCATTCATTTTGTGAACAGGGAGATCGGGAGCCAGATATATGTAACTTTTTTGTGCTCGCAAACAAGCCTTTACGTATGTACAAACCATATAGTGCAATTCAGTAACCTATTACTGAATCGCAAAATGGGTTGGAGATTCGGGATTAGGAAGGGGTGTGTCAAGGACATCCCTTCCTAATAATGACTCGCAGGGGGATAAAGGAATGTTTTGCGACTGAAATACGGTTGCAAAACATTTGTAGTTTACCACCAAGTTGGTGGTAGCCCATTCGCAAATGGGAAGGGGTCCCCTTTGTGTTTGTGGGTGCAAACATTTTTTAAGATTAGGTAGTGGTCCCACAGACCACCGCCTACTCATAAAAAAATGAAAAGAACATTTTTCATTTTTGAAACACATCCCATTTTTCTTTAAGGAAAACAGGCTGCATTTTTTAAAAAAAATTGCTTTATTTACAAGCAAACACAGACATGATGGTCTGCTATCTCCAGCAGGCCACCATCCCTATGTTTTTAACAATTCCTAATGGGTCGCAAATTGCAACCTACTTCATGAATATTAATGAGGCAGGTCAACTGCGACCCACTAGGAATCGCAACAGTGTAAACCACAATGTTGTATATAGCTGTTTATGATTTCATAATACAGAATAGCAATAATTCACTGTTAAATCGCTAGCCCAAAACTATGTACATCTGATCCTAGGTGATTTGCCAAGAATCGAAGGAGCCAACACCGAGACTCGAACCTGGGGCCTGATATATCAATCTTTGGAATAGCGATTACCTAACTGTGATTTTCCGCAAATCACAATTAGGTAATCGCTATTCCTAATGAATGAAACTTATAGATAGTTTCATTTAGCGATTCCTAGTGGGACACAAATGAACCTACCTCATTAATAATAATGAGGTAGGTTGTAATTTGCGACCCATTAGGAATCGCAGCCATCACAGGGATAGTGGCCTGCTGGGCTCAGCAGACCACCATACCTGTGATTGCTTTTAATGAAGATTTTTTTTTTTATTACAGGCTGTTTTCCTTAAAGGACAACCGGATGCATTTAAAAAAGAAAAATGAGAAGTTTCCTTTTCATTCTTTAAGAGCGGGCAGTGGTCCATAGGACCACTGCCACTCTTAAAATGTTTTATTACAAATATTCACAAAGAAGAAGAGGTCCCCATGCCGAAATCTAAATCCCATAGGATATAATGGGATATCCCACCAGTCAAAACCTAAATCCCAAAGGATGTAATGGGATTTAGATTTTGGCGGACAGGATATCTGTTACCGTTCTGACGGAGTAACTTGTCTGGCAATAACTAAATCAGGCCCTCTCTGTCTAGGAATAGTAAGACACTTTGTTAAGCTGGTAGAGACCTGTCTGCAAAGGAGTCTGGGGAAGGCAAGGCAGAGGTGCTGCCAGTCGATCTGTTAACCAAGCACAACTCACAGAGGCCCCAAAGAAGTGGTGGGCAGTCTATGTAAAAGTGTGGAGAGGAGAGCTGGAACAGCTGACACAAGGGCAGAAGGAAAGGTTTTGTTGTAGAGGTGAGAGAGTAGCTTAGAAAAAAAGCCTTTGGTGAGGGAGTAGAGAAAGCGGCAAGGAATCTGCGGTGTGAGGGGAGGAGAAGGAGGTAGGGGCCATAGAGTGTGGTGAAGAAGTGAAGGATTCACTATGGTAATAGAGGTCAGTTGGGAATAGAAGGGGCAAAGTGTGGCACCTGAAGACTGACAGCTGAGAAGGGGGGACGGAAATGCTGGAGGAATAAAGGAGAAGGGGACAAAGCCTATATTGTGGGACTAGAAGGAAAGGACAATAGAGCTTATAGTGGAATGGTATGGATCCTATTGTATGGAAAGGAAGCAGGGGGGAGAACACACTTCATGACATAATTAGCTGCTGTAAGAGTTTGCATGCTGCTCACTACAGCGGTGAAAAAACTGTGGGAGGCTGCCGTAGACTAATAATAAATCTA
Organism: Pleurodeles waltl; assembly: GCF_031143425.1. Classification (NCBI taxonomy): domain Eukaryota; kingdom Metazoa; phylum Chordata; class Amphibia; order Caudata; family Salamandridae; genus Pleurodeles; species Pleurodeles waltl. Next base: position 1,400,741,530 of record NC_090447.1, on the reverse strand, counting down.
TGTCGGACCATATTATTTATTTAGACCAGGGGTCTCCAACCTTTTCTGTAAGAGCTACTTATGTTTAATAAAAATCATACTGAGCTGCATAGTATCAGCAGCTCAGTATGATTTTAATGTTTAAACATTATGATAGTGGCCATCCTATGCAAGACTGACAGTGGAAACTGCCTCAGTAAATCAGACAGGGTTGCCAGTAGTAATGAAAGAAAGGTTTTATAAACTTGGAATGTATATTCATTTTAGAAATGACTCCATCTTTCTCCAAACAAACACATGAGCTCTGAAAATACACACATTTTGATCTTGAATTCACCTTTTTCCCAATTTTGGAATAAATATGCTAATTCATCCAAATAATAGCCTCTAATTCAGCAGGCTGAGTTCAACATAGGAGAGTTACTTATAGGTAGGTGGAGAGCTACCAGTAGCACACGAGCTACTCTTTGGAGATGCCTGATTTAGACTGTAGGAGAACAAGTCTATTTCTGCAGCATTTTTTCATCAGACAACAAGATTTCAAGATTTACACTCCCCTTTCCCCAGTAGTGCATTTCAAACTTTACAAGAAAGGCCCCTTGCTCACAAGCATGCCCACATAAGCGACTTCCTCTCGTTCACCACATCTCATTTTGCAATGCAAGACGTACAGGACAAACATGGGCCAGCTAAAGACCGCTTGGAATAAAAATAAATATAATACAGTAACACCACTGTTATGGTGCTAAAAAGTGGCTTGGCACAAAAGCAAGTTCAGAGTCATGCACTCGACATTTGGGACAGAGGGAGTCCCGTTTGGACAGCAGTTTCGAGGTACGCGGTCTATTTGGCAGGACCGCAGTATTCTCCTTTTCAACCAAAAATGGGGAACTGCACGTGACATCTTTTATAAACAATGCGACAACTCTTGTGATCCATAATGTGTTAATTTCATGGTCCTAATGTTGCAGGTAGGTGACGGCTAACGCCAAACAATCCTGTTTTTTAAAAGAGTTATTCTTAGAATAAAAACAGTACAGCTTGCTGAGATAGGACATGGGCGAGGTAGCTTCCAAACCGCTCAAAACCTCCAATCAAAACTCTCCAGGCTTCCACTTCTACATTCTTGGAAACATGCCCTAGCATAGCATTGCGTTAACTAATACATGTCCATTTCTACACAGATGAAACACAACCACTTATAGGTATGCAAACGAATGTATTTGTCCAAACAAATGTTCATCAAACCTTCTAGGAAGTCCTTTATTACGAACAGTCTTTGTAACTCGGTCTCCGTTTACCACATGCACTATTTGTTACTGACTGTTCACAACGCGGTAACTTCCTCTTGCGCCGTCATCTGTCCATCCAACATCTAAGTTTTGGGTCACACTTTTAGTAAGTGCTAGGCTTAAAGAAATCATTGGAATGCTCTATTCTGGCACGCAAAGCACAATCCTCAACGCGGGGCCTCCTCCCCTTGTAACTAACTTGTCAGATTTGCATTTCCAAATTCGCCATGGACCCGTAGCATCACTGCACAACATGGTAAACATTGTACAGCTGTGAGCCTCAGCCCGAGTCCAGCTAACCAGCCTTTCTCGTACTCCTGGCACTCCGCAACCCCGATTCACGCGAGAGACCCCAACGTGACCCTTACCTCATGGAGAGACGGTATCAGCACGATGACATCGGACCCGCTTTCTCCCAAAATCATTTTCAATCCGGGGATGAAAACAGAAAGCAGATTTCACACTGCGTGACAAGCAAAAGGGGCGGTCCCATGAAGGAACCCGGGGGGTGCTTCCCAGGAAACTCTGCCAATCGTTAGAAAAATGATCCGCCCCGAAAAACAAGACCCACCCAATCACGTAACGAGATACCGCCCCATATGGCTGCACCGGAAAAGGATGCCGAGTGTCCCGGATAGCGTCCCTAGCCGCTAGTCAGAACAATTTTATTTCGTGGCATTTTCCCCGTATTTTATATCACCACCGGCACAAATGAGCAAAACCATCAAAAGCTGGTATTTTCCTTCTTCAAAGTGTATACTTAAAACTGCAGCTATACGCATGAGGCACTTTAAAATGATTAAGCATTTCTTGCAATGATCCAGAGCACAAAAAAGTAGTGGGGGATGAACCAGGCTAGGCAGTGTGCAAGTGACATCACACGTGGCATTACAGAACGTGACATCACAGGAAGTGGCACACAACCCATGGCTTTACAGGAAGTGACATCATAAAAAACTACTTCAGAACTTAGGATCACACAAGTATGTTTAAACAGGTCTATTATAAGTACATTTGAGTACATTTCAAGTATACATGCAAACACTCCTGATTTAGAGAGAAGGCTCACGTTTTTGTAAGCTACACCTAAAACACTCTTGGCTTTTGACTATAGTATAGCATCCTTTACCCAAGGACTGAATAAACTATCTCTGCCAGGCATAGTAGTCCATATGCAGCACATTTCCATGTAGATGAAATGTAAAATGTCCTAATAAACATGAGGGAAAGTTTTCAATTCTATTAAGGACACAGAGGTGAGGATTTTATTACAAGACCAGAGGCTCATAATATCCCTAAACGTTTCTTACTTTATTAAATAGCAGCCAAGAACTACAAATCCCAGAAATCCTAGGAAAAAACCTACAAAATGTAATGACAATGGGGGCTGACCAATCACATGACGAGCCCCCTCATAACAATCTTGACTGAGAGCACCAAGTCCTCTTTTCTTTTGAAAGTCAGTCGAAAGAAGAATCCGAGAGGAACAACAAAACCACATAAGGAGTCATGATAGCAGAGAGGAAATCTGTAGTATGCCGGCTCGCGGCATCGGCGCGCGGTATTTTCTTTCACCCGCGCGCCGCTCTCGCGAACCAGTTTGGCACGAGACGCGTTCGGTGAGTGCTCCGTGCCGAACGTTTTGTTTTAAAAAGGAAAAGCCGTGCGTTAGAAGAAGCTGGACAGAGGAGCTTCTTTATTACATGTCACTAGGGTGGTTTCTGGTACAAATACATTTTATTGAAATCTACTTACATTTTTACGGCGTCTTCACTACAAAATCCTTGCAGAGATCCATGAAGAGCTGAGAGGAACCAACAGGAGAGTAAGAATTTCCATGCGATGATTCCAGGCCAGGAGCAACCGGAAGTTGATCAACCGGAAGCAGTGGTATTGGTTGAAGACATGGCCACCGTGAAAAAGAACAGGGAGGGTTAAGAAATGCGGTGGGATAATACTGGCCTCCGTGTCTTTAATAAAATCTAGCCTTTCTGACACCAAGGCTAGGAAAATCTCAATTTTATTACAAGACCGGAGGCTCATATTATGCTTGTTTAAAGCAATTAAATAACAGTGTCCAATGGATGGTAAACAGGTTTACAATAAAAGGTTCTAAACGTACTAATGTTTGACCAATCTGCAGATCTGAGGATATCCTGTAAGCTAGCCCCTGCCCAAAAGGCACGAGAAGCAGTAGCTCCTCTTATTGAGTGGGCACCATAAGAGAGGGTAGGGACACCAGCTGTTGATGCTCTAGATGTTTGCGCCTTGTCCAGCGAAGTGAACATAGCAACAAACCTGCCTAGCTCCTTGATGAAAGGCTCCCCAAAAAGGCCTCCCTGCGCCACTAGGCCTGCCTCCGTAGATGCCAGGTCTTCGAGCTTCGGATCCACCTTAAGGAGGAAGGAGCGCCGATGTTCGGTTGAGAGATTACAGTTGGCATTGCCTAGAAATATGACTGCCTGTTGGGCCCAACCTGAGAGAGTCTCTGGGGAGATGTGCATTCCTGTGGCCTTAGCCTCCTCAGCCAAATCTAGGATTTTTGTCAGCAGACTGCTCACATTGAGGAGTTTGTCTTGGCACGAACGCCAAGACCTATCCATCCCTTTCTTGGGATCTTTGATGTATTTCTGCAGGAAGGTAGCCAAGTTTGGGGGACAGCACCACCTTCCTGGGGAGGGATGGACGAGGGTATTCAGCTTTGAGGCGCGCTCTGACCTCCTTATCCAGGGGTTTGCGGAGGTGGCTAGCCACATACTTAGCCACCTTGTCCTTAGGGGACCATTCAGAGGAACGCGGATGGATCAAGTCCTGTGGATCCAGCATATAAGTTGTGGATTCTTGTGATTTGGGATCTTCCGGTATCGGAGAGAGTGCCAAGGGTGGGACGGACCCGCTTCGTTTGGTGACTCTCCATCGTCCTGGTCTGATAGCAGAGGTTCTTCTAAGTGACCTTGAGGTCTGTCCTCCACTGAGGGTTCTGGTCTACTAAAGGCTTTTTTGGGGTACTCAAACACCCCCAGATCCAGAGGCGTGTCACTTTTACGTTTTTGTGGCGGGATGTCGCACGAGGAGTACCCCTATCGGGAGGGTAGTATCCATTGTTCCCCCTAGAGGTATAGGGCAGGCACAGACAAGCTCAATAAGGTGGCGTTCCAAGGGCTCTATTGCGGCTCCTACTGCCTGGTGTATGGAGGTGTTGCCCACCTGACAGAATTCATCATCAATGGGGAGCACCTGTAGGGACTCCTCCTCTGTATATTCGTCCGCCATTGGCAAAATATTGGCTCTGACCTGGCTGGTTAGAGAGAGCAGGTAGACCAGAGGCGCAGAAAAGTAATTCACTGAGGTGCCCAAGGCAGATTTTGGAGCTAAGCAGAGTAGCAGATTTTTGTAAGTGCGAAGCACTATGCGGGTTTTAGCCCTGGGGCCCACATGCCGTATTGAATATACAGAGTGTAAGAATTATTTCACCTGGGCCAGGCTTGAGGCAGCACAGAAGTGCGAGGAGTGCTTGAAAACAGATACGTTCAGCGGGTGTCAAGCTGCCTATTAGGGAAATATCAAATGGCACTTGGTGCCTTTCCGGTACAGACCCACGAAATCGTGGCCGTCAAGCTTCCAGGTGGCTCAGGGGGCTTAGGCGTTTTGGCTCAAGATGCTTTCATCAGTTTCAAAAACTGACTGATCGTGCTCAAGCGATCGTTTACCCCTACCGGCAGGAACGCTGTACCACGCTCTTGTGGCCCCGAGTCTTCTCTCTGCCGCAACAGGAGCCATGAGGGGTGGTTCCGCGGTCTGAACAAAGGCTGGTGAGCCCACTAAGGGGAAGAAAAACAACAGCAAAATCACAATTGTAGAGAGGAAAACAATGTCTACTTAGCTGCTTTGGAAGCAGGAAAGAAAGAGGACATTATGAGGGGAGCGACCCGGATGATACTGGACTGTGCTTCGTTAAGTGGATGTTAAAGTTGTAGTTCTTTCCCTAAGACTCATGGGAATGGTAGTTTTGTCATTGTTAAGTTGAAGCTGCTGGAACGAAATAAAGAAAGAAAGCAATGCATAATCCTCGCCTTGGGTCCTGAAATAGAATTGCTTTATCTACCTGTGCATGTAACGCCTACCTGACAGAATGTAATGCAACGAAGGGCAACGTGCTGCCTTGTGTGTTTTTTTAAATAAATCAATGCAACCGGGATTTGTGTGGCACTGCAAATCCCAAAAGAGATTTTGCATCAGGGTTGGGCCAGAAAAGTGATGCAACTGTGATGCAAAGTATGCACCTTAACTTATTCATTTTTTTACAAAATCTCTGCCACAACCAAATTAGCAACAAGGAGAAACAGGACAGTAAATCTGTTCTGCTTAATTGGTTGCATAGTCAGAAGTTTAAAATATCTTATGGGGTTAAGGCGCCTGCTGAAGAGATCTTTGGGTTCCCAGTAATTCTGAGGGAATAATGATAACTTTGGTGCTTAACGTATTTGTTGGAAAGATGTGTGTTTTGTTTAGTGCCCATTTGGACTCAAAGTGGTATAGAGGGTTAATGTGTCACCCTCAAAGCACATCAAGTAACATGCAGATGACAGATTTTTATTCTATGTAGATAGGTAAGTGAGTTACTGCTTTAACACATAGATACTTTTCTTACTTGCAGTTCATAAATTGTAATCCTTCTAATATTGCATAGTGACCTATGAAGGACGATATGTGATTCTTAAACCTTGTAACCCTCAATGTCTTATGTAAGATATTCTGAACATTGATGTACAAACTTGTATCTTTTATTGTCAATGTAATGAGTATATATGATGTACAGTGCTCTGACACTCTGCATTTTGACGAATAGTGCTAAAACAAATACAAAATAGCAGTATTTAAATTGTAATTTTGTGTAAATATTGGGACAGACCAACACATCTGACATTCTTACAGTGCATGCATATCTCTCATATACAGGGAATGAACAAAAAGTGTGCCTCTTAATTATGTGTAAAATGCTGACAAGCTGTGTGCCTTTGTTTCCCCTTCACTGCATATGTATGTAGGTGTGAGCCTCCAGACAGCTTCCAGCCAAGGACACTCCAACAAAATCAGTCCTGATGGCACTAAAATTCTGCCTCTAGTAAGAGGCCCAGCTGGAGACTTGAATTGGAAAAGCCCTGTGGCTGCCTGCATGTGCAGGCGCTGCGGGATGTGTCCCGGTGTGGTGGAAAATTACATCACAACAAGTTCTGCGTTTTACAGTGGGGCCAAACTTCTTAACAGTGTGGGCAGTGTCCACCCTGTGAAAATAGTGGGTGGACACCGCCCGCCCACGTGTAACCCTGACTTGTGCCCTGCAATAATCCATAATTGAAGTAAAGAAAGTCGGCAGATCCATGTTAGAAAAACAAGCACTGGCAAAGTAATATGTCTCGCTTTGTGCATAAGCTATTGGCTTTGCCAATGTCTTTTAGCTATGTTGTACTGCAGCGTGGTTGTACAGGATGGCTAAAGAAATCAGAAAAATAAAGCTCTAAGACGTGGCCAGCGCTTTTTCAGAACCTACTTTCAGCCATACTGCACAGCCACCTTCTGAACACTCTTTGTGTGGCACGTTTCTTCTGGTTCTAAAAAGTCTTAAGAATTTCTTCTCATGGCATGAGTTTTTTCTTGGGCCAATTCTATCTTATTCTGCTTTGTGGCTATGGCATTAACTTGATTATTTGGGGGTCAATTATGAGTACATTGCTTTAGTGGTTTTGATGACAGTTTTCTGACATCTTTGAAGGTCCTCTACAAATCATATTGAAATGCCTTTTGATGAAAGAGGACTAAAGGTCACTGCATCTTCATTGCACATGCCACAACATAAACCACTTCTCCTTTTACGCCGCAGCCGACGGATAGTCGCATTTTGAATGCTGTGCATGGGAGGATGGAGTATGGCCCAGATTTACTAAATGTCAGGCAGTATAATTCAGAGTGAAAATCTCCACTGCTCTTTTTTGAGTACAGTAAAAAATTGTGCAGCATGTTATTTTACAAAGAGTGACACACTGATAATGTCATTAACTATGCTTGCACAATCCATGTCATGTTATTGTGACACTAAGCGTAATTTCAGGGAACAAATGCAATCCAGTTGGGTGTTGCATGACATTTGTACTTCAGGCACACCATCATATACAAATGTCTACACAATAAGAACTGTCCAAGGGTGAGGCTCATGAAATGTGTCATTTTATTAAATTACTTATATTGTGCCTGTGAATATCTTGTAATATTCTGCTTGGCCATTGTTTGCCCCAGGCTACTTTAGAAGATATGGCTTTGTGTGATATCACAGGGCTGTTTGTACCACTCATTTCCACCCCATTATACCACCTTTGCATCATTATTAGGCGGTCGGTGCTACGCAACTCTAACCAATTGGCTGTTGCACCCCTGTCTACTTTTCAAACCACTTGCACAAAAAAGTTGATAGACGCTGCTATTTGATATGTCTTGCATCATGTAGGGCATCATATAGTTTAGTGTATTGCACAGGTGCCATTGAATACACATAGGCCCTCATTCCAACCCTGGTGGTTGGTGTTAAAGTGATGGTAATACCGCCAACAGGCCGCCGGTAATTACCACCAAATTATGACCATGGTGGAAAGATCTCTGATAGACAGCCAATGTACCACACCAACCGCCAGGGCGGAAACAACAGCCACCACAGCGGTAGCTGCCTACAGCCAGGCGGAGGTCAATGTTCCGTCCACCACATTAAGACACATCAATCTGCCACCTTTTCCGGGGCAGTACCAACAACATCAAAAGCCTGGTGGAAACAGACCTCAGAAGGTAAGGGACTCACCATTGGAGACACAGGGAACAACCACACCACTTTGGAGCCCGAGCTGCATGTCTTCCCCATGATCTTCTACGTGCTGCTCCATCACGAACACCAACGCGGGTGAAAACGACGACAGTGAGTACAGCCGCCTAGCACACAAGGGAGGGGGGGAGGAAAACAACAGTGACACGCACACATAGAACACACACCCCACACACACACACACACACACACCATACACACAACCAGATGCATTATTAAAACATTTTACCCCGCAACTCGAATGAATAATGCAAGGACAAAATGCTTTTGAAAAAGTGAATGTAATGAGAGCAACACATCTAGAAAAATAATTTAGGCAAGAGAATAGATATATACACATGTACATAAAAAGGGACACAGCCCAGTCCACAATGTTCGTAGGCCAAATGGCCACAGACCAAAGTCCAAGGCCACAAATGTCACCTGCATCAACACGGAGAGAACACTGCAGGGGCATCAGTTGGTAAATAGGCAGGCACTTCAGGTGGACGGGGATGGAGGGGCAACTCAGCCAGGAGATGGAACAAGACCACTGGTTCTGGAGGGGGCAACATGCCCTGTGCTTGGTCCTGGGGAGTGCAAGGCCACAGTCTCTAGAGTGGGTGACTTGCCCACTTGCTCTGGAGGGGGCAACATGCCCTGTGCTTGGTCCTGGGGAGTGCAAGGCTACAGTCTCTGGAGTGGGCGACTTGCCCACTTGCTCTGGAGGGGGCAACATGCCCTGTGCTTGATCCTGGGGAGTGCAAGGCCACAGTCTCTTGAGTGGGTGACTTGCCCACTGGTTCTGGAGGGGACCTCATGCCGTGTGCTCTTGATCCTGGGGTGTCTTGGCTATGTGGGTGTCTTACCCACTGGTTCTGGAGGGGGTCTCGTGCTCTGTGCTCTTGATCCTGGGGTGTCTTGGTTATGTGGGTGTCTTACCCACTGGTTCTGGAAGGGGCCTTGTGCCCTGTGCTCTTGATCCTGGGGTGTCTTCGCTATATGGGTGTCTTACCCACTGGTTCTGGAGGAGGCCTCGTGCCCTGTGCTCCTGATCCTGGGGTGTCTTGGCTATGTGGGTGTCTTACCCACTGGTTCTGGAGGGGGCCACGTGCCCTATGTTCCTGATCCTGGGGTGTCTTGGCTATGTGGGTGTGTTACCCACTGGTTCTGGAGGGGGCCTCGTGCCCTGTGCTCTTGATCCTGGGGAGTGCAAGGTCACAGTCTCTCAGGTGGGTGTCATACCCACTGGATTTACAGGCCGCACAGCAACACATGTAAGCAGTAATACATACAATCTGCCAGTGGTGACGGCTGTTCAGTGGTGGTGCTGCTGCTCGTGGGGGAAAGCTCCTGCCATCCCCTGCAGCCTCTGACGGCTGCCCACTAGAAGTGGTGGTGCTGCTGGTGGGGGGAGGCTCCTGCCCATCCCCTGCAGCCTCGGACGGCTGCCCGCTGGTGGTGGTGGTGCTGCTGGTGGGGGAGGCTCCTTCCCATCCCCTGCAGCATCTGACGGCTGCCCGCTAGAGGTGGTGGTGCTGCTGGTGGGGGAGGCTCCTGCCCATCCCCTACAGCCTTGGAAGAATGCACAACCATGGTTGGTGGTGGGGGCTCCGTCACAGTTCCTGCCCCAGGCCCCTTGCCTGCTGGTGCAGTGTCCTTGCTTCCTGGCAGCTGGGCCAGGCTCCTTTACCTTCTTAGCAGCTGCTGAGGCAGGCTTCTTGCTCTTTATTGCAGCTGGGGCAGGCTTCTTTACCTTCTTGCCTCCTGGGACAGTCTCCTTGGTCTTACTGGCAGCTGGGGCAGGCTCCTTTCCCTTGAAGCAGCCTGGTGTAGGCTCCTTCATCTTCAGGACATGTGGCCTGGATCCTTTTCCACCACGAGTGGGTGTGGTGACGACTGGGCCCATGGACTGGGTGGCTGAGGTGCTTGACTGGGTTCTTCCCACTTAGCCATACGTGCAGGACGGGGGGAGGGGTAGGGAAGAGGTCAGTGGTGAATAGGAACAGTTTTTTAGGGACATTGGGGTAGGAAGAGGGAGAAGGAATGGGAGTGGAGGAAGAAGGAGTGGTTGTTGGAGGTGTCTGTCTGCTGATTTTGGGTGCAGGTGCATGGGCTGGATGCTGTAGTGAGGTGGATGGCTGTTGGGTGTCTGAGTGCTTGCGTTTGTGTACCTTAGGAGGGGGGCGACAGACACAGTTAGAGAGGACACAGGGGACATGTGCATAGCTGTTGCGTAGGTGTCTGCCAGTGAGGTGTGTGTTCTGCTTGGTGTCGTGAGGATGCTAGTAGTGGATTATGATGTAGTGCATGCAGGTGTGAGCGTAGACAGAACTGGGAGGGAGGGGGAGGGGGAGGAGGAGGGGGAGACAGTGGAAATAGTGGATGTTGGTGTGTCTGCATCTGGATGGTGTTTGTGTGAGTGCCTGTGGGATGAAGTGTGGTGCTTATGTTTGCCTCTGCCACTCTTGTGTGTTGTCTTGTGTGCATGCTCGTCTGCCTGTGTGCTTGGGATGGGTTGGGGTTGAAGAGAATGGAACTGGGAAGAGAACGTTGGAGGGAGGACGGTAGAAACAGGGATAATGGCTGCCATCAGAGAGGAGGCCAGAGCCTGAATCGATCTCTTTTGGGCCACCAATCCAGTGTGAATGCCCTCCAGAAATGCATTAGTCTGTTGCATCTGGGCTGCCAGCCCCTGGATGGCATTCACAATGGTTGACTGCCGTACAGAGATGGATCTCAGGAGGTCAATAGCCTCCTCTCTCAGGGTAGCAGGGCTAACTGGGGCAGGGCCTGAGGTGCCTGGGGCAAAGGAGATGCCCTCCCTCCTGGGTGAGCGGGCACGGGCAACTCGCTGAGGGGCTGCTGAGAGGGCGGTGCTGGTTCCAGGGGTGGCAGCTGTACCTGTAGGTGGGGTGGTCACAGAGGTGTCCCCCACCACCAGGGAGCTTCCATCAGAGGAGGTATCTGTGTCAGAACTGTCCCCTCCAGTCTCCGCCGTTTTGCTCCCCTCGCCCTCCGTCCCACTGGTGCCCTCAGTGTCAGTGGACTCTGCCTCCTGGGGCCTGTGGGATGCAGCTCCCTCCGTTGCTGGTGCCTCTGCTCCTCCGCCAGATGATGCTAATGCACATAAGGACAGGATGCCAAAACAAAACTGGGGGAAGAGACAAAGGATACACTTGGTCAATGGCTGCACCAACACCACCGTTGGCGTACACAGCACCCTCACATACAGGGAATAGCCCTACGCAATATGCCATAGCACTACCAGAGAAACAGTTAGCAGCCAAGGCATGGTGAGGGGCACACACCACCAAATGCAGCACACCTGGGACCCACCCAGCCCTGACCAGTAGTGGATCCCTACGACCTAGGTAGCAAGATTAGCCCTTCTGAACCCTAGCCACCAGGGGACCTATGCTGCCATGTCAGGTCTGGTCTAGGGGCACCCGCTGACACACATCCCTCACCCGGATACCACCATACCGTGCATAAGTTGTAATGATGGGCACCGTACTCACTACCTTGTGGCTGCTGTGATGCCCTCAAGCACCCATCCAGCTCAGGATAGGCTACCGCCGGTATGCGGACCATCAGGGGGGTCATGGTTTGACGGGCACCACTTCCTCATTGGGAAGCCATCCCCAGCTGGGACTCCGCCGTCTTCCGTGCCCAGCGTCTCAGATCCTCCCACCGTTTCCGACAGTGGGTGCTCCGCCTGCCGTAGACCCCCAGGGTCCGCGCGTCCTTGGCGATGGCAAGCCATATACCCTTCTTTTGATGGGCGCTGACCTGCAGAGGAAATACACACAGGAAAATAGAAGTAGTCAAACAGTCCTGCCTGTTACACTTATGGCCCACCATACCCCTTCACATCACCATTTACACACACACATGGCCCAGCACACAACCAATACGCCGCCCAGAGGACATCCACCCACCCCCTTACACGAGGCCTTCACACACACCACTCCATGCATTCATGCCACAGGCATCCTGCCCATAGTGTACTCACCTGTTGGTCTGGAGGCCCATACAGCAGTCCATACTGGGGTAGGACACCATCCACCAGTCTCTCCAACTCTGCCGAAGTGAAGGCAGGGGACCTTTCCCCAGTCACACGGGCCTTGGTAGGTTCCAGACACTGGTCACAGCAGCAAATGCAGTGTAGGTCCTCTCCTGTTGAAGTTCAGGTAGCAAGTGAGAAATCAGATAGAAAATGGCGGTCACATCCGCAGCGGTGCATATTGTCACCGCTGGCGTAGATCACAATTGGCTACTTTAATCCGCAGGGCCCAATGTTATCCAATGAGGAGTTGCACGATGTTTCGGACCGACTCCCGCAATCGTGCACAACGTCAGCGGAATTACCTCACTTCCACCTGTCCCTCCACACAGGACAGGCAGATGCCATTTCTTGTGGGGGGGCAGGCCCTGAATATTTGCTGCGTCACTGGTGAATTGGGCATACTGTACAAATCACACTTACCCATTACAAGTTAACAGCATGTAAATTTCTTTTGTAGCCCCATTGTTCAGTCTGTGACCGGCTTCTCACTCTTCTGCCCCATAGCTTTCTACCGCTGTGGATAAATAGGAGATGGAGACATACCCCGTGTACAGACCGCTGGTGGACTTGGCAACGATGGAGGATAGACACATTATCTTCACCTACAGACTTGACAGGGCCACAATCACAGAGCTGTGTGCCTGAATGGAGCCTGACCTGATATCTGCTATCCGTCACCCCAGTGGGACCCCCCCTCTTGTGCAAGTTCTATCAGTGCTCCATTTCCTGGCAACTGGTTCTTTCCAAGTGACAGTGGGTTTGGCAGCAGGAATGTCACAGCCACTGTTCTCAATAGTGCTAACAAGAGTGTTGTCTGCCCTGGTTAAACACATGTGCAGCTACATTGTATTTCCCCAGGTTGAAGATTTGGCCACAGTGAAGGCCAAGTTCTATGCAATGGGACATATCCCCAACATAATTGAGGTGATTAATGGACCACATATTGCATTTGCCCCCGTCAAAATGAACAGGTGTTCAGAAATCGTAAATTTCCACTCAATGAATGTTCAGATGGTGCGCTTGGCGGACCAGTACACCTCCCACGTCAATGCTAAGTATCCAGGGTCGGTGCATGATGCCTTTGTCCTAAGGAATAGCAGCATCCCAAATGTGATGGCCCAACTACAGAGGCACAGGGTGTGGCTAATAGGTGAGCCCTGGTTCCCACCCAGTAGATGTTGGTGTATGGGTATGGTGTGGGCCATATGGGTGAGTGTGTGGCTAAATGTTGTCCCTCAATATTTGCAGGTGACTCTGGTTACCCCAACCTATTATGGCTGCTGACCCCTGTGACGAATGCCAGGACAAGGGTGTAAGAAGAACGTTATAATGAGGCTCATGGATGAACCAGAAGGATAATAGAAAGGACCTTTGTCCTCCTGAAGGCCAGGCTCAGATGCCTCAATCTGACAGGTGGATGCCTGTGCTACTCACCGAGGTCTGCCAGATAGTGGTGGCATGCTGCATGTTGCACATCCTTGCCCTGAGACGCCATGTGTCTTTTCTGCAGGAGTAGGAGGCTGGGGATGCCGGTGTGGCAGCAGTAAACCCTGTGGACAGTGAGGATGAGGAGTCAGAGGATGAAGATGAGGACAACAGAACATCAGCTATACGACAATACTTCCAATGACACACAGGTAAGACAGTGTTACTTCACATTTCTATTGAATTTGTTGAAATTTCTATGACTCTGGCAAGCTGCTATTTCCCACTTCTATGCCCACTTAATGTACCCTTTGGCAATACATTTTGCAGATGTTGGTGACCTCACATATGCTCCTGTTGTGATCACTGCAGCCAGCTACAGGTCATTAATCTATGCTCATTTTCTGTACAGTTGAATTGCAATGTTTGTACCTGTTTAAATGAATACGTACTTGAAAAATTTGACATACTCCAAAATTCTTTTTTTATGCAAGGGTGTTTATTGAAGTGCTAAAATTTTGAGGGACAAGTGCAATGGGATGGGGTGATGATGGAGGAAAGTCCAGGGTATTGTTCCAGTCTATTTGTAGCACAGATGCATTGTCCAAGGGGACATAGGATGGGGAGCAATGGCAGTTCAAGGTGGACAGGGTGACTGAGTGGGAGACAAGGATGACAATCAGGAGAGTCATGATTCCTGGCGGGGGTCTTGGCAATAGTCTCTGGCTTCTGTCTGGATCACAGGGAACGTTTGCTGGGTGGTTCTCCTTCTGCAGGGGGAGGGGTGCTGGTGGCCTGTGAGTCCTGTGATGCGGCCTCCTGTCTACTAGCGGCAGCGGAGGTGGAAGACTGTTCAGATGTCTGTCTAGTGGCAGGGGCCCACTGGCGTGAGACTGCCTCCCTCATAATATTGGCCATGTCTGCCAGCACCCCTGCTATGGAGATCAGGATGTTGTTGATGGCCTGCAAGTCCTCCCTGATCCCCTGGTACTGTCCCTCCTGCAGCCGCCTGTTCTCCTGCACATTGTCCAGGATCTGGCCCATCGTTTCCTGGGAATGTTGATATGCTCCCAGGATCTCTGCAAGTGCCTCCTGGAGAGTCGGTTCCCTGGGCCTGTCCTCCCCCTGGTGAAGAGCAGTCCTCCCACTGTCCCTGTTGGCCTTTGCCTCTGTCCCCTGAACCGTGTTCCCACTGCCACTGACCCAAGGTCCCTGATTGTCATGGGTTTGAGGTGTGGCCTGGGGTCCCTCTAGAGGTGGACGGACACACTGCTAAATGACGTGTCCTGGGGACAGAGGTGTGGGTACGCTGGGTGGGTGCTGTGGTGGTGTTTCCTGATGGGGAGGCTCTGTGGTGGTGTGTGACTGGGCCTGGGCAACCGACTGTCCAGAGGTCCCTGATGGGCCAGGTTGGTCATCCAGATCCTGAAGACCAGAGCTGTTGTCATCACTGTGGGCCTCTTCTGTTGGGAGACAGGATATTGCTGGCACCTCCTCTCCGGTGACTTTGGCTGGGGTACCTGTGGGGATGTAAATGATGTGTTATGGTTTCTGTGTCTGACATATTGTGCATCTGTGACTTGCCCTCTTTGGTTGTGTTAGCCCTGGCAGCTTTCACTTGTGTATGTGGGTGTATGGTGGGATGATTAGTTCTCTATAGTGTGCATGCTTTAGTGATGAGTGTCCATGCAGGGCTACGAGGGGTGTCCATGCAATGGTGAAGCATGCAGGGTTTGGCATTGGGATGAGTGAGATGTGATGGTGGGGTGTGTGGGTAGTGGTGGAGTGATGGGGTGAGGGTTGGGGTATGTGATGGCATGCAGGTAAGGGGTAGTAGTAATAGACAGTTGACTTACCAGAGTCCAACCCTCCTCCTACTCCGGCCAGGCCCTCAGGATGCAGTATTGCCAAGACTTGCTCCTCCCATGCTGTGAGTTGTGGGGGAGGAGGTGGGAGTGCACCGCCAGTCCTCTGTACAACGAGTTGGTGTCTTGCTGCTGTGGAACATACCTTCCTCCGTAGGTCATTCCACCTCTTCCTGATGTCATCCCTAGTTCTTGGGTGCTGTCCCATGGCATTGACCCTGTCCACGATTTTCCGCCATAGCTCCATCTTCCTAGCTATCGATATCTGCTGCACCTGTGCTCCAAATAGCTGAGGCTCTACCCTGATGATTTCCTCCACCATGACCCTTAGCTCCTCCTCTGTGAATCGGGGGTGTCTTTGTGGTGCCATCGGTGTTGTGTGAGGTGTGTAGGTGAGAGTGTGTTGGGTAATGTGTTGGGGTGTGTGATGTGGGGTGCATGAGTGGGGTATAGGTGTGAGTAGTGTGTGGCTCTGGTTGTGTCTGTGGTCTTGCTGTCTCTCTCTGGTGGAAATTGTTTGTAATGCTAAAGGGTTGTGGGTAATGTGGGTGTGTGTTTTATAGTGGTGTGGGTGTGGTGTGTGTATGGGTATCAGGTGTGTGTTATTTGAATTGTCCAATGTGGTGTTGTTTTGTTTGTGTGTGTGTATTTTGAGCGCGTCGGTATGCACCGCCAATGGTTTACCACCGTTAAGTGTCCGCCATGGTGATTCGTGGGTAATAATTTGGTGGGCGTAGTTCTGTTGGCGTAACGGTGTGGGTTTGGATACCGCCAGTTTATCACTGACCTTTGGTGTGGCGGATTTGTGTATGTGGCTGAATATTGATGGATTGGTGTGTGTGTGTGTCATAATATGGTGAACGGATTTCCGCGGCGGCGGCGGTAAATTGGCGGTAGTCAGCATGGCGGTAAGTGGGATTTACAGCCAATGTCATAAAGAGGGCTATAGTATATTTGGCCCTATGTGCATTCAGTTTTGGAGAGAATGTAATATGAATGTGTGTATATGTGCTTGTTAGAAGAAATAATGGCGGTGTGTTTTGCGTCTGTGCATGATTATGCGGACGATTTCCTTTCAAATAGGATGGAGCTGCAAAATGATTCAGATTAACCTATCAGCAGAAGGATCGATCGGTCCTTCTAATACTACGTTTAAATATATTTTTCGTGTGCCATAGGGCGTGGTAGTTACGTTTAAAAGCACACACATTACTTTAGTCCAACGTGTGCTTGTTGGCGATCCAAGTGAACTTGGACCCCAGTATAATAAAGAAGATACGCTTTTTGATGGATACATTTGAGTCATCTTGGAGGGAGATTCCTCTTGGAGGCAGATGCCCACGACTTTCGTTTTGTATGTCGTCAGGCCCATTTGATTTGTAACTTTAATGTACTCGATATTACATTGTTTCTCGGTGTCTACAGCAGATCCCGTCATAGCAAATAATAACGGACAACTAGTCGAAGGGCATAAAAGCTCCCGGTTTTTGTGAACGTGGTTGTTTTTCAGTCACATTGTCTCTGTTTGCAGCAGTGACCGTGTAGTAGTTTTAATTTCGTGTATCTGGAAGTTTGTTCATCACTTGAGCACAGACTGGCACACCGTGCTCCTTTTAGCTGAGCACAGATGTGCGATGTGTGAGAATGCTATGACGAGAGTAAATAAACTTCCGAAACTAATAAGTATTTTGTGTTTTCAGAAAACAAAGCGTGTGTGAACAAAATCGCATGTTACTGTATTGTCGCAGCCCAGTGACAGACAACTGGAGCTACCATCCTGGACATGCCCTCGTGGGAATTCCAGAAGGACTCCCCCTTGTTCCATAGGCCCAGTGGGATACTCCAGGGACACATGGAAAGATTAATAAAGGTGTGGGAAAAAGGCACGGTGGGAGGCAAGAGGAGTAACCGGCCTTCTGAACACACGTACCGTGTCACTACGTGTATTTATTTCAGCGCGCGTGCCTCAGCGCGTCTGCTTGCCGGCTGCAGCAACCACCGACTCTACAGTTACGAATTATGTCAATTAAACAATTGTGTTACAAGTTTGAACTGTGCTTTGTTCGAAAAAATTACAGAGACCGAGACTCTTCCGTTCTTGGGAAAGGATTGCATTTGATTGGATGACGGATATTTGAGCTGGAACTTAGTACTAAAAAGGTTCCTTAATGAATTGTATTATAAATGTGTCCTAGGGAAAGATCAGAAAAGCATGCAACCATAGCAGAATGGGGGGAAGAGAGATCATAGGCTGGATGAGAAGGGAGATAGCAAAGAGAGGGACGAATGTGATTGCTCTGGAGCAATAGTATTCTCAGACTCTCTTCTCGAAACTCTTGGCAAGCTTTGCTGGCTAGACTAGTCCTAACAAAGTCTGTTACAGTATTCTGTATCAGTACTGATTGCATTTACCGACTAGGCTGCTTTTGAGAAGCTTATTCATTTTCTAAGGACTTTAATAAGATGCTTTTCTTACGGATTTAGAATTTTAGAATAGGGATAGATTTTAGGACACATTTATGCAATGTTCTATAAAACGTATTTGACTAATAAAAACAAGATTAAGATAAATACAAATGTATAATAGCAACCTAAACTCTCATCATTGACTCCTATAAATTAATTGAATGTTTCATTGAGATTTGTATTGCAACTATTAACCCTTTTAACCATTCCCAAGATCCACCTCTTAAAGGCCCTAAGAGGTGCGGAGTATTTAAAATTCTAGTGCTTCGCGCTTCCCCATGTTTCCATTGCCTCTAGGATATCAGTGACTGGTGCTTTCAGGTTCGCTGTTTGCGACATGCAAAAAGCACTTTGCAATGCACAAACCCCGTTTTGCGATTCAGTAACCTGGTTACCGAATCGCAAAACGGGTTTGCGAGTCGCAATTAGGAAGGGCAGTTCCCTTCCTAATTGCGAGCTGCATCACAAAAAAAAAAAACTGCTTTATTAAAAAGAAGTCACAGACATGGTGTTCTGCTGTCCACAGCAGGCCACCACCCCTGTGAGGGCCGCCTCTCGCAAGGGGGTCACAAATTGCGACCCACCTCATGATTATTCATGAGGTGGGCCTTTGCGACCCCCTTGCGAGTCGCAGATGGTGTCAGTGACAGCATCCAACATTCCGAATTGCGACTCGCAAATTACGAGTTGCTCTGACTCGCAATTTGCGGGTCGCAATTCGGAATGTTCCTACATCTGGCCCTAGGAAACTTAGCAGCTCTGTCTTGACCATAGACATAGCTGCCAAGTTTCCAGGGGCCAAGCGTGATGTGCTGCTCCAGTCCAGGTTTTTTTTCTTTGAATTTTTGGGACTTGTAGTCTTGGTTTGTAATTGAATAAAGGTCCCAAAAATCAAAGAGAAAACCTGGACTGGAGGAGCACATCAAACATGGACCTCAGAAACGTTTGTCATGTAAGTCATGCAAATCATGCAACAAACATCCTGATAGAAATAATGGCGCTCTTTATAACATTTGCGGTATATACTGCCTACCGCCGTGGCGACGGCCGCCAAAAAGATCATCGCCTCAGCTACCAGCCATCAGCCGGATTATGACCATAGCCGGATTTCAACCAGAAGGATGGCAGAAATCGGGCTGTGGTCATACTGATGACCGGCGGTAAGGTGGCGCTGCTTCCGGCAGCAGCGCCACACCAGTAGACCGCCGCAGACCGTATCATGACCCATGATACGGCCTAGCGGTGTTCTGATGGTGGACGCTGCTGCTGGCAGCAGCGCCCCGTCCGGTCTCCTGCCGGAGGGCCCCCTCACAAAAGGTAAGTCAGGTGCTCCGACAGGGAAGGGAGGTGGGGGTATTGTGTGTGTGCGGGGGTGTGTGTGTATGCATGTGTACGTTGGTGAGTGAGGGTGCGTGTATGTCGTGGGGGGTCTGAAAAGGGAGGGGAGGGTTTGGGGGGAAACCAAGGGAGGGGGCAGGGAAGACCCCTATCAGTGACAGGGAAGGAATTCCCTGTCACTGATAGTGCCTACCGCCATGGTTTTTGTGGCTGTAAGGTTGCCATGAAAACCATGGTGGTAGGATGGATCTTAATCCCGCGGGTGGCCTAGTGACGGCCGCCTGGCTGGAGACTGAAGCCTCCAACCCAGAGGTCGTTACCGCTGTGACAGACGGTGTGGTACATTGGCGGTTTGGCTTGAGCCAAACCGCCAATGTAGTAATATGGGGAAAAGTACCGCCAGCCTGTTGTACGTATTGTACGTTTCTCAATTTTACCGCCATCCGCCGGGGTCATAATGACCCCCAATGTGTCTTCAAAATTCAAAAATGTTTATTAGACACAGAAGCTTTTCATCTCAGTACATAAGATTATATCACTGCATCGAGAGTCTTTTAATAAAATGAGATTTTTTTAAACATGCCCTGAGGCAAGTGTTGTAGCCTCTTGCTATCTTATGCATTTTCTCCACACTCTTAATGTTCCCTGCTGCTCAGCCAGTGAGTGAGGTCATTGTATGGTTGGAATGTTGAGAGTGTTTGTGCTTGGATGAGTGAAGAGTTGCAGTGACAAGGTCTGAGCAGCAGCTGCTCCTGGTGGGGCTTTATCTGTAACCTACAACTAAGCTAATAAACCTACTTCTTGTATAACCTATGAGCAGCCATCATTGATTGCAACAGCAAGTCAGTTGTCATGTGCAGCCTATATGTTTCCCAGGATCTTATTAAAGATGGAGCAACATTATAGGCTATTAAATCAAACACAAGAGAAGTTGTTGTACAGTGCACATCCTAAACTTAGAAATTAGAAATAGTCTGCTCCTTACCCAACAACAGACATAATAGTGCTTCACAATAAGCACAGACTATGTTACACCTTTTCAATCAGCACAATGAGATTTGCAGAGATTCACAGAATGCTGAACCCAGGTTGGGTTTGGAACCTGGCTCCCCATCTTGCATGGTCTGTTGTTGTAGCTACTGGGCCACATCGCTTGTAAAAGCTTGGCTTGTTTTGAGTTCAAGGTTGCAAGAGGAAGAGGACCTCAAGCTGGGCCAGAGCTAGGCTTCTGGCTCGAATCTGGCTCAAGTTTCATAATCTTGCCCACCTCTGCTTGAACCCTTCTGTCCATTAGCCACCTGTGTCAAAGCAGTACTTGATACATACTAACCCGGGAACAGCCCAGGTTTGAGAGGGAGCTCTTGTCACCTGCCATGAGATGACAGTGACAACTTCAAGAGAGTTTGTACCAGGCGAGAGGAAGGGGCACTACTGGTAGGGCTGCCACCTAAGTAATCATGTCTAAGACTCATGCTATAAAGCATTCTAAACATGATATAACAAGTAAGTCACCAAAAAAAAGACATGCTGGAGAGGGCCCAAATCATGGCGTGCTCCTGTGGACATGAAGTAGGGAAGTCTATTGTGTGACACATGTGCCCCACCCCTTACACCACAATGTGATAGAGTTAATGCATGGAATGGATCTTTAAGAGCACCAGACTAATCTCAATAACCACTGAGTCAACCACTAATCTTGGGGTTTGGAACAGCGTGCTGCCCATCATCAAGCGCTTCGTCAGGGGTAGTAAGCACTATATAAATAAATGTAGTTACCATACACTATATCTGATGCTCATTAACATCTGGCATTTCCAGGCATGAATGTCAGTCTAAGTGGAAAGGAAAGAAGGTCAAAATCTTAGTCACCAATATGTTTATTTTGAAAAGACATTAGTTCATAAATAGAATGCAATGGGTGATGCGAATAAAGCACTGGATACCTAATTGGAAAACACATGATTCTCTCAGAATCTTTATTAATTGACGAAATTGAGCACCAGTAAACTAGTCTGAGTATCCAGCACTCTTGTGCACACGGGATGACCTGGCCGTCTGGAACGGTCTAATGATGCCTTATATCATGGATATTTTGTTTTTCACTTTTGCTGTTTTTCGTTATGGAATGATGAGTTGTAATGATATTGGGTTTAAGTAGAAGAACTGGATAGGAGGTGGCATGCATTCAATTTTAATTTGAGTTCCAGGGCTTATTCACAGCCTGAGGATGGCCATCAGCAAAAAGCCCAGCCATGGCACTGATATGAAGGATCTCATCAAGTTTCAGATGAAATATAAATTACTGGTTTACAGAGTGCCATTATGTATCCCACTTTGGAGGCACAGACGGGAAGCCTGGGCTAGCCAAAGTTCATGCTTTAATCAAATGTTAACAAGCATTGGCAAACCCAATATCAGCAAGCAGTGGCTTGCAGTTCTACAAACATTAGCAAGGCCAATTGGGTAAGGGTGACTGATTGGCTTTGCAAATGATTGCTCCAGACACCCACATTATGCGCTCAACTTGCTGCCATTTATATTGGTAGTCTAGGATTTTTTTTCTTCAAATGTATACTAATATGCTTTCCTCAGTGCTCTCTGTTCCACAGGCAAAATGACAAAACCATGCTTAACATGTCACTCGTTTTTGCCTTTTCCTACCATGTGAGTGAAAGACATCCCGTTGGAACTGTAAATGCATATGACAATAACTGTCAGCAGCTCTTTACTAGCACCTTTGGAATAATATAAAATCCCTGCTGACAATAACTGTCAGCAATTTATTTCAGAAGTTCTGTATTAGCACATTTGAAATAATATCAAATTCCTGATGGATGGGTAGGCTGCGATTTCCAATGTTTTCAGGCATGAACACAATTTAAGCTTGCCTGTTTTTTGTGTTCCTCAGGCAAATGAAAGTCTCTGGGCTGCAGGTGGCCATGCCATGCTGACAGATAATTTTATCTCATGGTACTGCCTCAACTGTAATAATACATTGGCAACATGAGTAAAGAAAAAAAGTTCCTTATATCCCAGGGAATCTGTATGATTTGCCAATATAAGAAAAATGGGTTCCTAAACATTTTTATGAGAAACACATTTTTGTCTTCTAGGTCAACAAAAGAAACTGTTTGTTCCAGCGATAGATAGGAAATGTAGCTTTTGGGATGGAAAAGTACCCTGCATACTGATCGATGTGTACACCTGCCCTGTGTGCTCCAGCTGCATTCATACCTGGATCCCTGGTACTGATTTTTGGTTATGAGCAAACACATATCATGCATATTCACCATGACTTAGGCCTGTTTCATGGTAATGTGGTCTTGTTAGACCACGAGGTGCACACCAAGTGCACTCATAGTTTTAGAGGGCTACCGCCCTTATCTGGAGTTAAGTGACACAAGTGTTGTGGTGGCAGTATACCCATTTTGTGTTTACTAGTGCTCAGTGGTGTGAACAGGTCTTTTTACCTACCTGTGCCACAGGAGTTCTTACTGATCCACTCATGTAAAATACTTCCACTGTGTACTTAACTCACTCTTGGCCTACATGGTGAATGTGTGTAGAGCCAGACCACGCATGATACTTATTGTATTTGTGCTGGGATATATGTGTACCTGTGCTTGGTACATAACTCTAGGTTCCATGTTATGAGCCCAGGGCCTGTAAAGGCTAGTGGAGGTGTGGACTGCAACCCCCAGACAGGAGATGTGGATTGCTGACATTCCTGAGGGCTGGGATGGGAAAAACACATACTGGAGAAAGGGTAATAGAGCATCCTCTGTGCACATCAATGGTGTCTTTGATTCCAGGAAGTGTTACTTGTCAGAGGGGCCTGCCTCCATTGTCAGGGAGGTGGCTGATCTGATACAGTTAACACTGTAAGACCAGGGACCCATGAAAGAGGGGAAGACTTAGGCCCTTAAACCTGTATGCGGCATATTTCAGTAGAGACTGACAGCCAGGTACGATTCCCAGTTACTTCCTTTGCCTGTGTTGTTTGTCAAGTCAGAATTGGAGCCACTCCTGCTGTGGCAGGTTGTCCCTTTGACAAAAATAGGGCAGGTGAGAGAGCTCTTCCAGTGAGCTGACACCCACAAACAAGATTGGTGAGGTGCCTTCATCCATGAAGTCAAGACCGCTTGCCTTGAGCCTGGAGCACCAGCCTTCTGCCAAGACCAATGGACCCTGAGAGCAAGGAGAGTCCCTGGAGGGAGGAGGCTCAGTGGGGATCCTGTCAAGTAGATCCCAGTGAACGAAATGCGAGGCTTTGGGTCTAGAAATGACAGCTGCATGGATGAAGTCAGTGACCCCCATATGCCAGTTGGGGGCCACCATGAAGTAAGGGCCTTCATTCTTGTGCAGAACCATTTGCACTTTGTGAAGAGCCAGTCTGTGCCCCCCACATGCCAGGAGGGGTCTAATGTGAAGTAAAGCCAGTGGACCTTGTGCTGAGGAAATCGGTGACCCCTGTCTGCCAGGAGGGGACCACAGTGGAGGCAGGCCCCATACCCTGGATTGTCGTGCCCAGGCTGCTGTGAGGAACACTTACCAATTGTGAGGAGCCATGGAGAAAGATGTACATCATGGACTGGGGCTGCCAGGAGACTAAGGAAGCCCAACGCGCCATTGAGGAAAGACTGCAAAATTGTTAACCCTCAATATCAGGAGACCAGAGCCTGCTGAGACATGCCCCGGTCCACTTGAGCTTACTGGTTGCCATCAGTTCGGGTCAGACTGTTCAAGACTGGCAAGCTTGCTGGAGACATGGACAAATTTAGTACATAGCACTGTCGAGGTTAACTCTTAAAGCTTGGGCTGGGAACCAAACTTAGTCCTAGTCAAAATGTTTAAACAAGCCCAATTTTGTAAGAGGCCACAGATACAATGGGACAGTGAGTTGGACACGGTTGGGTAATGGAAATCCACCCTGCTGAAAAAGCAGCCCCACAGCCTGAAGCTTACTGGTGAAATGTTAGCCTGGAAGAGTGGCCAGCCTGGCCCTGCTTACAGCCGGACTTAGACTTTACCTCATGCGGACTAGCTTAGGCTGCATCTGAAAGTTGCCTTTAATATTGAATGAGGAATAACCGGCCTCACTAGAAAGGGATAATGGGACTCTGGAATACTGCCCAGGACGGCGCTAGCTAGGTTTTGCTAAAGTTACCCTAAGTGGGAAGGGTATGCCCAGACGTGGGTCCCTTGCTCACTGTGCCACTGGATTCAAGCTAGCCTGGCTGATGAAGGGTGAAACCCTGAAACCGGTCCCAGGATACTTGTTTCCGGTCCAGGGAGGACCTGGCTTGGCAGTTCGGGCTGGACTGTTCCCATGAGGAACAGGGTCAAGACTGATTTGCATATAGCTGGGTCCAAACTGGGGTGGCATGGTGAGCAAAAGAACGATGGATTAAACCCAGATCTCTGACTAGGGGTGAGTGTTTGCATTGTTCAGCACTCCGTCCATCATCCTTTTGTTTTGCTAAAGGCGCTAGCACACAGACCTTAAGAGACTGTGGATATTATTTAGTATGTTGCTTTTTGCTCTGGTGGCCCTTTGAAAGAGGTTCTAATACTATTGATACCTATATACATGATTAATTTCTGCAGAAGAGATTCTATTTGGTAATACTGGCATATTTTAATTTGTATTTTAATAAAAAAGGTACATTTTGTGCCTAAGGATCTACATACAAAAGAAATTCAGTGGCAAAAAACTTGTGAAAAAGTGAAGGTGTGGTTCTCCAGTGGTACGCGACATACAAAAAGTAAGAGAAGTAAACAATCAGAAAGCAATGATTGTATAAATAAAGACTAGTTAACCGTGGCCTAGTCAAATACATGTTCTGGGGCAACTAATGGTTAACAATCAATGTTCAAAGTTTAAAAAGTCATAGGCGCAGATTCTACTTCAAAATGCGGTGAGCACATGGTCAAACAAGACATGTAGGGCCGATCCTGAAAATCAGACTGAAACAAAGTAATCTTCACAAGCAAAAAATCATAACAGCGTCTCGTGATCATTAGAATAAACCACGCATACAGAGCTCCCTAACTAGTTTGGGGGGGGGGGAGGAGATTAGCAGATTTACTCCCACATAATATCATTCTATGCTGAGGGTAATAGTACGAGTGGGTGGACAATTGTAAAGTGCCGGGTTCCTAATGCAAAGTGCGAACTCGCTTTCATAAATCATGGCAATCGCAGGTGTGAGTTCAAGTAATACATTTAAATATATTTACAAACTTTGGCCCATAGAGTATGGAAGGCTACTACTGCCAGTTATTTCCAAGACATCAGCAGTCCTCCTAGACATTTCCAAGGCAGTCTGGACTCTAGGAAACCTTCGACTTTCACGAAACCCTTCTTTCTCTTGTGTAAGTTGTGTCCACATTCTTAAAAACAAAAAAAGGTTATGCTATAGGAAATCCACTGCATGTGATGCAAATGCACACCCGCCCAGTGGCACAACAAGGGTGCTAGGGACCCACATGTAAGCAATGGAAAAGGACCTTCCCACCCTCATGCTCGTCAATAAAAGATAGACATACCTGGGATGCAGTGGGCTCTCTCAAGCTGGAACCCCCCCGTTCCACAGCACCTGCTGCTCCTACCTACACCTCTATAAACAAACACCACATATGATGATGAAGGCCTTTAGGAAGGAGTGTCTTCCTTTTTCAACTAACCGCAGTGTGCATGCACACATTTATAGACTCAAGCTTATAAAAGAAACTACAAGTCCCAGCCATGTTTGGCTATGTCTCATTGATATCAGCCCACCTTTTATTTATGTGCATATACATTAATCCTTAGACCACCATGTTATGTATGTGATTCAATTGGAAAACAATTCTAAAGCAAAATGTCACTACAAAGTGCTATCTGCACTTTCTGGTGTAGGACATGGGTTGCCTGCAGCCCCCTATCCTGGGCACTGTACCTTGCCAATGAGTAAAAGAACGGGTTAAACACCTGTCCCTGCACACCCCCACTGTCAGTTACAGCCAATGTGGCCTAACTTAAAATGTAATTGTGTTTCCTGGTGATAATGAATTGTCACCTAGCAACTATAGGGTGGATGATCTCAGGAAAGACGTGTGATGGGGTCGAGGTGGCACCTGGGGTAGAAATAACCTGTGCTGAGCAGCAGGGATGTACAGTCTGTTCTAGGCCGGTTGTCTTTGTGGGGTAGAGTAGATACCCTAGGGTTTCACTGGGGCTACCAAGAAGAAGAAGACTATGTATAAAGTATGGTAAGCATTCGCCTCTACAGTGCTGCTAAAGAGCACACATAGACAGAGCATCAGAATGATTCCATCTGCTCCACCTACAGAATAAAAATAGTGTAGTGGGTGAGTGTGGCCATTCTGCCCTAAAAGGAAGAGGTTTATGAATAATGGAAGGAGCACATCAATCCAAAAGGGCTGCCAAGGCTCACCCAAAGGCAGGAATCTACTGTGTCACCTCAACTTGGTTAATGCAGTTACTGTAAAGATTTTATGTGCATCCAGAGAGAAACTGAATTGACTCCTGCTTGGTGCACTGGGAAATAGTGACTTCTGTTTTATACTGCTACGAGGTCCCAGTCTGCAACTGAAACACTGTTAATATGCACATTGTTTTAAAATTGCATAACTCACAATATGTGACAGGTTACTGCAAATCATGAAGACATTTAGGGCCAGATTTACAAGACCCTTGCACCCCTTAATGCCACATTTGCGGCAACATTTTTGCCGCAACTGTGACGCTAATAGGCCACTACCATAGCACCATATTTACCAGGTGGTGCAAACTAGGTTTCTACCACCTTGTAAACCCTTTGCACCACATCATGCATAATATATGCATGATGTATGCAAAGGGGGCATTCCCTCGTTAGAGGGTCGCTCCAAATGGTGCAATGGAATCTACAAGATTCCATTGCACAATTTCTAGTTTCATTTTTAATGCCCACTTGAAGCAGGTGTTAAAATGAGGCTCCCATTGATTTCAATGGGCCTCTTAACACTATATGGATTAGCGTCATTTTTTTCACAATAATCCAGTATAGCTTTATAATAGCATAAAAAAAATACGCTATTGCCCCTAACATGCACCATGGTGCAACGTATTGTAAATACGGTGCTACCGTGGTGGCGTTAGGGGACGCAAGAAAAGTAGAGCATCACTATTGATGCGCCAGTTTCTTGTAAATATGGCTCTTAGTGTGCTTTAAAAAGAAGTGTTGACTTTCCATTTTACGAGTTTCACAACAGTTACAAAATATTTTCAGACCTACTCATTGATCAAAAGGGTATTATTTCTGATACTTATGTCTTTCCATGAACTTTATTGCTTGGTTTTACTCGGGAGAAAGTGTCGCTCTAAGTGTCACACATTTGGCAAATTAATGTAACTCATACGCGGACTGAAACCATGGAACCGTCGCACATATGCAATCTGGAAACTTGGCAGCTATGAATTGTATGTAAGTCAATTCTTACTATTACAAGAAAAGGTCGTTCTGTAATTGTGGTCAATGTGTTTTTGCAGAAAGCAACAACGTGGATGTCTATTGGTTTCCTGTCTCCACCTAGTTTAAATAGTTTCTTTTTTTTAGCTATAAGACCACGACATATTTCTTTAAAAAAAATCTTTGAAACCCAGTTTTTTGTATATCCACATCAGCAACATCACAATACTTAAGCAACAGTGTTGACTTGGCAGTGAGTGCTATATAAAAGCTATACTTTCCTATGTTGAAGGTATTTCAAGTAATCGGAAGGGGTATAGAGTGTGAGGTAGTGAGACTATTTCACCAGTGTGTGGTAACTCACAATATATGTGCACAAAGATGTCCTTTTTATGGGACGGCCATTTTTTTTCAGGGGCACATGTAAACTTGTGGGTTTCACCTTAAATATTCAGGCACATGATAATATGTATGAGTCACAAAAATCAATCCAATTTTGTTTTACAGGATTTGGGAAACTTTTCTTAAATTTGGGCTTCCCTTTTATTTTAGACACCCCACAGGGGAAGCAAGAGACCACAAAAGGCAGTCCAGCTGTTATTACTTCCTTAGATGTCTCTTGTGGAAGAGCAGGCAGTGGCTACTTTTTAAACAACACCATGTGGTGGGACATTAGGCTCCCAGATAGCAGTGCTTTATTCCTCTTGGAGCCCGTTTAGACATAATAAACAGGTACGGAGCAGGTGTACCTATAAGATAGCGTTTTCTGTTTTCCTGTGCAAAAATGAGACATCACTGCCCTTCCAACTTTCAAAAGTAGAAATTTTCTAGTGAAAATGACTTACATTTCATGTGGAGTTTTTCAAATCGTTGACATACGCTGTTAAGTGAACTCGCAATTTAGAAAAGGGTGTTTTGCACAATACCTGTCTTCTGCTGTCAGATGTTAAATAGTGGCATTCAATAGTTAAAAGTCTTGTATGTTCGGGGGCGGACTGGGAACCCAAAGCGGCCCTGCCAAACTTTGTCAGACAAGCACCCATATGGTGCATAGCGAGTGAGTCTGACCACTACAGTCGGGTGCCCACCCCCCAGAAAATTTGGGGGAAAATGGCCAAAGGGTACATTCTACAACACCTTTTTCTGTTATATATTCAATTCCATTAGTTTTTAAAGCATAGTAAACCATGACCTTGCAGTGCACCTGTATACAGCAATCTTTACGGTTCTTTAATGACGAAGCCCCACTCCCACATGTATTGTATTTGTTTTATAGCGTCTCTCTTACCAGAGTAGGGTGTTGGAGCACTTTACATCACACACACATACAGAGACACTGAATCATACTTGTGTAAATCAGTCTATAGAAAATGTTACATAAGACAAAGGTGACTACAAGGAGTAGGATTCACGTGTCATCCATACTGGTAGGCGTTTTTCAAGCGTGGTTGGTCTGGGGAAGCATTAACTCAGGATTTAGAATGCAACACAGTGGTTAGGAATAATAACAATTTATTTCTACCCAAACACACCCTTCTTAACAAAAATAGTATAATCAAAAACTGGGGAAAAATCTTTCTAACCTGTACCATGCAGTTGGCATGCAGCTCTTTGGTGTCAGTTCATAGCTCACTGTGCTAGAATATGATTGTAAGGTATCCGCACAGTAACATAGTGAGCTCTGTGATAAAAGCAGTATCTTACGGAGCTATGCACATGAAATCTGCAAAGCCCTTAGATGAGTCAAAACTGTCACTTGACAAAACCTCGATCTCTCTCTCCAGCAGGTACATAAATCACCAGAGTTATCTTGGCAATTTCATTGTTGCCAGAAAACTGTTGGATATACACGGAAATCTGCAGTGCTTTTAACACTGCTGTGCTGCTACAAAACCGGCCACCAGTGACAAAAGCAGCCCTCCACCCTTCCAGCCTCCCGGGAAACTCCCAATGCCTGGTATGACCAGTCTGCCCTTGGGTATGTTTGCATGTTTGATGGTTCCAACTGCTAATAAAAATGAAGCACAGATGCAGTTTGTCATTACCAATCTTTTATCTGCAGAGAAGTGCTGTAGCTTGAATGGCAACCCTTCAGGTGTTTTAAAGTTATAAAGATATATATATAGTGTGTACCTACCGCTCCAGCGAGACTAAGATAACGATGTATAAATTCGCCTCTGCCACTTGCATATCTGGTGACTCCTGTAATATACATAGTTGCCAAGGGGCCACATGCCAGGCCCCATAACATTATTCAGGCATGCCTTGTTAGAAAAAATAATTTACTCATTAAACTGCAACCTATAGGTCACAGTTTTAAGATGGCAAAAGTGAAACTCCGAGTCCTTGGATGCAAAGTTCATTTATTTGGAAGGTGAGTTCTGATTGTAGGAGTTACTCATCAGCAGGGTACCTTGGCAGCTGTGAATATAGGTCACCTTTTGAGAATGATTCTTTTGAGAGTGCTTATTAGACCCCGTTTATGGGGCCACAGACTACTTGGCCCAAAATATTGTGGTTGAGGTAATTTGCAAATAGTTTCCTGGGGCCTGTCCTATTGATCTGCATCTGGATTTACTCTCAGTCAGTGCTTAATTTGTGCAGGTGTTTGCCGATGCTCGGCACAGGCATCTATTTGGTTACACTGGCACATTTTTATGATAGTCCACCACATGGTGGCACTGTCATTTTCTTTAAAAAAATATATGAGCAAAGTGTTTAACAATCCAATATATACTTACAAAACTAGTAATACCAGAGTGATCAGGCCATTCTTACAGCTTTGGGTTACCTAGTGTAGTCCAGATTGTCACATTTGTAGGACTCTGGTGGTAAGTAGGTGATGTTGGTTCTGGTATTTGGCAGTATTGACAGGAGCCGTAGGTGGTGCAAACTGCAGTGGCCTTATGAAAAATGTCTTGGGCCCTGGCACTCATTATTTTACAAATTAACCACTGCTCTCAGGGTGGTGAGGGTGAGAAGTCAACGGCTTCTCAAGTGTGGCGAGGTGGAGAGGAAGAGACAAGAGCTCAGAATTCAGCAATTCACCAACAGACAGAATATGTTCAGTGTCCAGCACAGTGCTTGTCTTTTTAGACAATAAAGTACCTTTTAGCCTTACAGTGTTTATTTGATATAACACAATTCAATCCAGCATACAAGGCAGTGATCTTGGTCACCATCTTCTTGTGGCACTACACCCGCTATCACTCTCTATGTTGCCTCTTAGCCAGCTGGCTTTTGACAAATGTATTCCCCAATAATTGTGGCAAGCACATTAATAAGGCTGAAGTGCAGCTTGTGGGTGCCCCTCATGTCAAATGTGCAAGCATTTCACTTTTTTGCTTATGTTCTTAATTATGGAGGTTTAGTAGTTCTCTTCATAGTACATTGCACCCAGCGAGCATGTGGCTTCAGTACACTGCAGGGTTAGGCCTGTGGTACTTGTGTGCAGTTGCTTGCAGGCCACTGAAGAGAATAGGCATAAACCACAGCTCCCTGGATATATCCGATGGCACACATAGGTCTGGGTTCAGCAGCTGCAGCCCCTTACGACTGAGGAGGCAGCGGCAGCCTCAAATGGACAGATGTGTAGACACAGTCATTACAGCCCCAACTGTCCCAGTGCAAATCTCACTGCTGTTGTAGCCTGGACTGGACAAAGACAAACTCCATGGAAGTGTAGTCTTGATCAAGCCACTACAAACCTCACAGGAGTTGTAGCTCCAGTTGAGCTGCTGCCATCTTTACAGCAGTAATAGGGAGACCCCCTTAAGTATGGATCACTCCTCAACCATCCGCCTTCTCGGGTGTGTCTCTCCAACCAGTAACATGCAGGGTTTTTCTCTCAGGCAGGGCCACTCTAATTATGTGGCAGTGGAGAGCCAAATCATGTGTCAGGGTTGAATAAATTATGCAGCAAGAAAATTCAAATTATACCGCATGCTGTGGCACATTTGGTGATATTGTTACTTCATTATTGTGTCATTTTTTGCACTTGTTAACACTGTCTGGACATTGGTTACACCTTATTAGTACTGGCTTAACACCAAAATATAGAAAGAAGCAACAGAAATGTGACCAGTCAACCTTTGCAATGGGCCTCCCACTGCAGGACAATACGCCACTGTGTTTTAACAAGTTTTAAATCAAAACTTTTTTTTATTAAAATCTGCAGATTATGCAGCAGATGATACATTATGTGGCAAATTCAGCAAATCTACAATTAGGAGAAAAATGCTGTGGCCGCACAATAGCATAATTCTAGTGGACATTCTCTCTGGACACACTCTCCTGCAGGGGCAGACAGGCTTCATCCCTCTCTCACCAGGCAGACCTTCAGCTATTCCAGCAGAAAGTGCAGACTTAAGGTGATGTCCCTTCACCCCTGGAAGACTGGCTATCGGACTGACATCAGCCCTGGTCACGCAGGAGTGCGTTTAGTACTCTCCAGAACATCCCCTTCCTTGGTCACGAAGAATGAGGAACTGGAACAAAGTGGTGTTGGGACAAGGGATTTCGATCTACTGTCTCAAACTTCAGAAACGATTTCTGATGCCCTTCTTTCAAGTGTCCTTCACAGGCTGTGCTTAAGGTGGAGCCTTTGTGTACAGTGATGCTTCTCACAGCATTTAGCATTGGAGCTGTCTACAAACTGGAACACCCTTATCATGATCACAATGAAGCTTGAAGGTTCTACACCTGGCTGTCAGCAGCCTCTCGGAGGCAGTAATCAGTAAAAGACAAAAGGGCAGGCCTGACCCATAAACTTGCTCATCTTAATCAGCAGACACTGTAGTCACACCCTTCACCCCTGACATCCACCAAAGGGCAATATACTGCTAACAAAGACATCATGGAATTTCTAAAGGTAGCCCTGCCTCCATCTTCCTCACTTCAGTGTCTGGATCTGCAAGCTCCAGCCTTAGGATCAGTCAATACACTGACATTTTCTGTGGATGCTGTCTTCATCCTCTATATCTCGCAACACGCATAGCCAGGGACCTCTAAAATGGAACCAACTGGTTTTAGTACTCAGACACATATACACATAGAGCCCTACAGAAGCACACATGCTACACACATACTACACATGCACACATATTTGACATACATCCAGGATGGCAGTGTAAGTTTATAGCAGAACTATATATGAGAGGGCCAGAAGGCCACACTCAAAGAAAAGGCCTGGTCACTCTATCAGTCTCAAAACATGGCATACTACCATCACTGCTCTGCGCAATACCCAGTACAGGGACAGTAGTCCTATATCCACTTTGAGGGAATGCTTGGTGCACCATTACAGGTCAAAGGATTAGTGCTGCACCTCACATTGGCAAGGATAGATGTAGGCTTCCACACACATACTAGAATAGCATGACACCAGGGCAAAAATAAGTCTGGATACCAGATAAACACACAGCCATGTACTCAGAGCAGGGGAACTGGCCCCTATACCTTGCGTAGACACTACTGCCCTAACAGTGCTGTAACACAAAGCACACTTCTACATGTAATATTACAATGTATGAAAACTTTAGTGGAAACCTGGCCGTTCCTCGGTGTTGACAGTGCAAGCAAACTGGACCACTCTGAAATGGAATTTATACTAAAATCCAGTAGCAGCAAAGACCAGGTACAGCAACGGATTTCAAAACTAAGGCGCTCATTATGAACATGGCGGCGGTGAACAGAAGACTGCCATTGGCGGTGAATAGAAACCCGCCATATAATGAACCAAAATCCCAACCCCGCCAAATATCACCAGGCCACCAGTCACCGGCATGACCTTGTCGGCAGAAATGGTGGACCTCTCCACCCCGCCACCGTCGAGCACACCCACATCCCGCCCTCCAAATAATTATGCACAAATCACCTTGGCGGACAGTGGAGGCCGGACGTCCATTGGCGGTGCCGACCACCACGGGCGGCAAGTGGACTTAACATCAAGAAGTGCACACATTGGATAAGCTTGAAATCCACACACCTGACACACATCCATAACCCTATAAAACACTCATAGACACACCCCACAAACCTTTGCAACGAAACCAGGCCAAAGAAGACGGAGAGCACCAGAAGCAGGCACTGAACACCACAATACACAAGATACACACCGACCCACAGAAGAGCACCCTCACCACGTTTCCAGCCCCGGCACCATTCACCACACTCACTATGTCACCCCCCAAACATCCACGCTTCACAGAAAGGGAGCTAACAACCATGGTGGACGAGATCCTGAAGGTGGAGCCACAAATATTCAGGGCTCAGGTGCAGTATACACCCCTCGCAAGGAAGATGGAGCTATGTCAGACCATTGTCAACAGGGTCAATGCAGTGGGACACCATCCACGCACCAGGGACGACATCCGCAAGAGATGGAACGACCTGCTGGGGAAGGTCAGGGCCATGGCATCCAGGCATCACATTGCAGTCCAAAAGACTGGGGGAGGACCACCTCCAACACCACCTGAATACACCGACTGGGAGGAATAGGTACTGGCCATCTTGCACCCTGGGGGACTCACTAGACTCACTGGAGGAATGGATTTGGGTAAGTCGTCTACATTTACCCCATATACACCATACCTGTAATGCATGCACCACCCCACCCCACCCACACCCACCAGGACCAATACTCTACCCAGGCAACAACCACTGAATCCACCCCCCCCTGCATGACCACACACCCACTAACAGGCCCACATCCCTCCCCCTGTGCACAGCCACCTACCTCTGCAAAGATTCACAATGGAACTTCCCCCCCTATGCAACCCCACACCCTAAACAAAATGCAGTGAAAACCTCACAAAGGCACCCTGGATGGCCAGTAAAGGTTACACCAACACAAAATAGCCCAGTCCTGTGCACCCCAACCATTCATGCATTTATAACAGACATGTCTATGTCCCCCAACAGGCATCACCACCCATGTCACCCTCATTTACGGGACAAGGAGTGCCAGTGCCCCCCATGGAGACAGAGGCACCTCACAGGACACTGGGGAAGGATCCCTGGACACTGATGTGCAGGCAGGACCCTCACACAGTCCTGGACTGTCACCATGCAGCAGCCCCACCCAGGATACCACTGACATCCCTACCACCCAGTCAAGAACAGCAGCCCAGGGCAAGCGTCCCCACACCAGTGTATCCCGGCCACAGACAGGTGGAACACAGGTACAGAGGCCACAGTCTCCCCCTCCGAACATGCAAGAAGGCGAGATCCCCAGTACAAGTGGTACCGCCAGACCTGTGCAGGGAACACAGGCACAGGGGGCTAGGGCAAGTGCTAGGGCCTCAGTGGGACAGGGGGAGGCCACAGGATGGATGCAGCAGCCCAGGACGTGATATCTGAGGTATTGGGGGCCTACCAGCATACCCATGACAGGTTGGCACAGATAGTATCCACTCTGGAGCACAGTCAGAGTGTGCAGCAGGAACACCACCAACAGGCCATGGAGCAGTGAAAACAGCACGAAGCCACAATGGCCAGCATAGCAGGAGCACTGCTGAAGCTGGTACAAACTCAGTCTGAGACCCACACAGGACAGGAGGCCCCCACTACAGCGCCGGACACAGACCGGACAATTACACCATCATCAGCAACAACCCAGGAGCTACCCTCAGAGGAAACCCAAGGGCCAACCATGTCATCCCCTAAGGTCAACAGCAGGCGCCCAAACGTACCCTCAGGCCAAGATATGGCACTGGAACCCCAGCAAAAAAACAAGGCCCCTTCAAGAAGTAACTCAGCAACAATCTGCACAGCAACCATCCCACTCAATCAACCACCGCACAGTGTTAAGAAGCAATATGAACTAATGTAAGAATTGATGGACCCATCAATACTACCAACAAGGCTGCCGCCATGTTGGCATTGAGGACAACCACCCATGACCACTTGCCATCACTGTAAATTGCAGTATTCACTCCCTGCCACCAATAAAACACATATCACACCTGTAACACTGTCCCCTGTCATAAAATGTGAACAAAGTGAAGTATGGATGAAACTTGCTGATAACCACTTTTTTGGCAATACGTTGCATGAAAGGACTCCTGTGTGCCTAAATGTGGCCCCAAACTATATACACTAAATTGTATTCTGCACCATGCAGACCTGGACCCAGTTCCACATAGAAGATTCAACCCCCCCCCCTAGATGACAAACCACACTGACAGTATGTGGCACAAACCCCAATGTCAGCCCTTAGTACCACATAGTTACTGGAAGTAGAGTTGTATCAGTTGGGTCCTGGAATTGACATCTTCCACTTCCTCATCATCACCATCACTCTCCTCACCTCTCTGAGGTAGCTGGTCAGGACAAAGAGCACCCTCCACCTCCAAGAGGGGGATAGCATTTCTCACTGCCACGTTGTGCAGCATGCAGCAGGCCACCACTATTCTACACACCTTTTCAGGCTCATAGGCCAGGGAACCCCCAGAGATATGTAGAGTACAAAATCTAGCCTTCAGGAGACCTATTGTTCGCTCCATCACCCTCCTATTATGTCCATGGGCCTCATTGTAATTCCTCTCTGCATCCGTCCCAGGATTCCTCACTGGTGTCAGGAGCCAACGCAAGTTTGGATAGCCAGAATCACCTAGAAAAAGGTGCAATACAGAGTAGTCATTGTGAAGCCTCTGAGTCAGACAGCCTCGCTGTCTGCTAGGTGTCAGTTATTGACAGAAACATTTACCTATGATCCATCCTCTTGGAGTTGTTACATCTTCTGTGGCACACTACTGTTCCTCAGCACAAAGCAATCATGGACTGAACCTGGGAACATGGCATTCACATGTGAGATGTACTGGTCTGCAGTACATACCAATTGGATGTTCATGGAATGAAAGTTCTTTCTGTTTCTGTACACCTGTTCACTGACTCTTGGGGGTATGATCGGTATGTGGGTGCCATCGATGGCACCTATCACATGGAGTATGTTGGCAGAGGCATAGAAGTCAGACTTGATGGCAGGGTGGTCAGTACTTTGGAGAAACCTCACATAGGACTGCAGGTGTCGTACAAATGCATTTAGAAATCTTGACAGTACCATGCTGAACATTGGCTGTGAAATTCTAGCACCCATGCCCACTGTCACTTGAAATGAGCCAGTGGCCAGGAAATGGAGTGCGGAGAGCACCTGCACTTCAGTGGGGATGGCATGCTGCTTACGATTTCCAGGAGTTAGTGCAGGATCCAGTAATGCACAAAGTTCCAGAATTGTTGCACCGGTGAGTCTGTAATTGATTATGATCTGACGCTCAACCATGGTCCGCATATCCACAAGTGGTCTGTACACCGATGGTGCCCTTCCTCACTGCAAGGGTCGGTACCTACGAGGGATTTCAAACATGTGTGAGGAACACACATACATAGGCACACATTGTCATTAATTGTGCACTGCGTACTTGATTGTAGGGACTCAACAGTAACATGTTCTTGACAGATCTTCATCTACACCTCAATGAGGGAACAGTGTTTGTCATGTGTGTTGTTTTTAAATGGTCACATGCATAGGTGCTTTATGTGGATAATAGGGCCTGCATTGTGCACAATTATTTTTAATCGATGCGTAGGTAATGCCAACTGGCGGAGCACCCATTGATATAAGAGGTGGGAGGACCTGCGGCACTGGGTGCAACAAATCTGTGAGGCCCAGCTGGGGAAGTCCTCTCAACGTGGAAGGGGTGCCCGTTGGGCACTGACCCCCATCATACTACGCATCCATACGGTGGCATACACAGACCTGGATGGGCACTTGAAGGCTGCACAGCAGTCACAAAGGGGTGAGTACTCATGTCACAATCTTAAGCCTTGATGGATGTCTGTGTGTGCATTAGGGTTCATGCTGCTTAGAGGCAGGGACTCTGACTGTTGTCCATCTACATGATGGCCCCCGTAGGGTCTAGGGGTGTCTTGGTCGGGTCTCCTACATGTTGGGTCCTTAGGTAGTTCAGGGGATGGGTGTAGAACAGTGTTTTGGTCAGTAGTCAGGGGCATGGCCATGGGCATAGTGAACGGTGCTGCCTGTTGGGGGTGTCTTCTGGGTGGGTGTATGTCTGGCCACTATGTACCTCCATTCAGCTATTTACAAGTGTCTCTCCTGTTTTGTCTCCCCATCCCTGTTCTCTTGTGTTGTTTTTGTACATCAGCAACATCTGGCGAGGGAGTGGGGAAGCAGCGGCCCACGGATCCTCGGAGGCAGAGTCATCCGAAGCCAAGGGGGCCAGTGAGTGGGGGGGCAAGGGGAGTACCATGGGGGAGGCAACTACTTCTGGAGGTAGTGACTCCGATACCTCCTCCGATGGGGGATCCCTGGCGGTGGCGGACCCTAGTGGGCACACCACTACAGTGACATCTTCCGCCATCCCCCATTCCATCACCGCCCTCCCTTTTGCTTCCCACCGAGCTGCCCGTGCCCTCTCACCCAGAAAGGTGGGCGTCTCCTTCGACCCAGGCACCTCCTCCCCTGCCACAGTCAGCCCTGCTGCCCTCACAGAGACCTCCTGAGAACCATCTCTGTAGGGCAGACAACCATCGTCAATGCCATCCAGGGGCTAGCATCAGAGATGCAGCAGACCAATGCCTATCTGGATGGCATTCACAGTGCTGTGTCTGGCCTACGGAGATCTTTTGAGGCTCTGGCCTCCTCTTGGACGGCAGCCAGTTTCCCTGGTCATTCTGTCCCCCCTCCAACCTCCTCTACCCCTTCCAGCACCCCACTCCCTTCACCCGTCCAAAGCACACAATCTGACACACAGTCAAGCACCTCAACACACAAGAAACAAACTTCTAAACACAAGCACCACACCTCCCACCACAAGCATTCACACAGCCAACATACACATGCACATACAGCAACCTCCACTTCCCCCAGTGTGCCCACCTCTTCCGCCTCCCTGTCTGTCCCCTCTACATGCACACCCTCATGCACTGCACCTTCAGTCACTGTTGCTGCTCCTCTTATTGCTGTCACCACAATAGCAGACATCTATACATGCACCCCAGACAGCATACCTGCACTCACCACAACTACTGTAGTTGGCACATGCAGCACACTCACCAGACTTGCAGACACCCACACAACATACATCCCCACTGGCAGCCTGTCTTCTCCCACTGTGACCATCCCCCCTCCAAAAACACACAAACGCACCAAGACACCCACCCATCACACATCCACCACACCTCAGCATACTGTCCAGTCACCTGTACCCACTACACGCACCCCTACACCACATACGTCCACACCCTCTGCCTCCACTCCCATGCCCTCAACCAGGACCACCCCAATCGCTCCGAAAAAATATTTCCTCTCCCGTGCTGACCTCTTCCAACCCACTGGCCCACCCCATCTTGTCTCTAAGCGTGCACACCTCCTTGCCCTTTCCACTCCTTCCACTTCACAGCCCACCCCTGTCCGCCCTTCACATTCCCGTGCCCCTTCCCCAGAGAAGAAGAAGCCCCGTGCAGAGCCAAGCCCATCTGGCTCCACCCGCTCGAAACACCCCCCCACCTTCAAAAGACAAACCTACACCACGTCCACCTTCCAAGCGCAAGTCCAAGCCCCACCCTCATCGCAAATCCCCGCCCCCACCACCCCCTGCCCCCGTTCCGTGAGGTGCCTGGATGCCCCTTTGTTACCCCATTAGGTGGAGTACCGTGCACTTTAGGGAGTCAGGTTGGGGCCGTTGTGGCCCATGGGACCTCTTGCGATACGGACTAGCCATTGGCCTTGTTGGAAATAGTTGGCTCTGTGAGCTGTAATAAATATTTTTGTGTGGCCTCTGTTTTGGCAGCTCACTGTTGAACCCTGGTCTTTCGTTTCATTGTTTGTGGGTGTGGGGCATTTGTATGTACTGTGGTCAAGTTGGATTTGCCTTGTGTCAGGTAAGTACCTCTTGCTGTGGGGTGTATGGGTTGTGCTGCTGTGAAGGGTTGGGGGGGCGTTGCTGGGTGGGTGGAGTGGGTGGGTATGTAACTGTGCCCTTTCCTCCCTTGTTTCGTAGGTTGCGGTACTTACTGTTGTTGTCTTCGTTGCCGGTCGCGGTCGTGGAGGTATATGGCAAGGAGCAGGGCTGGCATGATCTGCAGCTCTCGATCAAAGTCTGCTTCGGCGTGTTGTATGGGCCTCCGGTGAGTGTTTCATTGGATTTGGTTAATTTCCACCTGGACTTGCGTGGCGGTGGGTCCCTCCCCGGAACTGGCCGCAGACTAGTGGTTCATAATTTGATGGGCGGGTTGGGCCTTTCCGTCAGCCTGTGGGCGGACTCTGCCGTCGTCTTTGGCACTCCTCTACTGGCGGTGGGTGGTTTTCTGGATGCCTGTGTTTCGATTGGTTCATTATTTGGCGGTCTGGACCGCTCCTCTGTTGGCTGTTTTTACCGGCGGTGGCACAGTAGGGACCGCCGTGTTCATAATGAGGGCCTAAATCAGGATGGCTTCACTTTTGACTCACCAGCAGTGCCAGCTAAATCCATAGGATCCACATAGTCAGTAAACTTAGTTTCAGACAACACTCTGGCCATAACACAAGACCTGTTGGCACCAACTGACTCCAATCCACTGAGTGAAGATGTTACCAAAAGCATATTTCAGAACACATGTCCAGGTGCTGGTACT
Organism: Pleurodeles waltl; assembly: GCF_031143425.1. Classification (NCBI taxonomy): domain Eukaryota; kingdom Metazoa; phylum Chordata; class Amphibia; order Caudata; family Salamandridae; genus Pleurodeles; species Pleurodeles waltl. The sequence continues at coordinate 1,400,701,160 of NC_090447.1, read as the reverse complement.
ATTGCATTTTGTGGGGGCTTGTGTCCTGAGAATCACTTGACATTGCTGAAAAGTGTCCTCCGTGGATCAGCCCATCTAATCAATGGTCTATGAAAATATAACAACCAGGTTAATGATCAGAGAACTCCACCAGGTCCCATTGTCTGAAGCACATCATGTTCTGCACCAGTTGCATTGCCTACAAGGCAGTCAACTCCAACTCATCCTTGTAGCAGTCAACATTATGACCTCCTGTGGAATATGCAAGATGCACAGCTGAATGATCAGAGTGGGAAAAAAAATCCCTGGTGTCTAATGGTTTTGCCCCACCTGGGGGCAGATCGGCCTAATTCTATTAGGCCGATCTGATTTGCCCCTGGGGGGGCAGAAATGGCCTAGAAACGATTTGGGCCCCCAGGGAGCGACCCTTGCTGAAGGGGTCGCTCACTAAACATAAAAGAAAAAAAAGAAAAATCCCTGGTGTCTAGGGGATTTTCTGCCCCCCAGGGTCAGATCGGCCTAATTATATTAGGCCGATCTTCCCCCGGGGGATGGCAAAAATGGCCTAAAAAGAATTTGCTCTGCTGGGGAGTGCACCCTTCCCCTTTTTTCCTGGAGGTGCAGGCTCCTTCCACCAGCAGATGCCATGTAGGCCACCCTCCAGGGACTGCTGTACATGGAGCCCCCTTCAGAACCAGTGGGCAGGTCACCCACCTGAGAGACTGTGGACTTGTACAACCAAGGACAGAACAATGGGCATGTTGCCCCATCCAGAACCAGTGGGAAAGTCACTCACCTGAGACACTGTGGCCTTACACTCCCCAGGACAGAGCAATGGGCATGTTGCCCCATCCAGAACCAGTGGGAAAGTCACTCACCTGAGACACTGTGGCCTTACACTCCCCAGGACAGAGCAATGGGCATGTTGCCCCATCCAGAACCAGTGGGAAAGTCACCCACTTGAGAGGCTGTGGGCTTGCACTCCCCAGGACAGAGCAATGGGCATGTTGCCCCATCCAGAACCAGTGGGAAAGTCACCCACCTGAGAGACTGTGGCCTTGCACTCCCCAGGACAGAGCAATAGGCATGGAGCCCCCTCCAGAACCAGTGGGCTTTTTTCCGAATACGGCTGAGGTGCCCTCCCCTTCCCTTGAGGTGCCTGCCTACTTGTAAACTGATGCCCCTGCAGAGTTCTTTCTGGATGAAGTCAGGATTCAAGTTGGGCATTAGACTGTGCCCTGTGGCCTTGTGGGCCCTTTGAACATTGGACTGGGCAGTGTCCCTTTGAGTACATGTGTATATATCTGTTTCATGGACAATTCGATAACTTATATTAATACATTCACTTTCATGCATTTCTGTTGTCCTTGCATTATTCTGCTGTGTATTGGGTGCAAATTGTTTTTGGTGTGCAGCTGAACGCGTGTATGGTGTGTGTCATGCGTGTGTGTGTCACTCTTGTTTTCCTCCCTCCCTTCCTTGTGTGCTAGGCGGCTGTACTCACCGTCGTCTTCGTCGTAGGCCTTAGTGTTCCAGGTGGAGTATAACATAGAAGATCATTGGGAAAACTTGCAGTTCGGGTTCCATGCAAGTGTTCTTTTTCCCTGTGTCTCGGATGGTGAGTCAGTTCTCTTCAGTGATGTGTTTCCGCTAGGCTTTTGATGGCGTTGGTACCACCCTGGAAAAGGCGGCGGTTTACTGTGTCATAATATGGTGAGCGGTACTTTGCCTTCTGCCTGGCTGTTGGCGGCTCCCGCTGTGGTGAGTGTTGTTTCCGCCCTGGCGGTTGGTGTGGTACATTGGCTGTCTATGGGAGTTATCCCCGACATGGTCATAATTTGGCGGTAGTTGCCGCCAGCCTGTTGGCGGTATTACCGCCACTTTATCACTCACCACCAGGGTCATAATGAGGGCCAAAGTGTCAAAGTGACTGGGATTAAGTTAAAACTATCACATGTTTGCTATTGGTCAGAAGCATCAGGCGAAAGAACATCCAATTACAAGAACATTAGATATCGGCAATGTATTAGAAAAGATACAACAAACATTAGCAGCTCGATGATTAGTTCTTCTCCCCTTACGTAACTCCAAACTATACTAAATGTATCATCCCGCTCTTCCTTCTGTCTACGATCAGTAGGTTCTTTTGTTTGGCAAATTCCAAATACGCTGCTAGACAGTGATTACAGAGACTGCAGAAACCTTTAAAAACACGTCATATCCTCAAAAGAAATACATTTCGTTAGATCAAAAACTTTAGACAGATATGCAACTCAAATAATAGAACTTGTTATGCAGCGGACGTGAGATCACTTCCTAAGTTACATCTTCTAGAACATTGGCAGACAACCAACTTCTATCTGTGGTCTTGCTTGAGGCCCTGCAGTTATCACAAGTAAAACTCATATTATTCAGCCATTAACATAACAGAGCAATGCACTTTAAACAAATAGAATTCTCAATACACTATTAGTACATTATTTATGAAAGTCATCGTATATGATGGTGGCCAATCAAGTAGGCACATTATGGCCCTCATTCTGACCCCGGCGGTCACGGACCGCCGGGGCCAGGGTCGGCGGGAGCACCGCCAACAGGCTGGCGGTGCCCCTCAGGACATTCTGACCGCGGCGTTTCAGCCGCGGTCAGAACAGGAAAACCGGCAGTCTCCCGCCGGTTTTCCGCTGTCCTGCAGAATACTCCATGGCGGCGCAGCTTGCTGCGCCGCCATGGGGATTCTGACACCCCATACCGCCATCCTGTTCCTGGCGGGTCGCCCGCCAGGAACAGGATGGCGGTATGGGGTGTTGTGGGGCCCCTGGGGGCCCCTGCAGTGCCCATGCCAATGGCATGGGCACTGCAGGGGCCCCCGTAAGAGGGCCCCACTATGTATTTCAGTGTCTGCTTTGCAGACACTGAAATACGCGACGGGTGCCACTGCACCCGTCGCACATACCCACTCCGCCGGCTCCATTTGGAGCTGGCTTCCTCGTGGGGAGGGGTTTCCCGCTGGGCTGGCGGGCGGCCTTCTGGCGGTCGCCCGCCAGCCCAGCGGGAAAGCCAGAATGGCCTCCGCGGTCTTTCGACCGCGGAGCGGCCATATGGCGGCTCCCTCCAGGCGGGTGGCTCCCGCCGCCCGCGGGGGTCAGAATGACCCCCTATGTGTCACATATTAATAACAACGTTAATACATCTCATATGTAAAACAAATGTAAAAAAAGACATGAAAATAATTATTAATGTTAATTGCAGCGCTCACACCAGCACCTCAAAAAAGTCCAGCATTAACAAGTGTCACCATCAACCAGCCCAAACCTTCCAAAAATATCTTAGCTGCTTCCACCAGTTTGAGATGGTACTTTCTCCCTGATGTTTTATTTGTAGCTTGTAGGAGCGCTGACAAAATCCTTCACTACAAGGACTACAGAACTCTGTGAGGGCTCTCTTTCTGGCGTGGGACATCAGACTCGTGCCAGGGAAGATGAGAAATATGCACTCTCCCAACCTCATGTCTTTTGCTAAGTTCTTTTCTCCTCTACTCCATGGAATGATAGGACACCACTATGGTGCCCCTTCCTTTATGGAGTCTTTTATTGTTGAAGGGATCTGCTAAGTATTTTGAATCAACGTAGGCTCCTCCACTAAGTGATCTCCCAAGAGGCCCCTTAGCACCTCCTTTATTTCACAGTGACTCCGATGTAATGTGACTAGGGATGCCCAGGATTCAACCTGTCACCCCCCTTCTCAAGTCTTTCTTCCAGTCTGAAGACTCCCTCAATTGCACAATTCCTGAATGCAGGGCCAGCTTTAATGACTGGTGCGGCTGCACTGGGCGCTGTGGCAGGCACTGACCTCAGGGGCGCTGTGTTTGGCAATAATTTATGATTCAAAAGCACCTGCTGCAGAGTTCCTTGTGGGTCCAGCTTTCAGGCAGCAATAAAAATAAATTTCAATATAACTCTTGTGATTAACATTCCTGCTAGAGAGAGATGGAGTTCCTGTTTCACAGGGTGCACACGATGGGCTGACAGAGACTGCAGCTTTCCCTTTAGGGCGTTAAGATCTATAGTGTTTTGACAACCAGCTCAGTATGGGGGGCGTAGATTGATTGTAAGAGGGTCCCGCCATCAGCAGTGGGGACCACCAGGGTGTCTCTCTGAACCTTTCTCTTTACTCCTCCACCTGGCTCAAAAAGTCTTCTTTGCTTCCTGGCAGATAAGGTCGTCCTTGGTGACATGCCTGCCTCAGTGCTGGCTCTCTCTCTCTCTCCTAAGAAGCTTCATGTTCGAGTCTTAATGTCCCTAACCAAATCAGCACATTGTGTGCCATTAATATTTCACTCTTTTGTCATCGTAACACCCATTATTGTGGTTTGAGACAATCTTTTTAATACTCTTACATTTGTTTGTCTTGCTTTTTATTAAAGCTTTGCATTCCTGTACTAGGGGTGGGGGAGTCTTTGTTTACTTTAAATATACACTGAAAGGTACATTTGTAAGCCCCTTAGACCCACACTACAAGATCATAATTTAGCAGGACTCTCTAAAGGGGCGGGGCTGTTGCTTTCAGTCTGCTGCTGTAGTTTGAAAAATGTTCCACCTGGCACCTCCAAGAGCCCAAGTCTGGCCCTGAATCTGCTAGGCACCCCATGAAAAATTTACAAGCTGCATCAGTTGCAACCTGGACAGTCACTACATGCGTACACACTAACATTTTAGAAGGAGGAAGTGAGATATTTAAAAAAAAATAAGGAGAATGTATTTTTCTCCATTGACTTTATTGAGGGCTGAATTGGGCCTGCAGGTTTTGATGACCAGAATTTTAAAGTAAATAATAAAAGAAGGACTACAATTTTACTTCAATCGAGGGCACAGAATGACAGCGCTCATCAGCATACAGTTAAAGAAGAGGCTCTAAGAACATAAATAAAATTACATTTTAAAGCCAATATCATGCCTGTTAGTTAAATTGCTTTCTGATAATAGCTGCTAACTATCCCTGCTTTGGAAAACATAAAAATGCACATCCCACTGTTTTCAATCAACCTTATCTAAAAACCGGGACATGAGCTACATTTCCCGAAATCTGCCGAGGCAACTGTTGAAAAACCAGGACTGTCCCGGCAAAACCGGGACACCTGGTACCCCTGTCCAGGAGCAGGTTACTGGCAGCTCATAGTCCGAATCACATAACACCAGTTCCTGTAAGCTGAAGTCCACAGAGAAACTGGGATTTTGCATGCAGGAATCGGGATGCAGGAGGCTAGCCTTGAAAATGATGGTCTCCCCCTGAACCAGGAGAGGGGTAGTATGTAAGTTACATGTAGTGTGAGTGCATTTGTTGCATTGCATATGAACTTTGTGAGGGTGGGGTTGAAATGTCTTAACCCAGTCGTTCCCAACCTTTTGACTTCTGTGCACCCCCACTTTATCATTACTCGAACCCGGGGACCCCCAGAGAATCATCAATGGAATACGGGGAGCCTCCACTGAGTCATTAGTGGAAGCCGGGGACCCTGCCTTAAACATTGTTGATGATTTTAAATGCAAAACGATACACAAAAAATACAGAAACAAGCATTCAGCAAACACATACACAAATGATAACACATTTTATTTTATTTGGAAACAAATATAAATTTTAAAAAACATTAATTTTAAAAGAACGGTTGGAGCTTTTCTAAATTCAACTGAAGCCACACATTGTCCATACTCTGTTCTGTTTAATGCACCTGCTCTGCTCCCACAGATCAATCTGAGGATACCAATTAAATTTTTAGCATTCAATTTCAAATTCATTCACACTTACAGTACTTTTTAAAAATGTAAAATGTAAATTTAGCCACTTTATTTATATACACTTTCTTAATATGTTAATATTATTTAATTATCTAAGGAGTCGCGGACCCCTGGGGAGGCTTCGCTCACCTCCGGGGTCCCCAGACCACAGATTGGGAACCACTGTCCTCATCCCTGGTGGCCTAGTGGCCACCTGTATCTGTCTGTCTCTATCTTTCTTGCCTTTTTTCATATTTTTCACTCCTTTTACAATTTTTGTCTTCTTTTCCTTTCTATGCACTCTTTGCACTCTTGTGCTGCTTTCCCACACTCCATCCCTACCACTGCTGCCCTGCACCCTCGCCCCTTCCTGCGAAGTGCTTTCCTGCCCTCCTGCCTCCCAGCTGACCAGACACTCCCTCTCCTTCTTAATGGTGGCTGCTGCGCAGTGAGGGGTGACTCCACTGACCCTCTGGTCTGTTGGCTCCCTCCTGCACAGCACCATCTGCTGTTGCCGCTGCTGCTGATTGCTTTGAGAGCCTGCCGGCTCTGAGATTGAGGCCTGCCTCCACCCGCTTGAGCCTCATCCCTGGTGGCTTAGTGCCCATCTGTCTCTGTCTTTCTTGCCTTTTTTCATCTTTTTTACTCTTTTTACCCTTTTTGTCTTCTTTTCCTCTCTTTGCACTCTTTGCCCTCTTGTGCTGCTTGCTGCTTTCTTGCGCTCCATCCCTGCCACCCCGGTGACCCTGACCCCCTTCCTGTGAAGCGCTTTTTCACCCACCCGCCTCCCAGCTTACCAGACTCCCAACCCCCTCCCCTTTTTAATGGCAGAGGCACCAAAAGCAGGCCCGTCTGCACTTGTCCGCACCTGGACCGCACCCAGTGCCACAGACCCTGGCTCCTGCACCACCCACCGTTGCGACGCCAACGCTCTGCACTCCCTCAACCCTGGAAGTTCCTCAGCCTGCCACCAAGCCAACCCAAAGAATACTTTACAGACCTCCCAGACCCCGGCTGCGGTTTAGCGAAGCCATAGCCCACCTCATTGTCCCCCACACCCTCGCCTGCATCGGCTACATCCTACTCGGTGACCTCAGCCTTCACCTCGAGAACCACAATGACCCAAACACCACAACCCTCCTGGACAACCTCGTCACGCTCGGTCTCAAGCAACTAGTCAACCTCCCCACTCACTCAGTAGGTCACACCCTTGACCCCATCTTCTCGGCAGGAAACAACGTCACCATCTCTCACACCTCCAAACACCGTTTGACTGACCACCGATGTGTCCCTTTTGCCTTCACGAAGTCTACCTCACAAAACAGTGCTCCCCGACTCCCCCGGCAGAAACTGGAGCAAAGTCACCAAAGCCCAGCTCACCTACTTACTCAGCCACTCCCTCCCCCACTTGATGCCATGAACATGAACGACTCAGCACGCAACCTGCACCACTGGATCACAGAATGTGCTAACACCATAGCCCCTTCAGAAAACCCCCTGGAAACCAGCACCGTAAGAAACCCAGATGGTTCACTTCGGAACTCCAAGAATCAAAACGCACCTGCAGATGCCTAGAATGAAAATGTACAAACAACAAAACAACTGTAGACCACACAGCTTACAAATATGCAGTCACCACGCACCACCAGTGCATCAAAGCCTCCAAGAAAGCTGCCATTCAAGAACGCATCAGCACCAACGCACACAACAGCGAGGAGCTATTCACCATAGCCAAGGAATTCACGAACCCCGGAACAGACACCTCAGACATCCATCCCTCCTAAGACCCTCTGTGACAACCTTGTCACCTTTTTCCACCGGAAAATCCAGGACATATATAAAGGATTCAAGAACAAAAACCCACCCCCACCACCCAACAGCATCACCACGGACCCCAAACTGCACCAGACCCTCAACCATTGGACCCCTGTCTCCACAGAAGACACCCGGAAACTCATGAACTCCATCCATTCAGGGACACTCTCAGACCGGTGCCCACATCACATCACCTGGCCAGTGCCACCATCACACCAGAGCTCTGCTGAGCTATCAACCGTTCCATCATAACCAGCACCATCCCATCCGATTGGAAGCACGCAGAGATCAACCCGCTCCTAAAGAAACCATCTGCCGACCCAAAGGAGATGATGAATTACAGACCCATCTCTCTGCTCCCTTTCCCAACCAAGGTAACAGAAAAGGCCATCAACATACAACTCACTGAGGGCCAGATGTATGAAAGCATTTTGCATTCGCAAACGGTGCGAATGCCCGTTTGCGAATGCAAAATGCCATTTCAGAATGTATGAAATACATTCTGAACGCAATTTTAAGGAATCCCTTAAAATTGCGACCCTGTTTAGAGAGTCGCAAATTGCGACTCTCTAAATTAGAAATCGCAAATAAGGATTCCTTATTTGCGATTTCTTAGCACATGTATGAAGCCATCCCTAAATGTCATTTTGGCATTTAGGAATCGCTAATTACCACCAAGTTGAACTTGGTGGTAACCATGTGCAAAATAAAAAAATGCATTTAAAATGCATTTTTAAATTGTACATGTAAAGCACACATGCCCTTTTGGCATGTGTGCACCTTACATGTTCCCCCAAAAACTTTTGGGGTGCAGCAGAGGGGGCCTTAGCCCCCCAGCACCCTGGGGTTTTGCATTTCCAAAATTGCGATTTCTGGTTCAGAAATCGCAATTTTGGAAATGCAAAAAATTTGCAGATATGGGCCAACAGGTCCATAGGTGCGAATTGGGCCGGTATTGCAAGTTGCGAATCGGTAATAGCATTTGCGATTTTTAAGAAATCGCTATTACCGATTCGCAAATGTGATGCATGGCACTTTGCAAGTCGGAAATAGCGATTTCTTAAAAATCGCTATTTCCGAATCGCAAAGGGCCGTCATGATACATCTGGCCCTTAGTTCCTTGAGTCGAATCACATCCTAGACCCCTCCCGGTCCAGATTCAGGAGCAATCACAGCACAGAAACAGCCCTCCTCTCAGTCACCCACAATATCCGCGCCATACTGGACCATGTAGACCTGGTCGCCCTCATCCTCCTCGACCTCTCCTCGAAACAGTCTCCCACTCCACCCTTTGCACCAGACCCCACAATGCTAGCATCCACGTCAAAGCACTATAATAGATTTGATCCTTTCTCACCGGAAGAAACTAGAGCCTCAGACTCCCAACATTCATCTTGGCACCCAAAGAAACTGCTGCGAAGTACCGGAGGGATCCTCACTAAGCCCGACCCTCTTCAACATCTACATGGCCCCACTCGCTACAATTGTTAGACAGCACAGCCTAAACATTGTCTCCTATGCCGAGGATACCCAACTGATCCTCTGCTTGAGAGAATGAGAGCAGTCGCCGCCTGGATGGGAACCAGCTGCCTCAAACTCAACTCAGACAAGACAGAAATCCTTGTACTCAGCCCCACCCCTTCCACTGGGATGACTCCTAGTGGCCTACTGCCCTAGGAAATGCCCCCACCAACCAGTCACGCAACCTGGGCATCATCCTGGACTCCACGCTTTCCATGACGCACCAAGTCAACTCCGTTTCATTGTCATGCTTCCACACTCTGCGTCTCCTTCTGAAGATTTTCAAGTGAATCCCCACTGAGACCAGAAGGATGGTCACTCATACTCTTGTCAGCAGCAAACTGGACCACGGCAACACACTCTCCGCTGGGAGCACAAAGTAACTACAAGCAAGACTACAGAAATCCAGAACGCAGCAGACAGACTCATCCTAGATTTCCCCGGCCACAGCCACATCTCCGCCCCCTCAGAGAACTTTACTGGCTCCCAGTTGACAAATGTATCATTTTCAAGCTACTTACACACACCTACAAGGCACTTAACTACATCGGACCAGACTACCTCAACCACTGCCTGACCTTCTACATCCCGGCCAAGCAACCTCGATCCTCCAACTTGCCCACGCCGCCATCCCCAGAATCAGGAAGAGCACAGCCGGGGACAAACCCTTCTCTTACCTCACAGCTTTGACATGGAACACACTCCCTCAAGACCTGGCTCTTTGAATGCTCAACACACCCATGACAGTGCCTTGTGACCCCATGGGTGATAAGCTGCTCTTTATAAGTACCAAATTAATTGATTGATTGTCCTAACCCTTTGCTAGCAGGGAGGTGACTGCTGGGTCGTTACCTGCCTTTAGCTGTGCTATAATTTATGAACAACAGGAATGCTTTGCCAGGATTGTTATTTCTACTGAAAACCAAAATATGTAGTTCAGAGTCAAACTTTCCCAGCTTATATTAGTGAACTTTGTGTAACTATACTGAAATAAATTAGCCTTGGGTCGGGTGTACTAGATTGAGCTCTGAAAATGAAAAAATCAGACCGAACCTTGAATCAATGAGCTTAATCATATCCTGGCTAAGACTAATGTGTTTGACTGACACTTGCAGTCAGTGATACTGCTTCACGCTACATGCATACAAACTTTCTTAGGCTCTGGATAATCTGAAAGGCCACCGGAATATTTCATGGTGAGCTGAGACATTTCCAACCATTACACCTAGCACCCTTGTATCAAAGGTTTTATGTGAGAATATCGTGTTTTACTTATCATGCTACAAAAATATAATAGCCGAAGTATCGAAAACCACAGTACTGTAAAAGAACTTAAGAGGTGGTTAATATTTTAGCTAAGGCAATTTCTAGACAATTGTGTCGCCCTTCATCATTTGAATCTGTGCATCATCCACCTCCCAAACCCACGATCACCTGATTGTTAAACTGGGTAAAACCGAACTGAGGTATCAACAAACCATACAGTGCAAATATCGAAGATGTTATTATCTTGCATTCAAACATAAATTCCAAAAGGAAATACAGGAAGCTGCAAACAATGACAACTGGAGTTTATGTTCATTGAAAGGTTATCCTGGTCTACAGGAAGGGTACTTTCCTAGACTTAATTACCAAAAATATATTTGTTCAGACAGAACAGTGTCTTTCTGCAATACCTTGACTCTCAATATAAAACCATCGAGAGCTGATAGCCTCTCTTCTTGCCTTTGTGGACATAAATGTATGTTTACTGTTACAGGAAGTTCAAAATTCACTTGATACTACCCTCTATTTGTTCCTTAAGCCAAATGAATGTTAATGACATAAAAATGCTGGTTTGACCTTGTGGGGGTAGAAAGCTTCTGGCACGAGATCTCTTTTCAATAATTTGGTTGCTTCTGTTTGTTTTGCTCTGCAGGGGTTCTGTGCTATGAGTCCCCTACATGTGGTCTACACACTTTTGGATGTTGCTCACCAAGAGGATTCTAGACTGTTGGGCGATTGGGTTTACGCCCAGAATGGTACTGCTTTAATGGTTAGTGACCGCTGTTACATTAACTAAGCCACAGTGCCTTTCTGGCAACAGATGGTGGCAGCTGACCTAGAGTCATAGAGTTCAGGCCTTTTATACCTGCATCCCAGACAGGAAACTGTCTACTGGCTATCTGCATCCCAGAGATGAAACTACCTACTGGCTCTCACTATGCACAACTGTGTAATGTATCATAGCTGCCCCCAGACCTCTTTAGTGTAAAGGTTTGTGTAAAGTAGTGCTTGGATACACAATAGCTAAGATAACCCAATTTGCTGTAACTCCATATGCATATAGCTGAAAAGGTTGTCGAATACTTCATAAATATAGGGAATTCGGCAATCTCCCATTCTCTGCATCACGCCCTGCACTGATTTCCCCCTCCCTCCATTGCAGCCGTTGCAAAGCCAAGTGTATGTGTCTAGTTTGTATTAATATCACTTTCAGCTACTCCATGAAAATCATGTCTAAAAAGGAGGTATTCCACAGGTCAGTGAGCTCACAGTCGTGTCTGGCTTCAGTGGTTCCAGGAGCAATGGCCTTACCACAAGCATTGCCTAGAGGGTGTTGCGTCCCATCGGTCTTGGCCAACTGGCTTGAGGAACCTTTCAAAAGAAGAAACTTTAATTATTCATGAAAAGTGCTGGTCAAGCTCATCCCGACCCCAGTTTGAAATGTGCTTTTTACTTAACTCAGTGGTACTCATTTTATCAACACAGGGGGTAAAAAGCCATGTTGTCCTCAATGCCAGTTAAACATGTGACCTTTAATTTGCTTGTCGATTTCCACAGTTTGAACACTGATCTACTGAGCTACCTTAGCTCTGTTTTTTAATGTGTTTGCTACTATGCACTATAAACCTTGTTTAGCGTTTGATGGATGGGCCACCATGCTGCTTCCACAGCAGAGATCATTCCCACCATCAAGCTGGATGATCATTTTTGGGCTTGCTCTGTGAAAGGCGCCTGTCTATTAGAGATACCTGAACACCATGGTCCCCAAAACCTCAGATGTCAATAATGATGGAATCTTCACCATGTAACACTTCTGCAAAACACAAGGGAAAGCAATACACCTGTTACAACAAGGCAAAGCTTTTGGGGATAAAGGTATCCCCTTCCCAGTGCAGGTGTTGCAAGAATGGTCACTAGAAGAGCACCTCACTTCATTGTTAATGAAATAGAGGTAGTCATCAGTGTACTGTGAGGCTGCAACCCTAGCTGTTTGGTGCCCTGGGGCAGACTACAAGCTACAGAAAAATTGTAACAAAACAGTGGACCGTGAAAAAAGATATAAAAAGGGGAAGTTACCTCTGTCGGTGAATGTGTGCCATGGTAGCAAAGAACAGACAGCATCTGTTGGGAGCTAGAGGAGGCTCCACAGACCACTCAATTTACTTTGCTTGAAATTGTTGATTTAATTGCCAGATATTCATAATCACAATAAAACAACACTTGAAACTGGCATTCTTGATGCAACAATGGAAATCAAAGCACTACTCTGAGGATTTTCACTATCAAACTTGATACATTCTGATCACTTTTCCTTCATTTATCTTTCCCTGCCTTTACCCACCTCGCCTCTTTCTATTTTTTTGTTTTTATTTATTTTTGATAATTTTTCCCTTAACAAGTGGTATACATGCATTACATAAAACGATGAGGACGACCCTGGTCGTCAAGTACCATCCTGCCTGGGAGCCATCTGAAGCCTGGACGCCAATGGAGTATGCAGAAACAAACTCACATAGTTTATCACTTCACAAGGACTTAAGAGAAACTACTGGAGGCAGGTTTTAACTTTGTTCACTTCCCATGTAAGAGATGTGCTTGCGCTATAAGAATGTACAATTTATCTGTCTGTATTAGTAATAAAACAAGTAATAATTTAAATGACACCTACTCATTTTCTTTTACCTAATTCTTTTGTAGCGCTGCTCATCGCAGTGTAGAGCATCGGAGTACTTTACATCACACACAGAGGCACAATAAATCATACAAGTGTGTAAATCGATGAACAGGAAATGTTGCAAAGTACAATGAAGCTTATAAGGGGCAGGAATCGAATATCATCCATACTTGTATACATTATATGTTAAGAGTGAATGGTTGGGAGAATCACAAAATGAGGATAGAAAATCTAACACAACGTTTGTGGTTGTCTCTACTAACAAGGCGTTATTACTTCCAAAGGGAACCCTTCTTTCCAATCTTAGAACACGTTAGAACAGCTTGAGAAAAAAAAAGAAAAAAAGGTCTAAATAAATAACTGACAGCTTACATGCAGCTCCTTGATGCTGGTAAATAAATCACTGTGCTATATAAGAAGGCTTGCAATTTATGAACTGGAAGTAAAAAATGTATCTTGGTGTAAAAAGCTCACTTTCCTATCTACATAAAATACAAATCTGTGATCTGCATGTTACGCAATGTGATTTGCAGTAGACACATTAATCCTCTATACTGCTTTATGAATCCAACCTGTACCTGTACAAAATACAGAACACCCCCAGCACTGCATTCACCTCCAGAGTTATCTTACTACTATTATAATCCCCTCGAAACTGCTGGACACACTATGATCTCCACAGCAGATGTTTTAATCCTGTAAAACATTTTAAAATGGAGCCTCTTTGTGACCAATTAAGTAATCTAGAACAGATTTACTGTCACTTATGCCCTTGTTGACAATTTCTTTGCAGCAGATTTTCTAAAAATAAATGTATAAGTTGACTGGCAGACTCTACTTTTAAGCCCCCCACTGGTGACTCCACCCCCTTTATCCTGCCATACCATGACCCACCAATGTGTGGGTTCCAGACGTCATTTTGTCCAATGCCAGCACTGCTCATTGTACTGCAGTTCACTCTCTGTGTTGCATTTACGTATTGGGGTTAATAATTAAGGTGCTGCCAGATATCCAGCAGCTCCTATGAATGCAAGGGTCATGTTAAGGGGACACAGGTGTAGTATGGAACCGAAATACAGGAATCACGGGTAAATACACTGTGGGGGAAAATATACAAATATGTAAATGCTCCTTGAGAAGTAATTTGTGATATAAATTGTCAATCTTAATGCAACATGAGGTATGCATTTTATTACCAGATTGTAGAGTTGAATGTACTGAAGTAGTATTGTGATCCCCTGCCAGGATGTCATCCGTTCTAACAAAAAGTGTGTGTTTCCTGCACAGGAGTTGTCTCTTGCACCTAAAAAGCTCCTATTAGAAGTCTTTTCTTCCCAGAAGAAAAGCCATCAGCATGCTTCATGGTTAGGTTACATTGCTTGTGCAAGGCATAGTGTCTGCCATTTCCTTGGCCTTTAGGGGCTTGAGCTATCATGGGAAGACTTCTATGCTTGCAGTTGAATATAAACTGGACCTGACGAGAAGGGGGTGGTGGTGGGGTGGTGTGTGTGTGTGTTTGTGTGTTTTCGGCCTATATTTTTTGGTTTGGAATAGAAATGCCCCTGTATTTTCTGGTTTCCTCAACCCGTTCACGTGTTCAGCGGCATTTGCAGTAGTGAAAGACTCGTAGACTGAACATTTCAGTCCCCAAAAAAACCTGCTGACATGCCGATTTAACAGCTCGCAAAATGAGGTTTTCTCTTTGGTGTTGCACATGCTGTTGAATGAAGGGAAACTCCCTTGGCTCACGGGGCTGCTCTTCATGATCTTGACCAGCAATGCTGGTTATAAATAACTTTATCTTTCTTCTTGTGACATTGCATTTGTAGTGCTTCAGGGCAGTGGCAGCCCCTGCAGTGCGGGGGCCCCAAGATCCAAGTACCCCTCAGCACAGTGCACTGTGCATGGGCGGCACGTCCCTGACTGGTCAGGGGAGGGGCCCCGCCAGGTACTTTGCAAGGGGGGGGGGGCGGTCCCTCAAGTTAGTTACGCTACTGCTTCATGGAGTGTTTTGCTAAACACTTAAACAAGTACATTGAATGAATACATTTGTTATGCAAGGCTCTTACAGAGAGCCATTAGAATGAGTGTCAAGTTCTAAATGTGATCATTCACTGCTATGATGTACAGTGGGATACATATCTTTCTACACCATAAAGGAATTCCAGACTGCTCTGGCTGGGCTCTGTGAGTGCAGGTAAGAGCAGTGCTGGACCGCAGGGAGCACAGATTCTGAAGGAGACGGAAGGGAAGGCACTTAGGGCCATATGTATGAACACCTTTTCCCATTGACACAGAATGGGAAAAACACTTTGCTACATCTGGCCCATAGAGTGGTGGGGGTGGGTGACAGGAGGTCAGATATATATTTTTAGGTTGAGTCTGCATGCAGTGGGCATGCGCTCTTGCTATGGTGACGATCTGTTGTGTTTAAAAAATAAAATCCACTAAAAGAGGCTCTAAGCCCGCCTATTACTTACCATTCGTTGCCATCATAATCACTCTTCTTTGCTGCCTTCTAATTAGGCAGCACTAGGAACACGTCACTTACTGCATCACTTCCTGCTCTATGTGTGGAGCATGGCCCAAGTACAGATTGGTTAACAGTACCCTCTCATGGGGTCCTCCTCGTCCCAGCCCTTACATACTGAGGGAAGAGGACTGGGACGAGGAGAACCCCTAATCGGTGTAATGAAGATTACCGGTAAGTAATGAAACTTTATGCAAAGATTAAGTGACCTCTGTGAGACAATTAAAGCTCTCTACCAAACTGATGAGGCACTATTGTGAAATCACAGTTTGTATAAGGGATATGGTAACCTTCCTCTACAAACAAAGATCCACAACCACAATAAGGTAAAAAGTCTACAATTTAAAAGGTTGCTCTTAATCTCGTCAAGTTAATGCAGCAATCTGCAGAGAGAGATTTGAAAATACACACTCAACTTTCTCATTTAAAATGACCTTTGTTTTCACATTTAATTTGTCTCTTAGGTGCCTTATTCTTACAGGGTTTTGAGGTGCCAAGTACTCCTACCCATCTGGGTAGCGAGTCTCCACGGAAAATAAAAGCCACAGTGCATACCAGGTGAGTCTCAGAGCTTTGCAGTAGGACTGAGTGAGGGATGAGTGCACATCAACAGAAGAAACAGGAAGAAGACAATCAGAGAGGCAATTTGCAACTGAAAACATACAGTATTATAGATCAGTAACAGTGACTTAAGGGGATGTGTTTCACCAAGGGGTTCTGAGTGATATAAAATAGACAATGAGAGCTAAACTCAAGTTGTCTATGATGTCAATCAGAATCCAAAGGTGAAAAACATCTCTGTAATTCGCTTTTCACCATTTATAATATGTCATGTATGCTTCCCCCAAAACCAACAGCCCCTACTTTTAACTACTACACATGGGAAGGGGAATAATGTGGGAGCCATACATACCATGACCTCTTCTACCTGTCCCAAATTAAAACAAGCATTGGCAAAACCATAAACTTTCACCTGTGAGAGCTATTGGCTTTGGCAATGTTTTGTAGCCACGCTGTACCCCAGGATGATGGCTTATCTCTTGCATGCGAGAGCACATGCTCTGTTGTAGGTGAGACCCACAAAGACAATTACTCCATAATTTCACACAATTGTGGGAGCTAAATTATTTGGTACGAAGGAGTTTAACCTATTATATATTTAGGGGCTTTCCTCTTGCACATGAGTGGGTCTTCCCACTTGCTGCAATACTTGCATGGCCAGAATGTGTTTACGACAGCCTAACTGCCCAGAACATACAAACCACAGTAGCGTGAGAACACTGAATGTAGTGAGTGGAATAAAGGGGTCTAGTTCCTAAAATCCTGTAATACTGTATATTAGCCCATATTTTGAATTGTGCTCTTGTAAACCCCGCTTAAACTCCCTTGTCAGGTGAGTGAGATTAATTATAAGAACACATTTAGGTAATCTTGCGAGCTCTCTTCAGTGCCTCCTCATTATCCATTGTGGCCATGTAACAAAGCCAGGCTGGAAGACAGTGGGTCTTGAGAAGAGGGGGCCCACACCCTGCTTTGCAGTTGTGGGCACGGGTACAAAGCATGGCATGCTTCACGCGACTGATGCTTTACATGTGCAATTGCACTATCTGAGTGCACTTAACGTTCTCCTGCCAGTGATTGGCTGCACGGTGAAAGGAGAACGCAGTTCCTATATTGGTTCCTTTACCCCGCCCCCACATGCCGATAACGCACGTGTAAGAACAGCAGCTCAAACAGCTGGATGAATTGTCACTAAAAAGCTTACAACTCACCATTAGGGGATACGCCTCAACACGCCCCCTAAAAATATATTAAGAACTCGTAATAAAAGGACAGTTTGGAAATAAAAAATATATTGGGCTTTAGAACCTTAATACAATAAAAAGACATGATGTTGAAAGCTGTTAATTCCATCAAATCTTTACAGTTCAGGTAAGCAAGCAATTGCGACTACTCAAAAATACAGAGATGATTCACAACAGAAGTGAAATCCAGCAGGAGAACGACAAATGTTTTTTTGGGCGATCAAAAATAGTACCTCAGTCACAGCACGAGCAACAGAGGGTAATGTTCCGTTACTTACCGGTAATCTTCATTACCCCGATTAGGGGCCCTCCTCGTCCCAGTCCTTACATACTGAGAGAAGAGGACTGGGACGAGGAGGACCCCATGAGGGGGTAATGTTCCATTATGAGGTGTCCTGGCGTGGTCGGGTTATTCCAGAAATTATTCCAGAAAAAGTGACTCATTCCTATTTGGACCCCGAGGGCCAATTTAGGAATGGGAAATAACAGGATAAATTAGATTTTATACATACAAGAAAGAGACTTGAGAGCACCTATGCTCCTATGCATGTTTCCTTGTGCGGCAATGCTAAAGTGGTACCTGGTTTCTTTGTGTATGTTGGGGAGCATGCACTGCTGTGAACCTCAGATCAAGATTTGCATCTTCCTGGATCATACCTAGGTTTTGAAAGTCCCACCTCGGCACTGAAAATCCCTCCCTAAACTGACACTCTCTCCAACCAGCTGGAATGCTGAACAGCTTCAAGTAATTGGCTATTTTACCTTGTCCACTTTACATCAAGAAAATCATCAGCTGCCCCCTTGGAGCTTCAAAGTCTGTCCCAGTTGTCATAGCATCCAGAGCCCAAAGCCTATTAAGGGAGGGAGGTACATCCCTGCTCTGTCGACCTTCTGTGTCACGAACATGCTATGTCTCAGCACCAGTTCTACAGCCATAAGACTGCCCCCCCCCCACGAGCCTCATGCCACTGTTACCCACCCTGAGCACAATATAACATAAACTCCACCTGGTGTAGACAAGATTGGTGCAAGACAAGGTCATCACAGGCTGCAGGCCCCCCCAAGTGGTTATTATGCACCATACAATACAGTACTTAGGAAGCATGCACTCTTTGCATTCCCTGCCCCACCCTGCAGCCCCCTCTGCTTCTTGACCTTCCCTTTGTACTAAGGAAGCATGCACTCTTTGCATTCCCTGCTCCACCTTGCAGCCCCCGCTTCATGACCTCCCCATTGTACTAAGGAAACATGCACTCTTTGCATTCTGTGCTCCACCTTGCAGACCCCCTGCTTCCTGACCTCCCCTTTGTACTAAGAAAGCATGCACTCTTTGCATTCCGTGCTCCACCTTGCTGTCCTCCCTGCTTCCTGACCTCCCCTTTGTACTAAGAAAGCATGCCCTCTTTGCATTCTGTGCTCCACCTTGCAGCCCCCTCTGCTTCCTGACCTCCCCTTTGTACTAAGAAAGCATGCACTCTTTGCATTCCCTGCCCCACCTTGCAGCCTCCCCTGCTTCCTGACCTCCCCTTTGTACTAAGGAAGCATGCACTCTTTGCATTCCGTGCTCCACCTTGCTGTCCTCCCTGCTTCCTGACCTCCCCTTTGTACTAAGAAAGCATGCACTCTTTGCATTCTGTGCTCCACCTTGCAGCCCCCTCTGCTTCCTGACCTCCCCTTTGTACTAAGAAAGCATGCACTCTTTGCATTCCCTGCCCCGCCTTGCAGCCTCCCCTGCTTCATGACCTCCCCTTTGTACTAAGGAAGCATGCACTCTTTGCATTCCTTTCCCCACCTTGCAGACCCCCCTCTGCTTCCAGACTTCATCATTGTACTAAGGAAGCATGCACTCTTTGCATAGCCTGCTCCACCTTGCAGCCCCCCGCTTCATGACCTCCTCTTTGTACTAAGGAAGCATGCACTCTTTGCATTCCGTGCTCCACCTTGCAGCCCCCCCTGCTTCCTGACTTCCTCATTGTTCTTAGGAAGCATGCACTCTTTGCAAACCGTGCTCCACCTTGCTGTCCTCCCCTGCTTCCTGTCCTCTCCTTTGTACTAAGGAAGCATGCACTCTTTGCATTCTGTGCTCCACCTTGCAGTCCCTGTCTGCTTCCTGACTTCCTCATTGTACTAAGGAAGCATGCACTCTTTGCAATCCGTGCTCCATCTTGCTGTCCTCCCTTGCTTCCTGACCTCCCCTTTGTACTAAGGAACCATGCACTCTTTGCATTCCCTGCCCCACCTTGCTGCCCCCCTCTGCTTCCTGACCTCCCCTTTGTACTAAGGAAGCATGCACTCTTTGCATACCCTGCTCCACCTTGCAGCCCCCCGCTTCATGACCTCCCCATTGTACTAAGGAAGCATGCACTCTTTGCATTCTGTGCTCCACCTTGCAGTCCCCCCTGCTCCCTGACCTCCTCTTTGTACTAAGAAAGCATGCACTCTTTGCATTCTGTGCTCCACCTTGCTGTCCTCCCTGCTTCCTGACCTCCCCTTTGTACTAAGAAAGCATGCACTCTTTGCATTCTGTGCTCCACCTTGCAGCCCCCTCTGCTTCCTGACCTCCCCTTTGTACTAAGAAAGCATGCACTCTTTGCATTCCCTGCCCCACCTTGCAGCCTCCCCTGCTTCCTGACCTCCCCTTTGTACTAAGGAAGCATGCACTCTTTGCATTCCGTGCTCCACCTTGCTGTCCTCCCTGCTTCCTGACCTCCCCTTTGTACTAAGAAAGCATGCACTCTTTGCATTCTGTGCTCCACCTTGCAGCCCCCTCTGCTTCCTGACCTCCCCTTTGTGCTATGAAAGCATGCACTCTTTGCATTCCCTGCCCCACCTTGCAGCATTCCCTGCTTCCTGACCTCCCCTTTGTACTAAGGAAGCATGCACTCTTTGCCTTCCGTGCTCCACCTTGCTGTCCACCCCTGCTTCTTGACCTCCCCTTTGTACTAAGGAAGCATGCACTCTTTGCATACCCTGCTCCACCTTGCAGCCCCCCGCTTCATGACCTCCTCTTTGTACTAAGGAAGAATGCACTCTTTGCATTCCGTGCTCCACCTTGCTGCCCCCCCCTGCTTCCTGACTTCCTGATTGTTCTAAGGAAGCATGCACTCTTTGCAAACCGTGCTCCACCTTGCTGTCCTCCTCTGCTTCCTGACCTCCCCTTTGTACTAAGGAAGCATGCACTCTTTGCATTCTGTGCTCCACCTTGCAGCCCCTGTCTGCTTCCTGACTTCCTGATTGTTCTAATGAAGCATGCACTCTTTGCAATCTGTGCTCCATCTTGCTGTCCTCCCTTGCTTCCTGACCTCCCCTTTGTACTAAGGAACCATGCACTCTTTGCATTCCCTGCCCCACCTTGCTGCCCCCTCTGCTTCCTGACCTCCCCTTTGTACTAAGGAAGCATGCACTCTTTGCATATCCTGCTCCACCTTGCAGCCCCCCTCTGCTTCCTGACCTCCCCTTTGTACTAAGGAAGCATGCACTCTTTGCATTCCCTGCCCCACCTTGCAGCCCCCCTATGCTTCCTGATCTCCCCATTGTACTAAGGAAGCATGCACTCTTTGCATTCCTTTCCCCACCTTGCAGACCCCCTCTGCTTCCAGACTTCCTCATTGTACTAAGGAAGCATGCACTCTTTGGATACCCTGCTCCACCTTGCTGTCCTCCCTGCTTCCTGACCTCCCCATTGTAATAAGGAAGCATGCACTCTTTGCATACCCTGCTCCACCTTGCTGTTACTTAGGAAGCATGCACTCTTTGCATACCCTGCTCCACCTTGCTGTTACTTAGGAAGCATGCACTCTTTGCATACCCTGCTCCACCTTGCATCTTGCAGACCATCCCTGCTACCTGACCTCCCCATTGTACGAAGGACGCAGGCACTCTGTATGCTCTGCTTCACCTTGCACCTTGCTGCCCTCCCTGCTTCCTGACAATACTTAACTATCCAACGTGCCAATACATAATGTGACATAGCAAAACCAACCTTTAGATGTATCCATTTTGCACATTTCCAGAACATTCTTCAGCTTGCACGTGCCCACATTTCCTATCAAAAGACCCGCCCACTTGGCCCTCGGAGAGCCTGTAATGGGCACCCAAATAGAAAGTGCGTTTCCTCGTCAGTGCAGTTACTACAAGGAGAGGCCCGAGTCCGAGAAGGGCCCCCTTTGGAAGTTAAGTTGTTCCTGGTTATGGGCCTCATCTAAATTAGAGATGCAAAGCCCGTGCTGGGGGGACTCGAATTCTTCCAGGAAGGCCTCAGATTTGGTGGAGGACTTCAGTGTTAAGAATGCCTGTATCAAAGGGGCTTCAGAAGCATTTGTACCCAGTCTGCACTGTACCCCAGTCGTGGTTATTTTAGTTATTATGGTATTTATCAAGCACTGACCTTCACCCAAGGTATTTGGCACTGTTAACTTCTGGTCTGAGAGAGAAAGAAAGCACCAGTTAGCGAAGTTGAACCCTCCGTGTGCAACAGGCGATAGCCGTGTTGCCAGGGCCTTCTGCAACTTGAAAAGAGAAGAAATACTCCTTAAAGCTGCTGGACGTGTATCGCAGTGTGTGTGGCAGTTACTGAAATTCCTGTGGCGCCAGTGGTTGCACGGTTAAATGTGGGGGTTCAGTGAGTGAAGAAAACTCTTTGGTTGATATAGTTGAAACCACTGATCTACAGTTGAGGGCCTTATGTACGAGACAATGAGATTTAAAAAGATTTAAAAAGGGGGCCCTGTTTCTCAGGGACCCAAAGGGCAGCCTAGGAAGGTGATATAGAGTCTCAAGTTTTTTTCAGTTTAATAAGTAGTCTGGCTGGCGCGTTCTGGACTAGCTGCAATATTTGTATTGCTTTGTCGAGGTAGGCCGCATAGCAGTGGTCTAGCCACACAGCAATGATGGCGTTTAGAATCCGAATCTTGTGTACGGAGAAAAAAACTGAATTAGAGCAGGAAGTTGAACATAATAAGAATTGACCACCACTTTTATCTTATTGGCTAGAGTAATCAGTGCTTAATTAAAAAAAAAAGTTTTGCTCATAAGCCTGCTAAGGTGCTATCAGATGTCAATGATGCTAAATACCAAGACTGATTTCACCTCATGACTCTTTAATCCACTACTAGACACTTCCTGTCCATTTATCTCACTCTCGCAGGTTTCTGCTTTCTCCATTTGGCATGATTTTTCAGTCTTTCTCTTCCTCCCTGTGTGTTTTTCTCTCTTGCTCTAGGTCAGAGTCTGATGAGACAAAATTGGTACCTGTCCCCAAAAATTAGCTTAAATTAAGCAGTGCTGGTATTAAACTACTCCTAAGTTCTTGATACAAGTTGCTGGCACAAGCTTCTCGCCTAAACAGAATGGCCACAAAGGAAGTTCTTAGATTGTTAAAGATCCTAATGGGAAGTAAGATCACTGTTTTCCAACATCTCAGCTCATCCACACATTATCAGATTTTTTTTTAATATCTTTATTAGTTTTTCAATACTTATGACACTTTGCCATACATAACCGTGTTGTGTATTCCTCTGGTACCAATCCGGTAAAGATCTTTTTATTGTAGCAAAACATTGTACATGTTATACGAATCATCTGATTGTACAGTTTTAATAAAGTGTTAGATATAGTGTTGGAGCATTGATAAAAATCACCATCTATCTTGGAAAGGATTTGTGTACCATCTAAAACATTCAGAGATACCATGTATAAATTAAACAGTAGTGGAAAAAAGTGTGAATCCCTGGGGAATCCCACATTGTAAAAGTTTTGTGTCTGGCACAAAAGAAGTGATGAAAATTTGAACTTGCCTATTTGTTAAAACGTTTCAGAACCAAGTAGGAATGTTATCATTGATTCCAAATGATTCTAATCGATTCAGAAGAAGCAGATGGTCGACCATGTTGAAAGCTGTGGAAAGGTCCAGAAGGATCAACACAACAGGAATATTATAGTCTACACAAGATCAGACTGCATCTAACACAACAGTTACAGCAGCCTCAATACTGAACCCGGCACGGAAGCTGATTTGCAGGGAATGAAGACGATTATTGCGCTCTGCATGTTCTGAGAGTTGGTTATCAACTGGATTCCCAAAATAGTGAGCCAATAAACATGGCTTTGACTTTAACTGTCATTCCTGTGGAAGTAGGCACTGTGGAAGTCGATAGCTAGGGCCTGTCTGTCTGTATCTCGAAATCACAGACATGTCTAAACCACTGAATTACCCGAGTGAACTACCCCCAAAGAGCCCTACAAACCAGAGAAGCATTCGCCATAGTGGCTTAGCACTGGGGTCCTTCAAACTCTAACCCAATAGAGGAGCTATTTAAGCTAGGGAATATATATCAACAATGCCAAGGTCCTTCATCAGGGACAGTAGGCACATTAGATAGCAAAAGCAAAAGACATTTAAAAATCCTGAGTTGTATACAGATATTGAAGTCACATTGCTATAACTCCAGATTTCCACTCCATAGTGTGAAGCATTTTCACATTGTGCTTTACACTCTTCTAGAGTGAAGGAGGCCATAAGTATGGTCTGCCACCTGGCAAAGCATGTGGTTGTGCCTGCACACTGTGCTGGGAAACAACTAGACACCATGATATGATGTTTCCATTTTACGTTTGAGGAGATTTTATGCCTAGATACCCATAGACTTTGACTAGCTCGAAGGCAGAATTAACCAACATGATGTTCTTTGAGCACTTATAACGTCTGAAGTTCATAAACTTGGTTTTGTAAGAGTTGACAGCAACTCTTTTAATGTAAAGAACTAATTGAATGTATCTGAAAGGTTATGAAGGCATCTATGCATCTTCAAGACCAGAACAACATTATCTGCAAACAATAAAGTTGAGATTTTAGAACTACCAATGAGCGGAGCATTGTTGGTGCTACTATGTGCAAACAACAACACTTGTAAATATATACAAAGGAAAAGGCAGTGGTGTGAGTGAGCAACCTTGATGCAAACCCTTGTTCACAGGGTATGTACAGCAATGGCAAAGAAAGGGACATGACAGTAGATGCAGGTGACTTTCAGACAGCCTTCGAATCACACTTATCTTGGATGAGGAGGACGAGGCTTGAAGTAGGCCCTGGCCCACAGGCTGATATATTACCTGTTGAGAACTTGCTCTGATAACTCCTTTGCATAGCTTGTGTGTAATGGGAGAGCAGCCTTCGACTTCGGAGATGTGTCTTGATTATATCATGCTGAACTAAACCTGTCAGAACCTTATGATTGTTATGGTTGTTGAGGAGTGCTCTGAAAGCGACCGTGACCCCCTAGTTCTATAGATTCTAACAAGTGCCTCTAGGCAACTATTGCCACACAGCGAGGGTTGTGACAATATGATAGCCGCAAAGTACCAGCAAAGGCTGAAATGGAGTCATGTAGAGTCAGGTGCCCTACTCCCTGTAATAACCTATTTTTTGTAGTCATAATGTTGTCATCTAATATCCTTGTCCTAGACCTATGCCAACTTATAGCACTACACTTAGCCTTCTGTGAACACATCACCCTATATCTTACCAAACTCTCCTCCAGCATGAGGCAACTGAAATCCAGGTAACATCCATGGTTTGTCGGTAGATCAGCCTCTCTTCCGGAGACTACAAAGAGCAAAACTCCAGGATGGACTAACTGTACGACTGATGTCCTTTGGACGTGAGCAGGCGGTGTGACCTGCATCACCACCTCCCCAACCAGTACTACAGAGGCAGTGCTGGGGGTCAAGGTAATCTTTGTGAGTGTCTGCAGGTGCTTTCATCTGAGGAGCCCCACTGGGCTATAGAGAAGTATATTTGGGACCGAATAGCTGAGAGTTACCCGTATTCACTGGAGCGCACAATGCACAGCTCACATTTTCATAAGAGCACTCAGTGCAGCTCACATCTGGGCGCAGCTTACACTTTACAGCTCACAATGGAGCCAACCACACTGCATAGCAATAAGCAGCAAACACCTAGGTCATGCTCACCACTCACTGTAGCTGATGAGCTGCAAATATTGCATTACTTTCTGGGAACTGACAATCGACTTTAATGGGCTTTGATGCCTTTTCATCTCTTGGAAAACGGTTTTCCCTATGCCCTTGTATTTGCTTTAGGTCTGGATGAGATGCAGTACTGGAAGCATTGCGCCCAGCACTGTACCAGTAGTGCATCTAATACTGCATCGAACACCTCTCCTGCCCTCCTATCACCTAGCCTACGTTTGCACCACCACTGATCTAGCACTGCACCTATCTGACAATTCACAATTACTGAATTGAAACTGCTTCTAACAGTACACTAGTACTGTGCCTACCACGCGCCAAATATTGCACCTTTCATTGCACCACCACTCAATTCATCCAGACTGAAGAGAAAGTATTGGACTGCTGCATTTCCCACAAATCCAAGAACAGTACTTTGTAGTGGATCACCCCTGCATCCAATACTGCCTCTAGCAATGCACCTGTACTGCATCTGCCACTGTACCAAACACCGCCGCCTTGATGTACCAGCACAGCACCTAAGATTGCATCCACCACTGAACCTAGTAGTGTACTGCATCTAGCACAACATTGCTTAATACCCAATGGCTGTCAAACCAATAGCTGTGAGATTTGACAGCATAAGGAGTTCTAAAGAAGGGTGACTTTTCTACTTAAGGTTAAATAGCTGCAGATGTGTACGTGGTCTACTATCACAATACCAATGTTTTCAAAGCACACTAAATGCAGGCAGACATCAACGTGTGAGTGCATATTTACAGTTGTTAGACCTGACAGGCTTAGGGTGATCATCCCCCAACTTTTTGTCTGCCTCCCTCCACTTTTCTGACACTGTTTTTGCTGGTTTTTGGACTCTGCGCACTTTACCACTGCTGACCAGTGCTAAAGTGCATATGCTCTCTCCCTTAAAACATGGTAACATTAGTTCATTCCCAATTGGACTATTTAATTCATTATAAGTCCCTAGTAAAGTGCCCTATATGTGCCCAGGGCCTGTAAATTAAATGCTACTAGTGGACCTACAGCACTAATTGTCCCTTAACCATGTCTCAGGCCTGCCACAGCAAAGCCTGTGTGTCAGGGGCGGCTCCTCCATATGGGCAGAGGAGTGTCGCCTCCCCGCCAGCAGCTGCAGCTGCAAACCTTTTCCTCCAAAACTATAATAAACTATGTTTATTATAGTCTTTGGGGAAAGGGGTGGGCCACGAGGGTGACGAGCATCGAGGGTGAGTGCTCAGCACTCTTCCTCACTGTGCATGTATGTCTGGCCGGCCGTCTCCGGCCGGCCAGCCTGCACAGGCTCCCAGTCTGCCTGGGAGTGCCCTGGCTGGAGCAGGATTGGCCGCAGGGCAGACTGGGAGCCTCTGCCTGGTGGGATCGAGGGAAGAGCAGAGTAACGGAGAGTCGCGGGAGCGGAGGTAAGTGTTTTTTAAAATATTTTTTTATGTTATGTGTGTTTTTCCATACTCCCCAGTGCGCTTTGCCCCGCCCCCTCGGCAACCTGCGGGCCACGACTGCTGTGTGTGCAGTTTGACTGCTACTTCGACTTGGCATTTAAAAGTACTTTCCAAGCCTTAAACTCCCCTTTTTCTACAGATGTCACTCCTAAGGTAGGCCCTAGGTAACCCATAGGGCAGGGAGCTGTGTAGGTAAAAGGCAGCAGATGTACATGTGTGTTTTATATGTCGTGGTAGTGGACAACTCCTAAATTCGTTTTCCACTACTGTGCGGCCTGCTCCTTTCATAGAATGCATTAGGTCTGCCCTCATATTCCTTGTGAGTAGTAGATTCTGATCTGAAAGGGGTAACCAGGTTTTATTTAGTATGGCCATAATGGTAATAGAAAATCCTGCTTATTGGTGAGGTTGGATTTTATATTACTATTTTAGAAATGCCACTTTTAGAAAGTGAGCATTTCTCTGCACTTAAATCCATCTGTGCCTCACAGCCTGTCTCCACGTCTGGTCTGTGCTAGTTGACAGCTCCCATGTGCATTCCACCGAGACAACCACAAACACAGGACACTCAGTCACATCTACATGCATCTGCATATAGAATGTGGCTTCCTGGGCTGGAAGTGTGGAGGGCCTGACACTTACATTTCGAAGGCCAGTGGCCTGGCCTCACACAAGGTCCTGATCACCGCCCACAGGGACCCTGGCAGACAGGACTGGGGTGAAAGGGAAACTTGTGCACTTCAAAACCACTCTTTGAAAGTCTCCCCCACTTCCAAGGCATTTTTGGGTTTATAAACTGGGTCTCTGACCCCACCAAACTAGACACTTTTCGGACCTGCATCTGAACTCTGTCAGAAGATCTGCCTGGCTGCCCAAAGGTCTCACTGGACTGCTTTGCTGCAAAGGACTGCTGCCCTGTTGTTGCCCTGCTTCCCCGCTGGCCTCTGACTATGCTGGAAGGACTCTACCTTCCCCCAAAAGTGCTCTCCAAGGGCTTGGATTGAGCTTGCCTCCTGTTTTGGGGTAAAAGGGACTACAAAGACCTGCACTGCTAGCTTTTTGCTAGTACACACTGACTTCAAAGACTTCGGAACGACTTCAGCGATGCCAGCAATGCCGCAGCCTGCTCCTGCTCCGTGGACCTCTCTGCACGCAACGACTGCGGCCTGCAATGCAAGTACGACATTGCTGCAACTTTGCTGATGTCACACAGGGTCATTGCCACACTGCGAAGTTGACATATCACGCCCTGACGGACCGGAACCTGTGACCCCGCTGGGTCACAAAGGATCGACGCATCCCTGACGATGATGCATCATCTCCCCCTGCATCTGGACGGGATCGATGCTTCCCCTCCAACTGCTTCGTAGCGTGGCACTGAGGCCTCTTTCCCCTGATGCCGTAAGGGACTGACGCTGCACCAACTTCATCGACACCTCTATCCGAATCCGTGCAGCACACTTGTCATTTGTCAATTTCACAAGGTACTGTACCTGGGGGTCTGTGTGACTCCGTGACTGGCACCAGTAGTGTTGGATTGTTGGGAACGACTCTGTTAGCGATGCCATGATAGCCTCAGTTGGAGCTATTGTGTCTTCTCAGTACTGTAGTTGGATTTAAACCTCTAAGAACTCATAATTTGATTACTGTACATTGATTTGGCATCGTTTTATCAATAATTTAACTACATAAATATCATACATTTTTCTAAACCTGTGTGGTGTTTTTTTTGTGGTGTTTTCACTGTGTTATTGTATAAAGTTCTGCACAAATACTTTACCCATTGCCTTCTAAGTTAATCCTGACTGCTCAGTTCCAAGTTACAGGAGGGTGGGCACAGGATAATTTGGATTGTGTTGTGACTTACCCTGACTAGGATTATGATCCCTAGTTGGACGAGGGTACATACCCTGCCAACTAGAAACCCCATTTCTAACAACAGTTAAATGTCAAAATATAACAGCTGCAACTTTTTTCACACAACAAAAGATAAATGTGGACAAATACCAATAAGATGAGGAGCAATGAATATGAATAAATACAGATGGAAATGAAAAAAAGATCATGAAACCTGGGACCCTATCAATAACGTCTAGACTGCATTAGTATTACGTAGCAATACAGTGAAGCCCCCTTCGAGCATTTGGAGCCTGTGCTTGAATGGACATTTAGGAGGACACATAATCTTGTTGAATGTGAATGGCATGCGCTAACCTATGTTACTGTGCTTATGTTTCCATACCAGAAACTTTCACATCTCCTGCTTTATATTGAATGCTTGAGGATGGATATGGAACACAGGTAGTACTAGGACCCGCCAAAACCATGATTATCTGTTGATAGTGCTATTGTTTGTTTGGCTTTATCTTTCTATAAAATTTCACCAATAAGCAGAAATTGAGTTATATGTCATCTTTGAAGAAGACCTCCACAGATGTCTATGGAAAAATGTACATATTAGCAAAGGTAGAAAATGTGTTTTAAATCAATAGACAAAGGCAGTGGTGGACAGGCAGCTGAATGAAGCCCTGGAAAATATGTTTATACCAGCCCCTAATGCATCGAGTGAGACCATATTGATTGGATCATACCATCTCCAGGATGATTAATGGGGGGCCAATGATATACATATATATTTGCAGGAAACTGTCCATATTCCCTCAGGGATGTTTGCCAAGCTGGATAATAGATTATCCCTGGACCCACCTACCCCTAAGAGCACCCTCTAGTCCTCGGCCTCCTGAGGGTCCCTTGTGTCCTATATGGCCAGTTCAGCCCTTAACAAAGGCATTATATATCAGAGATGGGGCAAATCTAAACATGCACCAAGGATTAATGACTAAAGGTGAAAATATATACATGCATTCGAGATTTTTGAGTGATAGATTAGAATGTCTGCAGTCACCTATTATCATAGAGAGTTATAGTGTAGCCCTCCTCATTCCATGATATCTCATGGTGTCCCTGTTCAAAGTGTCCATGGTCAGCATCGGTTCCCTGAAGAGTCTAATCATGAGAACAAAGTGGTAGTAAAAATCAAAGTGCAGCTACAGAGTTTTGAAATTGATCTGCTGAACTATGTGGCCTGGAAGTACCCTGATAGTGTTGCCTCTTATTCTCACATGATCACTCACGATTATTTACAGAACCTCTTTTCACCCCTGTCAGGTGTGTGTCTTTACGGATTAGATGTCTTCCGGTTTCCTTAGATGACTGTAATGTGTGTAAAGCCTTCGGGGCCAGAGTCAAGAGTAACCAATGAGAGTGCTGCTTCTGTAGTTACAAGGCTGGGACTTTACCACACATTTTATGTTTATGTCTATGCTTCGCTGTTTAGAAA
The DNA here is from genome assembly GCF_031143425.1 of Pleurodeles waltl. Classification (NCBI taxonomy): domain Eukaryota; kingdom Metazoa; phylum Chordata; class Amphibia; order Caudata; family Salamandridae; genus Pleurodeles; species Pleurodeles waltl. Next base: position 1,400,671,007 of record NC_090447.1, on the reverse strand, counting down.
ATCTATGACTGCAGCCATCTTTGACATCGGCTGGATTGTGAACATTCCCAAAAGCGATTAGTTTCTGATGGGTGGGGGCATTAAGCAGATGGTTGGGCAACTAGTTAAACATTTGTTTGAGGTTTTGGAAGCCTGCTTATGTCATGACAGTGGAGTTCCTGAGTGATCATGATTGGGTAATGCAGTGGTTCCCAACCTGTGGTCCGGGGACCCCCGCGACTGCTTAGAAAATTAAACAATATGGTCCCCAGCTTTCAGTAATGACTCAGTGGGGGGTGGGGGGGTGTCCCCGGATTCCAGTAATGATTCAGTGGGGGTCCCTGGCTTCCAGTAATGAAATAGTGAGGGTCCACAGAAGTCAAATGGTTGGGAACCACTGGGGTAATGGATTCGGACATTTGCTTCTATTCTTTTAATGGCCTCTCCTACTCATTGAATGAGATGTGACTTGGAGGCTGTTAGATATTTAAAGATTCCAAAGGGTGCTATATCTTTGTTATATTTTAATTGTACCACTTTAATGTAACTAAACGTCGGTACTAATATTGTAGTGACTGTAATACATCAACAATAACACCTACAAAATACTGATGATTAGTGAGTCATTGTGCAATTCTGGCCATGTACTGAAGGATTACTGAGTGATGGGGAAAACCTGAGCATCCTCTAAGTATTATTGAGTTAGGTGCACATGCACTCATTCATAATAGTGGCAATTCCTTTAATGATGTGGAAAGCTTGGTACAGCTGTGCCCAGTTTTGAAATAATGCTCACACTGTTCTTCACACTCGCAATTCTTAGCTTTTTTCAAACATTTTATTAACTACTGTTGTCTGAACCTTCAGCTGTAAAATTAGTATAACTTGCCTGCATCTCTGCATTCACTTATGAGCTCAAGCACTTGCCCTTTAATCAACACATACATCCATGCACTCTCTTAATTAGAATTCATTAATTTGTCCAGCCACTGATGCATACATTTATACATCCAACCTCACACAAACACACACACCCATCTACATGCACGAACCTTGCCAATAAATGAAGATGCACACTCAACTATAAAATAGCCTGATCCATTGCTTTGCAAATATTTAATTTATTTTGTTTACATTATGAGTCAATACTTCTTCTTACATAATATCTTAAAAATACACCAGTCTTGTGTTTACCAAATAAACATTGTCATCGTGTAACCCATGCACTCTACCAGTATTCACGTGGACGTCATTTAGGGGTCGCAGCTGCGACCCTTGGCTTGCCCTTTGCGACCCCTGGCGCTACATTTGCGACCCTGGCCTCAGAAGTGTCAAATTCAGTGCCAGGGACGAAGTGGAAGCTTTTCCTTATGGTCACAGTCGGGGCTCCACTTTGTTTTCTGTCAATGTTTTTATTGCACTAATAGTGAATAATAATATACTATTCACTATTAATGTAATAAAAATGGAGTTCAGTTAGCTAAAATATGCCCTTTCAGGGAGGATGAGGTAAGTAAAAATGCTTTTACAAGGATGTTGTGTGTGTGCTTGTGGGTGAGAGTGTGTTGTGAGAGACAGTGTGCGTAAATATGCATTTGTGTGTATGTGTGCGTGAGTGAAAGTGGAGGCCAAAGGGCGTGAGATGTCACTTCCGCTACCCCCGGCATTTCGATGAATTGACGTCCATGTCTATTCACGGGACTTGCCACGCATGGCAATGAAGTGGTTTGTTTAGTGTTACAATATGCATACAGAGTACTGAGCGGAAAGTCCCGCGGTCACCTGCCTGCAGGAGAGAGCCCTCTAATTGGGTCTGGCTGGCAGTCAGAGGAGCACCGCTCCTCCTCCGTGCTCCCTTCCCCCGGCTCTCACCCGAAGCTGAAATCCCAAGGTCGTGCCAGCTCGTGTTATCTTGTGCTTTATTAAGGCTTTTATCTAATGGCCAGCTACTGTGAACCGGGGCGCACCCGAATAACTACGCCCGGTGTCGTTGCAGCCCCCACGGATGGCTCGGGGGAGCATTTTTTCCCGAGTCTTCTAATCTTTTTAGGTCTGGTCTTTAAAAAAGATTTAATTGTATTACCAGACTATTTTTTTTTTTAAATAAAATCATAGGTGGCGTAGCTTGGCCTGCGAGATTTGGAGGTAGGGGTCTGGGTTGAGCTTCAGATTTCCCAAAATTCACGCTGGCCTATCTTGTAAAAGCACGGGGAAATTTAATTTGAAGTTTGGTGAGTGACGTGATAATGCACACACGTGCACACCTGCACATGAATAAGAACATTGCCATTTGAGTTCCCAACAATCACGCCAGCAAATCTTGTAAAAATACATTGTATGAGAGGTGTGACACGAGCGGGGGCTTAAGGGGCAGTGGGAATGAGTACGGACTGATAGGGGTATTTTAAAATAATATTTTTCAAACTAAGTCCCATAATTATACTTTTTAGAGACACAATTGCGCCGCTTTTTGACGCAAAAACGACGCAAACTTACAAAATACAATTGTATTTTGCAAGTTTGCGCCGTTTCTGCGTCAACAAATGACGCAAATGCGGCGCTAAAAAAGTATAAATATGGGCCTAAGTTTTAAGACCTTCACAACAGAGAGGAGAAAGTGTGCGTGCGTGTTTATCTCACTGTGGACATGAAAAAAACCCAGGGAGAAATCCGACAGACACCTCACCATACCCAACTGAAAGCACCTGAACCCAATTATTTACTACAGAATATATTTTTTTAGGGGATGTAACCCCCATACACCCTCCCCAGAATCTGAGCCCCTGAAAATCATGCATAAAATACACTGAGAGAGGACCTTTTTGCCAGTGGATTTCACCCATCGGTGAGGTAAATTGTCATTCGCATTTTACTTCCTCTCACTTGCAGCTTAATGAATGGGGTGAATTTTCGCCCACTTTACCTATTGGCTCCTTTTACTTTTAGTGACTGCGCTAAGCATGCACACATATGGGGCTTATTTATGAGAGGGTTGCGCCACTGGAGTTTCACTTTTTTTATGCTCTGGGGGCGCAAACCTTTCATTCATATCCATGAGGCCACACAAAGCCACTTTGGGTGACTTTGAATGGCCTCATACATATGGAATAGGACAAAGTAGTACAAGTCAATGCGTTACCTTACTCTGTGCCAGGGGGGAGTTTCATGGGCGTTGCAGTGGGTTTTCCCATTCAACACCCACGGATTTTGATGCTGCCCCATATTTACTCATTCATGTAAACCTAGGGAAGCACCAAAATCGTACACCTCTGCAGTGGAGAAGTAACAGGGAGAAATATTTCTACAGCACACAAAGAAAGAGGAAAATGCCTCTCATGATTGTTTTTGCTTCAGAAGGTGCACCTTCCTGCAGAAAAACAATCCCCGTGCAACACAGATACCCTTTCACCATGGTGCAAGGATGCCTTTGTTGGTGCTTGGCAGCCAATTGGGTAAGAGCACAGGGGGAAAGGACAGGAATGCACCGTATTGCATAAACACAGTGCATTCCTGCCCTTTCACATTGGCATAGGGCTACACAGCAAAAAGACTTGCACTGCCCTATGCCAATCCCCCATAAATAAGCCCCATAGTTTGTTTCTCTCCCATGACAAAGCAGATTCATAATGTGCTTCATTTTAATTATTTGTATATAATTTTAAATACCAGCTATTTATTTTGCCTGCATTTTGGGTGTCCAGTTAGATGGTGATTTATTGTCCATCTCTTTTATAAGTGGCTGAAATAAAGCGTTGATGTGGCACTGTAACATCGTAGATGCCTGTAATTTGAGCGCTTGGTTAGGTGGTGATCTATTCTTGTCTCCCTGCCATATAATAATAAATAAGGGAACCATGAACATTTTTAAAAAATCACTGGAAAAAATTGGCATCTCAGTGAATGTTTTTTAATACAGCATCCATGTTTAGGTGGTGGCATATTTTTATTTCATTTTATTTTATAGCCCACAGTTGCTAATACCAGTGCTAACATTCACATCCATGAATGTCATGAAAGACATACTGTAGGAAAGTACCATCTTGCCTCGCATGTTACCCCCATTTTTCACTGTATATATGTTGTTTTAGTTGTATGTGTCACTGGGACCCTGGTAACCCAGGCCCCCAGTGCTCATAAGTGTGCCTGAATATGTTACCTGTGTAGTGACTAACTGTCTCACTGAGGCTCTGCTAACCAGAACCTCAGTGGTTATGCTCTCTCATTTCTTTCCAAATTGTCACTAACAGGCTAGTGACCATTTTTACCAATTTACATTGGCTTACTGGAACACCCTTATAATTCCCTAGTATATGGTACTGAGGTACCCAGGGTATTGGGGTTCCAGGAGATCCCTATGGGCTGCAGCATTTCTTTTGCCACCCATAGGGAGCTCTGACAATTCTTACACAGGCCTGCCACTGCAGCCTGAGTGAAATAACGTCCACGTTATTTCACAGCCATTTTACACTGCACTTAAGTAACTTATAAGTCACCTATATGTCTAACCTTTACCTGATAAAGGTTAGGTGCAAAGTTACTTAGTGTGAGGGCACCCTGGCACTAGCCAAGGTGCCCCCACATTGTTCAGAGCCAATTCCCTGAACTTTGTGAGTGCGGGGACACCATTACACGCGTGCACTACATATAGGTCACTACCTATATGTAGCTTCACAATGGTAACTCCGAATATGGCCATGTAACATGTCTATGATCATGGAATTGCCCCCTCTATGCCATCCTGGCATAGTTGGCACAATCCCATGATCCCAGTGGTCTGTAGCACAGACCCTGGTACTGCCAAACTGCCCTTCCTGGGGTCTCACTGCAGCTGCTGCCAACCCCTCAGACAGGCATCTGCCCTCCTGGGGTCCAGCCAGGCCTGGCCCAGGATGGCAGAACAAAGAACTTCCTCTGAGAGAGGGTGTGACACCCTCTCCCTTTGGAAAATGGTGTGAAGGCAGGGGAGGAGTAGCCTCCCCCAGCCTCTGGAAATGCTTTGTTGGGCACAGATGTGCCCAATTCTGCATAAGCCAGCCTACACCGGTTCAGGGACCCCTTAGCCCCTGCTCTGGCGCGAAACTGGACAAAGGAAAGGGGAGTGACCACTCCCCTGACCTGCACCTCCCCTGGGAGGTGTCCAGAGCTCCTCCAGTGTGCTCCAGACCTCTGCCATCTTGGAAACAGAGGTGCTGCTGGCACACTGGACTGCTCTGAGTGCCCAGTGCCACCAGGTGACGTCAGAGACTCCTTGTGATAGGCTCCTTCAGGTGTTAGTAGCCTATCCTCTCTCCTAGGTAGCCAAACCCTCTTTTCTGGCTATTTAGGGTCTCTGTCTCTGGGGAAACTTCAGATAACGAATGCAAGAGCTCATCCGAGTTCCTCTGCATCTCTCTCTTCACCTTCTGATAAGGAATCGACTGCTGACCGCGCTGGAAGCCTGCAAACCTGCAACATAGTAGCAAAGACGACTACTGCAACTCTGTAACGCTGATCCTGCCGCCTTCTCGACTGTTTTCCTGCTTGTGCATGCTGTGGGGGTAGCCTGCCTCCTCTCTGCACCAGAAGCTCCGAAGAAATCTCCCGTGGGTCGACGGAATCTTCCCCCTGCAACCGCAGGCACCAAAAAGCTGCATTACCGGTCCCTTGGGTCTCCTCTCAGCACGACGAGCGAGGTCCCTCAAATCCAGCGACTCTGTCCAAGTGACCCCCACAGTCTAGTGACTCTTCAGTCCAAGTTTGGTGGAGGTAAGTCCTTGCCTCACCTCGCTGGGCTGCATTGCTGGGAACCGCGACTTTGCAGCTACTCCGGCCCCTGTGCACTTCCGGCGGAAATCCTTTGTGCACAGCCAAGCCTGGGTCCACGGCACTCTAACCTGCATTGCACGACTTTCTAAGTTGGTCTCCGGCGACGTGGGACTCCTTTGTGCAACTTCGGCGAGCACCGTTTCACGCATCCTCGTAGTGCCTGTTCCTGGCACTTCTCCGGGTGCTACCGGCTTCAGAGAGGGCTCCTTGTCTTGCTCGACGTCCCCTCTCTCTGCTGGTCCAATTTGCGACCTCCTGGTCCCTCCTGGGCCTCAGCAGCGTCCAAAAACGCTAACCGCACGATTTGCAGCTAGCAAGGCTTGTTGGCATTCTTTCGGCGGGAAAACACTTCTGCACGACTCTCCACGGCGAGAGGGATCCGTCCACCAAAGGGGAAGTCTGTAGCCCTTTTCGTTCCTGCAGAAACCTCAGCTTCTTCTGTCCAGTAGAAGCTTCTTTGCACCCGCAGCTGGCATTTCCTGGGCATCTGCCCATCTCCGACTTGCTTGTGACTTTTGGACTTGGTCCCCTTGTTCCACAGGTACCCTAGATTGGAAATCCACAGTTGTTGCATTGCTGGTTTGTGTCTTTCCTGCATTATTCCTCTAACACGACTTCTTTGTCCTTAGAGGAACTTTAGTGCACTTTGCACTCACTTTTCAGGGTCTTGGGGAGGGTTATTTTTCTAACTCTCACTATTTTCTAATAGTCCCAGCGACCCTCTACAAGGTCACATAGGTTTGGGGTCCATTCGTGGTTCGCATTCCACTTTTGGAGTATATGGTTTGTGTTGCCCCTATCCCTATGTTTCCCCATTGCATCCTATTGTAACTATACATTGTTTGCACTGTTTTCTAAGACTATACTGCATATTTTTGCTATTGTGTATATATATCTTGTGTATATTTCCTATCCTCTCACTGAGGGTACACTCTAAGATACTTTGGCATATTGTCATAAAAATAAAGTACCTTTATTTTTAGTATAACTGTGTATTGTGTTTTCTTATGATATTGTGCATATGACACTAGGTGGTACTGTAGTAGCTTCACACGTCTCCTAGTTCAGCCTAAGCTGCTCTGCTAAGCTACCATTATCTATCAGCCTAAGCTGCTAGACACCCTATACACTAATAAGGGATAACTGGGCCTGGTGCAAGGTGCAAGTACCCCTTGGTACTCACTACAAGCCAGTCCAGCCTCCTACACATACCCATTGGCTTTGCCAATCCTTATTTAAAGAGTGGCCTCACAGTGAAGGTATTGTCCATGTGCGCCCACGAGGCCCAATGATTACTTGCTGTGTGCACTTACTAAGAGAATGTGTCAAGGGCTTTCATCATCTTAGGGTATAACATATTTAATGTGCATTCTGTATAGTTTCACTGTTTACGTCTAACCTACGTGTCATTTTTCTCTTTACAGTACTTTTGAGTTTCACTCCATTCACTTGTGTAATTTACAGATGGTCAGTGTTGATGTTGCTCTATCTCCGAATACAAGTGTCAAGCCCACTCTTATCCATAGACTTACAACAATTTCCCCTAGGATTGAAAGACACACTACTTTCTTTATGCTTTCTCTTAATAGTTACTTAGGTCCTCATTACGAGTCTGGTGGTTTTTAGACTGTCAGACTTGTGGCTGTGGTTGGACCCCCGCGCTCCTGGTGGCTGGACCGCCAAATTGTGACCCTGGCTGTCGGACCTCTAAGGGACTGCCACCACCGCCAGGTTCCTGACAGGATGGCGGCGGTCGAAGTCGTGCTCAGCCACAGCGGTGCTTAAAGCAGCACCATTTTGCTGGTCACTACTCCACTTTCCGCCAGCCTTTTGAGGGCAGAGACCCCGCCATGAAAAGGGTGGAAAGCCAAAGGTGCTGGCGGCATCCTCTGTGTGACAGCATTGACCTCGGCTCACAAGGAGCTGAGGCCAATGCCACCGCACATCTTCCACTGGGCTGACCAGCGGAAACCTCCGATTTCTGAGGTTTTCTACAGTCAGCCCCGTGGAAACCTTGTAATTGGCCTGGGGGGAAACTGCCAACTCTGCGGTGGTCTCCTCCCCACGGGGCTGGTGGGCCGACTGTCAGATCGCCAACCTTGTATTGAGGCCCTTAGCTTTTAGGTTTGGCCTAGAGATAGCTTTTGATTGACCTAACCTCATAATATCAATACAAATCATTAAGAAAACAAACACCTCTAAGTACTTAGTGGGGCTTTGGGTCAGCCCTCTTCATCCATTGGTTTGTTCAACGGTCATTCATGTTTTGCTTCCGACCTCCACTGCATACAGCATGGGGTTATGAGTCAGCCCAATTCAGCTATTTGGCTTTCTTGCACTTCGAGTGACCATCTCACCTCTGCCAGTGCCACAGTTCCAGATTTATATGCCTAAGTTTTTTTTCATTCTATTTTGTATCCATTTTAATTTGTTGTGATGCTTGTATTTTAAACTATAGGGTTTACTCACAAACTACATTTTATAGCACTTAAAGTATTACTAACCCTATAGCCAGAGACTTTCACATCTGCTCCCTCTCATGTTTTCTGTGTGGAGGGTTCTGCCAAGGTTGCAGAGATCTACGCAAATATAGGTATATGTTTCAATGGTCATGGATGGATAGACAAGGGGTGGGAGTGGCTGGAAAATGGGAAATGTTTACTACTAAATGGAATGACTTTAGAGAAATTTGATAAGAAGTTTGGTGAGGGACATGATAATCCACCCACACACCCACAGACGACTATGAACATTGCTATTTACAAACTATACATCCAAAACTACTACAGCCCTAAATGAGTCAAAACAGGTGCAAATGTAATGTCACCTAACTACTGGTACTGCAGCACACCCCACAGTAAAAAATGAAGTCAGAAATATAAAATAACACCCTGTTGAAACTAATGTTGACTAAATTAACATTATTTCAACATTTAAATGTTATATCCCTTTTTATAGTTTTCATAAAGGTTCAATTGCATCTTAATAAAAAATATAAATACTTTAGAATAATTTAACATATAATTGTTAACAAAATGTAGTAAATGAGGTAAAAATGTTACTGATATTCAGAACTTTTTTGTACGTTAAATCAATATATTTCAATTAATTAACTTTATAATACGCATTTATTTTGATGAGTTTGAGGAGTTAATGAGCTGTAGCATTTTATTATATTCTACGTGAAGAATAAATATTCACAACTATATATTTTTCATTAAAAATGTTTAAGGAATAAATGTAAAGTATTATAAATAATTTTAAAGAATAATCACTTTTAGTAATGTATCCCTATAGCTTACCATTTCGAAATGAGCGGAGATCTCTACTTATGTATGTAAGTAGCAAAAAAACAGATAGTAGTAAATATACCTGAATAAATATACATATGTAGATTTACCCTTGTGAGCAGCTCCTGAGGTTTTTAGTAATTCTAAACCAATGTTAACTTTTCTTAGCACTAAAGAATATCACATTTTCCTGTGTTGAGTATTAAAGCTAGAAAGGGTTTCCTTACCTGTTCTATGTACAGAAAATGCTAGAAAGCACTCTTATCAATCTACTGTAATTATGTTTGAACGTTATTTTTTTTCGTTTGTTTTACTTTTTTCTCTTTACTTTTGTGGCTGACCTTGAATTAAAGCAATAAAAACTAACCATGGTAGCAGGTTGTGAAGTGGCTATGCCAGTGCTTGTTTCTACATTGTTGGTGTGATTCCAAGGGCAAGTACAGTGCCTTACAGAAGAGTGTATGTGGAACTAATGTGCACATCACATAGCTTTCATAAGGAGTATATAGCAGATTCATAGTTTTGAGGAGAGATAGCACTTGCCAGTGATTAGGTTAGGTATGCCACTTAGTTTGTATATTAACATATTAATCATGGTGAGGAAATTGGGTCTGGATAGAGTATTTTGGTCATTAATGACCTACCTGTTTTTGATAAAAACTATTTCACAGTTGGCAAAATGTGCACATGGTGATTTCCCATCATCTGGCTCAAACAGTGAAAGGAGCTGTTGCAGCTACATATACAGGCTTTGTACAAGAGAGTGCCATGAATGACACCTTCTCAGAATTGAAAGGTGGCTTCACATTGTGTATAATGGGGCCCATTATTTTAAATCTAATTCAGCTCTGGTGCTTCGTGGACATTTGTATCCACTCCACTGTAGGAGGCTGGACTGGCTTGTAGTGAGTACCAAGGGGTACTTGCACCTTGCACCAGGCCCAGTTATCCCTTATTAGTGTATAGGGTGTCTAGCAGCTTAGGCTGATAGATAATGGTAGCTTAGCAGAGCAGCTTAGGCTGAACTAGGAGACGAGTGAAGCTCCTACAGTACCACTAGTGTCACTTGCACAATATCATAAGAAAACACAATACACAGATATACTAAAAATAAAGGTACTTTATTTTTATGACAATATGCCAAAGTATCTCAGAGTGTACCCTCAGTGTGAGGATAGCAAATATACACAAGATATATGTACACAATACCAAAAATATGCAGTATAGTCTTAGAAAACAGTGCAAACAATGTATAGTTACAATAGGATGCAATGGGGACACATAGGGATAGGGGCAACACAAACCATATATTCCAAAAGTGGAATGCGAACCACGAATGGACCCAAAACCTATGTGACCTTGTAGAGGGTCGCTGGGACTATTAGAAAATAGTAAGGGTTAGAAAAATAGCCCACCCCAAGACCCTGAAAAGTGAGTGCAAAGTGCACTAGAGTTCCCCAAAGGACATAGAAGTCGTGATAGGGGAATTCTGCAGGAAAGACACAAACCAGCAATGCAACAACAATGGATTTCCAGTCGAGGGTACCTGTGGAACAAGGGGACCGAGTCCAAAAGTCACAAGCAAGTCGGAGATGGGCAGATGCCCAGGAAATGCCAGCTGTGGGTGCAAAGAAGTTGCTACTGGACAGTAGAAACTTAGGATTCTGCAAGAACGACAAGGGCTAGAGACTTCCCCTTTGGAGGATGGATCCCCCACGCCGTGGAGAGTCGTGCAGAAGTGTTTTCCCGCCGAAAGACTGCCAACAAGCCTTGCTAGCTGCAAATTGTGCGGTTAGTGTTTTTGGATGCTGCTGTGGCCCAGGAGGGACCAGGATGTTGCCAATTGCGTCAGGGGACAGAGGGGACGTCGAGCAAGACAAGGAGTCCTCTCAACAGCAGGTAGCACCCGCAGAAGTGCCAGAAACAGGCACCACAAGGATGCGTGAAATGGTGCTCACCCGAAGCTGCACAAAGGAGTCCCATGTCGCCGGAGACCCACTTATAAAGTCGTGCAATGCAGGTTAGAGTGCAGTGGACCCAGGCTTGGCTGTGCACAAAGGATTTCCGCCGGAAGTGCACGGAAGCCGGAGTAGCTGCAAAAGTTGCGGTTCCCAGCAATGCAGTCTGGCGTGGAGAGGCAAGGACTTACCTCCACCAAACTTGGACTGAAGAGTCACTGGACTGTGGGAGTCACTTAGACACAGTTGCTGGATTCAAGGGACCTCGCTCGTCGTGCTGAGAGGAGACCCAGGGGACCGGTAATGCAGTTCTTTGGTGCCTGCGGTTGCAGGGGGAAGATTCCGTCGACCCACGGGAGATTTCTTCGGAGCTTCTAGTGCAGAGAGGAGGCAGACTACCCCCACAGCATGCACCACCAGGAAAACAGTCGAGAAGGCGGCAGGATCAGCGTTACAGAGTTGCAGTAGTCGTCTTTGCTACTTTGTTGCAGTTTTGCAGGCTTCCAGCGCGGTCAGCAGTCGATTCCTTGGCAGAAGGTGAAGAGAGAGATGCAGAGGAACTCTGATGAGCTCTTGCATTCGTTATCTAAAGAATCCCAAGAGACAGAGACCCTAAATAGCCAGAAAAGAGGGTTTGGCTACCTAGGAGAGAGGATAGGCTAGCAACACCTGAAGGAGCCTATCAGAAGGAGTCTCTGACGTCACCTGGTGGCACTGGCCACTCAGAGCAGTCCAGTGTGCCAGCAGCACCTCTGTTTCCAAGATGGCAGAGGTCTGGAGCACACTGGAGGAGCTCTGGACAACTCCCAGGGGAGGTGCAGGTCAGGGGAGTGGTCACTCCCCTTTCCTTTGTCCAGTTTCGCGCCAGAGCAGGGCTAAGGGGTCCCTGAACCGGTGTAGACTGGCTTATGCAGAAATGGGCACAAATGTGCCCATGAAAGCATTTCCAGAGGCTGGGGGAGGCTACTCCTCCCCTGCCTTCACACCATTTTCCAAAGGGAGAGGGTGTGACACCCTCTCTCAGAGGAAGTCCTTTGTTCTGCCATCCTGGGACAAGCCTGGCTTGACCCCAGGAGGGCAGAAACCTGTCTGAGGGGTTGGCAGCAGCAGCAGCTGCAGTGAAACCCCTGAAAAGGCAGTTTGGCAGTACCAGGGTCTGTGCTACAGACCACTGGGATCATGGGATTGTGCCAACTATGCTAGGATGGCATAGAGGGGGCAATTCCATGATCATAGACATGTTACATGGCCATATTCGGAGTTACCATTGTGAAGCTACACATAGGTAGTGACCTATGTATAGTGCACGCGTGTAATGGTGTCCCCGCACTCACAAAGTCCGGGGAATTGGCCCTGAACAATGTGGGGGCACCTTGGCTAGTGCCAGGGTGCCCTCACACTAAGTAACTTTGCACCTAACCTTTACCAGGTAAAGGTTAGACATATAGGTGACTTATAAGTTACTTAAGTGCAGTGTAAAATGGCTGTGAAATAACGTGGACGTTATTTCACTCAGGCTGCAGTGGCAGGCCTGTGTAAGAATTGTCAGAGCTCCCTATGGGTGGCAAAAGAAATGCTGCAGCCCATAAGGATCTCCTGGAACCCCAATACCCTTGGTACCTTAGTACCATATACTAGGGAATTATAAGGGTGTTCCAGTAAGCCAATGTAAATTGGTAACATTGGTCACTAGCCTGTTAGTGACAATTTGAAAGAAATGTGAGAGCATAACCACTGAGGTTCTGGTTAGCAGAGCCTCAGTGAGACAGTTAGGCACCACACAGGGAACACATACATATAGGCCACAAACTTATGAGCACTGGGGTCCTGACTAGCAGGGTCCCAGTGACACATAACAAACATACTGAAAACATAGGGTTTTCACTATGAGCACTGGGCCCTGGCTAACAGGATCCCAGTGAGACAGTGAAAACACCCTGACATACACTCACAAACAGGCCAAATGTGGGGGTAACAAGGCTAGAAAGAGGCTACTTTCTCACATCCACGTGCCTGTATTTAACCATGTAGTCACCAGGCGCGGAGTGTCAACCCCACCCCCCCCCACCCCCCGGCCAGCAGCAGCAGCTGCAAACCTTCTAATACAAAACGATAATAAACTATGTTTATTATCGTTTTGTATTAAAAGGGGCCGGGCATTGGGAATGAGTACTCCCCTCAGTGAGCATGTATGTTTGGCTGGCCGTCTTGGGCCGGCCAAACAAACATGCACAGTATTCTCTCTCCAGCCCAGCAACACAGCTGCTTGGCTGGCGAGAGTCTGCACTCCCAGCAATACTGACGCTGCTCTGAGCAGCGTCAGGATTGGCTGCAGGGCAGGCTGGGAGCCTGTGCCTGCAGTCTGGAGTGACCACGGAGGAGCGGAGCAACAGAGGAGCTGCAGAGTGAGCGGACTCTTATGGGTGTCCCAGTGGCTTAATGTGATTGCTAGGGGTACCAAAACCATTAGTGGAATGGCCTTTGGCGACCCTGGCAATTCATTTGTTTTGATGTAAAGTGAAAAAAGTGTGTTACAGTTAAAAGTTTTAAAGTATGTTTTTTATACAATGTGTGCATCAGAAAAAAACAGAATTTGACAAAAATTGTGAAGACAGAATGTACTTTTTATTATGTATAATAGCCCCTCGTGTATTACAAGGGAGCCTCTTTCTAGGAGGTGGAATGATACACTGAACAACCAACAGCATGAGGTGAGATGTGTATACAGCCAGGGGCTGATTCAAGATGCGATTAACACTTGTTACTGAAAACTTGGAAAGAGAAGGCCCATTTTTGCTAAAGCAAGAGTTGGGAGGAAAACGTGCAGAATCATATGTGCTCAGAGAGAAATACAGGCCCCGAGTGCTCATGGCATCCAAGTAAAAGGCCAGTGCAGGAGACAGAGAAGGGAGACAAAGGCATAGTTATCCACAAAGCAGCTACACGTAGAAAGGCCTAGAAGCTTGCAATAATATAGTTACAGGAAAGGCACGCATTTCAAATCCACGTTAATGAGGAAAGGGAGTTTCTGGACAGGAATGTAAAAGCTTTGATGCTAGAAGGTCAGCAGCTGTGTGAGGGAGGCCAGACAGTCGGGGAGGGCTCCAAGCCTGGAGTTAGGAAAGGTGGAGCTACAGACAGCCTTAGAACGTGAGATAAAAGGTATTGCTGTTTTTCACTAAATATGCACGTGATAGATATGTAACCTTCGCTTTTCTGCAAATGTGTAATTAGACACTTTCTCATGAGAAATGCGGCTTTATGCTGACGAAAGCAGTGACACAATGTACCACGTGAGCGCTTAAATCAAAATGCATGACAAGTGATAAGATGCATTCAAGGTAGCAAAAGTATATAAAAAGGGCTGCTTGAGTTGATGATTTTGAGGGCAGTTTCAGACTTAGAGCTGTGCTGTCCTCCCGGCCGTTATTCATAAATGCTCATATTACTTGCCAAACTGAATCCTGTCTTTCTTTATTCGTGACTTGCCAACAACATTTGGCGCAGCCAGCCAGGAGCCCTCCTTCTCTTCTCCGGACGCAGCTGAAGGAAAATCTGTCTGTACTGCTTAAATAGAACACTGCGCGCAACATAAACAGGTGAGATTACACCTGCCTATTCAACATGGCAGTTGGGGATTCCAGATGTTGCAGTCCTAAAGGGGTAAAGAGAGGTCGGGCTTGTACCTTATTATTTTTAATTGCATGATTATTTTTGGCAACTATAATATGACAAAATGCATGCATGATTTATGTGGGGCTTAAATGTTTTAATGCAATATTATGCTGTGTGCTAAGAAATAAATTGTGATTTCCCGGTTAGACCGGAAGACTAGCTAGGGGGTTAAAGCTATGTTTTGATGGTATGTTATTACTACACTGTGATTCCCTGGTCAGACCAGAAGACTAGCTGATGTAATAGATAGTACTGCATTACCCAGGGGGGTAGCCCCTGGAAGACTTTTAGAGTATTACCCAGGGGTGTAGCCCCTGGAAGTTACCCAGGGGTGTAGCCCCTGGAAGACTTAGAGTATTACCCAGGGGGGTAGCCCCTGTGAGACTTAGAGTATTACCCAGGGGGGTAGCCCCTGGAAGACTTTTAGAGTATTACCCATGGGGCTAGCCCCTGGAATACTTAGAGTATTACCCAGGGGGGTAGCCCCTGGAAGACTTAGAGTATTACCCAGGGGGCTAGCCCCTGGAAGACTTTTAGAGTATTACCCAGGGGGGTAGCCCTTGGAAGACTTAGAGTATTACCCAGGGGGGGTAGCCCCTGGAAGACTTAGAGTATTACCCAGGGGGGTAGCCCCTGGAAGACATTTAGAGTATTACCCAGGGGGGTAGCCCCTGGAAGACTTTAGAGTATTACCCAGGGGGGTAGCCCCTGGAAGACTTTTAGAGTATTACCCCGGGGGGTAGCCCCTGGAAGACATTAGAGTATTACCCAGGGGGGTAGCCCCTGGAAGACTTTTAGAGTATTACCCAGGGGGGTAGCCCCTGGAAGACT
Source organism: Pleurodeles waltl (assembly GCF_031143425.1). Taxonomy (NCBI): domain Eukaryota; kingdom Metazoa; phylum Chordata; class Amphibia; order Caudata; family Salamandridae; genus Pleurodeles; species Pleurodeles waltl. Next base: position 1,400,655,469 of record NC_090447.1, on the reverse strand, counting down.
TTTAGAGTATTACCCAGGGGGGTAGCCCCTGGAAGACTTAGAGTATTACCCAGGGGGGTAGCCCCTGGAAGACTTTTAGAGTATTACCCAGGGGAGTAGCCCCTGGAAGACTTTTAGAGTATTACCCAGGGGGGTAGCCCCTGGAAGACTTAGAGTATTACCCAGGGGGGTAGCCCCTGGAAGACTTTAGAGTATTACCCAGGGGGGTAGCCCCTGGAAGACATTTAGAGTATTACCCAGGGGAGTAGCCCCTGGAAGACTTTTAGAGTATTACCCAGGGGGGTAGCCCCTGGAAGACATTTAGAGTATTACCCAGGGGGGTAGCCCCTGGAAGACTTTTAGAGTATTACCCAGGGGGTAGCCCCTGGAAGACTTAGAGTATTACCCAGGGGGGTAGCCCCTGGAAGACTTTTAGAGTATTACCCAGGGGGGTAGCCCCTGGAAGACATTAGAGTATTACCCAGGGGGGTAGCCCCTGGAAGACATTAGAGCATTACCCAGGGGGGTAGCCCCTGGAAGGCATCAAAGTATTACCCAGGGGGGTAGCCCCTGGAAGGCATCAGTGTATTACCCAGGGGGGTAGCCCCTGGATGACACCAGTGTATTACCCAGGGGGGTAGCTCCTGGATGACACCAGAGTATTACCCAGGGGAGTAGCCCCTGGATGACAGTAGTGTATTACCCAGGGGGGTAGCCCCTGGATGACAACAGTGTATTACCCAGGGGGCAGCCCTGGACGAAAGTAGTGCATTACCTAGGGGACAGCCCCTGGAAGAGACATTCATTTGGGAATGCCTAACAGATATTTCGGTTAAGACAGAGGGGTTAGAGTAGGAAATAGTGAAGTGGACCGAGTAACAAGTGTGCACATTTTGCTCTGATTGAGTCACACGCCCGGTTCACCAGATTCCCAGATTTACTAACCTCTGGAAGGCGTCTTTGAGGGGAAGCGACCAGGGCTGAAATATTAGTGAGAGTCTGAGTACAGTCAGACCCCTGGTTGCAGACCTGCAAAGCGCAATAGGGACTAGTGAATGCGTTTTATGAGTAATGAGTAAAAAAGAGGATAAAAATAATACTGTGTTTTCCAATCATAAAGGACAGGTTATAGAGAAGTGGCAGGTGTCCCCTCCAGTTGTCACGCAGTCAGATATAAGTGAAGAAGAGAGGGTGCGAGATCTCTGCCATATTTTTGACATCCCAACAGACACCCTTAAAGAGTTCTGTGAAGGAGCAGTAATTAGTGAAAATAAAAACGCAGGAGGCCCGAATAAATAACACCAAAGCAAGTAAAACTTGATAATAAATCCCTATGAGTGAGGCTAATAATTCTCTGTGGCAAGAAATAGATACACTTGAGCTAAAAAATTTAAGTGGGCTCACGGTCAACCCCCATGCCCATGCAACACCCCGAGGTTTGAAATTTTAACTCAATCACCCCTTATATTAGAGGCTCTTCTTGATGCATTCTTCACAGATATTCGTACCTTCACTGCTTTAAATAATGAATGGCTCAACGCACCCCCGAGCACCACAAATACTCATCTACATACATGACAACGTTATAACACGCATTGCTTCAGCTACTAATCCACTTAGACCACCCATCAATTCACCTGCCCCAGACATCACCATAGAAGAAGTGTTACACAGACTAGCGAAAAGCATGGCTGATGTCCACAGATACGGTCTTACAACAGTATATGTGAAGTCTGGTAATACTGAGTAGGACTGACTTTACACAATACTGTTGTGAGTTAGTGACAGTGGCATAATTAAAATACTCACAAGATAACAGACAGGGAAAAAAGAGCGCATCAGTTACGCTGCTAGAGGTACGCATAGGAAAACATTCGTCCTATGGGGATCATGGATACCGCTTTGGACCATTTGATGAAAACTTTCCCTTCAGACAAGGGAAGAATACAAAAATATTGCAAACAGTGGCATAAAGGCACTGAGGGCCACGCTCAACCATGGCCAAAAGATGGGACATTTGACCACGATATAGTTGAACACACATTGACTTACATTCGTTCAACATACAAGAAAAAGAAAAGGCAGAAGAGGGAAGCTATTCTATCACTGTGGCGAGTATTCTGTCATGAGAAAGAAAGAGACAAGTCTACCACACCTGAAGAGGCAGTGACACCCATACAAGAAGTGGCACAAACTCAAACAGAGTCCCCAGGGAATTCGCTACAGGAACCCCCACCTTATGGGTTGTACCCTATCCTGCCAGCTGTAGGGTATCAAGATCCCGTCCGGGTTGAGCCTAAGGAGGAGAGGTTAGAGGCACAAGGAACTGAAGCAACCCCTGCTCCTGTCCCTTCAGCCCCTCGAGCTGACCCAGAGTTGAGTGGGAGAGACAGGCTAGTAAGTGAATTGCAACACACACTGAGACAGGCAGAGCAACCCCTTCGGGGACAATGGACTACAGGGCATGTTATTCTCAGGCTTGGTGACACGTCTGCAGAGACACTAAGAGAGGCAGCAGAGGACTGGATGGAGGAAGAAGAGGAGCGGGGAGGAGGTGTACACACGCCATCATACGAGGAGCCCCCAGAAGGCTCACAAGGCATAGGGGGGGCAGAAGAGGATGAGGAATGGGACAATGGATTTAATAGGGGTGCACATGAGCAAGGAGTTAATAGAAGGTTATATAATTTTCGTCCGCGCCCTCAACGAGAGTTAGTAATGACAGCCAGAGGTGTCTCAGTCACAAAAAGACCATCAACAGTCAAAAAGAGGGAGGAGGATGACACCAGACAGAGTACAGAGTATTAGGAATATGTCTAAGCCCACAACCACTAAACAGATGCAGAAGTTTTTAGGACTCTGCAATTATGTGAGACAGTGGGTATTTGATTATGCCACCCTAAGTGCACCACGTCTCACTGCCTTAAAAGAGTCCCACGCACACGCAAATAAAGTAGACTGGACCGATGACAGGGAAACAGCCTTCCTGGAGCTGAAAGAAGCAATTACAAATGCTCCAGTGTTAGCTACACCTGACTACAAAAAACCTTTCTACTTCTTTTGTCATTGTAATGGAATAACAATGACAGCAGTACTGACTCAAAAGACATCTATGGGGCACGATTGCATTTACGCGAATTGCAAGAACAAGCACTACCTTATGAAAGGGAGCTGTGGGAGCAGCGAGGGTGTATACAGTCACCAACAGATTTTATCTATAGGCAAGAAAGTACAGGCAAACCAGTGATGCCTCAAGCCCTGCTATATATTGCCCTTGAGCAACTACACCTTCCTGCACACACTGCCAAAGAATACCTCCTTGCCACATTACAGACAGACTGGTTCATTCCGCAGTTATCTGAAATTATTACGATGTACATTGCAGAATGCACGGTATGCCAACAATACAGTCCAAGACCTACATTAAAAGTAATTACATCAACTATACCGCGTCCAACAGGTCCATTTAAAAATTTGCACCTAGATTTTGTTGACATGATTGAAAGATGTAATAACTACAGATACCTTATTGTAGTAGTCTGCCCCTTTTCAAGGTGGATTGAAGCAGGACCATGTGTACATAATGATGCCAAAGCTGCAGCTAATTTTTTGATACGAGAAGTCATACCTAGGTGGGGAATCGCAGAAGCAATACGTTCAGATAACGGCACCCATTTTGTTAATGCCATGTTTCAGCACATCTGCACCTCTTTAGGAATAAAACATAAATTGTCATCTGTTTATCATCCCCAAAGTAATGGTATTGTGGAACGCCTTAATGGCCTGTTGAAGAACAAAATCAGTAAATTATGTGTCACCATGAACAAAAATTGGCTGTACTGCCTTCCCCTAGCCTTATATGCCCTTAGAAACCAACCAGGAAGTGACCATCACTTGACCCCTCACCAGATAGTAACAGGACGGCCTATGCCAACTCCCTTAACAATAGCTTGACAGCGAACAGATGCTCAAAAGACAGCTGAGGTCCTAGGACAGCAAATGAGTAGCTATCTATCTCAGTTATTGAAGTCTGTCAAGTTCTTCTCTAAACAGGTGGCACGACAAGAGAAGTGCACCAACGCAGCCCAGCAGACCAGTCCAATATCCGTGGGCCAGCAAGTGTACATCCGCAATTTTGTGCGACGATGGAAGGACAGCAAGTTCGAGGGCCCTTACTTAGTGACCCAGAGCACCCCCACAGCGGTGAAGGTGGAGGGCAGGAAGCCATGGATACACCTATCAGACGTTCGATTGTCCCCGGCTTCATGTCATACATCACCATCTTCACAGGAACATTTACAGCAAGACAAAGACAAAGACGAAGGACAGCGTCCTTCCTAAAGAGGCCAGCAGAACTTCTACTCAACACTACTAGTGGACAGTTATGTATTTTGATTTTGTTTTACTGTTCATGCTTTGTTATGTTAGCAATTACCTTTCAATGGTATCTTATTCCACACATGGCGATGTGTCAATATACTAAGCGCTTACAGAGAGAAGTATATAAATATGAAAATATATCTCACAATATTCATACTAGCTTATTAGACAATGTATGGTATCAGCACATGACAGAGATAGGCATGCAGACTACTAATGAATCATGTTTTGTTTGTTCTTTGATTCCACATGCTAGTGACACAGATAGGTTACATTCATCAAAAGAAGTATTTCCAAATATTACTCGATGTTTATTGCACTTGTACCTTTGCAGGATGAGAGCACAAATGCAGCCCTTGCAGATAAGACAGGGAGCATTTCTAGTAAACACCACACAATATGAGGAGGAATTAGCCGATATAACAAATATCTTGACAGATCGCAAGGAATTAGTGGTGAAATTAGGGAGGATGGCTGAGACGGGAATAATGAAATATAAAAGTAGGATTTGGAAGAATAAAATAATAGAACAGGGATTCCTGGGAATATCAAGATCTACACTTTTCTGTAAGAATTGTTCAGCTTCACCCAAGCCCCAAGATTGTCAGGAAAGACCATATTTTCGAGTAAATGGATCAGTGTATGTTCATGGTCAGTGGTACCACGGTGCAACATTTGGATGTAGAGCTCTCTCTCTCTCTGGAAGGGAAATCAGACTGATAATAGCACCCAGAAGAAGTGTCAGGCTATATGGGATGAAAATATATCTAGATTAACTTGGGTGGAAACATCAACAACTCTCCGAGCGGGCAGAACACCAATTGTTTTCTTTTTATGTTTCAGAGGGAATGGAACAGTCCCTGTGGGAAGGAACATCAATTGCATCACCACCGAGTACAATGCTGATATGCAATGGGGCACCTCCAGTCTGATGGTCTATTATTGACAATGCGGAGAATGGCTGTATTCGCGACTTCCTTCCGGATGGAAAGGTCTCTGTTCCTTAGTAACTGTGCACACCCCCTCCCTGGTGATTCCAGGGGTGGACATCTCAAAGTTATATGATCACCCCATGAGCCGTCCAACAAATTTATTGCGTCATCGGAAAAAGAGGTATGCAGAGTATATGGGTACTGCAACCAGGGAAGACATTCCACAAGAGCAGAGGTTGTTTAATGATGCCCAATTGTTCTTTGGGAGCATCTTTCCCTTTGTTCAAACAAAGGCCACGGCCCGCTGGCTGCAGATAACACGATGGGAACTGATGAAGACAATCAATGCAACCAAAGATGGATTCAATGCAGTCAAGGAAGAGATGCGGGCTGTGAGAGTGATGCTTATGCAACATAGGTATGTGCTAGACTTGATGACGGCCATGGAGGGTGGGGTCTGTGCCAAGATCGGAACTGCCTGTTTTACATGCCAACGATGCAGACAATGGAACAATCACGGAGGCCATACAGACTCTACATAACTTGCGGAAGAAGATGGCAGACGAGGGGGGTGCCCCCAATTAATGGTTTTCAGGATGGTTTGCATGGATACCATCCTGGTTATCAGGACTGATTAAGGGGTTATTCCCGATACTTGTGGTGATGTTATTAATGTTCTGCACTTTTCAGTTAGTGGTAGGATGCTGCAAGAAGGTTAGCCAGAAGATAGGTGGGATGTTCACTATTAGGGCAGCCAGGGACGTAAAGGAGGATGAGGATCACATATATATCCAAATGAATGAATGTAGTAGAGAGGGTGGAATAGTAGTTGAAAGTTCAACTAAAGGGGGGAATGTTACTGAAAACTTGGAAAGAGAAGGCCCATTTTTGCTAAAGCAAGAGTTGGGAGGAAAACGTGCAGAATCATATGTGCTCAGAGAGAAATACAGGCCCCGAGTGCTCATGGCATCCAAGTAAAAGGCCAGTGCAGGAGACAGAGAAGGGAGACAAAGGCATAGTTATCCACAAAGCAGCTACACGTAGAAAGGCCTAGAAGCTTGCAATAATATAGTTACAGGAAAGGCACGCATTTCAAATCCACGTTAATGAGGAAAGGGAGTTTCTGGACAGGAATGTAAAAGCTTTGATGCTAGAAGGTCAGCAGCTGTGTGAGGGAGGCCAGACAGTCGGGGAGGGCTCCAAGCCTGGAGTTAGGAAAGGTGGAGCTACAGACAGCCTTAGAACGTGAGATAAAAGGTATTGCTGTTTTTCACTAAATGTGCACGTGATAGATATGTAACCTTCGCTTTTCTGCAAATGTGTAATTAGACACTTTCTCATGAGAAATGCGGCTTTATGCTGACGAAAGCAGTGACACAATGTACCACGTGAGCGCTTAAATCAAAATGCATGACAAGTGATAAGATGCATTCAAGGTAGCAAAAGTATATAAAAAGGGCTGCTTGAGTTGATGATTTTGAGGGCAGTTTCAGACTTAGAGCTGTACTGTCCTCCCGGCCGTTATTCATAAATGCTCATATTACTTGCCAAACTGAATCCTGTCTTTCTTTATTCGTGACCTGCCAACAACACACTGTCTCAAGCAATGGGTAAGGCTACTGGTGGAAACAACCCAGTGATTGGAGGGGGCAGACCCAAACCTCACTCCACATATATTATAAGTCACGCAGACAGCTGTGATGTCACGCCAAACCTAAACAAACATGGCGAAACCTTTAATATAATGAGGGGGAAAAAAAACATTCTAGATTGACTCACTCTCCACTAGTAACGCAATATTGAGGAATTTGAACGCAGAATCAATGAGTGCCTTCAAAAATACTTTTGTGCCACTGGGGTGACGTAAGGTGTTATAGTGCCCTCTGTACATAGAAGTCAGCCACACACCTTACCGTGCACAGAGCATGCTTACAATAGCAAACATATTTGCAAGATGAGCACATTTTACCACTGTCCCAAGGGTCCCCAGTGATGACAACATTAGTGGTCGTGTGGGAATGGGGGGAATGTGACAATGATGGATGTATGCTAGAGAAACTTGTAGTTTACTCTGGTGTGTGTGTTGCATTACAAACATGAGTACTGTTCGATTATTGTAAAAGTAAACAGGTTAGAAGGGAAATATGTCAATCAGTACTGTGTGTATGTACATTTTAAGTGAAGAATTAAACACTTTTGCCTTCAATAATTCCTAAGCAAAGATAGGACTATTGCACAACTCAACAAAGTATTATCAGGTAGGAGCTAACCGGCCACAGATTATGGTCATCATTTCAAATATGAAACTACAAGCCCCAGCACGAATGCTGGATCAATGTCATACTGAAACTTTCAAAAATTGTAAAATGTGGAACTCTAACTTCCAGCATGCAATATGGCCAAGATCACACGTATCATTGAAATATGAAACTACAAATCCCAGCATGCAGTGTGTGGTGGACTGACATTCTGGCTAAGGTGTCACCCTTAAATCCAAGACCTTTAAACCGAAAATACACGTAGCGTCACGTTAATAGCTCACAGATGGTTGCCCTGACACCCGCGTCTTTTTTAAAGGTGTTTTTCGAATCAGTGGTCTAACATCTGAAAAAGCTGTTTGACTGTTTTTTTAATTTCTACAACATTAAACATTCTTTTGTGGAGTATCAAAGGGAGTAATCGTCTACGCGTCAATTGGACTCAAAACGACAAAAATATCTTAAACAATTAAAAGTAAAAATTCAAGCGATGCCAACGACGAAGTGAAGACCGTTAAAATAAAATTAATTTGAATATGGCCATTGAAGTCCTTGCAGTGAAGTGTGAATCCACAGCCCAGCCCACGTCTTACCACATTATTTCGGTTCTTGAAACCTCTATTGTGCACGTTTAAAGCTGAGTATCACAGGCACTTGAATTTAAAACTTTCAACTCAGAGACATAAATAGAAAAAATACCAAAAGCGCACCTTGATCACACCCTTTCCTCTGCCTCCCTCCACACTCACAACGTCACATACTTTCTCGAGCGCGTGCTTGAGGGATGGGAGAAACTGTTTTCCACTGGCGGATGCATTTGGTGCGAGAAAAAAAATAACATGGAAAGCTATTTTTTTTCTGTTTTAAGAAAACGAAACCGCGGATTAAGAAACCGTGATTAAGAAAAACACTGCTTCCGTTCCTGGAGGGTTCAAAGGTTTACAGATTGATTTATTTTCCAGGCAGCGCAACTGTCCGTGCCCCAGACATGAGGTGGTAATTCGGTGGCATGGCCTCTGGTAATTTCAACAATGTGAGAGGGATATTGGGAAGGGAGGAGCAGGCCCTGTCCTGGAATTTTTTTAAACCTTGTACACTGAAGAATATATCGTACATTGCATTGTCATGTTTTATACACTAGGTCAGTGGTTCCCAACCTTTTGACTTCTGTGGAACCCCATTTTATCAATACTGGAGTCCGGGGACCCCCACTGACTCATTAGTGGAATCCAGGGACCCCCACTGAGTCATTACTGATAGTTGGAACCTAATATTATTAAATTTTCTAAGCAGTCGCGGACCCCCAGGGGCCCCCGGCCGACAGGTTGGGAATCACTGCCCTAGGTAATAATTGGAAAAAAACTGTAGCATAATATGCATCTTTCAACCACATCTTGTCTGGTACTTTCATCAAAAGTAGTAAACATTAAGGCATAGGGTCCTGGGGGTCAGTGAAAGGTCACTGCATGGCTCTGGAAGGCTTGCACCCAGAATCCACCACAGCGAGCGGTACAGTTTCTAACCCCCACCTTAGCGCACAAGACTTTCATACAGGTGCGCTAAGGCATTTCCATGATATGGGATGAGCCTGAGAGCGGGGCGCTCTGGTTGGAGGTGTACACTATGTAACCTTGCTTTCGATGAGTGGAAATACTGTCACCTGACCAGGCTGGAGAGGACTGACAGTAGTGGCAGCAAAATAAATATTTTCACCTGCTGTGGAGACCAGCCTCCCCCCTGTTTTTAAATGTGTTCTCCCAGTCCCCTGCAATCCAGTCTTTCACCCATGTGTGTGGACCATGGATGTCTTGTGTACGTACATTACTTGTGCATGGAGAATCCACATGCAGCTATGGTCACACGGGGTTTCATTTTGTTTTGGTTATGTTTTTGTGGTGCCAAACAGCAGATGTGCAGGTCATACCCTTAGGACATTTCAGGTATCCTTTTTAGAGGGTCCGACAGGAGTGCTAAGAATCGAGCCGGACGATCCCTTTGAAGCATGGGATGCTGCCTTGCTTTTTCCCGGCCCCTTTCTTTGAAAGAGGCTGCCCATCACAGGTGAAAAGGTAGTTAAGTGGAGAAACCTCCCTTGCTGCTGTCCTTTTCTTTGTGGCTGCCCCTGACAGGACACTGCCACCTCCTGCCTAATTTTGTCTGGACAATAAACTATTGATTGCTGAATATATTGAGTGCTGAATCTTTAAACCCACATCACATGCCATGGCTGGACCAACCTGCATGGAAATAGCAAAAGTGCAGAACTGTCTAGAATCGGTGTCAGAACCAAACTGTTGGAATACACAAGGGCTGTCTGCAACTTAGATACAAAGATGGAAAGACAGTTCCCGTCAGTGTACCAAGATTTCCTGGGCCGAAGCCAAGGGTCCATCACCAGTGGTGACTGCGGGATTCCTTTTAACTCCAGGGTCGGGATAGTGACCCCCCGCTGACATTGCTAGTTCTTGGACGAGTAACCTAGGAAACGTGACTCATTTGTAGGGAGGGGCCGCCTGGATCCTTCTGCGAGGGAAAAAGCTGGCTGGCTGCTGAGGTGGGGGCACAACAGGTGCCCATGTATGAAGACGTCACTGTTCGGAAGGAGCCCAGGTAGAATGAATCAACGCTGCCACTGTGACACAGGGTAAGACCTGCACCGTTATAGTACTGATGGGGTTTGCAGGGCCCAAGGTGTCAACAATCATGGGCGACAATACTGACACCAGAGGCTGATAGTGTTGTGCAACTCAGGAAGTGAGTTTCCGTGCGTCGTCTAGTACCAAGAAGGTGTGAAGCTCCAGAGATGTTTTGATCACCACCGCAGTCAAGATAAGAAGAATCAACAAGTGATGAAAGAAGACTGGCAGAACCAAATGAGTCAGCACCACACAAAGCTTTCACTGCTGCAACTCAGAGTTGGCACCTAGCTTGCTTGGGTAGGGGGTTGGTGTTATTGGGTGCAAGGAAGACACAAACAGCAAGGTTTCCAGGACTGCCAATACGTGACCTGAGTGCTACCTCCTTTCGACTGCTGCTGGAGCTACCACGACTTACTGAGGTTGCAGGCTCTGGGGTTTGCAATGTGATGTACTGCCCTGTCACCTGGCCCAGAGCAAGGACTGCAACCTTAAGTGGCCATGAGGAGCCACACTACTCCTGTTTGCAGCAAGGCCTGGAGGCGCTGCAAGCTTCACACGAACTTCATAAACTTGCAAACAAAGAACAAAAAGGTACTGTGGCATTGCACACACATGGACAGGAAGAGTTCACATCTATTTGGATCAGAAGGGGCAGAGATTTAAAGTGAGAGAAAGCAAGACTGCATTTCCTACCATCAGAAATACCACTGAAACCCCAAATAGAGCCAAGAATCAATGTACTTTGCTACCAGAGTCTGTCCAAATATAAATATGGGCACTGTTTCCCATTAGCCTTTCAGCTGAGTATGTACAGTATTTTTCCATTGTGTGTGTAGTATTAAAGTACTTTTCTTTCTTTTACACCAAAGTACTGGACAATGATTTATTGATTGCGGGGCATAATGAGTGCTGGGTCTTTAAACCCACACCACATCCATGAATAATCCTTAACGTTTTGAGCTCGAGGTTCAAGTGCTAAATCTGGTGATCAGGTTTGGGTTGACTAAAAGGACATAGCCCAAGGACACCCGTAGTTAAAGGTTCTAATTGCCACAACCTAAGACCAATACCCTTCCCAGCCTTAGGACTCCAGAAAATGTTCACACAAATCCTCTAAGAAATGTCTGGAATACTTGTGAAATCATATATTTTAAAGCACCACGTGACAGTGACATTGGTGAAAGCTGAGAAGAATTTAAATACAACTTTATAAGGGAATAAGGGAACTTCCCTGAAGGAGCTTTTGGGAAAATGAGAACCTCAAGGTGGACTTTGAAGCAGGAATGTTGGCCAAGACAGAAAGTAAATGCAATCTTGCAATAAATCTAATACTTTTGGGAAATTACCATATCTTGTGTGGTATTCCCCTGGATTTTTGCCATCACTACCCTATTTTTGATTAATCTTTTTTTGTTGCCTTTAGAGCTCTGCACACTTTACTGATGCTATCCAGTGGTAAAGTGCTTCTGTTCTCCCATTCAAACATGGTAAAATCAGTATACGCCTGATTGGTACATTTAATTTACTTATCAGTCCCTAGTAAATAGTACCACATGTACCCAGGGTGTGTAAATTAAATGCTATTATTGAACAATAGCGCTCATTGTGCCACCCAATGAAGTATCACTCTAAAACATGTCTCTGGCCTGCCATTGCACCCTGTCTGTGCAGTATTAAAACTGCCATTTCAGCCTGGCATAATAAACCTTTTGCCCAGCCTAAAACTTCCTTTTTAATACTTTTAAGTCATCGGTAAGGTAGGCCCTAAAGGCTCATATGGCAGGGTGCATGGTATTAGAAGAGTAGAACCCGTAATATAACATGCTCTTACAGTGAAACCCAACCAAAGCCCTTCTCACTGTTGCAAGGCTGCCGCCTACAAACTAACACTGGTTTACATTTTGTATGGGAGCAACTAGAAAAATACTTTTTCCACTCAGTTTAATTGTAAATTGTTTTTAATAGTAAAGTCAGAATACTATTTGGAAATGCCACTTTTAGAAAGCTGGAATATTCCAGCCTAACCCCAACATGCCTTCTTGCCAGTGTCTAGGGTCACATGACTATCTATTAATGGCTCTCCCGAGGTGTGATGTGTATTCCTTTCAGACTGAAGACAAAAGTCCTGGGTGTGTGGAAGAGTGTTGCTCTACTGAGCAGGGTGGTCTGGGAATTGTACGGAGCCCCTTCTTAAGCTTGTAAGGGTAGACTGGACTGAGGGCTGTACCCAGCCCCTTTCTGACTTTAGAAGATGCCTTTCCTGTCACTGACAAATGAAGCTCACACCTGTGCCTGCCTGCCCCTTGTTTCACTATACAGACTGGAGCCAAACCCAGGGAAAGGGGAAGAACTGATCAGAATCAGTTTTAGGACTGGACAAAGAGATGACCCTCACCCAGAGGCTGGCAATGGGTATAACAGTGGCACCCTCAGAAACTGAAATCAGAACACTCCTGCACATGAGAAGATTCAGAAGAAGGACTGTCCTTTTGTCCGAAAAAGGAAGACTGCACCTGCTTACCTTGATCCCAGGACCACAGAAGTGACTAAAGGTCTGGTGGCTGACCTCCTTTTTGAGATACAGGGACACAACAAGCTTCCGGGTGCCTCTCCTTCTTTCCTGCTGACCAGCCCCAACTGGACATGACCTGGTCTCATGCTGCTGCCCTCTGTGGGAGTGAATCCTGACCCCAAGTGCTCTCCTCAAGGTCTTGGAAGAAGCATGGCACTGAATGATGCACAGAATGACACAGGGCCTTGCGTTGCAGGCCCCTGAAGCTACTGATCAGAGGTTTCTTTGGATACAAGGTGACACAGAAGAAGGCAAGGACTCATATTGTAGCACCATGCAGCCTCTGATTGACAGCCTCATCAGAACCAATGCAGAGTGATACGGAACCTGGCATCACAGCACCATGCAGCTCCTGATCGGTGGCTCAATAGTCCAGATGCTTAGCCTCATATTGCAGTACTGTGCAATCCCTCCATCAAGGACAAAAGGTACAACTCCCACTTGCTCCCTTCCCTGACTGGTGCTCCATTGCAGTCAGCCTGACCAGTGACTCTGTCCTGGTCCTGCACGACTAGATAGCACTGTTGGCGCCTCGCACCTTTTGGCGCTATTTTTACTGTAATCTTTAATAACTGATAATACTGGTTTTACTGATTAGATTTTTGTTGTTTTGGTGTAATTTCATTTATTAAAATGTTCTCTATTTTTCTAGATTGGTTTGGGGTTTGTCTTGCTGTATATTTGTATAGCATGGCACAGGACAATGCAGGACCTCGAATCGCAGCACCTCGCATCCACGGATCAGGGACCTCACCAGATCTGACACAGAGTAATGCAGAACCTTGCATTTCAGCACCATGTATCTCCTGATCTGCAGCACAACAGACTCGACACAAAGCATCACATTGCAGCACTGCGCTGCCCCCACACCAAGGACAAAAAGTATAACTTTTTACTCCATCACTGTCGGCCTATACTTGTGAGTTTGTCCCGGTGTGGTGCAACCAGATACCCGCAGTTAGCGCCTGTTTCCTTTTGCTGCTATTTTTACATTAAATATTAAAAACTCATAACTCCAGTTGTACTGATTTGATTTTTGTCAGTTTTATGCCATTTTATTTATAAAAATTGTTTTTATTTTGTAAAATGGTTTGGGATTGTTTTTCTGGTGTGTTTTCACTTCATCACTGTTTGAGTTCTGCATACATACTTTATACATTGCCTCTGAGGAAAGCCTGACTGCTTTGTGCCAAGCTACTAAAGGTTAAGCACAGGTTTTTTAGTGACTTTTGTGGCTCACACTGACAAGTATTGTGATTATTATTTGAGGTGGGTTCTCTTCCTCTCAAGTTATAGCCCAATTTCTGACAAATACTAACAATAATGCGTGTTTCGTAGCGCTAAAAAGTGTGCTACTGCTGATTCTAAGTGTTGAAATAACAGATAGAATGGGGTTCTCGCATACACAATATTTGGGGAGATGTGTGGTACAGGTGTATTTTTAAGCACATTTCATTTCCCTCAGTGCTAACAAGGAAACCATTTACTTTGGAACTCACAACTGTTGAGGAATGAGGGGAGAGAAGGCAATATGTTAGTAAGGCTAGAGTTAAAACTCCTAGGTATGAGGCAGCTGATAGACGGACCAGGTGAAATGTGTTTTGAACTTATTATGTCACAGCCATATTAGTCAAAACACGTTTCAACAAAACTGCTAAATCTAGGACCACCACATTTGAGATACTTTAGCTTCAATAAAGTACAGTGAGAACTATAGAAAGCCATTGACTTTCATATGTTTTTCATGGTTTGCTGTTGCTTAGGTGGACTGTCTGTTAGGATCACATAATGTTTAATAGATAGTTACATTTGACTTTTGTTTCGAATTAGGTTTGATGGGATGTCAAATGTTCCTTTTGATAGAGTAACTTCATTGTACGTACTTTGGCGGAGTTACATTGCAGTTATATCTTTTAATTGCTGATTTACTTATTTATTCAGGAAATTATTCCATTTGGATACTTTTACCTTTTACAAAACTAAGCTGCTTCTCACTCATTACTCTTGCACCTTCATTTGTGTTGCATTACAATTGTGATAATGTTGGTGGATTTACAGCTTTTTATTGTTCACAAAGTAGAGACATATGTACATACAGACTCGCTGAAGGATGCAACAAAAATGCTGTCTCTTTGTCAAAAATATTTATTAATAAGTATTTTACTCTTTATGCCTTTTAGGTTCACTACTTACAACACAATCCTTATCGTCTGACCTCTTTTGGTAACACACTTCTTTGAAAGTATAGTTTAATTCTGCTAATGCAGTCTATCCAGCCAAGGGACTTTATTGCCAACTTTCATGTTGTTGTAGCCCAAGGCAATTAAGCTCAATTAAGGAAGGTTCTTTCAAGGACAGATGGGACAACACACAAAAAGACTCCTAGCTCTTAATAAATGCCCCTCAACTCAACAGTAGGCCTATTTTGCCAATGTTTTCTATTAGTGCTGCTCTACTTTTGATATCATTACCACCACTTCTCAGCAGTGCTGGCACACATTTACTGGGCAATGCCAACAGTGCTCAGGAGGCCTCTTTGAATGGAGATAATAACTTCTGATTAGGTTATCATTCACCTCAACACTTTGCAGCTGGTCTGATAATCCTCACATGGACCAGAGCATATACTTCTCAGTGACACTAAAGTATGTTTCATGGACAGTTTCAACACTTCTCATCAGCCTCATATACTTTCCACTGCTGGTACTGATACCTCTAAGCATAAGTTTAATTATTTTACTGGACAACTCCAACAATTCTGCGCTGGCCAAACCCACATTTGTTGCACCTACTTGAAGTGTAATACATGTTTATTATTTATTTATGTAAAAACAAGCAAAAATAGTGTTACTGCAACGCATAGACCCAGAACTTCGCCACTACAAGCAGTTGAGCATCAAATGTAAACTCCTTCTCAAATGTTCTCAAAGCTTATACATTTGTTGTACATAGGCAACGAAAGGAGGATACATGTGACAGAACTGAAACTTTAACAAGTGATGTCAGCAGGTGATGGCTTTCTCATTAGAAGATTGCAAACAACACAACAACTTGAAAAGATATAAAAAAGGAGCTTCCAGATGCTGACATAGCTTGACTGAGAGTTATCGCTTTGCCGTGCTAGACATGAAGGTGAGGCTGTCTATATAGGCGAGAAGGCCCAAGAGGGTTGGTTTGGTTTATCATAGGCATACACAATGCCTTCAGCCTAAGCAACTGGCTTCCAGTACATGCCCTATATGCCAACACAATTATTGCATGAATTCACAAGTCCCCGCATTATTAGCAGGGATGACACACTTTTTAGGCCACGACCGATAGCTGAGTCTGCTAGTGTAGCAAACTAATGCATTTAATGCATAGATCAGCTCTTAAGCGCAGGTCATGGCTTGGCATACGAACCGATGCACACAGCCTTTCATCCTTTTGTGGATGATAAAATGATTACCTTTGAGTTTGGTAACAATATACATCTGTTATGTGACAATATTTTCAGGTGACCCCTAGTGTGAAAGTATGTTTTATGACTGCACATGTAATGCCATATTTCCTCAGCAGTTCAACATTTGTACTGAGATTAATGAACTGAGTTGGCAGCTTTCCCCATGTTCAGCGTGTCAGCCTCACTGAGTTGTTGTTTCTTATCCAGTTCTTTGGATTCTGCAAGTTTGTAGCTTCAATGTTCCCATTATGAGCACAGGCTGACAAACTATCAGCTTTGTAGACAATCAGAAGAGGATCTACCCTCGCATACGGACAGTTGGCAGCATTGGCTGAAACATCGAGAACACAGAGTTTGCATTGTTTACTTTACAGCAGCAGGGTCCATGCTGCAAGCTCAGCCCTTACATCTTGCTTGAAAGAATGACCACTGACTGAGCTAAGCACAACTATATTCAACTTCGTGTCAGCTTTTAACCTGCGGTGCAGGGAGATGCTGTTAGATTTGCTAGTGTATTACAGCGTGCAGTGCCCATTTTCTCTCTTTTCAGAGAGTTCTGAAGTCCAGTGGGGTCTGAAGATGTTAAGGGAGATAGCAGGAGAGCCAGGCTGGAGAATTGCAGAATAAAACACTGGGTGCCATTAGTGAAGCACAATATCTGACATGTAAATGGCCTGTTGGTGTTTAGGACTGTTGTAAATCGCATTGTTTAGCGTGCACCAAAGGCTTGCTTGTGCAGAATAGATGTTTGGGCCACCTTGTCCATGGTACCCCAGGCTTAGTCTCCAAATCCACATGCCAAGGTCTGTGGGTCAGCTTGCCATAGATAGTATGAGTCAGTTTCGGCCTGGACTTCCTGTGTCATTGTCTTTACACCATAGTTTCATTGTCCTAATATCAACATATCAATGTCATTGTCTCTATGATGGTGGCTGTATGTTTACTTGTGTCTCTGCCTCCACAACTGTGCTCCTTGGCCTGTGTTACTGTACCAGTGTCAGCATTTCAGTGTCAGGGTCCCTGTGCCATTTCCACATTATCAGTGTCAGTGTCCCACTGGGAGGGTTTCTTTTTCAGGTTTGTGTCCTAGAGACAGTGTCCCCAGGTCTATGTCACATAGTCAATGGTCCAGTGTCAGTACCCCAGGTTTAGTGGCAGTGTTCCTGCATGTTTCCTTGTCACTGTACCTGTGTGTGTACAATTGGGAGTGTTCCATTGTCAATGTCTCTGTGTTATTGTTCCGATGTCAATACCCCTAGAGTAGATCTCAGAAACAATGTATCAGTGTTAGTGTCTCAGTAACCAGTAGCAGTGCCCCAGTGTTAGTGTCCAGTGCCGGTATCACATATTGAATATTCCACTGTCAGTGCACCTGTGTCCCAGTTTTCCAGGAGTGAGTGGCATGTGCCAGATGCCTCTCGGGTATTTAAAATGACTCCATATAAATGTAACTTTGTGTGCCTTCCCCTATCGGTCTCCTAGGATCAGTGTGCCAGGGTCCCCACCTCTCCTTGTCGGTGTACCGGTCTTAGTGTTCTGGTGTCTGTCTTTGTATGATTGTCTCAGTGTCTCCATGTCAGTGTGCCTGTGCCAGGGTGATTCTTTACCTATGTCAGAGCTATTGGGCCAGGATCCCAGTGCCAGTGTCCCTGGGTAACTGCTGATGCCAGTGTTGCTGTGTCTTTTTTTTCAGTGCCATTGTCTCCATCCTAATTTCAGTGACTAAAGTTAGTACCCCACATCTCAGTGCCCTCTTTTCGGTGTCAGTATCTTACAGAATGAAATGCTTATCTTCGAGGTGAATGAAGTGTGTAGTGAACCTCCCGTTTTAGCAGCTATAACTGGGGGTGGGGTTTTATGGGCCTCTTTTGTCTGCGACTTGGCAGATAAAAGCTCACAATTAACACAAGAAAGGTGGGCTGTCAGAAAAGGGAAAGAAGGGTGAACAAGTGGATGTATGAGTGAGTGAAAAGATGGGAGGATGAATGGATGGATGGGTGGTTGAAAGGATAGAAGGATGGATGAGTGGGTGAAAGGAAGGGGGTGAAAGGTTGGATGGATGAGTTAATGGATGAGTGAGCGAAAGGATGGGTGGGTGGCTGAAAGGATGGATTGGTAAAAGGATGGATTGCTTGGTGGGTGAAAGGATGGGTAAGTAAAGGGATGGATGGGTGGGTTATGAAAGGATGAGTGGGTGAAAGGATGGGTGATGAGTGGGTAAAAAGATGGGTGGATGAGTGGGTGAAGTTAGTTGGGTAAAAGAAGAATTGGGTGAGACGAAGTGTAGAAGAAATGATGGTAGAGTGAACAGAAATCTGAGAGGATGCATGAATGAATGGCAGCATAGATGGATGGGTATAGGTGAAAGATGTCAGAAGGTAAATGAAAAATTGAGAGGATGGATGGGTAATTGGGTGAAAAAGTGGCAGACTAAATGGAAATCTAGGAGGATGGATGGACGGATGAAAGAATGGTAGAGTGAATGAAAACTCAGAGGATGGATGGATGACTAAGTAAATGGAAATCTGAGGATGGATGGATGGGTCTGGTTCGAAAGGATGGCAAAATAAATGGATGGATGGATGGTTGGGTGAAAAGATGCCATAGTAAATAGAAATCTAAAAGGATGAATGGATGAGTAGGGGAAAGGATGGTAGGCTGAATGGGGAACTCAGGTTATACATAGATGGTAGGAAGAATGGCAGCATAAATGGAAATCTGAGAGGATGAATGGATGGATTGTTAGATTAATGAATGGTAGAGTACATGGACACCTGAAAGGATGAATGGATGGGTGGAATAATGTCAGAGTAAATGGAAACTGGAGAGGATGGATGGATGAGTGGGTGAAAGGATGTCAGTGCAAATGGAAATTTGAGATGATAAATGGATGCCTGGGTGGGTGATTAAGTGAAAAGATGACATAGTAAATGGAAATCCAAAAGGATGCATGGGCGGGTGTGTGAAAGGATGGTAGAGCGAATTAAACACTCAGAGATGCGATGGCAGCGTAAACAGAAATCTGAAAATCTGACAGGATGGATGATGATACGTAAATAGAAATCTGAGAGGCTTGATAGATGGATAGATGAGTGGATGTATGAAAGTATGGCAGAGTAAAAATAAATATTTGACAATGAATGGATGGATGGGTGAATGAGAGGTTGGCAGGGTAAATGGAAATAGGGGAGGATGGATGGATGGATTAAAGGCGAAAGGATAGTAGAGTAAAAGGAAACCTGAGAGGATGGATTGATGGGTGGGTGAAAGGATGACAGCGTAAATGTAAATCTGAGAGGATGGATGGATGAATGGATAGACAAAATGATCAACTGATGGCTAAACATCATTACTGATGGATGGCTAAGTCAAAGGATGGATGTTTGGATGGATGCATGTATAAAGGGATGGATGGATGAAATGGCCAGTGGATGGATGGAATGTTGAACGATTGAGTAATGAATGAAAGGACAAATGGATGACAGAATGTAAAGGTGGAAGAGTGGATATCAGTGGGTAGATGGAAGGGTGAAAGGAGGCATGGTAGATGCTTGGATGGAAGAGAATATGGAGCTCTTCTAGAGAGGTTGAGGCTCACTTACTTCACTTGCTTGGTGCCATCACAGCTTTGGTTTCAAGTGGGAGTATTTACATTTTCTGACTACTCCCTTGAGCTGAGCATTTCTTTTTAAAATAGTGCCATTTGCTCTGTTGTTTGACCTTGGAACCATGGCTGCTGCCACTGAAGTTTAGGAAGGTCAAATAACACAACTACCAACCTGCACTGGCCTGACCCACCTCCCCATCCCCTCAACGGAACTGTGCCTTAGTCTCTGAACTGTGACTCATTGTTGCTATTCCTAAGCACAACAATGAGTGTGAAAAGGCTAGTTTGTTGCATTGGAGTTTTAGTAACACAAAATGCATCATTGGACAAAAGAGATACTGTAGCAGCTGCGTTGCTGCTGCACTTTACACAGAACTATTGATCGATAGGGATAGGTTGGAGAGGTTTGAAACGTGTTGGTGACAGCGTTTGGAGGCAACTGCTTTTTGTGGGCACTTTAAAATAATTAGGCAACAGCAGGCACAAAAAAGGCGAGTTGTGAGTGGGTTGTGCATCCACATAATATTGGAGGAAGGGGAACCGTGTTGTGAGGGTATTGTTTTGATACTTTTCACATCGACAGTGGTCTTACTGACACGCTACCGCACTCAGCTTTGTTGTATAGTACCCACATTATTTTGGCATTAATTAGATTTGTTTCTCTTGCTCGTGCCCTGGAACTAAGAGCAGAGTATATATTGTGCATACCGATCTCGAAGTGCCCATTGAGGCATGCACCGTTACAGCACCAAGTACATCTGACTGTTATGGATTATCAAGGTCAGCTCTAGGTCAGTGAAAGGGTTCACAAGTTGTCCATCGCACATTGTCCCTACAGTTGCTGGATCTTGCATTTTTGCTTGTTGAATGTCACCTCACCTAAGGTGGAATCTTTGCTGGTGGCCAAATGAGTATCATTGGAATTAAACATGTCCAGTGTTTTTTTTTTATTCATTCTAGTCAGTGCTTTAAATGGAAAAATAGAAGTGCAGGTACTCTGTAATAGAGTACCTGCTTGTTTCTGAGAAGTGCCGGTACTCTCCAATTAAAAGTATTACGTTTTTCCTGAGATATGTCGGTACTCTCCCTCTCAAAATAGAAAAGTGCCGGTACTCAGTACCGGAGAGTACCGGCCCATTTAAAGCACTGATTCTAGTTCGAGAATAACTAAATGATGAATCTGGCGAGTAAAAGCTGGACCTGCTGCAATACAGAAAACAGGAACCACCTTTTGTAGGATAAAGTCCGAAACTGGGGATGCATCTTGTCTTTATAGAAATTAACTCTTCTGGAGATGACCAGGTGTATATAAGAGAAGTAAGAGTTAGGCTTCCAAAATTAATAAGATGTCATCATTGATCTGTATCACAGACATATGTCTTCGATGCATGCTGGGCATCATGAGTAGTGTAAAGAACAATAAATAATTATATTGACTGATAATGAATAATAGTGTTATTACCTGAAGGTGCTAATATTGTCTCCCCCTGAAATCCATTAAAATCAATTGCCTGTTATGAAAGAGTTTCAACTGAGAGCCTGTGCTAGTAGTTATGGACTAGATTTTGTGCCACTTGATTGGTTGAAACGTACTTAAAAAGTCCAGGGATTTGCTAATGAGGCAGATGCTATCCTTTTATGTAGGATTTCAAAATGCAGCATGTAGCAACATTACAGCCATAGATGCAATTGTTGCTGTAGGAGATGGAGAGAAGTTCACAATATATAACATGTGCCAAGTATGTCTCAAACAGCATTGAGCTGAAGGGAATCTTAGGCCCTAAGAGAAGCAAACGTGAGATATGCAGGCTGTAAAAACAAATAATACTTTCAGTGATTGGCTGGTGAAGAAGTAGGCTGTTGCGTTCAAAACCCTGTAGGTCTTACACAAAGTATTGCATGGTTGCACTCCAGAGAACCCTTTAAAACTAATGCACCAGTATCACCAGATCAAAGTCCAAAGGCCTGTCTCTCAGCTTACTCCTTCTGATAGAAAATTTGAGGACACAACAGTCTGGTGTGGAATCACATCACTCACATGACACTTTTCTTGAAACTTTCATCATCTGCCCCCGAAATGGCACTCGGCACCACCCTAAAGGACTGAATTCTCACCTCTACCAGCAAGAATGCAGATTAGACATTGGCTACCTCCTCTGCTTCTCAGCTCCCTGTATGAAAGTGTAGTGTTGTAGGTCACTCATTCTCTTCTCTTGCACTTGTCCCGAAGGTACTTATCTGTAGTACAAGTAGCGATGCAAAAACAATCTATTTATCAATGTCTACCATTATACACCTATGTAATACAACAAACAAATAAGTCATTTTAAAAATTTGCTAATCTAGTTGGTTGCATAGGTGTGTCAACATGCAGTTTCACTGTATATACTATTTAGGATACATTTATGTAACGTTAACTGCTTCATAGTGCTATGCTAGAGTTTCTCTAATGAAAGAACGTGAAAATAATGCCAGGGGTATGTGTTTAGTTATGGTGACATAGGAGGGTAAGGTTAAAAAGTCATCAGAGAGACCTGAATGTCTAGCACTTAGTGAAACTATAACATTTTAATTAAATATTTGTAACATCACAATCTATATTTTTCATTACAATTTCTTCAATTGCAACTTAATTCCATCAAGGCACCGTGAAGGTTGCAAACCTACTCCATCATGAGGGGAGTGGAAAAAAGGAGGATGTAACATTTGCAGCATTTCCAATGGAGTTGAAAGTAGTGTTGCAGCACCCTACATACCCTTGATGGAGTTTACATTGAGAATTAACAAGACAGAGGCCTTTATTAATCTTAAAGTCTTTTTTGTGAGTTCAAGTCCAAACTATGTCATGATGAGCAACTTCATGTGATAAAACGGGCTATTTTTTTTAAACTCGGAGATCACTGTTTACTGTTCCTTTCCCTGACTGCGTGTATAAGGTATTTTGTAACTTTAACTAGTGGAACTTTTGCTGGGTTACAGGTACAAGAAGAAGGCCACAGTATACCTGAGGTTTTCTAGCACATATATATATGTAAATGTGCTTGATTTTCAAAGTAAAACTGGTATATCTGACTTTAGTTGGTAATTGGAATCTTTGCTTAGGTGTTAAATGGAACCTTCGTCTGGGGATTCTGGATAGAAAGTTGGGGACAGATGAAGGCGGTTAAGGTGAGGTGTGGAGGTTGGGATGTTTCTTCTTTGTTAACCTTCTGCTTTCATTATGAATAAATGAAGAAACTCTTAAAGCCCTCGTGTTTGCAGACTTCCTTCGTTACACCAGCCCTTCCTTTATTACACTGGCGATGAGCGGATTGAAGCGACGCTGCGTGGGGAGGAAAGAAAGCATCTCAACTCCGACAGTAATTTGTACTTCTTCTTGGATGACTCTTCAGGACGTTCCTACAGCTTTAGAAACCACCCAGATCTTTTTGGACGCGCTTGTTTTGCTTACTTTTTCACATTGAGGCAAGCTGTCAACACTGTTATTGCTTTTGGCTGTTCAACGTTTTGCTCTTCTAGCAACATATAGGAGGATGACTTCATTTTTTTTACGGCTTCACAGGTTTTTGTAACCTGGCAACATATTTTCTCAGGAGACGCTATGGACATTATGGTCTCCGAGCAACGCTTTCACACAGGAAGACCGCAGCCACCACGTGCGTAACCATCTTCAAGTTTTCAAGCGACACACGTTGTGGTCTCCTGGCAACGGAGGAAGCGTCTTCACCCAAGAAGACTCCTGGTTACGGAGGAAGCGTCTTCTCCTAGGAAGACGTTGTCAAACCCAGCACCGCACGCTTAATTCTTTCTTTAAGAGTGGCATGATCTCCTGGCAATGGAGGAAGCGTCTTCTCCTGGGAAGATGTTGTCAAGCGCAGCAACAGCATGCAGTTTCCCAGTGCTCCTGTAATCAGCCTGCCTCTCATTGGTTTACTGCGATAGGCACGCATTCATTAGCATATGGAGTTCCCTGTCTACTCTCAGCGACAGGCACGCTGACTTGCATCTTCATGACAATTGGTGTTCTTTAAAATTACTTTCCTGTGTTGTATTTTAGACTGTATTTAGATATGGATATTTAACTAATTTCTTAGTTATACATACTTTAGCTGTTTGAACAAATGTATAATGCAGAAAGTAGCAGCTCCTCCTTTCTTTCTTTCCACCCCTGGGGAACCTCCTATCAGGTGGGGGAAATGGAAAAAGATTTTTGAGAGGTACTCCAGAGTTTGTGGTACCTTGTTGAGTACAGAAAGAAGAACTGCTTTATTGTTACACTGTCTTGGAACTGAGGGTCAAGAGGTATTTGACCATCTTCCTGACATCCCTGACAGTGAAGCAATCAGTCTTAATGAATATGAAATCTGCATTAGAAAATTGGATTTACACTAATTACCAAAAGTTAGCACAATATTAGAAAGATACTATTTTGGTAAAAGACTTCAGGTTGAAGGTGAAACTGTTGAGAATTACATCACTGACTTAAGACGTTTGGCCTCCTCATGCAAGTTGGGGGCATCTCTGGGTGAAAGAATTTGTGACCAATTCATGCTGGGTTGTAGCATTGATTGTAGCATTGATAAAGTACATGATGAGTTGTGGTTACTGGATGATCTCCAACTTGATGAAGTGATTATTTTCACCAAGAGGATTGACCATTCCATGAAATGTGTTGAAGTGATGAAAAACAATGGGACCAAAGACATTAGTGTGGTAAAAGATTGCAAATCTAAGTATAACAAGTTTGTTAACAAGGAAGCAACTCAAAATACTGTAAAAAAATGCTATAGGTGTGGCAAGGAAGACCATTTTGCAAATGATAAATCTTGTCCAGCGATTAATAGTTCTTGTCTATTTTGTAAAAAAAAGGGACATTTCTCGTCTGTGTGCAATCTAAGAAAATCTTAGCAAACTGTGAATGCTATTGATAATCACTCAGTTGCAAATGAAGATACTTGTGACATTGTGTGTGGTCAGATATTCTTACAGGTGTCTGATAAAAATCTTAGTGGTTCGTTTGATGACATTGTTGTTGAAGGAAAGAAAACAAAAGTACTGTTGTATTCTGGTGCCAAAATCACTATTATTTCCAATTCGTTTTATGAGGAACAACTTAAAGGGAAGATCAATTTATCAAAACCTGATATTAGGCCGTGTGCATATGGTGAAGACCCTATTGAGCTACATGGCTATTTTGTAGGTTTGATTGAATACAGCCAACGTTATACTTCAGGAAAGATTTATGTCTTAAAAAGGGTGACAGTATAATAAGTTGGTGGCATCAGAAGGATCTGGGGGTAATGCTTGATCCTAACAGTTCTCCTCCCATAATTTTAAAAGAGCGACAATGTTTTGATAAGGTAGAAAACGTAGCGGTAGCTTAGGATCTATTGACGTCTCTTCATAAAGAGTTTATTAAGATATTCAGTGACAAGATTGGGTTTATGAAAGGATATTCTTACAAGATTAAATGAGTTCCCGGTGCAGTACCTTTTTGCAGTAAAGTTTCCAGTGTACCCTTTGCAGTGAGGAGTGAATTACGAACTGAATTGGAGAAATTGAAGGAACAAGGTGTGACTGATGAGGTGGAAGGAACTGAATGGTTGGCTCCTATTGTGATTGCTAAGAAATCTAATAGCAATATAAGATTGTGTGTGGATTGCCGCAGGCTCAACAAGTGTGTAGTGGTTGACAAAGATCCTCTTCTGAATATTTCTGAGTTGTTATCCATGGTGTCTGGGGCCAAGATATTTTCTACTATTGATCTGACTTCAGCCTATCACCAAATAGAGTTAGATGAATCTTGCAGGAATCTGACAGCTTTTATAACTCCTTTTGGTACTTTTAGATTTGTTCGTCTACCATTTCAGTTGATTTCTGCTGCCTCAGTCTTCCAGAGAGTAATGGAACGGATCTTGAAGGGCATTAGCGGTGTGTGTGTTTATCAGGATGATATTTTG
The DNA here is from genome assembly GCF_031143425.1 of Pleurodeles waltl. Classification (NCBI taxonomy): domain Eukaryota; kingdom Metazoa; phylum Chordata; class Amphibia; order Caudata; family Salamandridae; genus Pleurodeles; species Pleurodeles waltl. The sequence goes on along the minus strand of NC_090447.1, from coordinate 1,400,629,700 downwards.
GTTTATGGGAAGAATACTGTTGAACATGATGATAGAATCAGGAAAGTATTGGAGAAAATTTCTGAACACGACTTAACTATCAAAGCAGAGAAGTGCAAATTTGCTGTTGACACTATAGATTATTTGGCTACACCATTACTGGTGATGGTCTGATACCCAAGAAAGAACTTGTTAATGCTATTCGAGGTTTGACTTCCCCTACGTCAAAATAAGAATTGATGTGATTCCTGGGAATGGCTGAGTATTATAGTACATTTGTCAAAGATTTTGCCAGTTCTTACTTTAACATGAGGCTTTTATTGAAGAAAGGAGTGGAATTTCCATGGAATGAAGAATGTGAAAAGGATTTTATTGGTTTGAAGGAAAGTCTTTCTGAAGCTCCTAAATTGAAAAGCTTTGACCCAAACTTGCAATCTATGTTGACTACTGATGCTAGTGGCAAGGGTTTGGGGGCCGTATTGCAACAAGTTGGTTTTGGTCCCGAAAACACTGTTGCATTTATTTCCAGAAGCTTGAAGGGTGCTGAAACTAAGTAGTCTGTTATAGAAAGGGAGGCACTTGCAGTATATTGAGCCATTAGGAAACTAAAGAAGACGTTTTTGTGGGGAGGTTGGTTTGTTGTAAGAACTGATCATAAACCTTTGTGTGAAGTTTTCTATTCAAAAGGTATTGAGGCTGTATCAGGGAGAATCACCAAATGGATTGTAGGCTTGCAAGAGTACAATTTTGTTGTGAGATATGTTCCGGGTTCAGGCAATGTCTCAGCTGATGTTTTATCTAGACTTGTACCACCAGCTGTGAATGTTCAAGGTGATGATTGTTTGTGTGATGATTTGGAACATTTTGAGCCTGTATGCAAAGTCAATTATGAAATCATCTCGGAAGAAAGGTGGCATGAAGAAACTTTGTCCAACAGTGTTCTAGTGGAGGTCATTAATTTGATACAGTGTGGCCGGAAGTATAAACATCAAGGTAGTGTGGAGTGTAGGGATTTCTGGGGTGTAAGAGATCAACTAGTGGTGGATTGTGATCTGCTGCTGAGAGGTACAAGATTAGTCCCTCCTTCTAATGTGAGAAGTTGTTTAATAGACCAGGCACATAGTAGTCATATGGGCATTTTAGAAACTAAGGAAAGATTGCTGGTGGCTGGGCATGGATACTCAAACTGAAAGGGTGGTGCAAGATTGTGTACAGTGTGCTATTAGTGAGAAGGCTATGAAACCCAGAGTGCAACCAATGGTGATAAGGGATAAACCAAAGGGCCCATGGGAGGATATTGCTTTGGACATTTTGGGACCCATTCATGGTGAGAATACAGTGGAGTACATTACTGTGGTAGACATGTTTTCGAGATGGCCTGAATGGTGTTTTACCAAGAGCATCGAGACCCAGAAAGTGATAGAGTTTCTGAAGGATTTGATAGCTAGGGAAGGTATTCCTTTCACTCTTCTCACAGATAACGGTGTGCAACTTGTTTCCAAGGAGATGAATGACTTTTTGAGAGGGTGTGGTATAAAGTATAGGCTGTGTGCTTTATATCATCCCGAATGCAATGGTATGGTTGAGCGATTCAACCGAGTTATTAAAGAAACTATCTCCATTGCTAAGGGAAGTCACTTAAACTGGAAACACGAGGTATTTAGAAAGTTAGGTGTGTAAAGGCACACTCCACATTTTACTACATGCCAGACTCCATTTGCTCTTTTCCAAGGTAGGCGTGGGGGTACGATTCTTGAGCCCAATTGGGTGAATAATCTTTTGAGCAATAGAGGAAAAGTGGTTATTGATGAAAATTGGAGACATAAAGAGCAGGGAAAAATGCTAATGAGTAAACTGAACTTTGATAGAACGAACTCCGTGAAGAAGACAGTGATTGGCGTTGCTGATTGGGTCATGATAAAAAAAACCTTTGTAAAAGGTGGTGGTAGAAAATGATCATCTCCTATGAGGGTGTTGAAACTTTTCACCAAAGCTGTAAAAACTGATGATAACCGGATATGCAACTTGAATAGAGTGGTCAAATATTGTGGTAACACTATAGGTTTGGGTGAAAGTGGTGTGCAGTATGAAGGAACAGATGATTCTACCAACAATGCAGTTTTGAGAAGATCAAACAGAAACGTCAAGTCTCTGTCACATCTGAAGGACTACGAATTGACGTGAAAGAACTTCTGAAGTTTTCCTTTGGGATTATGTTGCTCGAAGTTAATTACTGTTATGCACATGTTTTTGTTTTTGTGTGTCATGGGAGGGAGATGTGTTATATCTGACTTTAGTTGGTAATTGGAATCTTTGCTTAGATGTTAAATGGAACCTTTGTCTGGGGATTCTGGAGAGAATGTTGGGGACAGATGAAGGTGGTTAAGGCGAGGTGTGGAGGTTGGAATGTTTCTCCTTTGTTAAACTTCTGCTTTCATTATGAACAAATGAAGAAACTCTTGAATCCCTCGTGTTTGCAGACTTTCTTCGTTACATCAGCCCTTCCTTTATTACAAAAAAACAAATATTTTGAAATATATATCACAATCATGGCAAGTGCTATCAAGACATTTAAGTCGGGTGATGTTAGTGGCCTGCACCCCCACCCTGAGGACAGCTTCAGCACCACAGACAATTTCTGCCTCTCATTGGAGCCATTATATTTCAGATATTCAATATGTTTGCCAGGATTATATGTGCTGTATAAAAATTACAATAAGAATATTTGAAATGAAAATAGAAACAAGGAGGCCTTGCCGTGCAGCATTTAGACTGTACAAAATCTGTGGTGCACCTAAGATGTCCTGAATGGGATCTAGGAAAAAATATCTTTTATAATTCAGTTTGAAAAATCCTCTTTTTTATATGATATGCCAAGGGAGGTGGTTTTATGATCATTTTATAACTATAGGATGGTTAAATTAACTGTTCTATTAGGAAACAAGCCCCATTTCATGCTTAATTGTGCAAATATATATTATCTACAGCAATTGGTCAGTTAGCGTAGTGGGTGAAGTGGCCTCTGTATATCACCATTAATCGCAATATTGGAAGGGGGCTTTAGAAATGCACAGCTCAAAGACTCAGGTGGTTGAAGATGCTGGAGCAAAACATAAATAAATAAATAAAGACCTTAACAAGGATATTTGTTTAATAATACATCATAGTGAACTTTGAACCTTGCATCACCAAAGCAGTGGGAGAATCGGGATATAAGGGTAACTGCAACACAAGTTACACAACCAAAATATGTGGAACCAACTCATCTTAAATGTCTTCAGGCTAACATTCACAAATTGTCAACGAGTCCTGGCACAGCTATGGCACAAAGTTTTGCTCACAGTCGTGTCTGACCCACACATATGAGGCACCACATCTCAAGACCCATTGGGGCCTCTGCCACAAACCATCAATGATTTGGTATGTGGGAGATCTTGTAATGCTTTACCAGCACCTGCCGTGAGACACAACAATGTTTTATTACTCCTTATGACACCTCTAATGGTTCCTTGGGACCTCTGGATGCCAAGGTCCCAGGATAAAATCAAATTTCTAAGCCTTCTTGGAGGATTTATACTTGTGTCACTTTTCAGCACATGGGCCGGGAGCTATTTCTCAGGCCTGAGCCACATGTACCTACTATTCGTCAACCAATGCATTCCCCTATAATATTGTGGATCAATATAAGCTGATTAATGCGTCTTCTGTGTGACTAGGGAAGGGATGAGAAAGAATTATACACCTTTAGTAACTTCAGTCAGAAAGTGACTTCAATAATCATAATTCTAGTATAATTCATAGTATCTTTTGACATGGCAGCTTACTGTGAACAGGACATTCAGAGTTTGTTTTCCTCTTTAGAATAACTGAGTCTAATGAAGTAGTTTGGTTAATTTGTGTGAGGCAGATAAGCATTTTAAAGATGTGTGCAGTCTACATGTACACCATAGATACTCTTGCCATTGCTTTGTTTGCTGTCTTTTGCTTATAATGTACCCGCTCTCTCCAATGAAGAGTCTTGTGCAAATAATATATTAATGTGGGAATTAATTGTTTTGTTTCCCTGTATCACTATGTTTTTAGAGATTGTTTTGATAGCCAGAAATTCTCATACTGTGCTAACAAAATCCCCTCTTGGGATGTATTGTCCACATCCATGTATCTCTTAGAACTGTCACAAAAAATTCACTTGTAACCACTTGTAATGTGGACCTGAAAACTCACTTTATCGTTTACAATACAATGATAGGCGTGTTTACAAACTTAATCTAATTGATCATTATGAGTTATTTAACATGTCCATAGAATATATAGTATGTTACTTGCTATTACAAACATAAAATATAGCAGACTGCTTAATGTTATCAATGTCACAGTTGGAGTTGCATCCCTTTGTATCTCAATACATCTTTCAGAATACAGACTGCTCCTTTGCTCACTTAATACCCTGGAATGGTTTCTCCAAATTCATGATGGCGAACTAGTACCTCAAATTTAATTCCAAATCTCAGATTTTCAGTCTGCCTTTCGACATAGCTGGCAGCTGAATGTGCAAAGCTGTAGGTTTTCTGTTCTGTGTGTAAAGCAATGATGTCTAAAACAGCATTGTTTCCAGAGCATTGCAGCACTGTCATTTGAGGAAGGAGCCTGTGTGACTATGAAGGTTTTTGCATTGGCAAAAGACACCTTCCATCACAACTTGGATTGTTTCTATTTTAGTCCAGGAACATAGTCTTCCAGTATTTAGTAATTTCTCCACACCTAATCCTATAGCTTCAGTGATAGTCTTTCTCAGCACCTAACCTCCATAAGTTCATACACACATTTCCGCCTGATTTATTCTTCACATGCAAACAATGGTTATGTATTTTTTCTGTATGGCCATCCATAGTGAACATATAACTATGGGGCAAACAGAATTTAGATCTTCTGTTTGAAAGATTTGTCACCTGAAAAGGCTCTTTTGGTGGTGTACTGATCACTACTAGATGATTCACACTTTTGTGTGGGTAGCAAAATGTGTTTTAATGAAACATGTGTAACTTTAAATTTTAGTTGGCTATTATATTTGCAATGGGTACAACCTTGCGTTAAGGTTAAGGAATAAGAAAAACAAAACAACAATTTAGTTATACATTAGAAATGCAATTCTCAAAATGTCACAATAATGAAGTAAATCTAATGTAGGGATCACACATTTTTAAGACAAGAATTGAGATGATGTTTGAAGTGAAAAGCAGACATTGGAAATTAAATAAAACTGAACAATGGCTGGCTCAGGTTCTCTAAATGGCCAGCAAATCGAAGCACTCCATTCAATTTTGTCAATTAAATAAATCAATGCAGTCAGAGAATTTGTTTATAAGAAAATAGTTTTTAGAACATTCTTTTTCTCAAGACTCGTTTCGCGGGTTTTTGAAAAATAACTGATAAAAAAATATCCAGGTATTCAAGCATGGTCAAGTGCTAGATCGTCATTTCCCTTTACAGGTGACCTGCAAAACCATAGGTCCACAATAAAATGTCAGACGTGCCAACTTTACCAAAAACCTCACACTGTGAGGATGGGGCGGGGCCTGGAGGGGGTGTGGCCTCGTGCAGAGAAGCACTAAAGATGCACTTTTACCCCCTCCCCCGCCCCAATCCCTCTCCTAAAAAAAACAAGCTTGCTGAGGCTGCTGCGGATGTCATGAGGTGTTTTAACACCCATTTATGGACATTGGCAGTTAAAACCCTTCCGAAAACGAGCTGAAAACCACTGTTTACTGTGATTTTCAGCTCTTTTTACTTGCCACAGTGTGATCTTGGTTCCTTACTGGGAGACCGTGTGAGGGGAGCCAATATTGTGTGTCACACTGTGGCATCGTGCGAGTTGGCAGGTCTGAAATGTCCAGCTGCAAATGACCCCTTGGTTTCCTTTGCAGCAGCAGTGAATTCAGGGCTTTCTCCACTTCCCAGACACAAGAGAGGCGTTTCACATGGCCTGATAAGTAAATTTCCTGTTGCTTCTAATCTACTGATTTTCTATAGAGACTGGTACAGCTGTCTTTGTCTTCAGGATCCTCCACATTCCTCCAGCTTGGGAGAGAAGTTCCAAAGTGGCAAGGCACACATGGGAAAGACGTCAGCCTCTGGTCCTTATGAGTCATCAAAGAGACTGGCTGTTTTAGCCTTTGAAGAAGCTTCAGTGGCCAGAGTTAGGGGAAAGATAGAGACATGTTTCCACCAGGGTCAGACTGGCCTATCGGGCAGTCAGGCAGTGCCAAAGGGGCATTTTTTGGTTGGTTTTGGACATGTTTTATGGTCTGCTGGGCCAATTTTTACTGCTGATTTCCCTGATATTAAAACATACATTGCCTGTAACAAGCACACATGCATGTAGCCTCCCATACCTTGCAAAATTACATAACGTGTCTTTATAGATGCCAAATTGCCAAATTTACATCTCATTCACAAATGAAGACCACTTTTATTTTGGTGCCTGGCCCTATTTTCTGTCCCAGTCCAACCCTGCTCTCCACTACGCTGTAACAGGCAGATGAGAATTCTTTCAGCAAGCAATACGTCTCCTCTCTTTTCAGTGTTTTTGGTGTCATCTTCTTGTCCATGACAAGAAGATGAAGCCAGACTTAGGTGTCTTTCCCAGGGTCGCCCTGCGTTGCATGGTGAACTTTGGCAGGGAAATATGCATTGGGAGTACATCCCTAAATAGGTCATACCTCTTTTTACCTGTGGTGAAAGGTTTACCACCGTTGATTGACCACCAGCAGAGCCGTGTGTGGCTATATTATTTGTTAATCATCGGTTCTCTGCTTAAAGGAGGTGGAAGAATCAAATGTTTGTCAAGGTGGGAGAGCTGTCAATTCACGGTGTCCCTCAGGTTTCTTAAAGAGAGACAGAAGCAGTCCGTTTCCAAGCGAGTCGGAAGAGGGCACTGTGGGAGGCTTTAACCATTGTAAATTATTTTGTTGTTCTATAACGGTTCAATGCCACATAAGCAGCTGCTATGGTGATTAATCTGCAGTCATTTTGCATGCCTTTCTTCCCTCTGATGTGCACAGGACACCTTTTCATGCTTGGCACAACAGAGCGAGTATTCACAATCAAGCTAGCTGAAGGTCTGAGATCATCGTTGCATCTTTTCTCAAGGTCTTTTTGCACTCTTCTCATGTGAAAGGCCTGCAACTGTTAGTGCTGTTATCTAAACGTTTGGTTTCCGTCACATTTAGAATGTTGAAACTGCCTCCAAGAAGAACGAGTAAAAAAGTTGGGTCAATTTGGAGAGAGGTTAGCATTAGATGCTCAACTGCCTGGTGAGGCAAAGCTCTGTCTCTCAGGGTTGCAATATCACAATATTTGCTTATTCTTGCAAAATAAGCATGTTTTATACTTCAAGTGGGCTCAGAGATAGTTTTCTTTCACATAATCCTAAGCAGCGGCATCAGGACTTCACAAGTGGTGTCATTCAATTACAAAAATGGGAGGTGGAATTTAATGAGCAACGGAGACTTGCCAAAGTCTGTTGAGTTATTCAAGCTTGTCCTTGGAATGTTTGAGTATGGGATCTGGTGTGAGACTCATAATGTGTTTAATGACATCAAAGAGCATCTTGTTTCTGTTGGAGGATGGGGAAATAATGATCCTGTAGTACTAAGTCATAGCCCTCATGAAGTTGCTGCGGGGAGGTGCAGAGATTTATCTGGGTATACTAGTGCATTTTTTGTTGAGGGCTTCCCTGTTCCATGGCATGAACAGCCTGACTGTCACGGAACAGGATTTTATTGGGGTGTGAATGTCAATGGCCACCTGAGGGGCGTGGCAATAGACTGTGGTCTTGATGTCTATATTAGAGTGGAGAGAGGCTGGCAGGTATGTCACGCTTTAAAAAAAAATTACTGCTGACAAAAATGTTGACTGACAAAGTCAGATACTGAGGCAGCTTTGGATGTCTTCGATTTGTAATTGAGGAGTGATGTTGATGGGAGTAGATCAATAATGATGATTGAGTGCATCCAGTCAAGTAAATTAATTTCATGGATGGCAGGGGAGATTGTTATTTGAAAAGAAGTCAAAATAAAAATTGTTGATCATGTTGAAGGTGATGGTCTGCGTTGTATGGCGAGGCAGGAAGTCACAGGGGAGCAGCCAAAAAGAGTTGAAGACTGATTATTGCTGCATTGGACATAATGATGCGTATACACATACTATACCTCTCCACGTTTTATTTTGCCAGTCCATTTAATGGAAGCAGTAGTCCTGCAGGACCAGAGTCTGTGTAGCAGTTGCAGAAAACCAGGTGTCTATAATAAAAGTGGAATCAGGTTATTATCAGAGGTAAAGGATACTGCTATATCTATTGCATGTAAGACTTCAGATTGTGCATTAATAAGCATTAAATGCAGTGTATAATGAGTGCATTAGGTATGCAGTGGGTAGGGTAAAATCAAAGCTTAATTTGTAAATGAATGAGTGTTGGTGCCCAAAGCTCTTCTAAGAAGCCCACGGCCAGTGCAATTAAATGTCACCGTGCCGAATACCAAAGCTGTATGGACTTCAGTTCATCTCAGGCCTCTTCAATCCAGTACCAGACACTCCCTCCCCCTTTTATCTCGCTATTGCAGGTTTCTGCTTCCTCCCTTTGTAATGAATTTTCAATTGTTCTCTTCCTTCATCTGTATGCTTTGTGTGTTTTCCCTCTCTTGCTATTGGTAAATGTCTCATATGGAACAATAAGTGCTGGTCCCCAAAAATAAGTGCTTTGACCTCTACTGACAACCACCAGCGGCCCCTCCACCGGCAACCTCTGGCTCAAATTAATCACTGGGTGAAAAACCTAATCAGTTTATTGGAGTTGGCAAGGCTTGTACAGATTTACTGGTTGTGTTGTTTATGTTTTTGTGTGTTGGGATGGAAGTCATTGTCATGGCTTTGGTAAGCTGTACTGCCCTGCCCGTATGTTTATGGACATCTCTACAGAAGCTTTTCCCCTAGTGAGCCAAGCAAGTTTGCATGCTCACTAAGGAGACTTGTGTTTCATTTTGGTGAGGTATCAGCTAGGTTGTGATATCAAATGGGCACTCTCCATTTGAGGGTGGCTACTGTCTCCTCAGTCCTCAGTCCGGCAAATGAGAGAATGACAGTTTTGGAAGCATTAGCTATTGTCAGGGTGGATGTAAGAGTGACAGGGTTTTTTACATGCACCCCAACAAAGTTGGCATTTCTCTTCTCATTGTGTAAAGTATGTTCAGTACTTCATATCTGGAGTCCATTTCCTCCATCATTACTGAGACATGCATGGAGTTTCCTGCTACCTGTGTATACAGATAAACATGCATTTGTGGATAGGTTCACCAGTTTGCCTGGTCTGGTGAATGTTGAAGTTCATTGGGCTTCCCATGTGTAAGCCCCGTCAAGATGGTGATCTAATTTCTGCGAAGCTGTCCAAGGTCATTCTTGTGCCTGGAAAATTGCAAATACAAAATTTCCTGTCCCCCCACCCTGAAATCAAATTTCATTGTGGGAAGGGGGAACAAGTATCTCTTGAAGATAGATATACTTCCCTACAAGAGTGTGCCATACAATATCCCAGTCCCTGTCGGTCTCAGCATATATAATGTATAGGGCTACTTGTCTGGACCCAATACCCATTCCTTCAAAGCCAGTTACAACCAGTCTCTGGAGGAACTACAGTGATACATGACCCAGGAATGAGGGATCATGCTGAGGTCATGCACATCATTGACTGGAGGAGCTCCCCTAAAGATCTGAACAGCACAGGTAGCCTTATTGGCCAGGCCTTTCTATCAGTGGAAGTACTGATCTTGTGACTAGTACAGTATTCCATGCTTCCTCTCCATCCAAAGAGGAGTTGTGTGCATGTGTTTGGTAAGAAGAATGGAAGATCCAGGACTGGAACATCTGCTGGTTGCCATTCTCCATGAAAGACTCAAGGTTTTGCAGCTGACCTGCGTGGAGGAGGAGACGAGGCAGCCTGTGTGATCCCTGGACTGCAACTGCAAGGTGGAGTGATCAACCCTCTGTGAACAGCAGAGTCCAGCTGCGTGGAAGGAGCTGGAGTGGAAGCCCGATAGACTTTGTTTGCTTTGGAATATTATGCCTTTCCCCACTGGTGAGCATCAAGCAATAGCTATGATTGAGATGACAACTGGGAGTTGTGGATGCCGGTCTCCTAAAATGGCAGCATGATCCTGCTTTGTCCGTGACCATTCCCATACCTTCTCTGGCCTTCTTGTACCGTAGGGAGCGATTAGGTCTCCTTGCTAGTTGCCTATGAAATCCTTTATTTCAGCATCTATTCTGGGAAACCATTAGGGCGGCAAGAGGAAGTTGTTCTCATTCCAGAACAAACTGATTACAATTAGAGCCCAGGTTACTTCAGAGATATTGTCAACCGATTCCCTGGTTGTGTCCTGGTACCCAACCAATGCAAACACAACAGATGATGGACGGAATGCAGAACAAATCAAACATTCACCCCCAGTCGCAGATCTGGGTTTAATCCATGAGTTTTTTTGCTTGCCATACCATTCCAGTTTGGACCCAGCCATAGGCAAATCAGTCTTCACCCTGTTCCTCATGGGAACAGTCCAGCCCAAAGTGCCAGGCCAGGCCCTCCCTGAACCAGACACAAGCATCCTGGGTCCAGTTTCAGGGTATCACCCTTCATCAGCCAGGCTAGCTTGAATCTGGTGGCATAGCAAGCACGGGACCCATGTCTGGGCATACCCTTCCCACTTGGGGTGACCAATGCAAAAACAACAGATGATGGACGGAATGCAGAGCAAATCAAACATTCACCCCTAGGCGTAGATCTGGGTTTAATCCATCTGTTTTTTTGCTTGCTAGCCCATTCCAGTTTGGACTCAGCCATAGGCAAATCAGTCTTGACCCTGTCCCCCATGGGAACAGTCCAGCCCGAACCGCCAGGCCAGGTCCCCTGGGTCAGATAGGGGCTGAGGTAGAGTTTCTTGCCCATGCATCCATGCTGGGTATACCCCAACAATTGCTCCCTTTAATCTCAAAGGAGACTAAAAAGCAAAGTAGGGGAGGAGCCAAGACGCTCCTAAAAACACAGGCATGCAGGATATCAAATTATCCTCTGCCCACCCTCCCACTAAAGATACCACCCCAGGGTGGAGCCTGTACCACAGGAGCCAGAAGCTACCATAGGTGGGCTCCCAGAGGTAAAAGTGCCTCTCTGTGAGAAACCTAAGACAGAAAAGCAACCCTGCCCTGTCTTACAAAACTTGGAGCAACCTTCCAGCCATCCCAGAGAAACTTTAGTGCAGCATCCCTGCACTACCTCTAACACCTTGATAACAATGCTACAAAGTATTTAAATCACATTTGTTTTTGGTTTAACTGGAAGCTCTTCCAAAAGGAAACATACTTTTGTATAAAGATAATGCAACACTTTTCTGTGATTATGTATATAATTTTAAAATTAGCACCATGTCCGTCTTATGGCCTCTGTGTTTTATTGTGGGATGTTTCGCAAAACATATAAGCGAAAGAAGACATAGACATGCAAAACTCGCGGTTAGCAGAAAGTGGATCTGCCTGGGACCAGGAAGGACCAGGTGGACTCTACCCAGGAGGGGGAATCAGAGGGGGCTCCCAGCAACACAGAGAGCCCATAGGAGCACAGGCAGTGCCCACAGGAGTACAACAGGATGGGGACGCAGAAGTCAAAGAAGGAGCCCACGCAGCACTACATAAATGAGTCCCACTCCGCAGGAGAACCACTCAGGAAGCTGTGCATCACAGAAAGGAGTGCTGGGGGCTGGAGCTTCAAGATGCCTGAAGATCCCTTGGAAAAAATGCCAACAAGCCTTGGCAGCTGCAAATGACGCGGTGCTCGGGGGTACTGTCCTGCGTGGGCAGGCAAAGGCTTACCTTCACCCAAGTTGAACAGCTGGAAGAGAGGACCGTCAGGACCACTTCAGTCCACCAACTGTGATGCAAGATCCTCACAGCTTAGCAAGAGCGGGGATCCACACAGCTGGTCATCATTGCAGTTGGTGCCTGCAGATGCAGGAAAGTGACTCCTTCACTCCCAGGGAGATTCCTTCTTCTTTTTGGTTCAGGCTGAAGACGGGCTGTCCTCAGAGGATGCGTGACCGTGGAAATATTGCAGTTGCTGGAAGGAGCTGTAGATACAATGTTGCAGGAGGCTTCTTGCTTCATTGTTGCAGCTTGTATGGTCTGGAGAGCCCAGATGCATTTTATTCTGTCAGAAGTTGAAGTGGAGGTGGTAGAGGAATTCTGCTGGAGTCTTGCAAACCTAATCTGAGGAACCACCCAATTGAGATACCCTAAATAGCTCTGAAAGGGGGATGGGTCACCTAGTTGGGTGACCACCTATCAGGAGGGGGTTCTGGCATCACCTGCCTGCACTGGCCACTCAGATGTTCTTAGAGTTCCCTGCCAACCTTGAATACAAGATGTCAAAACGCAGGTTCCCTCTGGAGGAGCTCTGAGCACCACCCCTGGGGTGGTGATGGACAGGGGAGTGGACACTGGTGTAAACTGGTTTATGCAAGGAGGGCACCAAATGTGTCCTTCAAAGCATTACCAGTGGCTTGGGGAGGCTACCTCTCCTAAGCCTGGAACACCTATTTCCAAAGGGAGAGGGTGTAACACCCCTCTCCTAAAGGAAATCCTTTGTTCTGCCTTCCTGGGCATGAGCTGCTCAAGCAATGAGAAGGCAGAAACCTGTTTGTGAGGTGGCAACAGCTTGGGCTGCCTGGAAAACCTCAGAAGGCTGTAATGGCAATACTAGGGGTCTTCTAAGGAGCCCCCAGAGTGCATGGAATCATACAACCAATGCTTCCAAAAGCCTTGGGGTATGATTCCAACATTGTTGATACCAAACATGCCTATGTTCAGAGTTACCATTATGTTGCTGGACATATTGACCTATGTCTAGTACACACGTAAAATGGCTTCCCCTCCCTCATGAAGTCTGGGAAAATGGGCCTGGAGTTTGTGGGGGTACCTCTGCTAGTGCAGGGGTGCCCTCTCACAAAGGTACTTTGCACTCTGCCCTCTGAGCTAGAAGGCCTGCCATGGGGGTGACTTATAAGTGAACTGGTTCAATGAAACCTGGCAGTGAAAGGGTGCTTGCACATTTCCACAGAGGCTGCAATGGCAGTCCTGCAGAACCCTTTGCATGGGCTGTCAATGGGTGGCAGAATAACTGCTGCAGCTGCAGCCCATAGGGATCCCCTGGAACCTCAATGCCCCGGGTACCTGGGTACCATATACTAAGGGCTTACATGGAGGCACCAGTATGCTAATTGTGGGATGAAAATGGTTCCAGCAACCAAGTTTAAAGGAGAGAGCATAATGACTGGGGTCCTGGTTAGCAGGATCCCAGTGAACACAGTCAAACATACTGACAAACAGGCCAACAGTGGGGGTAACCAAGTTAGAAAGAGACTAATTTCCTACATCCTGTCAGAATGGGCCATCCTCTCCTCACCTAAGCCCCCTTATATCACTGTGTGGAAGCAATACACAACCCCCAACAGCAGAGCCATTTACAGTCATTTGACTGCACACACATGCAGAAAGGCACAGTTAGTTGGTATAAGAAAATGCCAACCTTCTAAAACCTTCTAAAAATGTACATTATACAACTGTTACTTAAATTCTGACTTCACCATTAAAGGGTATTTTAAATTACAATTAATTTGAGTATAAACATCATGAGGGACATTTTGAGCTTGGCGGTCTTTTGACTGCAAGGGTAAATGTGGCGGTCCCACTACCATGAGGCCTGCGGTGCAGACCGCCACATTATGAGTGTGGCAGGTTGGCCTCTGCCAACCCGCCACATCTCCACTCATACCGATCATCTCCACAGAAGACCGACGGTGGTATTAGGAGCCGGCTTTCCACCATGGTTTCCACGACTGTAGCACCACCACAAAAACCATGGAGGAAGGCTACCTGTGACAGGGAATTTCGTCCCTGTCACCGGTAGATGGCACCCTCATCCCCCAGCAAGCACGAGATCCCCCTCCCCCTCTGGCCTCTCTCCTCCTCCCAACCTCAACCCCCCTTCCGTCACAGCACCCTCCACACCCCCTCCCCACATACATGCACACAGACACCCACACGTACCATGTATTCACCCATTCACCTACACTTATATACACACATTCACTCACATGCATCCATGAAGAACATTCACAAGAACATTCACACACGTATTCAAGCACGCATACTCACACCCATCCAAAGATGCATACTCACACTCATACACACTTTCATGCAGACATGCATTCACTTCAACATTCAGACATGCATACTCACACTCTTACACACATTCATGCACACACACAGACACCACAAACTCACACATGCACACACAACATTCGTCACCCTCCCACACCCCTCCTCTGTCAGCCGATCACCTTACCTGTTCCAGGGAGAAGGTCGTCTGGCAGGGAACCGGAAGGGACGTTTCCACCGCCAACAGCACCTGACCAGCAGGACACCGCCAGGCCGTATTATGGCCCATAATACGGTGGGAAGTGTCCTACTGGTAGGGCGGGGCTGGTGGCTCCACCTGCCAGCATGACTACTGCTGGATTTCAATCAAAGTGTGGCAGAAATTCATCAGTACCCGTAATATGGTGGCCAATGTTACCATGTTTTAAGGAGAGAGCACAAGTTCTATAAGCCAACAAAAATAAGTTCCCCAAAGGAAGGCAACAGAAGGCAAAAATCCGGGGTCACCCTGTAGATAGGTCCAAGTCCAACAAGGCCCCTAGTCAGGTTGTAACTCTAGAACACTTCTGCATATCCAGGCACTGCTGTAGGATAGTATAGGCATGGACTACAAGTGCTCAGACATTTACAACAGTGGCTGGTGTGGAAGTAGATTCCTTTTTTAAAGGGGCTATCAGGTGAATGATGCCACAATTGGTTTCAAAACCTCAGCTGGCATCATCATATATACACACATTCTAGATTGCCTATTTATTGGTGGTGGTAGTTAGAAATGCAGGTCTGAGTAAAGAGTACTGTTATTTTTTTTTCTAGACTGGATGGCTCCTTTAAAATAACCTGTGCTGTGTATCACGTTAAAAACATCATCCTCCTGGGCCTGATGTACAAAGATCTCATGTACAAAAACTGGTGCACCAACTTAAGGAAAGGAAATCCAACCTATGTACAAACAGATGGTCTACAAACTAATGAATCACAAGGGGTTGCAGCATGACCCGTCTAATTAATATTTAAAGGAAGGTTGCAATTTGCAACCCCCCTGAGATTGGCTAAAATCACAACCCCCCTGAGAATGGCTACAATCACTGGGGGTAGTGGCCTGTAAGGGACAGCGGACCATCATCATTTTGTTTCAAAATGCAAACTTAATTTTTTTCTAGAACGGTTTTTATTAATTTTACATACATAAAAAGGTTTAGTCAGTACCTCATAGCCCCACGTAAAGGGAGTGTACAGTGCAATAGAAAACATTTTTTAACATACAGAATATGAAGCAAGGCTTTGTCACATTTTATGGCAATATTTAGGAAGACAAACGTTTGCAACAGTATTACAGGTCTTTTGTGAGTGTTATATAGATGACAGTACAGGTGAGGGTCATTCCAGGTGGGTTTGTGAGGATCATAGTCCCTGGAGGGTATCCCTGGTAAGTGATCCCTCAACGGCTGCCAAATATCCTTTGCCCTAGATAATGGCAGTTGAAGAGCTGCAAAAGGTTCGCTGGTGTTATCACAGTAGATGAGGCTCCTCAACCACAGTTGTGCTGTGGGCGGGTGACTGGTACCCCAGTGCAATACTACCTCCCTTTTAGCCAGAAGCAAAGCTATGGCAGTAAAGCACCTTGCATCTTTAGGAGTATTCCCCATAAATCCCAGTAGGAGCAGTAGTGGATCTGGTTGGAGCACAGTGTCCAGCATCTGCTCTTCACAGTGGCCCAAATGCCATACATATATCACTGACTTCTCACACATGACATGGACATGTAGCAGCATCACCCCGGACGGCAAACACATTGGTCCAGTAGGGGGTAATGCTGCTACATGCCATGTCATGTGTGGGATGTCAGCATATATGTGGCATTAGAGGCACTGTGAAGAGCAGATGGGTAAATGCGCATCAATGCAAGGGGTGTTGCATAGGCTCTGCGGAGGAACTTAAAGTATAAGAGTTTGTGTCAGTGGTTGAAGGACACTAATTAGGTTTGGGCACAACAGGTAAACCATTTTTTATCAGATCATGGGTGCCCAAGGTTACCTTCCCAGGCTACCCGGAGTTTCATGTCTGAGCTTAGAGGAGGTCTATGCGTGCGCAATAGAGTTTGGAGGTAAGTCTGTCCCCGGAGTCTTCTGTGATAACCAAGGTTAATGGTGTGAACTCCATTGGAGTCAATTGGTATGATAGATATTGGGCATGTAGAGCGCTTTGGAGCCATTGACGCACAAAGTGATCCATATATGTAGCATTGAAAAAGCGTTCATCTTTTGTATGGGAGAAAACATAGCCATCAAGGAATACATCACCAAAAGTGTGGATATTTTAGACAAGCAATATACACTAGACTAGTGCTTCCTGTGTGATGGGAATTAATGGGTTGTTGGCTAGTGTTATTGCAGGGGAGTAAAGTGACTTTTTATCTAGGAGATGGGTACGTTTGCACTACGCCCGGCTATTGGTGGATAGTGTCTATGGCCCTCATTATGAACATGGTGGTCTGTTCCGCTCTGCCAGCGGTGGCGGTAGAAACCGCCAACAGAGGAGCAGGCTGGACCTCCAAATAATGAACCAAACGAAACACACGCATCCCCACGCACCACCCACCACCAGGAAAGGAGTCCTGCTGACAACGGCAGAGTCCACCGACAGGCCTTCGGAAAGGCCCAACCTGCTCATCAAATTATGAACCACCATTCCACCGCCAGTTCCGTGGTGGGAGCCACCGCCACTCAAAGCCAGGTGGAAAATAAACAAATAGAAGGAAAGACTCACCGGAGTTCCACAAAATGTGCAGCTGCAGCCATGGACAGAGAGCTGCTGATCATGCCAGCCTTGCTCCTTGTCATATATCTACACGACCAAGACCGCCGACGAAGACGATGACGGTAAGTACCGCAACCTACGACACAAGGGAGGAGAGGGCAAAGTTACATACCCACTCACTCCACATACTCTGCAACGCTCCCTCAACCCTTCCCAGCAGCACAAGTCAGACACCCCACACCAAGAGGGACGTACCCGACCGAATGCCACTGCAACTTGGCCATAGTACATACAATAGCCCCACACCCATAAAAAATTAAAACAAACCCCAGGGTGGAACTGCGTGCAGCCCAAACAGAGGCCACACAGAAACTTTAATTCATAGCTCACTGAGCAAAACAGTGCCAACAGGGCCAATGGCCAGTCCATAAAAAGCTAATTGTCCTTGGCCACAAATGGCCACACCTGACTCCCACAAGTGCTGGGTACTCCACTGGATGGGGCACCATATGGGGATCCAGGCACCTCACGGAAGGGGGGCAGGGGGTGGTGGGGGTGGGGATTTTCAAACGGGGGTGGGACTTTGACTTGTGTGAGGAGGTTGGAGGGGGTGGGTTTCTTCTTTGAAGGGGGTGGGGGCTGTTTGGCTTGGGTGGAGCTGGATGCTTTAGGCTCTGAGTGGGCCTTCTTCTTCACCAGAGAAGGGGCACGGGAATGGGAAGGCTGGACCGGGGTGGGCTGTGATGTGGAAGGGGCGGAAAGGGCAAGGAGGTGGGCACGTTTCGGGACAAGAAGGGGTGGGCCAGTGGGTTGGAACAGGTCTGCACGGGAGAGGTAAAGTTTCTTGGGAGCAATTGGGGTGGACGTGGATGAGGGCGTGGGAGTGGAGGCAGAGGGAGTGGATGTATGGGGTGTAGGTGTGCGTGTAGTTGGTGCAGGCGACTGCTCAGTATGCTGTGGTGTGGTGGATGTCTGATGGGTGGGTGTCTTGGTGCGTTTGTGTGTTTTGGGAGGTGGGGGGTGGACACAGAGGGAGAAGACAAACAGCTAGTGTGGATGTATGTTGGGTGGGTGTCTGCATGTCTGGTGAGTGTGCTGCATGTGTCAACTACAGTAGAGGTGGTGAGTGCAGGTGTGGCGTATGGGGTGCATGTATGGCTGTCTGCTATTGTGGTGAGTGCAGGAAGAGGAGTAGTAACAGTGAGTGAAGGTGCAGTGCATGAGGGTGTGGATGTAGAGGGGACAGACAGGGAGGCTGAAGAGGCGGGAACACTGGCGGAAGTGGACGTTGTTGTGTACGCAGGTGTCTGTTGGCTGTGTGAATGCTTGTGGTGGGAGGTGTGGTGCTTGTGTTTGTTAGTGTGCTTCTTGTGTGTTGATGTGCCTGTAAGCGGGTCTGATTGTGTGCTTTGGACAGGTGAAGGGAGTGGGGTGCTGGAAGGGGTAGGAGAGGTTGGAGGGGGGACGGAATGGCCGGGGAAACTGGCTGCCATCCAAGAGGAGGCCAGAGCCTTAAAAGATCTCTGTGGGGCAGACACGGCACAGTGAATGCCATCCAGATAGGCATTGGTCTGCTGCACCTCAGAAGCCAGACCCTGGATGGCATTGACGATGGTTGTCTGCCCTACAGAGATGGTTCTCAAGATCAATAGCCTCCTCTGTGAGGGCAGCAGGGCTGACTGGGGCAGGGGAGGAGGTACCTGGGGCGAAGGAGACGCCCACCTTTCTGGGTGGGCGGGCACGGGCAACTCGGTGGGGAGCAGAAGGGAGGGCGCTGATGGTTTGGGAGGTGGCGGAAGATCTCACGGGAGTGGTGTGTCCACTGGGTTCCACCAAAGCCGGAGGTCTCCCATCTGAGGAGGTCTCAGAGTCACTACCTCCTGTGGTAGTAGCCTCCCCCGTGGAAGTCCCCTCGCCCTCTCACCCACTGGTCCCCTGGGCGTCCGTTGTCTCTGCCTCAGAGGATCCGTGCGCCGCTGCCTCCCCACTTGCTGGTGCCTCAGCTCCCTCGTCTGATGTTGATGCTGTACCAAACAAACACAAGAGAACAGGGATGGGGAGACAAAACAGGAGAGACACTTGTAAATAGCTGAATGCTGATACACAATGGCCAGACATACACCTACCCAGCAGACACACCCTACAGGCAGCAGCGGGCACTATGGCCATGCCCCTGACTACTGAGCAGTATACTGACCTACACCTATCCCATGAAATAGTACTGGAGCTGAGGTAGGTGAAACCTGACAGGGACACCCCTACACCCTTTGGGGAACAGACAGTAGATGGACACCAGTCAAATTCCCTGCTCTAAGCACCATGAGCCCTATCGCACACACACTCATCCTTCCAGGCTGAAGTATGGTCTGTGAGTACTCACCCCCTTGTGACTGCTGTGCAGCCTTCAAGCGCCCATCCAGGTCTGGGTATACCACCACCAGGATCCTTCGCATGAGGGGGGTCAGTGCCCGACGGGCACCCCTTCCACGTTGGAAATATGCCAATGTATGTGTGCACATCACTTGTTTTTCTTATTGTACAGACAGTACTATGAACACTGCACTGCATGTATTTAGCAAATATGCCAATGTATGTGTGCACATCACTTGTTTTTCTTACCCGTCATAGGTACCGACCCTTGTGGCGAGGAAGGGCACCATCGGTGTACAGACCACTTGTGGATATCGGGACCATGGTGGAGAGTCAGATCATTATCACTTACAGACTCACACGTGCAACTATTCAGGACCTATGTGCATTACTGGATCCTGCACTGACTCCGGGAAATCGTAATCAGCATGCCATTCCAACACTCCATTTCCTGGCCACAGGCTCATTTCAAGTGACAGTGGGCATGGGTGCTGGTTTCTCACAGCCAATGTTCAGCCAGGTACCGACAAGGTTTCTGAATGCATTTGTGCAACATCTGTAGTCCTAGGTGCGATTCCCCCAAAGTGCTGACCTCCCTGCCATCAAGTCTGACTTCTGTGCCTTTGTAAACATTCCCCATGTCATAGGTGCCATCGATGGCACCCACATAGCTATCATCCCCCCAAGAATGAGTGAACAGGTGTACAGAAACAGGAAGAACTTTCAATCCATGAACATCCAATTGGTATGTACTGCAGACCAGTACATTTACCATGTGAATGCCATGTTTCCGGGTTCAGTCCATGATTCATTTGTTTTGAGGAACAGTAGTGTGCCACAGAAGATGGAACAACTACAAGAGGACAGAGGGTGGATCATAGGTAAGTTTGCCTGTCACTAACTGACACATTGCAGAAAACCAGCCTGTCTGACTAAGGGACATTACAATTACGACTCTGTATTGACCATTTCTCTAGGTGATTCTGGCTATCCAAACTTGCGCTGGCTCCTGACACCAGTGAGGAATCCCAGGACAGATGCAGAGAGGAAATACAATGAGGCCCATGGATGTACTAGGGGGGTGATAGAGCGTACTATAGGTCTCCTGAAGGCTAGATTCCGGTGTCTACATATCTCTGGGGGTTCCCTGGCCTATGGGCCTGATAAGGTGTGTAGAATAGTGGTGGCCTGCTGCATGCTGCACAACGTGGCTGTGAGACATTCTATCCCCCTTTTGGAGGTGGAGGGTGCTATAAGTCCTGATCAGTTACCTCAGAGAGGTGAGGAGACTGATGGTGAGGATGAGGAAGGGGAAGATGTCAATTCCAGGAACCAACTGATTCAACTCTACTTCCAATAACTGTGTGGGACTTAAGCCTGTAATTGTGGTTAGTGACTGATACTGTAAGTGTGCCATGTCATATGGGGGGATTGGTCATGATAGGCGAGACATGGACCTCTTCAGCATGGCACTGACAGACAATATATGCATTCCCTCCTTGCATAATTTGAAACACACATTACCATCACCAAGCACAAATCGACAATAACGTTTTTCCCTGCCAGTTGCATCCATACTCCACTTTGTTCAACATTGAAAACAGGGGATAGTGTTACAGGTGAGAAATGTTGTTTATTGGTCGAATACAGTGAAATGTGCTATGTAGAGTGAAGGAAGTCGTAAGGGTTGGGTGTCCTCTAAATCGACTTGGTGGCAGCCCTGTTGGATGTCATAGGTGGGTCCTATTTGTAGTATAGTAATTTATTTAGCCCCCAGCTAAGTGTAGTTGTTGAATGGTTGGGATGGTTGCTTTGCAGTAGTAGCAGTGTTAATTGTTGGAGTGGGGCTTGTTCTTAGCTGGGTTTCCAGTGCCATAACTTGGCCTGAGACTATGTTTGGGCACCTGCTGTGGAGCTTCTTGGGGTGGCATGATTGGCCCCTGTGATTCCTGGGAGGGTATTTCTTGTGCGGTTTCTGCTGCTTCGGTCATTTGTTGCTGGTTGTCCAGGGCTGTTGTGGGGGCCTTTTGTCCGGTGTGGGTGTCTGACTGTTGGTTGACCAACTGCAGCAGTGCTCCAGCCTGTGTCCCCTGCATAGGTCTTGATGTGCCACTTGTTCTGGGGGCCTCACCTTCCTGCATGTTGGGAGTGGGAGACTGTGGCCTCTGTAGCTGTGTTCCACCTGTCTGTGCCCTGGGTCCATGCTTTGGGTACGTTTCCCCTGGCCTGCTGGTCTTGACTGGGTGTTAGGGGTGACAGTGTTTTCCTGGCTGGGGCTGCAGCATGGTGAGCATCCAGGGCTGTGTGAGGGGCCTGCCTGCTCATCAGTGTCCAGGGGTGATGTGCCTCTGTCTCCCTGGAGGGCTGTGGCACTCCTTTTCCCCTCCATTAGGGATGCATTGTGTGAGAAGGTAGCCTCTTTCTAGCCTTGTTACCCCCACTTTTGGCCTGTTTGTGAGTGTATGTCAGGGTGTTTTGTCACTGTTTTCTCTGTCTCACTGGGAACCTGATAGCCAGGCCTCAGTGCTCATAGTGAAAACACCATGTTTTCAGTATGGTTGTTATGTGTCACTGGGATCCTGCTAGTCAGGACCCCAGTGCTCATAGGTTTGTGGCCTATATGTATGTGTCACTGGGACCCTGTCACACAGGGCCCCAGTGCTCATAGGTGTGCATGTATATGTTCCCTGTGTGGTGCCTAACTGTCTCACTGAGGCTCTGCTAACCAGAACCTCAGTGGTGATGCTCTCTCATTACTTTCAAATTGTCACTAACAGGCTAGTGACCATTTTTACCAATTTACATTGGCTTACTGGAACACCCTTATAATTCCCTAGTATATGGTACTGAGGTACCCAGGGTATTGGGGTTCCAGGAGATCCCTATGGGCTGCAGCATTTCTTTTGCCACCCATAGGGAGCTCTGACAATTCTTACACAGGCCTGCCACTGCAGCCTGAGTGAAATAACGTCCACGTTATTTCACAGCCATTTTACACTGCACTTAAGTAACTTATAAGTCACCTATATGTCTAACCTTTACCTGGTAAAGGTTAGGTGCAAAGTTACTTAGTGTGAGGGCACCCTGGCACTAGCCAAGGTGCCCCCACATTGTTCAGAGCCAATTCCCTGAACTTTGTGAGTGCGGGGACACCATTACACGCGTGCACTACATATAGGTCACTACCTATATGTAGCTTCACCATGGTAACTCCGAATATGGCCATGTAACATGTCTATGATCATGGAATTGCCCCCTCTATGCCATCCTGGCATTGTTGGTACAATTCCATGATCCCAGTGGTCTGTAGCACAGACCCTGGTACTGCCAGACTGCCCTTCCTGGGGTTTCTCTGCAGCTGCTGCTGCTGCCAACCCCTCAGACAGGCAGCTGCCCTCCTGGGGTCCAGCCAGGCCTGGCCCAGGATGGCAGAACAAAGAACTTCCTCTGAGAGAGGGTGTGACACCCTCTCCCTTTGGAAAATGGTGTGAAGGCAGGGGAGGAGTAGCCTCCCCCAGCCTCTGGAAATGCTTTGTTGGGCACAGATGTGCCCAATTCTGCATAAGCCAGTCTACACCGGTTCAGGGACCCCTTAGCCCCTGCTCTGGCGCGAAACTGGACAAAGGAAAGGGGAGTGACCACTCCCCTGACCTGCACCTCCCCTGGGAGGTGTCCAGAGCTCCTCCAGTGTGCTCCAGACCTCTGCCATCTTGGAAACAGAGGTGCTGCTGGCACACTGGACTGCTCTGAGTGGCCAGTGCCACCAGGTGACGTCAGAGACTCCTGCTGATAGGCTCCTTCAGGTGTTAGTAGCCTTTCCTCTCTCCTAGGTAGCCAAACCCTCTTTTCTGGCTATTTAGGGTCTCTGTCTCTGGGGAAACTTTAGATAACGAATGCATGAGCTCAGCCGAGTTCCTCTGCATCTCCCTCTTCACCTTCTGATAAGGAATCGACCGCTGACCGCGCTGGAAGCCTGCAAAACTGCAACATAGTAGCAAAGACGACTACTGCAACTCTGTAACGCTGATCCTGCCGCCTTCTCGACTGTTTTCCTGTTTGTGCATGCTGTGGGGGTAGTCTGCCTCCTCTCTGCACCAGAAGCTCCGAAGAAATCTCCCGTGGGTCGACGGAATCTTCCCCCTGCAACCGCAGGCACCAAAAAGCTGCATTACCGGTCCCTTGGGTCTCCTCTCAGCACGACGAGCGAGGTCCCTCGAATCCAGCGACACCGTCCAAGTGACCCCCACAGTCCAGTGACTCTTCAGCCCAAGTTTGGTGGAGGTAAGTCCTTGCCTCACCTCGCTGGGCTGCATTGCTGGGAACCGCGACTTTGCAAGCTACTCCGGCCCCTGTGCACTTCCGGCGGAAATCCTTCGTGCACAGCCAAGCCTGGGTCCACGGCACTCTAACCTGCATTGCACGACTTTCTAAGTTGGTCTCCGGCGACGTGGGACTCCTTTGTGCAACTTCGGCGAGCACCGTTTCACGCATCCTCGTAGTGCCTGTTTCTGGCACTTCTCCGGGTGCTACCTGCTTCAGTGAGGGCTCTTTGTCTTGCACGACGTCCCCTCTCTCCGCAGGTCATATTTGCGACCTCCTGGTCCCTCCTGGGCCCCAGCAGCGTCCAAAAACGCCAAACGCACGATTTGCGTGTAGCAAGGCTTGTTGGCGTCCATCCGGCGGGAAAACACTTCTGCACGACTCTCCAAGGCGTGGGGGATCCATCCTCCAAAGGGGAAGTCTCTAGCCCTTGTCGTTCCTGCAGTATTCACAGTTCTTCAGCCTAGTAAGAGCTTCTTTGCACCAACCGCTGGCATTTCTTGGGCATCTGCCCATCTCCGAGCTGCTTGTGACTTTTGGACTTGGTCCCCTTGTTCCACAGGTACCCTCAGACAAGAATCCATCGTTGTTGCATTGCTGATTTGTGTTTTCCTTGCATTCTCCCTCTAACACGACTATTTTGTCCTTAGGGGAACTTTGGTGCACTTTGCACTCACTTTTCAGGGTCTTGGGGAGGGTTATTTTGCTAACTCTCACTATTTTCTAATAGTCCCAGCGACCCTCTACAAGGTCACATAGGTTTGGGGTCCATTCGTGGTTCGCATTCCACTTCTGGAGTATATGGTTTGTGTTGCCCCTATCCCTATGTTTCCCCATTGCATCCTATTGTAACTATACATTGTTTGCACTGTTTTCTAAGACTATACTGCATATTTTTGCTATTGTGTATATATATCTTGTGTATATTTCCTATCCTCTCACTGAGGGTACACTCTAAGATACTTTGGCATATTGTCATAAAAATAAAGTACCTTTATTTTTAGTATAACTGTGTATTGTGTTTTCTTATGATATTGTGCATATGACACTAAGTGGTACTGTAGTAGCTTCACACGTCTCCTAGTTCAGCCTGAGCTGCTCTGCTAAGCTACCATTATCTATCAGCCTAAGCTGCTAGACACCCTATACACTAATAAGGGATAACTGGGCCTGGTGCAAGGTGCAAGTACCCCTTGGTACTCACTACAAGCCAGTCCAGCCTCCTACATTGGTTGTGCAGCGGTGGGATAAGTGCTTTGAGACTACTTACCACTCTTGTCATTGTACTTTTCATAAGAGAAAAATATACAAAACAAGGTCAGTGTATATACACATAGCCAAAAAGTTTTGCATTTCCTCTTTTCACTCTTTTCTAAGTGCTGAAAAGTACTTCTAAACTTTCAAAAAGTTCTTAAAAGTTTAAAAAGTTTTTTTCAGTCTTTCCAAAAAGTTCTGAAAACTTTTTTCTCTTTTTCTATCACTTTAACTCTCTCTAAAAAATGTCTGGCACAGGAAAAAATGTTGAACTGTCCAAACTTGCATATGATCACCTTAGCTGGAAAGGAGCAAGGAGTCTCTGCATAGAGAGAGGTTTGAGTGTAGGGAAGAATCCTTCCTTAGAACTGTTAATTAATATGCTTAGAGTACAGGATAAGGCCATAAGTGCCCAATCTGTAGAAAAAGTAGCTAATGGTTCTCAATCTGATCCAGGGACTCCCCCAGGAAAAGGTTCAGGAAAGAAACTTCTCAGCCTGCCCATTACTAGACAGTCTAGCATAGTTGGTACAGAGGTTGAATCACACCATACTGATGATGTGATCTCACATTATGCTGGTAGCCAAGCTGTTAGGGTGCCCTCTGTAAGGGACAGGTCTCCTTCTGTTCATTCCCATCATACCTCTGTATCTAGAAATGTCCCTCCCACCCACCCTGATGACAGATTGTTAGAAAGGGAGCTCAATAGATTGAGAGTGGAACAAACCAGACTGAAGCTCAAGAAGCAACAGCTGGATTTGGATAGACAGTCTTTAGAAATAGAGAGGGAAAGACAGAAGTTGGGTTTAGATACCCATGGTGGCAGCAGCAGTATTCCCCATAGTCATCCTGCAAAAGAGTATGATTCCAGGAATCTGCACAAGATAGTTCCCCCTTATAAGGAGGGGGATGACATTAACAAGTGGTTTGCTGCACTTGAGAGGGCCTGTGCTGTACAGGATGTCCCTCAAAAGCAGTGGGCTGCTATCCTATGGCTATCATTTAGTGGAAAGGGTAGGGATAGACTCCTTACTGTGAAAGAAAGTGATGCCAATAATTTTACAGTTCTTAAGAATGCACTCCTGGATGGTTATGGCTTAACCACTGAACAGTACAGGATAAAGTTCAGAGAGACCAAAAAGGAGTCTTCACAAGACTGGGTTGATTTCATTGACCAGGCAGTGAAGGCCTTGGAGGGGTGGTTACATGGCAGTAAAGTTACTGATTATGAAAGCCTGTATAACACAATCCTGAGAGAGCATATACTTAATAATTGTGTGTCTGATTTGTTGCACCAGTACCTGGTAGACTCTGATCTGACCTCTCCCCAAGAATTGGGAAAGAAGGCAGACAAATGGGTCAGAACAAGGGTGAACAGAAAAGTTCATACAGGGGGTGACAAAGATGGCAATAAGAAGAAAGATGGTGAAAAATCTCAAGATAAGCATGGGGATAAGGGTAAAACCAAAGATCCCACTTCAAATCTTAAACACTCTTCAGAGGGTGGGGATAAAACAAATTCTTCCTCTTCTTCCCAACCTGCACACATTAAAAAGCCTTGGTGCTTTGTGTGTAAAAACAGAGGCCATAGGCCAGGGGATAAGTCCTGTCCAGGTAAACCCCCTGAGCCTACCACCACTAATACATCAAGCTCTAGTGCCCCTAGCAGTAGTGGTACTAGTGGTGGGACTGCTGGCAACAGTCAAGCAAAGGGTGTAGTTGGGTTCACTTATGGGTCCATAGTGGAAACTGATGTAATCAGTCCCAAGACAGTTTCTGTCACACCTAGTGGCATTGGCCTTGCCACACTGGCTGCTTGTCCCCTTACAATGGATAAGTACAGGCAGACAGTTTCAATAAATGGTGTTGAGGCCTTGGCCTACAGGGACACAGGTGCCAGTTTCACTTTGGTGACTGAAAACCTAGTGCCTCCTGAACAACACATCATTGGACAACAGTATAAGATTATTGATGTCCATAACTCCACTAAGTTTCTTCCCTTAGCTATAATTCAGTTTAGTTGGGGTGGAGTTACTGGCCCTAAGCAGGTGGTGGTATCACCTAGCTTACCTGTAGACTGTCTCTTAGGTAATGACCTAGAGGCCTCAGGTTGGGCTGATGTAGAGTTTTATGCCCATGCAGCCATGCTGGGCATCCCTGAGGAATTGTTCCCTCTCATTTCAAGTGAAATGAAAAAGCAAAGGAGAGAAGGCCTGAAAACTCAGGACCCCTCTCCATCAACAGGTAAAAAGGGTATCACAGTATCCCCTAACCACCCTACCATTCAGGATACTATTCCTGTGGTGGGAGAAACCTCTCCTGGGGTGGCACCTGTTCCAAGGGAATCATCAGCTGGCAAAGCTGGACTCCCTGAGGTGGAAGTACCTCTCTGTGGGATAACTAACATTGGTGAGAAAAACAGCACCATTTTAGTTAACATGGAGCATCCCTCCAACCCTCCCAGAGAAACTTTAGTGCAGAAACCCTGCACTACCTCACAACACTTAGGACAGCATCCCTGCCCTAGTGTGGAGCTCATAGGACAGCATCCCTGCCCTGCTCCAACTCAAGAGAAACAGCATCCCTGTTCTCTCTTCCAGCCAGATGGACAAAGTTTTTGCCCAGCTATGGCTTTTCTGAGACAGCATCCCTGTCTGGCATTTCCATCACTACAAATAGGTTCAGTGGACAATTCCCACTGCTCTAAACTAAAACTTACTGATAGAAACTCTGAAAATATATCTTCACATTGTTGCTTAGCTAAAAAACTTCAAACAGGGTGGTTTACATCCCCACAGGGAAGTAACCATATAGTGGATGATAAAGGGAGTAACCAGTCTATTGCAGAGCTACTCTCTACTTATCACCACTTAGACAATAAAGTCTCAACTGGCCAAGGTTAGCCTTATTGTCCTTCGTTTGGGGGGGGGTTGTGTGAGAAGGTAGCCTCTTTCTAGCCTTGTTACCCCCACTTTTGGCCTGTTTGTGAGTGTATGTCAGGGTGTTTTGTCACTGTTTTCTCTGTCTCACTGGGAACCTGATAGCCAGGCCTCAGTGCTCATAGTGAAAACACCATGTTTTCAGTATGGTTGTTATGTGTCACTGGGATCCTGCTAGTCAGGACCCCAGTGCTCATAGGTTTGTGGCCTATATGTATGTGTCACTGGGACCCTGTCACACAGGGCCCCAGTGCTCATAGGTGTGCATGTATATGTTCCCTGTGTGGTGCCTAACTGTCTCACTGAGGCTCTGCTAACCAGAACCTCAGTGGTGATGCTCTCTCATTACTTTCAAATTGTCACTAACAGGCTAGTGACCATTTTTACCAATTTACATTGGCTTACTGGAACACCCTTATAATTCCCTAGTATATGGTACTGAGGTACCCAGGGTATTGGGGTTCCAGGAGATCCCTATGGGCTGCAGCATTTCTTTTGCCACCCATAGGGAGCTCTGACAATTCTTACACAGGCCTGCCACTGCAGCCTGAGTGAAATAACGTCCACGTTATTTCACAGCCATTTTACACTGCACTTAAGTAACTTATAAGTCACCTATATGTCTAACCTTTACCTGGTAAAGGTTAGGTGCAAAGTTACTTAGTGTGAGGGCACCCTGGCACTAGCCAAGGTGCCCCCACATTGTTCAGAGCCAATTCCCTGAACTTTGTGAGTGCGGGGACACCATTACACGCGTGCACTACATATAGGTCACTACCTATATGTAGCTTCACCATGGTAACTCCGAATATGGCCATGTAACATGTCTATGATCATGGAATTGCCCCCTCTATGCCATCCTGGCATTGTTGGTACAATTCCATGATCCCAGTGGTCTGTAGCACAGACCCTGGTACTGCCAGACTGCCCTTCCTGGGGTTTCTCTGCAGCTGCTGCTGCTGCCAACCCCTCAGACAGGCAGCTGCCCTCCTGGGGTCCAGCCAGGCCTGGCCCAGGATGGCAGAACAAAGAACTTCCTCTGAGAGAGGGTGTGACACCCTCTCCCTTTGGAAAATGGTGTGAAGGCAGGGGAGGAGTAGCCTCCCCCAGCCTCTGGAAATGCTTTGTTGGGCACAGATGTGCCCAATTCTGCATAAGCCAGTCTACACCGGTTCAGGGACCCCTTAGCCCCTGCTCTGGCGCGAAACTGGACAAAGGAAAGGGGAGTGACCACTCCCCTGACCTGCACCTCCCCTGGGAGGTGTCCAGAGCTCCTCCAGTGTGCTCCAGACCTCTGCCATCTTGGAAACAGAGGTGCTGCTGGCACACTGGACTGCTCTGAGTGGCCAGTGCCACCAGGTGACGTCAGAGACTCCTGCTGATAGGCTCCTTCAGGTGTTAGTAGCCTTTCCTCTCTCCTAGGTAGCCAAACCCTCTTTTCTGGCTATTTAGGGTCTCTGTCTCTGGGGAAACTTTAGATAACGAATGCATGAGCTCAGCCGAGTTCCTCTGCATCTCCCTCTTCACCTTCTGATAAGGAATCGACCGCTGACCGCGCTGGAAGCCTGCAAAACTGCAACATAGTAGCAAAGACGACTACTGCAACTCTGTAACGCTGATCCTGCCGCCTTCTCGACTGTTTTCCTGTTTGTGCATGCTGTGGGGGTAGTCTGCCTCCTCTCTGCACCAGAAGCTCCGAAGAAATCTCCCGTGGGTCGACGGAATCTTCCCCCTGCAACCGCAGGCACCAAAAAGCTGCATTACCGGTCCCTTGGGTCTCCTCTCAGCACGACGAGCGAGGTCCCTCGAATCCAGCGACACCGTCCAAGTGACCCCCACAGTCCAGTGACTCTTCAGCCCAAGTTTGGTGGAGGTAAGTCCTTGCCTCACCTCGCTGGGCTGCATTGCTGGGAACCGCGACTTTGCAAGCTACTCCGGCCCCTGTGCACTTCCGGCGGAAATCCTTCGTGCACAGCCAAGCCTGGGTCCACGGCACTCTAACCTGCATTGCACGACTTTCTAAGTTGGTCTCCGGCGACGTGGGACTCCTTTGTGCAACTTCGGCGAGCACCGTTTCACGCATCCTCGTAGTGCCTGTTTCTGGCACTTCTCCGGGTGCTACCTGCTTCAGTGAGGGCTCTTTGTCTTGCACGACGTCCCCTCTCTCCGCAGGTCATATTTGCGACCTCCTGGTCCCTCCTGGGCCCCAGCAGCGTCCAAAAACGCCAAACGCACGATTTGCGTGTAGCAAGGCTTGTTGGCGTCCATCCGGCGGGAAAACACTTCTGCACGACTCTCCAAGGCGTGGGGGATCCATCCTCCAAAGGGGAAGTCTCTAGCCCTTGTCGTTCCTGCAGTATTCACAGTTCTTCAGCCTAGTAAGAGCTTCTTTGCACCAACCGCTGGCATTTCTTGGGCATCTGCCCATCTCCGAGCTGCTTGTGACTTTTGGACTTGGTCCCCTTGTTCCACAGGTACCCTCAGACAAGAATCCATCGTTGTTGCATTGCTGATTTGTGTTTTCCTTGCATTCTC
This sequence comes from Pleurodeles waltl, assembly GCF_031143425.1. Taxonomy (NCBI): domain Eukaryota; kingdom Metazoa; phylum Chordata; class Amphibia; order Caudata; family Salamandridae; genus Pleurodeles; species Pleurodeles waltl. Next base: position 1,400,599,287 of record NC_090447.1, on the reverse strand, counting down.
CCTCTAACACGACTATTTTGTCCTTAGGGGAACTTTGGTGCACTTTGCACTCACTTTTCAGGGTCTTGGGGAGGGTTATTTTGCTAACTCTCACTATTTTCTAATAGTCCCAGCGACCCTCTACAAGGTCACATAGGTTTGGGGTCCATTCGTGGTTCGCATTCCACTTCTGGAGTATATGGTTTGTGTTGCCCCTATCCCTATGTTTCCCCATTGCATCCTATTGTAACTATACATTGTTTGCACTGTTTTCTAAGACTATACTGCATATTTTTGCTATTGTGTATATATATCTTGTGTATATTTCCTATCCTCTCACTGAGGGTACACTCTAAGATACTTTGGCATATTGTCATAAAAATAAAGTACCTTTATTTTTAGTATAACTGTGTATTGTGTTTTCTTATGATATTGTGCATATGACACTAAGTGGTACTGTAGTAGCTTCACACGTCTCCTAGTTCAGCCTGAGCTGCTCTGCTAAGCTACCATTATCTATCAGCCTAAGCTGCTAGACACCCTATACACTAATAAGGGATAACTGGGCCTGGTGCAAGGTGCAAGTACCCCTTGGTACTCACTACAAGCCAGTCCAGCCTCCTACACATTGGTGGTGGGTGCCTGTTGGGGGACATAGAGATGTCTGTTTCATATGCATGAGGTTTTGAGGTGTACAGAACTGTGCAATTTTGTGCTGGTGTGAAATTCAGTGGCCTTCCAGGGTGCCTTTGTGAGGTGGACACGGCATTTAGTGGCAGTGGTGGGGTTACATTGTGGTGGGGGCTATTATTCCATTGTGGGTACGTGCAGGGGTGAGTGGCTGTGCACAGCGGGCCTGATGTGGGCCTGGTAGTGAGTTGTGGGTAATGCAGGGTGGTGGATGTGGTGGGAAATGGCTGGGTGGGGTGTGGGTCTAGGTGGGTGTGGGTGGAGTGGGGTTGTGCATGCATTGCAGATGTGTTGTATATGGGGTAATTGTAGATGACTTACCCGAATCCATTCCTTCAGTGAGTCCAGTGAGTCCCTCTGGGTGCAGGATGGCGAGTACCTTCTCCTCCCAGTCGGTGTAGTTGGGTGGTGTTGGTGGCAGTCTTCTGCACTGCAATGTGGTGCCTGGATGCCATGGCCCTGACCTTCCCCCGAAGGTCATTCCATCTCTTGCGGATGTCGTCCCTGGTGCGTGGATGTTGTCCCACTGCATTCACCCTGTTGACAATGGTCTTCCACAGCTCCAATTTCCGGCAATGGATGTGTGCTGCACCTCGGACCCGAATATTTGTGGCTCCACCTTCAGGATCTTGGCCACCATGGTCCTTAGCTCCCTTTCGGTGAAGCGTGGATTTTTGGGGGGGACATGGTGAGGGTGGTGGATGGCGTCGGGACTGGGGACTTGGTGTTCCTGTGTGGGTTGATATGTGTGTCCTGTCTGCTGGCGTTCTCTCTCTGGCTCTGGTGCTCTGCGTCTTCTGGTCCTGGTTTCGTTGCAAGGAATTGTAGGGTGTGTCTGAGGGTGTTTTATGGTGTTCTGGATGTGTGTCAGGTGTGTGGGTGATAGGCCTAGCCAATGTGTGCACTTGTTGCTGTTGGGCCCACTTGCCGCCCGTGGCGGTCGCAGCCGCCAGTGGTCGTCCGGCCTCCACTGTCCACCAAGATGATTTGTGCATCATTATTTGGAGGGCGGCATGTGGGTGTTCTTGGCGGTGGCGGGGTGGGGTGGGCCGGGATTCCTGCCGACAGGGTCCTCGCGGGGAGTGGTGGTCTGGGAATTTTTGGCGGGGTTGGGTTTTTCTATCATTTTATGGCGGGTTTCCATTCGCCGCCGCCAGAGAGATTCTGTTAAACAACGACACGGCGGTCGGCGGTCTTTCCCGCCATGTTCATAATGACTGCCTATATGTCTTTGGGATCCAGAGGGATTCCCTGCAGTAGGAGCACTTGCAATGGGGTTGGGACAGCAAGGTCACGCTCCGGAATGTCATAAGGTAGGTGCGCATCAGAGTGGAACCAATGATAGGAAATAGGGCATTGTGCCAAAAGATAATACAATTGGAAATATGGGACAACTAGAAAATCTCACCTAATGTGAGGGTGTTTATTAACTGCAGTAATAGTCCACAAAGGGTATCAAAAAATAATTTAATGAGCTTGAATGGGCACATTTAAGGACATACAGGGAGTGCAGAATTATTAGGCAAGTTGTATTTTTGAGGATTAATTTTATTATTGAACAACAACGATGTTCTCAATGAACCCAAAAAACTCATTAATATCAAAGCTGAATATTTTTGGAAGTAGTTTTTAGTTTGTTTTTAGTTTTAGCTATGTTAGTTGGATATCTGTGTGTGCAGGTGACTATTACTGTGCATAATTATTAGGCAACTTAACAAAAAAAAATATATACCCATTTCAATTATTTATTATTACCAGTGAAACCAATATAACATCTCAACATTAACAAATATACATTTCTGACATTCAAAAACAAAACAAAAACAAATCAGTGACCAATATAGCCACCTTTCTTTGCAAGGACACTCAAAAGCCTGCCATCCATGGATTCTGTCAGTGTTTTGATCTGTTCACCATCAACATTGTGTGCAGCAGCAACCACAGCCTCCCAGACACTGTTCAGAGAGGTGTACTGTTTTCCCTCCTTGTAAATCTCACATTTGATGATGGACCACAGGTTCTCAATGGGGTTCAGATCAGGTGAACAAGGAGGCCATGTCATTAGATTTCCTTCTTTTATACCCTTTCTTGCCAGCCACGCTGTGGAGTACTTGGACGCGTGTGATGGAGCATTGTCCTGCATGAAAATCATGTTTTTCTTGAAGGATGCAGACTTCTTCCTGTACCACTGCTTGAAGAAGGTGTCTTCCAGGAACTGGCAGTAGGACTGGGAGTTGAGCTTGACTCCATCCTCAACCCGAAAAGGCCCCACAAGCTCATCTTTGATGATACCAGCCCAAACCAGTACTCCACCTCCACCTTGCTGGCGTCTGAGTCGGACTGGAGCTCTCTGCCCTTTACCAATCCAGCCACGGGCCCATCCATCTGGCCCATCAAGACTCACTCTCATTTCATCAGTCCATAAAACCTTAGAAAAATCAGTCTAGAGATATTTCTTGGCCCAGTCTTGACGTTTCAGCTTGTGTGTCTTGTTCAGTGGTGGTCGTCTTTCAGCCTTTCTTACCTTGGCCATGTCTCTGAGTATTGCACACCTTGTGCTTTTGGGCACTCCAGTGATGTTGCAGCTCTGAAATATGGCCAAACTGGTGGCAAGTGGCATCGTGGCAGCTGCACGCTTGACTTTTCTCAGTTCATGGGCAGTTATTTTGCGCCTTGGTTTTTCCACACGCTTCTTGCGACCCTGTTGACTATTTTGAATGAAACGCTTGATTGTTCGATGATCACGCTTCAGAAGCTTTGCAATTTTAAGAGTGCTGCATCCCTCTGCAAGATATCTCACTATTTTTGACTTTTCTGAGTCTGTCAAGTCCTTCTTTTGACCCATTTTGCCAAAGGAAAGGAAGTTGCCTAATAATTATGCACACCTGATATAGGGTGTTGATGTCATTAGACCCCACCCCTTCTCATTACAGAGATGCACATCACCTAATATGCTTAATTGGTAGTAGGCTTTCGAGCCTATACAGCTTGGAGTAAGACAACATGCATAAAGAGGATGATGTGGTCAAAATACTCATTTGCCTAATAATTCTGCACTCCCTGTATATAAAAATTGGGGTAGCACACCCACTTTAACTTAGAAGAAGTGGTCACCTGGGCAGTCACCCTCTCAATTGCTGGTCCATAATGTAACGGAATGACTTGCGCTTTGTCTCGGTGTGTGTGAATGCCCATATACTTGGTGGAATCACTGCACCACTTTAAGAGGAAATCTGTTTGTAAGGGCGTGGCGACATCTGTAAGCGGTAAAAGCTCAGATTTGCCCCAGTTGATATGTAAGCCAGAAAACACACCAAACCGGGCTATCTCATTGAGTACAGGCATGAAGTTGCCACTGGGATGACAAACGAATAACAGAATGTCATCTGTGTACAGTGACATCAGTAGTGGACAAATGGTGAATTGCAAGCCCCTGTGGAGGTATTTCTCCTGCATGTGTTGCACTAAAGGGTCCATCACTATAATAAAGAGCAGGGGTGACAGCGGACCCCCCGTCGAGTACCTCTGTCAATGGGAAGGGTTGGGAACAGGAACCCATTCAGTCGTACGGTAGCTGTTTGGCGTGTGTACATTAGTTTGACCAGGGACGTAAATCCCAGTGGGAGCCCTAGTTTATGTAGTGTTGCAAGGAGGAAGGAGCAGTCAAGGGAATCAAAAGCTTTCTCCGCATCTATGTGGTTGGTGATACTCTGTTCAGTACTGAGCATACAGTCTGAGGTTTAGAGATGTGGAGCGATGGGAGATAAAGCCCAATAGGGCAGGTGAAATGATTTGGCCCATTAGAAGGGAAAGGCATGTGGCTAACAACTTAGCCAGTATCTTCTTGTCAAAGTTGAGGAGTGACAAGGGACGGTAGGAGCTACATAGGAGCGGGTCCTTGTTGGGTTTTGGAAGGAGAGTGATAACTGCTTCCTGCAGTGCGAGTATGTGTTTATAGGATTTGTAGAACACACCAGTGAATCCATCAAGGCCTTAAGCTTTTGACCCATCCAGAGCGTCAGTGGCCTGCACTATCCCATCTGTGGTGAAGGGCTCACTAAGGTATTGTTGTTGGGTCATAGTCAACCAGACCATCGGTACCTCAGCAAGGTAGTACTTCAGCCCAGTTGGGGGTGGGGTAGAGGGCGCTGAGTATAGGTGAATATAGTAGTTGAAAAACTGTCTGCACTTCTGTGCCCACAGCTCATGTACATTCATCTTTGTGCAGCTCAAATATATATGCAGCTGATTGTGGCAGGTGTAGTAGTCTAAACAGTGTGAGCCCTGGTCATTCCTCCCTAGGCATATTTGTGGGACTTTGCATATTTAACTGTATAATTTTCATCTCATTCAGCGAGTTTGCGGAAAGTGCCCAAAAGGGTGGTACACTGAGATAGTTGGGAGGCAGTGCTCTGTGTCACCTTGATTTTTTCGAGGTTCAGCAGCTGTGTTTCCTCACAATCTAAGCTGCATCTTGCACTGTTGGAAATGGCCTTTTCTGCAGGGTTATCCCCAAACCTTTTGCTTTTCTTCTCCTATTTTGCTGACCCATTTTTGTTGGCTTTAGGACTCTGCGCACTTTACTACTGCTAATCAGTGCTGAAGAGCATCTGCTCTTCCCCCTAAAACTTGGAATAATTGGCTTACACCTATGTACTCTTATTTAATTTACCTGTATGTCTCTTGTAAAGTAGTATACCATACAGCCAGGGCCCTGTAAAATAAATGCTACTAGTGGGCCTGCTTTGTTGATTGTGCCATCCTTGTCTTAGGTCTGCCACTGCAGGGCCTGCGTGTGCAGTTTACTGCCAAACTGACTTAGCAAGTCAAATTACTTGCCAAGGCCTGAATTCCCTTTTTACTACACCTAACTCACCCCTAAGATGGGCCCGAGATAGCCCTATGGTCAGGGCGCTGTGTTTGTAAAAGGTAGGACATATATGTTTATGTGTTACATGTCCCAGTAGTGACAAACATCCTATTTTGTTTTTCGCTGCTGTAAGCGCTGCTCCTCTCATTGGTTTGTATTGGGAATTCCCTTAAATATGTCTAAATGGTAACTTCTTATCTGTGAAGAGTAGCATGGCCATTTGTGGTATGTTTGGAATGGTAGTGAGAAATCCTGCTCACTGGTGTAGGTGGATTTTAAACTACTATTTTAGAAATGCCACATACAGAAAGAGGGCATTTCTCTGTGCTTATAACTCTAGTGCTCTGCAGCCTGACTCCAATCCACTTTGGGGCCGAGTGGCAGCTCCACTTTGTGCATACTCCCCAGACTGTCATCCATCAGGGAGACTTAGGTGTGACAGGTTTACATCTGCATACTGATGATCTTCCTGGGCTGGGAGAGAGGGAACCGGGTGCACTCTACACTTATATCGACTGTGTCCTGCCCTCGCACAAAGGGCTCATTTACTCCCTACTGATGTCTGAAGCCAGAGTAGGGAAGGAAAGGAGAATTCCTTGGGACTGGTCAGATCTGTCTGGAAACGTCTCTCACCTTCCAGAAGCTGGACATGTTGAGTATAAGTTGAGGGTCTCTCGCCCAATGATTTTTAGAGCACTATAGAACTGGGTCTGAACCTCTGCCGGAAGGACTGCTGGAATGCACAGGGGACTCATTTGGTCTGCTTTTCTGTTGTTGCCCTGCTACCACACTGCTCCCTGATTTGTGTCCTGCAGAGTCCCTGTGCCACTAACAGGAGGAACTGGCACTGGACTGTTATGTTGTGTTGTGTGCCGGCCTGCCTTTTTGCCCTGTGTGACCCTCAGGGGTTCTCCCAAGGGCCTGCAGAAGATTGTTGGTGTAAGGTCACAGCCCCTGGCCCTGCAGATGTATCATCTGGGGGGGTCACTGTATTTGCCTGCCATAATAGCGCCTAGTGGGCTTACTGCACTTAAGTTCAGAGTTGGCCGCATACACCTGGAAATTCTAGGGGGGAGGCAGCCACAGACGTTCGATTGCCCCTGGTGCCAGTAAACAGGGTTTGCAGCACTTCATTTCACAGCAGTTCAACTCGGACCTCAGAACGATGGACGCATCGACACACACCCGGCCAGATTACCCAGGCTTCAGGGAGTGCACTGTGATGCCACACTGCCCAGCGTACCTAACTGCTGTTGCCTGCTTAAGGGAATACTGGGCTACACCCGTTACACCCAATACACAGACAGGGGCCCTATATTTGAGACTCGCTGGTGCCTGCTGTGGTCCCCTATGGTCTTGCTGTCAGCAGGAACTATGCTCCAGTACCACTCATCAAAATGCATGCTCAGTAACTGAGGCCCACCAGCACCAACCAGAACTTGCCTGACTGCAGCCTTCATCCCTCGGGCACCATGGGCAAGACTCACAAACATCTCTGGCAGGCCAAAAGTAGTAGTTGCACTGTTTCGTGGAAACAGTGAGTTGAATGTTGGGGGGATTAAAGTAGGTTTCCTTGTGTGGGATTGTAGCTGTGCTCACCTCCTTCTCTTCACTTTGAGACAGGCCATGGTGCATTTCTTGTCAGAATAGTAGCCCACTCTGACAACCCCCTTGAGAGAGGCAAGGGGTTACCTACAAAGAGGCTTGCACAAGCTTACTATATAATAACCAATAGTGGCACCAGGATCTCTGTATCATGCTTGAGCTTATTGCGGTGATTAATGGGCCCTATTAACCAGAGTCTAGGATAAGCGCAAGAGTGATGTGTCCGATGTATTTATGGGGACATCTGGTAATTCATGGGTCTCTTCCTAAATGTATTTGCATTACCTGCACCACTACAGGAGATGGGTGTGGTATTTACTGAGCTTATGATGCCATTTTCGTCCTGCATTGTCAGAGTACTGAGCCACCTTTACAGTATCTGCTTTGTATGCACAGGGAGGGTGTTGTAGACAACATGTTCAACATAGACATTTTTCTTTTCTTACGCGTGATGTTTCACAACTGCCTGGTGGACAAGGTAATTTATGTCTCATGTGATGTTTGGTCTATGATTTATATACAATACACAGAGTAGTGCCTAATGTGTAGTATCCTGACCCTCGCATTACCAGGATACTGATTCTCATTATAAGTATTATATTTTCCTGCATAATATTGCTAAAATATGTAATTTTGTGCATTATCACAGTATTTACATGTTATGCAGTCATTATGATTTATGGCATGTGTATGCCTATGAGATTTATAATACAAGAAGCATATATCTTGATATAACCCTGTGCGGACCCCATTTTGTGGTGGGCCTCTGGGGATAAGCCTGGCTGCTCCATGCTAAACTACTGGGGGTGAGCACAGATTATCTTTAATGTGTACCTTACTCGCCCTGACTAGAGTGATGGTTTCTGCCTGACTGAGGTGCATACCCTAGCCAACGAGAAACCCCATTTCTAACAATCACATAATACCTCAGAGTGTTTGGCTACACAGACTCCCCTAGTTTAGGCTTTGAAGGCATCCCACAAGGTTGCTTGGGTACTGACCGATTCGCTGTTTAAAGTGAAATACTCAGTGATTGCATCGTGAAGTTCAATGCGGAATAACGTGTCTTGCAATGCGTTGTCCGGGAAGTGCCATGGTTTCTCTAGGTCTTCCCGGGTAGGGATAAGAAGTGTCAGTAGCACTAGTGAGTGATCGGATAATACGTAAGGGATGTGTGCAATGTGGCAAGCTACTGGGAAAATATTATGGATAGCAACCAGTAGTCAATGCGTATCCAGGTGCCATGGGGTGCAGAATGAAGGTGTAGACCAGTGCGGCTCCGCTGCATAGACACCAGGGGTCTAACAAGTTGTAGGTGTGTAGGAGGCTGGCCTGGCTTGTAGTGGGTACCAGAGGTACATACACCTTGTGCCAGGTCCAGTTATCCCTTATTAGTGTAGAACAGGTGTTTCTAGCAGCTTAGGCTAATAGAAGGTAGCTATGGCAAATCAGCTTAGGCTGAACTAGGAGACATGTAAAGCTCCTACTATACCACTGGTGTCATATGCACAATATCATAAGAAAACACAATACACAGTGTTACGAAAAATAAAGGTACTTTATTTTTATGACAATATGCCAGAAGTATCTCAGTGAGTACCCTCAGTATGAGGATAAGATATATACACAAGATATATGTACACAAACCAAACTTAGGTAAGTAATAGCAAGAAAAGTAATGCAAACAGTGTAGAATTACAATAGATTGCAATAGGAGCACATAGGTATAGAGGAAACACAAACCATATACTCCAAAAGTGGAATGCGAACCACAAAAGGACCCCAAACCTATGTGAGCTTGTAGAGGGTCACTGAGACTGTAAGAAAACAGTGAGAGTTAGAATAATAGCCCACCCCAAGACCTTGACAAGTAGGTGTAAAGTGCACCTACTACCCCCAGAGAGCACAGAAGTCGTGATAGGGGGATTCTGCAGGAAGAACAAACACCAGCAATGCAACAACAGTGGATTTCCGGACCTGAGTACCTGTAAGACAAGGGGACCAAGTCCAATAGTCGTGACAGTGTCGAGAGTGGGCAGGAGCCCAGGAAATGCCAGCTAAGGGTGCAAGGAAGCTGCCACCTGTTGGAAGAAGCTTGGAGTTCTGCAAGAAAGAAGAGGACTAGGAACGTCTCCTTTGGAGGATGGATGTCCCACGTCGCGATGAAGCTTACAGAGGTGTTCCCACGCAGAAAGACTGCCGACAAGCCTTGCTAACTGCAAGGGTCGTGGCAGAGGTTTTTGGGTGCTGCTGTGGCCCAGAAGGGACCAGGATGTCGCCACTTGGAGGAGGAGACAGAGGGGGTGCTCAGCAACTCAGGGAGCCCTCACAGAAGCAGGCAGCACCCGCAAAAGTGCCTGAACAGGCACTTGGAAGGAAAGTGAACCGGAGTCCACGCCAAGTCACAATAGGGAGTCCCACGACGCTGGAGGACAACTCAGAAGGTTGTGCACTGCAGGAAGGAGTGCCGGGGACCCATGCTTAACTGTGCATGAAGGAAATCCTGGAAGAGTGCACAGGAGCCGGAGCAGCAGCAAATAACGCGGTACCCAGCAATGCAGTCTAGCGTGGGGAGGCATTACCTCCACCAAACTTGGACTGAAGAGTCACTGGACTGTGGGAGTCACTTGGAGAGAGTTGCTGAGTTCCAGGGACCACGCTCGTCAGGATGAGAGGGGACCCAGAGGACCAGTGTTGCAGTCTTTTGGTGCCTGCGTTAGCAGGGGGAAGATTCCGTCGACCCACAGGAGATTTCTTCAGAGCTTCTGGTGCAGGGTGAAGGCAGGCTACCCCCAGATCATGCACCACCTGGAAACAGTCGAGAAAGCCAGCAGCAAGTCGTCTGGCTACTTTGTTGCGGTTTTGCAGGCGTCCTGAGCAGTCAGCGGTCGATCCTTTGGTAGAAGGTGAAGAGGGAGATGCAGAGGAACTGTGGTGAGCTCTTGCATGCGTTATCTGAAGAATTCCCCAAAGCAGAGACCCTAAATAGCCAGAAAAGGAGGTTTGGCTACCTGGGAAGGAGGATTGGCTACCAAGAGAGGTAAGAGCCTATCAGAAGGAGCCACTGACGTCACCTGCTGGCACTGGCCACTCAGAGCAGTCCAGTGTGCCCCCAACACCTCTGTTTCCAAGATGGCAGAGGTCTGGGACACACTGGAGGAGCTCTGGGCACCTCCCCTGGGAGGTGCAGGTCAGGGGAGTGGTCACTCCCCTTTCCTTTGTCCAGTTTCGCGCGAGAGCAGGGCTGGGGGATCCCTGAACCGGTGTAGACTGGCTTATGCAGAGATGGGCACCATCTGTGCCCATCAAAGCATTTCCAGAGGCTAGTGGGGGGCGGCTAATCCTCCCCAGCCCTCACACCTATTTCCAAAGGGAGAGGGTGTTACACACACTCTCAGAGGAAGTCCTTTGTTCTGCCTTCCTGAGTGAGGGCTGCCTGGACCCCAGGAGGGCAGAAACCTGTCTGAGGGGTTGGCAGCAGCAGCAGCTGCAGTGGAGACCCCGGAAAGGCAGTTTGGCAGTACCCGGGTACCGTGCTAGAGACCTAGGGGATCATGGAATTGTCACCCCAATACCACAATGGTATTGGGGTGACAATTCCATGATCTTAGACATGTTACATGGCCATGTTCGGAGTTACCATTGTGACGCTATACATAGGTAGTGACTTATGTATAGTGCACACGTGTAATGGTGTCCCCGCACTCACAAAGTCTGAGGAATTTGCCCTGAACGATGTGGGGTCACCTTGGCTAGTGCCAGGGTGCCCACAAACTAAGTAACTTTGCACCCAACCTTCACCAGGTGAAGGTTAGACATATAGGTGACTTATAAGTTACTTAAGTGCAGTGGTAAATGGCTGTGAAATAACGTGGATGTTATTTCACGCAGGCTGCACTGGCAGGCCTGTGTAAGAATTCTCAGATCTCCCTATGGGTGGCAAAAGAAATGCTGCAGCCCATAGGGATCTCCTGGAACCCCAATACCCTGGGTAACTCAGTACCATATACTAGGGAATTATATGGGTGTGCCAGTATGCCAATGTGAATTGGTAAATTTAGTCACTAGCCTGTTAGTGACAAATTTGGAAAGCAGAGAGAGCATAACCACTGAGGTTCTGGTTAGCAGAGCCTCAGTGAGACAGTTGGGCATCACACAGGGAACACATACAGGGCACATACTTATGAGGGTAACATGCCAGGCAAGATGGTACTTTCCTACACAACCCCCCCCCCCCAAACGAAGGACAATAAGACTAGCCATGACCTTATGAGTCTTCATTGTCTAAGTGGAAATATCTGGAGAGTCCATCTGCATTGGAGTGGGTACTCCCAGGTCTATGTTCCACTGTATAGTCCATTCCCTGTAGAGATATGGACCACCTCAACAATTTAGGGTTTTCACCTTTCATTTGTTTTAGCCAAAGTAGAGGTTTGTGGTCTGTCTGAACAATAAAGTGAGTGCCAAACAGGTATGGCCTTAACTTTTTCAGTGCCCAGACCACAGCAAAGGCCTCCCTCTCTATGGCAGACCAACGCTTTTCTCTAGGGGTCAACCTTCTGCTGATAAAAGCAACTGGTTGATCTTGGCCCTCAGAATTCAGTTGTGATAAGACTGCCCCTACCCCTAATTCAGATGCATCAGTTTGAACAATGAATTTCTTGGAGTGACATGGGCTTTTCAGGACAGGTGCAGAGCACATGGCCTGTTTGAGCTCCTCAAAAGCTTTCTGACAGCTAGCTGTCCACAATACCTTTTCAGGCATCTTCTTACTAGTGAGATCATTAAGAGGGGCTGTTATGGAGCCATTGTTTTTAATGAATCTCCTGTAATACCCTGTGAGACCTAAGAAGGTTCTCACCTGGGTCTGAGTTGTAGGGGGAACCCAATCAATGATTGTCTGGATTTTCCCCTCTCTACCAGTCCATTAGTCTGTGGATGATAAGGAGTGGTGAACTTGTAGGTAACACCACACTCCTTCCACATTGCTTTCAAGTATGCAGACATGAAGTTGCTACCCCTGTCTGATACAACCTCTTTAGGGAAACCCACCCTGGAAAAGATTCCCAGGAGGGCCTTTGCTACTGCAGGAGCTGTAGTGGTCCTTAGAGGAATTGCTTCAGGATATCTTGTGGCATGGTCCACAACCACCAAGATAAACCTATTGCCTGAAGCAGTAAGAGGGTCAAGGGGGCCAACTATGTCAACCAGTACCCTTTCAAATGGGACCCCAACCACAGGTAGTGGAATACGGGGAGCCTTTGGAGAGCCACCAGTCTTGCCAGTGGCTTGGCAGGTCACACAAGACTTGGAAAAATCTTTGGAGTCCTCTGACATCCTAGGCCAGTGAAACAGTGGGACAAGCCTTTCCCATGTTTTGATCTGGCCCAAATGCCCAGCCAAAGGAATGTCATGTGCAAGAGTTAGGAGGAACTCTCTGTACTGCAGTGGAATGACCAATCTCCTGGCTGCTCTAGGTTTTTGGTCCCTTTCCTTGGTGTACAAGTGGCTGTCCTCCCAGTAAACTCTATGTGAGTCACTGACATCCTCATTTTGCTGTTTGACAGCTTGCTGTCTGAGACCCTCTAATGTGGGACAGGTTTGCTGTGCCACACTCAGCTCTTCCCTGGCAGGACCCCCTCCACCCTAAAACTCAGCAGTGTCTGTTGCCAGCTCATCTGGTGAAGATTCTGCACAGGGAGGAAATTCTTCTTCCTCAGAAGGAGAATCATCTGTAGAGGGAGGGATAGTGGGTAGGAATTTACCCTTGCTACCCCTAGCTTTAGGGAGCACTTGGTCCATTGCTCCAGGATCCAAGTTACCCTGTCCTTTTTGCTTTTTGGCATGAGCCCTTGTTAAAGCAAAAATATGCCCAGGAATGCCCAGCATTGCTGCATGAGCCTCCAACCCCACTTCTGCCCAAGCTGATGTCTCTAAACCATTTCCTAGTAGATAGTCTACAGGTAAATCTGAGGCAACCACAATTTTCTTTGGACCAGTAACCCCCCTAGTTGAGATTCACAACAGCCATGGGGTGGCTAAGAGTGTTGTTATGAGCGTCTGCCACTTGGTACTGCTGACCAAGTAGGTGTTGTTCAGGGTGGACCAGTTTCTCTATCACCATGGTAACACTGCCAGCTGTGTCCCTGTAGGCCTGAACTTCAACACCATTTATTAGGGGAAGTTGCTTGTACTTATCCATATTAAGGGGACAAGCAACCAAGGTGGCCAAATCAATGGCACCTTCAGAGACTAACACAGCCTCTGTGGTCTCCCTAACAAGACCAACCCCAACTACATTACCAATAGTGAGCCCAGCTACTCCCTTGGATTGGCTATTTGTAGGTTTGCTCCCACCACCACTGCTATTACTAGGGGCACTAGAATTTGCAGTAGGGGTTGTGGTAGTGGGAGGTTTGGTGTTTTTCTTTGGACAACTGGCATCAGTTGTCCAATGGCCTTTGACTTTACACAAATAACACCAAGGCTTTTTAGGTTGATTATTGGAAGAGGATTTGGACCCACCACCCCCACCAGAGGATTTTTGTGGGCCTGATGAAGACGCAGTTTTACTTTTGTCCCCACCCTTGTCAGAAGACTTACCATCCTTCTTCTTGCCATCCTTGTCACCCCCAGTATGAACTTTTCTGTTCACTCTTGTTCTGACCCATTTGTCTGCCTTCTTTCCCAATTCTTGGGGAGAGGTCAGATCTGAGTCCACTAGATATTGGAGTAACAAGTCAGACACACAGTTATTCAGAATATGCTCTCTCAGAATAAGATTATACAGGCTTTCATAGTCAGATACTCTACTGCCATGTAACCACCCCTCCAAGGCCTTCACTGAACAGTCTACAAAGTCTGTCCAGTCTTGTGAGGACTCTTTTCTGGTGTCTCTGAACGTAATCCTGTATTGTTCAGTGGTTAAGCCAAATCCATTCAAGACTGCATCTTTCAAAACTGCAAAATTGTTAGCATCACTTTCTCTTACAGTAAGGACGTATCAAGTGCAGGGTCTAATATCATATTGAAATCACCACCAAGATGGATATGATTGAAATCAAAGCGGTCTATGTGGAATTGTAGGGACTGGAAAAACTCTGTGGATGGTGTTAGGGGCATGTATATTTGCAAGCAATACCCTCTGTCCCGTGAGCATCTCCACTACGAGTACATATCCACCCCTCTTGTCGATGTAAGTAGTGTTATGCTGGAATGGGAGGGTCTTATGGATAAGAATACAGACTCCTCTGGAGTATGTGCTGGACATAGCAAAATAACGGTGCGATCCCCATGAAGAGGCAAAAGAGTGTGTTGTACCCGAGGGGAGGGGAGTTTCTTGAAGGAAGGCCACCTGTATGCTATGTCTAGTCAAGTACTGCAAAACCTGCTTACCCTTATGGGGGTTGTTGAGACTACATATGTTTCAAGACATGAGAACTATATCTATGGTTTGCTTCCTATTGTGACTGTTGCTTTGTCATCTGTATGTCACTTTTATCCATGGTAAGTTATGGCATGAATAGTGTAACCAGCACTGTATTGAGTTAGAAAAGCAAAAGCAAAAACAAACACCCCAACTGATGACTGTTACCCTCCCCCTACCCACACCTGACAAAAAACAGCCTGGTGGATCCCACAGATTCCAATCAAATGACAACATAAACCCAACAGTGAGCAATTTGGTATCAACCATGTGAGTGTGACAACACGTCGGCAGCAATCCCCCTACAGAGGAAGGGTTGTGAGCTACAAGAGAGAATGAGAAATGGACGAGCTTCATATGAAAACCGAGAGCAGGTGATGCAGGACTACACTGCAGCAACTATAACTGCAAATTAAGAGAGTGGAGTCAAAAGTTGATAATGTTCATCTTTAGAAGTTGGGGCACCATCACTAACCAGGGGGGAAGAGGTCCATGCCAACTGTAGCTTCTGTATCCAGGGTGGTGTGATCCTGAGTCGACCGCCCAGGTGTTGAGTTGTTCTTAGCATTCTGCATTCTGTTTGCAGAATGCCAGGGCTTCTGCAGGAGTGTCAAAAAAGCAGGGTCTGCCATTCACATCCACACGTAGTCTGGCAGGTTAGAGCATGCCATAGTGGAGGCCTAGTTTAAGGAGGGCATTCTTGGCATTTACAAATTTACATCTGGCCTCGTTCCCTGGCAAACAGGAGTGCTGTGTCACAGTCCCTTTACTTAAGTAGTCTTGTAATGACGGGGCAAGCAGGGGCTCCTGGTGCAGGCCACAGACCAAGAGTGCAGTGTTCCCTTTCCACCGTAGAGGTGGATGTGAAATTCTCACGTCCCAACAGCTCTGCAAGGAGGCCTTCCAAGAACAGGTCCATGCAACCTATGAGATGTTTGTGGTCTCTATGACTCCAGAAATGTGCAAATTGCCTCGGTGGACCCTGCCGTCAGATCTTCATTCTTTATTGTGACTGTCCTGAGCCTGGATTCCAATTTCTCCAATTGCTTCTCGGTTCTCGTCACACTGTCCTCAAACCCAGAGATACGTTACTCCGCACCCTCCAGGCGGGTTTGTTGTTGGTCTAGAAGATCCACCATTTTGTCGAGTCCGAAAGTGAGGGTATCAAACCGGGGGAAGATATCACAGATGCCTGCACGGAGCTCCGCCATAATGGTCTCTGTGCCAACCACTTGTCCTGGCGCAGCAGCCCCAACCATGCCTCCTCCATGGCGGGTGCCGAGGCACTCGTGTCTGCAGCTGAGTTTTTCTCAAAAGGGAGTTTAGGCTGCTTCGGGTCCCCATGCACCATGTCCCCATTGGGAGCCTGCTAACTGTTCCCACACTGGTGCTTTGCGATGTGGTGCTTCTGCCCAAGGCGTCAGTGTTGAGAGGCTGTCTCACCCATGGTCGTTCAAGCACTCAAGTATAATCAATGTGGGGGGCAGGTGTCATGTTTGAAGCCCACACATGACACCTGCCTCAAAACGGAAAGAACACTGCAGGGGCATCAGGTCGAAAAAAAAACAGGAACTCAGGGGGAAGGGGAGGGGGAGCACCTCAGCCGGATGATGGTACGAAGCCACTGCTCCTCGAGTGGGCTCCATGCCCACTATTTGGTCCTGGGGAGTGCAAAGCCACAGTCTCTCAAGTCTCTCAAGTGGGTGCTTTGCCCACTACTTGGTCCTGTGGAGTGCAAAGCTACAGTCTCTCAAGTTTCTCAAGTGGGTGCTTTGGCCACTTCTTGGTCCTGGGGAGTGCAACGCCATATTCTCTCAAGTGGGTGGCATCTTCCACTGGTTCTGGAGGGGGCTTTGTGCCCAGAGTGCTTCATCCTGCCAAGGACTGGGTTACTGGATGCTTTTCTCCACTGGTTCTGGAGGGGGCTTTGTGCCCAGAGTGCTTCATCCTACCAAGGACTGTGTTAGTGGATGCTTTTCTCCACTGGTTCCTGAGGGGGCTTTGTGCCCCGAGTGCTTCCTCCTGTCAAAGATTGTGTTAGTGGATGCTTTTCTCCACTGGTTCTGGAGGGGGCTTTGTGCCCAGAGTGCTTCATACTGCCAAGGACTGGGGTAGTGGATGCATTTCTCCACTGGTTCTGGAGGGGGCTTTGTGCCCTGAGTGCTTCCTCCTGTCAAAGATTGTGTTAGTGGATGCTTTTCTCCACTGGTTCTGGAGGGGGCTTTGTGCCCAGAGTGCTTCATACTGCCAAGGACTGGGGTAGTGGATGCATTTCTCCACTGGTTCTGGAGGGGGCTTTGTGCCAAGTGATGCTGCACCTGGGATGTGGCATGCAGACTTCGTCTCACCTGTGTGTCACAGCCACGCGATGTACCCGGAACAGGTAGCATGATACCACATGTAGGCAGACCCACACTCCATCCTGCGGTGACTTAGGCTGCCAATTGCTGGTACGTGTCAGTGCTGGAGGTGGTGTCTCAAATGGCATGTCTAGGGTCCAGGACGTCACCTGCAGACTCTGACGGCTGCACACTGGGGATGGGGCTAACGTCCGACAGAGTGGCATCGGCTGTGCACGTGGTGGTGCTAATGGTGGTGCAGATGGCGGTGGCTGCGGCGGAGATGCTGCCAGTGCAGGCCGTGGTTCAAGTGACTGTTGGGGTGGATGGAGACACCATACCGTCTCCGGCAGCCTTGGATGGCTGATCCTTGGGGGGGATGCTGCAGACTGACATTGTGGCAGCGGCGGTGCAGGTAGCGGTGCAGGTAGCGGTGCAGGTGGCAGTGCAGGGGGCGGTCGGAGCGGCGGTGGTGACTGGGGTGCATGTGGCTGCTATCCCTGATGATTTGGTGATCACCAGCCCCTCCCCAGGTGACACCGTCTCCAGAGGTGATGTGTTCTTTGGCTTGCGTCCCTTCCCAATCTTGACAGCCGCTGCAGGGACCTAGGCGCTGTGCACTCTGTGTTTGTGCGAGGCCTTGCTGGGTGGGTGGTGTGACTGTCCCATGCTTGAAGCCGGTCTCTTTTTGAGCTTTGCAGGTGGTGGAATAGGGTGGCCCTTCTTGTCCGTAGGTGGCACACTGGCAGCTCTGACGGGTGCCTCCTTTGACCGTACTGGAGTAGCAGGGACCACAGCGGATGCAGATTTTGTGGCTGAGGTGCTGGGCTAGGATCAAGACATCCTGGCCCTAGGAGAAGGATGGGGGGGAGGTGTAGGGAAAAGCTCCAGGTTAGCTAGGTACATTTTCTTGGGCACACTGGGATGGGAAAATGAAGGGGGTTTGGGAGTGGAGGAAGAGGTAGTGGTTGTAGGAAGTGTACGTCTGCTGAGTTTGGGTGAAAGTGCATGGGTTGGAGGCTGTTGTGAGGTGGATGGCTGTTGAGTGGGTGTATGCTGGCGTTTGTGTATTTTGGGAGGAGGGCTCACAGACACACTGGGAGAGGACCCAGGGCACATGTGAATGGTAGTGGGGGTGGTGATTGCACGTGAGCGGTGTGTAGTGATAGGCGTGCTGGTCATGGAGGTAGTGGCTGAGGATGTAGTGCATGCAGGTGTGAGACGAGACAGGGAGGGAGGTGGAGGACTTGGAGGAGGGGGACACAGTGGAGGTAATGGATGTTGGTGTGTCTGGATGGGTATGGTGCTTGTGTGAGTGCCTGTGGGATGTGTGGTGCATATGTTTGCCTGAGCCACTTTTGTGTGTTGATGTGTGTGCTTGCTGGTCTGATGGTGTGCTTGGGAAAGGCTGAGGTAGAGAGGATTGGGTCTGGGTAGTGGAAGTTGGAGGGGGGAAGCTGGACACAGGGACAATGGCTGCCATCAGTGCTGAGGCCAGAGCCTGAAATGCTCTCTGTTGGGCCACCACGCCAGAATAAATGCCCTCCAGGTATGCATTTGTTTGCTGCAAATGCCTCTCAACACCCTGGATGGCATTCAAAATGGTTGACTGCCCAACAGTGAGGGATCTCAGGAGGTCAATAGCCTTCTTAGTGAGGGCAGCAGCAGGGCTGACTGGGGCAGGGCCTGAGGTGTCTGGGGCGAAGGAGATGCCCACCCTCCTGGGTGAGCGGGCACGGGAAACACGTTGAGGGGATGCTGGGAGGGCGGTGCTGGTAGGGGGGGTGGCGGCTGTACCTGTTGTTGCGGTGGGTACAGAGGTGTCCGCCACCGCAAGGGAGCTCCCATCAGAGGAGGAATCGCTGTTGATGGTGTCCCCTCCTGTCCCCATTGTGGAGCTCCCCTCGCCCTCCGTCCCACTGGTGCCTTCACCCTCAGTAGATTCACCCTCCTGGGCCATGTGGGATGCAGCTCCCTCCGTCTCCGGTGCCTCTGCTCCTCCGCCAGATGATGCTAATGCACACAAGGACAAGGTGATAAAACAAGAAGGGGGGGAAAGACAGAGGAGACACATGGTCAATGCCAGCAACAACACTACCGTTGGCGGACACAACACACAGGCAGCAGCCCTATGCTCTAGGCCATGCACTAGCAGTTAGTAGAGAAATCACCTGCCCATTGGGGACTATGCCTAACACCATTTTCTGCACACCTGGAACCCACAGGAGGCTGACTAGTTGTAGATGCCCACTACCACTATTGGGGTTGGAGTGCCTCAGAGCCAGCCTAACAAGGGACCTACCCTACCACGTTCGCCCTGGCCTAGGGGAACCCACAGCCCACATCCTCTACCCAGACACCTCGTAAAGCATGCAGAGTCAGCTGAAGGACACTGTACTCACCCCCTTGCGGCTGCTGTGATGCCCTCACGCGCCTATCCAACTCTGGATATGCCACCGCCAGGATCCAGAACATCAGGGCAGTCATGGTGCGATGGGCACCCCTTCCACGTTGGGAGACCAGCCCCAGCTGGGCCTCCACCGTCTTCTTGCTCCAGCGGCGCAGGTTCTCCCATCTCTTGCAGCAGTGGGTGCTCCGTCTATGATAGACCCCCAGGGTTCGCACTTCCTTGGCCATGGCATGCCAAATATCCTTCTACTGGTGGGCGCTGAACTAGAGAATAGGCATAGGATGAAAGGAAATTACTCTCCCGTCCGACCCGTCATACTCATTTCCCACCAGTTTCCAACCATGCCCTGACACACATACACTCACCATCCTCACATGCAGGCCTCAGCCCCCACCCCCACATATATCTTCCATCCGCACCACTCCATACATTCATGGCCCACGCATCATGCTCACAGTGTACTCACCTGTCTGGAGGACCGTAGAGTAGCGTGTACTGGGGGAGGACCCCATCCACCAGTTTTTCCAACTCCTCCGCAGTGAAGGCAAGGGCCCTTTCCCCAGACACTCGAGCCATTGTCGCTTCCAGACACAGGTCACAGCAGCACTTGCAGTATAGGTCCTCTCCTGTTGAAGGTCACGTCCGCGTCGGTGCGTACCGTCACCTCCGGCGTACATCGTCATTGGCTCCTGGAACCCATAGGGCCCAATGATAACCAATACTGAATTGCCCGGCGGTCTTCGACCGCCTACCGCGACGCTGCACAACACGAGCGCAGTTACCTCATTTTTCCTTGTCCCTCCTTACAGGTAAGGCAGCCGCCATTTCAGGGTGGCACATGGCATGGCACCTGACTGCGTCACAGCACATTTGGGCAGAAATACGGACAGACAACGCCACACACAGATTTACTCAAATTTCAGCAAAAACCCTTGTGCAACCTATGTGGTACACGATCCTCTGCTCACCATTCTCCTCCATAGGGCACATCCGCTGGGGCAGATGATGAGATGGTGTCATCCTCTGGTGTACATACCCCCGGTGGACCTGTGACAATAGGAGACAGACACATCAATATCAACTACAGACTTGATCGTGCCACAATCCAAGAACTGTGTGCCCAATTGGAGCCTGACCTGATTTTGGCTATCCGCCATCCCACAGGAATACCCCCTCTAGTGCAGGTCCTGTCAGAGCTCCATTTCCTGGCAAGTGGCTCCTTTCAAACTACAGTGGCCATGGCATCAGGGATGTCTAACCTATGTTCTCAAACGTGTTGACCAGAGTGTTGTCTGCCCTGCTGACACACATGCACAGCTACATTGTATTTACCCAGATGGAGGATTTGCCCAAAGTAAAAGCTGACTTCTATGCCCTGGGACATATCCCCAACATCATTGGTGCCATTGATGGTACACATGCAGCATTTGTTCCCCCCGCAGAAATGAACAGGTGTACAGAAATCGAAAAAGCTACCATTCTATGAATGTGCGGATGGTGTGTTTGGCGGACCAGTACATCTCCCATGTGAATGCCAAGTATCCTGCCTCCGTGCATGATGCTTACATTTTGGGGAATAGCACCATCCCTTATGTGATGGGCCAACTCCAGAGGCACCGTGTGTGGCTAATAGGTGAGCCCAAGGCCTTTACACAGTATGAATAGGTGTCCGGGTAAGGGGTAGTCCCTAAGGGTTAGTGTGTGTCTAAGAGATTTCACTTGACATTTGCAGGTGACTCTGGTTACCCCAGCCTCTCATGGCTACTGACCCCAGTGAGGAATGCCAGGACTAGGGCAGAGGAACGCTACAATGGGGCACATGGGCGAACTAGGAGTATAATTGAGCGGACTTTCAGCCTCCTGAGGGCCAGATTCCAGTGCATCCATCTAACAGGTGGCTCCCTATACTACTCACCGAATAAGGTGTGTCAGATAATCATGCTGCATGTTGCACAACCTGGCTTTGCGACGCCAGGTGCAATTTCTGCAGGAGGATGGGCCTGATGATGGTATTGTGGCAGCTGTGGAGCCTGTGGACAGTGAGGAAGAGGAGGCAGAGAAAGAAGATATTGACAACTGAAACAACATCATCATGCAGTACTTCCAGTGAGACAGAGGTAAGAGACTGACACTGCTCATCTCATATCTGATTACTGTAGGACATTGTATAAGTTAGCCTCTTAACCTCTGTGTATGGACCCTGACAGTTCACTTTAGCTTTCCATTTCACAGATCTGGGTAACTCATCCTGCCTTCTGCTATGTTTACTGCTGCCCAACAACTGTCATACACTGGTATATGCACATGAACATTTACTTTGACATTTGTTGAATAAGTTGTAATTATACATTTGTGAAAGTACAGACTGACTCCAGATTGTTTTGTGATTCAAGGGTGTTTATTTATAGGCTAATGTGTTTAGGGGTATGTGGAAGGGGCTGGGGTGATAGTGGAGGAATGTCCAGGATAGAGTCCAGACTCTTGGTATCACAGGTGCATTGTCCAAGGGGACATAGGAAGTGGAGCAATGGCAGTTCAAGGTGGACAGGGTGACATAGTGGGACAGAAGGGTGACAATCAGGAGAGTCTTGTTTCCTGGTGGGGGTCTTGGCAATGTTCTTTGTCTTCTGCCTGGATCGCAGGGACCGTTTGCGGGGTGGTTCTCCTTCTGCAGGGGGTGGGGTGCTGGTGGCCTGTTGGGCCTGTGGCGGGACCTCCTGATGGACGTGGAAGGCTGTTCATCGTTTGGGCTGGTGTCAGGGGCCCGGTGGTATGCCACTGTCTCCCTCATGGTGTTGGCCATGTCTGCCAGCACCCCTGCAATGGCGACCAGGGTGGTGTTAATGGACTTCAAGTCCTCCCTGATCCCCAGGTACTGTCCCTCCTGCAGCCGCTGGGTCTCCTGAAACTTGGCTAGTACCGTGCCCATGGTCTCCTGGGAATGGTGGCATGCTCCCATTATGTTTGAGAGTGCCTCGTGAAGAGTGGGTTCCCTGGGCCTGCCCTCCCCCTGTCGCACAGCAGTCCTCCCAGCTTCCCTGTTATCCTGTGCCTCTGTCCCCTGAACCGTGTGCCCACTGACCCCAGGTCACTGATTGTCCTGTGTTTGTGGGGTTGCCTGGGGTCCCTGCAGTGGTGGACACACTGCTCATTGACG
The DNA here is from genome assembly GCF_031143425.1 of Pleurodeles waltl. Lineage (NCBI taxonomy): Eukaryota > Metazoa > Chordata > Amphibia > Caudata > Salamandridae > Pleurodeles > Pleurodeles waltl. Next base: position 1,400,576,811 of record NC_090447.1, on the reverse strand, counting down.
TGTCCTGGGGACAGTGGCATGGGCCCGCTGGGTGGGTGCTGTGGTGGTGTTTCCTGAGGGGGGAGGCTCTGTGGTGGTTTGAGACTGTGGCAGGGGAACCGAATGTCCAGAGGTCCCTGATGGGCCAGGCTGGTCATCTTGATCCAGGCGTGCAGAGCTGCTCTCATCACTGTGGGCCTCTTCTGTGGGGGGACTGGATATGGCTGGTGTTGGACTTTTGCTTATGCAGGGTCATCCCCAGTCTTTTTTGCCTCCTGCCTCCTATTTTTTTCTGACATGTTGCTGTTGGCTTTTCAACTCTGAGCACTTTACCACTGCTAACCAGTGCTAAAGTGCATATGCTCTCCTGTTTAAATTGTATGTAAGTGGTTTATCCATGATTGGCATATTTGATTTACTAGTAAGTCCCTAGTAAGGTGCACTAGAGGTGCCAGGGCCTGTAAATCAAATGCTACTAGTGGGCCTGCAGCACTGGTTGTGCCACCCACATAAGTAGCTCTGTAATCATGTCTCAGACCTGCCACTGCAGTGTCTGTGTGTGTATTCTTACACTGTAAATTCGACCTGGCAAGTGTACCCACTTGCCAGGCCTAAACCTTCCCTTTTCTTACATGTAAGGCACCCCTAAGGTAGGCCCTAGGTAGCCCCAAGGGCAGGGTGCAGTGTATGGATAAGGTAGGACATATAGTAATGTGGTTTATATGTCCTGACAGTGAAAATACTGCCAATTTCGTTTTCACTGTTGCAAGGTCTGTCTCTCTCTCATAGGATAATATGGGGGCTACCTTTAAATATGATTAAAGTGTAGATTCCCCTAGAGAGTAGATGGACATGTGGAGTTTGGGATCCCTGAACTCACAATTTAAAAATACATCTTTTAGTAAAGTTGATTTTAAGATTGTGCGTGTGGAAATGCCACTTTTAGAAAGTGAGCATTTTCTTGCTTAAACCATTCTGTGACTCTGCCTTGTTTGTGGATTCCCTGTCTGGGTCAGTTTGACAGTTGGGTTGTTTTTCACCTCACACCAGACAGTGACACAAAGGGAGCTGGGGTGTAATCTGCATTTCCTGATTAGCTATCTCTGCTAGGAGGGAGGGGTGGAGTGGTCACTCTCATCTGAAAGGACTGTGCCTGCCTCTGACAATGCTGTCTCCAGCCCCCTGGTGTGTGTCTGAGGCCTTGCCTGGGCAAGGCAGGATTTCACAAGAAGGTGTGAGTCCCCTTTGAAGAAAGGTGACTTCAAAGACTAAAATGGGTATAAGAAGGGCACCCAAACTTACAAACTTTAGAAACACTTCTGGAACCAAGAGGAACCTCTGCCTGGAGAAGAGCTGATAGCTGAGGAAAACGTGCTGCCCTGCCTGTGACTGTGCTTTGTGGAGCTTTCCTGCAGTGCTGCTTCTGCCAGAGTAAGAGGGCAAAGACTGGACTTTGTGTGCCTTCCATCTTGAAGAAGAAATCTCCAAGGGCTTGATGTAGAGCTTGCCTCCTGTTGTTGAAGTCTCAGGGATAGCAAAGACTTCTTCCTGCCAGCACCTGGAGTCTCTGGAGAGACCCCTACTCTGCTCTGTGGTGCCCTTCCAGTTCCTGGGACCCTGAAAGGAGAGGCTGGCAGCCTAAGGACAAAAATACACGCACCGAGCACCGTGCGGAGAAAAGATCGACGCGAATCCGATCGCGGCTGAGAAAACGACGCGACGCCGGTTCCGCAGCTGAGAAACGACGCCGCAGGAAACGCGACCGAAAAACCGACGCCCGGAGCAGGAGAAACGACGCGCAGCATCGCTGACGGAGGCTGAGAGATCGCACCCTGCGCCGCGGGACTTTCGGATCGTCGTGTGGCTGGCTTTTTCAACGCGCACCGCCGTGCCGAGTTGTTTTCGACGCACACAGCCGTGCAGGGTTACTTTCGACGCACACCGCCCGTGCGGGGTTATTTTTGACGCAAACCAGGTACATTTTCACGCTAGCAGCGCTAGTGTGGTGTTACAACTACCTAAAGACTCTTTTTATTTTAAACCTTTAAAAAATCATAACTTGACTTGTGTATGTTGGATTTTTGTCGTTTTGGTCTTGTTTTGTCTAGATAAATATTTCCTATTTTTCTAAACTGGTGTTGTGTCATTTTGTAGTGTTTTCATTAAGTTACTGTGTGTGTTGGTACAAATACTTTACACCTAGCACTCTGAGGTTAAGCCTACTGCTCTGCCAAGCTACCAAGGGGGTAAGCAGGGGTTAGCTGAGGGTGATTCTCTTTTATCCTAACTAGAGTGATGGTCCTTGCTTGAACAGACTGTCAACCAAAGACCCCATTTCTAACATTGGTGACCAGCGGTCGGGATTTGGACTTGTATTTGTACTTGACATACAGTAATTAAGTGTACACTACTGTTTTGATCTCAGACCACTACGTGACCACATACTACTTGTTTGGTGATCTTTTGATTTTTCTCTTAAGGACTCTTTTTATTCTACTTCCATGATTTTGCTGATCCCTTGACTGATTCTTTTTTCTTCATTGGGAAATTATTTTCTGCCTTTGGAACTTTGCACTTGTGACCATCATGTCTCAATCTGGAGATGCAACAGCTGGAGCTGTGTTTGAAATGGAGAAACTGAAGGAGTACTCAGTTGCTCAATTGAAACAGTTCCTTAAAGATCTTGACTGTCCCACTGAGAGCTCCACCAGGGAGGGGGAGCTGCAACAGGCACAGAGGGCTTGGGTGACAATCAAGAAGGCTGGAGGGCACACAGAGGAGGAGAATATGGGTGGGGAAGTGCAGAGGATACACAGTGGTGTAGTGGAGGAACCTGTTACGCCTGGGGGGAGGGTCCCCAGGAGGGGTGGCAGGGTGTCACCCAAGGGTCTGACTCCTGAAGAGTTACAGGACAGACAGGCAGAGAGGGAGTACCAATGGGAGCTGAAAAAGCTCAATTGGGAGTTGGAAGAAAGGAGGAGGAACTTAGAGATTAAAAAAATGATTTATGCTTACGAGCTTAAATTGAAAGAGCTGGAAGTCATGAGGGCTGAGTCCAGCTGGAATGGTGGCAGCAACAATTGTATATCCAGTGATGCTGCAGAAGTGCACATGCCCAGAGAGGTGGTGCCCTACTTGAAGGAGGGAGTTAACACACGCCAGGAGGTTCAGGGGTATGAGGTAGCTCCAGTGATGCACAGGGTCCCTGAGGTGGATTGGGGAACTGGCATGGGGAGTCATATTCCTACTGGTGGGAGGGACACTCTACTGACTCTAAGTGAGAGTGACAGGGAGAGGGGTTCCCCCCAGGTAGAAGTCCTGGTTATGGAGTGTGAAAACATCCCAGAAGAGTGTGGGTTGAGTGTCAGGGACAGTCAGGTACTGTCTCACCAGTCTCAGGAGGGTGATGTGGGGTGCTTTTTCAAAGCAGAGTCACTGGATGGTTGGGTGAAGGGTACTTTGGTTAATTCATGTGAGGGGCTGAGTGATGTAATTGCTGGAGAGCATATGTCTAGTCCTTATTTTCCAGAGCTATGCCAACACCAGGTGGAGTGTGAGTTCTCTGACCCCAGGGAGCTTACAATGGAGGCAGACTTCTGGGTGAGTACCAGAGAGTCTGAAGAGGCATTTGGGGGTGCTCCTGAGAGGAGTGGTCTAGGTAGTTCCCAACCAGGTGAGGTAGGGAAGGATTGTAGTGTCCCAGGTAGGTCCCAGTGTAGTGGGATGGGTGAGGGACCCCATGTCCAGTCTCAGAGGAGAGGGAATGGGGATGGGTTGAGGCCCAAGGTGCCCAAGATCCGGTCCCAGGTCCTGGAGGGTTCCCTGCGGGAACACCAGGAGGGGAGCCTAGCCTGTACCATAGGGCCATCTGTTGAGGGAGACCCCACAGTGTCAGGAGAACTTGGGGGGGCGGCTGTAGCCAGCGTCCCACCAGTTCTGGTGTCTGGCAGTACCACTCCTAGTGAGGGGGTGCAGAAGTCCAGACAGAGGGTTGAGAGGGGGTTGCGGACCCCAGTGGAGAACCTGGAGGGTCAGGGGTCAGCTCTGAGAGCAGAGCCCCCCATGAATGATCTTGGTGAGACCATTTCTGGGTTGGGGGGAATCCAGACTCTGTCAGATGGGCAGAGGTCAGGAGACCTGCGCCAGCCAGACTCTTGTGTGGCCCTTCGGGACAGCGTGTCCCTTGAGGGGGGTAAGTGTGCCCCCCTGGAAGTCCTGGTGTGCCAGGCAATGGTTCAACCGCAGGGTGGTGACTCTGGGTTGAATGATCAGGTTCAGGGGGTAAACTCTGACCTGATGGGGGGTAAATGTGCTCCCAAGGAAGTCCTGGTGTGCCAGGCAGTGGTTCAACCGCAGGGTGGTGACCCTGGGTTGGATGACCAGGTTCAGAGGGTAAACTCTGACCTGGTAGGGGGTAGGTATGCCCCCCAGGAAGTCCTGGTTTGCCAGGCAGTGATCCAGTCTGTGGGTACAGACCCCGGATTGGGAGGCCAGGTTAAGGGTGTCCCCCCTGACCTGGAGGAAGGGGCTACTGCTAACAGTGCCCCTACCATGTTGTCTTCTGGGGGGGCCACTCCTAGTTGGGTGGTTCAGGACCCCAGAAGAGAGGGCAGGGGGAGGGAAGCCTCACCCCTGGCCCTGGTCCAACCTGAAGGTACAGACCCCAGGTTGGAGGATCAGTTGCAGGTTAACATCCCTGCACTGGTGGAAGAATTGTGCAGGACTGCTTCTACAAGCACCCTGACAGTTTTTGACTCTGGGGGTGCCACTTCTGCAGGGAGGTTACAGAGCCCCAGAGGGGAGGACCAGGGTCAGGTTGTCATCCCTGACCTGGTGGAAGAGAGAGTGGTCAAAGGGTGCCAGGCACCTGGGGCTACCACCCCCCACTCTCCACAGTCACCGTGGTTAGAGAGGCCTGAGGTCGGGCTCTCATCCCTGACAGTTGTCTGGGGCCACTGTGGCTTGCTGTCCTGGTGGACAGAGTTGCCCCTGGGGGGGGGAGGACGAGAGTCACACCCCGGGGGTGGAGTGGGCAACACCACTGTGTTGGCCCTGGTGGTACTATCTGCCCATTGCAATACATCTGTGAGCAAAGTAAAGTTAGGTGTTGCACAGATGGTGTCTGTAGATGTGGAGAAGGGTTCCCCATGGGTTAGCTTAGTGGGCCCTGAGAGTATGGACAGAGGGATCCAACTGGAGTCAGGAAGGCGTAGAACTGGAACATGCCCCTGCTGTTGTGGGCCTGGGTCCCTGTTCTATCGCCCCAATCAGGGAAGTACATCAAGGTATTGATTGTTCTCCCCTGGCTTTAGGCTGGTAGGGGGTCGTGTTGGACTTTTGCTTATGCAGGGTCATCCCCAGTCTTTTTTGCCTCCTGCCTCCTATTTTTTTCTGACATGTTGCTGTTGGCTTTTCAACTCTGAGCACTTTACCACTGCTAACCAGTGCTAAAGTGCATATGCTCTCCTGTTTAAATTGTATGTAAGTGGTTTATCCATGATTGGCATATTTGATTTACTAGTAAGTCCCTAGTAAGGTGCACTAGAGGTGCCAGGGCCTGTAAATCAAATGCTACTAGTGGGCCTGCAGCACTGGTTGTGCCACCCACATAAGTAGCTCTGTAATCATGTCTCAGACCTGCCACTGCAGTGTCTGTGTGTGTATTCTTACACTGTAAATTCGACCTGGCAAGTGTACCCACTTGCAAGGCCTAAACCTTCCCTTTTCTTACATGTAAGGCACCCCTAAGGTAGGCCCTAGGTAGCCCCAAGGGCAGGGTGCAGTGTATGGATAAGGTAGGACATATAGTAATGTGGTTTATATGTCCTGACAGTGAAAATACTGCCAATTTCGTTTTCACTGTTGCAAGGTCTGTCTCTCTCTCATAGGATAATATGGGGGCTACCTTTAAATATGATTAAAGTGTAGATTCCCCTAGAGAGTAGATGGACATGTGGAGTTTGGGATCCCTGAACTCACAATTTAAAAATACATCTTTTAGTAAAGTTGATTTTAAGATTGTGCGTGTGGAAATGCCACTTTTAGAAAGTGAGCATTTTCTTGCTTAAACCATTCTGTGACTCTGCCTTGTTTGTGGATTCCCTGTCTGGGTCAGTTTGACAGTTGGGTTGTTTTTCACCTCACACCAGACAGTGACACAAAGGGAGCTGGGGTGTAATCTGCATTTCCTGATTAGCTATCTCTGCTAGGAGGGAGGGGTGGAGTGGTCACTCTCATCTGAAAGGACTGTGCCTGCCTCTGACAATGCTGTCTCCAGCCCCCTGGTGTGTGTCTGAGGCCTTGCCTGGGCAAGGCAGGATTTCACAAGAAGGTGTGAGTCCCCTTTGAAGAAAGGTGACTTCAAAGACTAAAATGGGTATAAGAAGGGCACCCAAACTTACAAACTTTAGAAACACTTCTGGAACCAAGAGGAACCTCTGCCTGGAGAAGAGCTGATAGCTGAGGAAAACGTGCTGCCCTGCCTGTGACTGTGCTTTGTGGAGCTTTCCTGCAGTGCTGCTTCTGCCAGAGTAAGAGGGCAAAGACTGGACTTTGTGTGCCTTCCATCTTGAAGAAGAAATCTCCAAGGGCTTGATGTAGAGCTTGCCTCCTGTTGTTGAAGTCTCAGGGATAGCAAAGACTTCTTCCTGCCAGCACCTGGAGTCTCTGGAGAGACCCCTACTCTGCTCTGTGGTGCCCTTCCAGTTCCTGGGACCCTGAAAGGAGAGGCTGGCAGCCTAAGGACAAAAATACACGCACCGAGCACCGTGCGGAGAAAAGATCGACGCGAATCCGATCGCGGCTGAGAAAACGACGCGACGCCGGTTCCGCAGCTGAGAAACGACGCCGCAGGAAACGCGACCGAAAAACCGACGCCCGGAGCAGGAGAAACGACGCGCAGCATCGCTGACGGAGGCTGAGAGATCGCACCCTGCGCCGCGGGACTTTCGGATCGTCGTGTGGCTGGCTTTTTCAACGCGCACCGCCGTGCCGAGTTGTTTTCGACGCACACAGCCGTGCAGGGTTACTTTCGACGCACACCGCCCGTGCGGGGTTATTTTTGACGCAAACCAGGTACATTTTCACGCTAGCAGCGCTAGTGTGGTGTTACAACTACCTAAAGACTCTTTTTATTTTAAACCTTTAAAAAATCATAACTTGACTTGTGTATGTTGGATTTTTGTCGTTTTGGTCTTGTTTTGTCTAGATAAATATTTCCTATTTTTCTAAACTGGTGTTGTGTCATTTTGTAGTGTTTTCATTAAGTTACTGTGTGTGTTGGTACAAATACTTTACACCTAGCACTCTGAGGTTAAGCCTACTGCTCTGCCAAGCTACCAAGGGGGTAAGCAGGGGTTAGCTGAGGGTGATTCTCTTTTATCCTAACTAGAGTGAGGGTCCTTGCTTGAACAGGGGGTAACCAGACTGTCAACCAAAGACCCCATTTCTAACAGCTGGCACCTCCTGTCCGGTGACATTGTGTAGGGGTCCTGTTGGGGTGGAAATGTATTGTTATTGTATCTGTGTGTGCCATCTTGTGCAATGGGTGTGTTTCCCTCTACTACTGTGCTTGCAATATTGCCTTGTCCCTTGTGTGAGTGATGATTGTGTGCCCTGGGTGAGTCTTTCCCTTGGACATGCTGTGGTTATGGGTTTCCATGCAGGTCTGTGATCGGTGTCCATGCATTGGTGTAACATGCAGGGCTTGGTTGTAGGTGTGGTGGGGTGTGATGGTGGGGTGTGTGGGAGATGGTGGAGTGATGGGAGTGAGGGTGAGGGTGGGAGTATGTGATGGCATGCAGGTAGGGTGGGGGGGATATAATAGTAAAAAGTTGACTTACCAGAGTCCAGTCCTCCGGCTACTCCTGCGAGGCCCTCAGGATGCATTATTGCCAAGACTTGCTTCTCCCATGTTGTTAGTTGTAGGGGAGAAGGTGGGGATCCACTGCCAGTCCTCTGTACGGCTACCTGGTGTCTGGATACCACAGAACGTACCTTCCCCCATAGGTCGTCCCACCTCTTCCTGATGTCATCCAGTGTTCTTGGATGCTGTACCACTGCGTGGACCCTGTCGACAATTCTCCGCCATAGCTCCATCTTCCTAGCATTGGATGTCTGCTGCACATGTGATCCGAATAGCTGTGGCTCTACCCGGATGATTTCGTCCACCATGACCTTGAGCTCCCCCTCTGAAAACCTGGGGTGTCTTTGAGGTGCCATGATGTGTTGTGAGTGATGTGTGAGGTGATGGTTGATGTGATGTGTGGGGTGATATTTTGGGGTGTGTGGTGTTTAGTGCGTGGATGGTGTGTGAGTGATGGTGTTGTGTGCCTCTGGATGCTGGTGTGGTCTTTGCTTTTCTCTGTGTGTGCTTCTTCTGACTTTTTCGTTGTAAGGGGTTGTGGGTATTGTGGGTGTGTGTTTTATAGTGTTGTGGGTGTGTGGGTGTGGTGTGTGTATGTGTATCAGGTGTGTATATTTTGAATTGTCCAATGTGGTTGTGTTTTGTAAATGTGTGTGTATTTTGAGCGCAGCGGTGTGTCCCGCCAATGGTTTACCGCAGTTGAATGGCCGCTGCGTTGATTTGTGGGCCGTGATAGTATGGGCATATTCCTGTTGGTGTAACGGTGTGGGTTTTGGTACCGCCAATTTATCACTGACCTTTGGTGTGGCGAACTTGTGTGGGTGTCTGTATTGTGGAGGATTTCTAAGTGTGGGTCATAATACCCGAAGCGGATTTACGCCGCGGACATGGTATGTTGGCGGCCGTCGGCACGGCGGTAAGTGGCCTATGTTCTTTTAGCCAGAGGTGGAGCAGGGCGGGTCCCCCCACTACTATTAAATCCAAGGCTGGGGCTGATTATCCGATTTCCCCCCTCCACTTGTGAGTATGTCTGGGGGGGGTGGCTCTTATTCAGTTTGGTGGGTGTTAGGCAGTGACGAGCCTCCCGTTTTGCAGCAGTGCCGTCCACACCTCTGGTCCGTAGTAAGGGAGGAAGAGGGCTGTCGGGCGGTAGGTATACCAGCAGGGGTCAGATGAGAGTGAGGGTAGTGCATGACATGTAGGTTTCGCGGCCAATGGCTCAATAGTTAGAGGGAGAGGGCCCTCCTAACTCTGTCACCATTGGGAGGCCGCCCCCTTCCTTGGTGTAGGTGGTTGTAGAATCTAGCCCGGTCGTGCACTGGGCCTCCAGTCTGCATTCAGGGCGTGCAGGCCCAGCAAGCTGCATGCAGCTGGTGAGTTCACTGAGCTGGTCACTCTGAGACGTGCTAGCTGGGACGAAGCTGGTCGCCTCAGCTGCGGCGTGATTGCTTTCTTTGAGGCATTTGATTGTGGCCTCTGCCTCCCCCACAGTAATCAGGTGTCCCCCCACTGCACATCTGACCCCCAGGGATCAGTTTGGATGCTCATTAGGTTGATTTTTGGGGGCACTCCTGCTGGAACTTCAGCACTGAGGGGCCATTAGAGTCATCAGTATGGCCACGCCCCCAAAAATGGAAACTTAATTTAAGCAGCCCTAGCTCCTTAAAGAAACTTGGGATGCTTGACAAATAAAATAAGGTAACTATTTTGGAAAACTTCAGTGAGCGAAGGCAGTGGTCACCCGTGGACCACCGCCTAATCTCCCTGACGCTGGACACCAATTCCCAAAGGGAAAGTGACAGAATGGGGGATTCCTTTCCCTTTGCAATTCAGTAACCATGTCAACTGGGGTACATGATAAATAGTTTGCAGTCAGAATTACGGTGGCAAGCCATTGTTGCGTAACTCATGCTGAAGCAAATGTCTTAATTAGAAATTACTAATGAGATGTTTATATATTCTGAATAATGACTTATGTAGATAAAAATGAATAACATATAAAAATAATGTGCACGTCTGAAAATGTGACCTTGAAGAATGGTCACTAGTGTTCATGAAATGTACTAATTTATAATTAATACATACGAAATATTGAAAATGTATTAGATTAATGTAGTGAAATGTCATATTAAGGGTTATGAATTATGTTCTTGCTTATTAATTGTAGGCCTTAACTTAGCGAGTGTCTTGGCCTAGTTTTGCCAGGCCTCATGCGGAAGCTGTATTTCTTAGCGTTTAATATCAAATGCTGACAGAGTGAACTAACTGTGAAATGCTCATTGTTTTAATAAGATACTTAGCAGAAACTTTCTATGGGACCGACAGACAGGAGATGAGGTCTCTAGTACTATTCAAATGTGTGTAATGTGCATGAGATGCACTTTCCCAGGACACGAACAATGAAGACACTGACTGGAGATGAAAATGCAACAATTTCGATACCTGACGAGCCGGATGATGAGAACATCGTAAAGCGGACCAATCAACGACATGTGAACTGTGAAATATTAGAATTCATAGATTTGGTATATGGACACTATTGGGCAGAGTGATAACGTACAATTAATTGACCAATTGGAAATTGGGGGATAGTTTGGGTGACTTTGATATAACAACGTGACAAAGGGAAAAGAGATCAGATCTTACGCTGTTATGAGATGCGATATTGACTTAAAAGAGAGTTGAGATTCTGTCATTGGGTCATATTCTCTGACCGAGAGACTGATGTTGCTGATCGTTTAATGATCTGAGGACGAAGACTGATTCTGCTTGCTGACCCATTCTGTGGATAGGTAGATATGACAATATGACTGTGTTGCATTTTTATGCCTTTTCTTTCTAGGTGCCAACTGCACTTAACACTTTCTTTAAGTAGATGCTTTCCAAATTTGTGTTCTACATTGCTTTGTATGAAGCCCAACATGCTGATGCTAATCTGGGTTAGTTGAGGTTATACACATGATGACTGACGAATGGCAGAGACAAATGGTTGGCGGACTATTTTGCTGAACTTTATGGACATCATAGCTTTCCTGAAATGGGTTTTACTAATGCTTTGTGCTGATGCATTGGAATGTCTTTTGATTCAAGCTTTGATTAGATCATGTTTTCTGCGATTTGTTGATTAACAAGCATCATTAAATTAGTTGAATCAGAGTTGATGATTAAGATTCATAACTTAGTATTGTTAATATAAGGGAAATAAAATTTACTAAACTTATAATTAAAGGTGTGGTTATTCATGGCTGAAGAGTCATGATGTGTGAAATTTACTGACTCCATTGATTATTGATTTGACTGATGATTATTGATTATTGTGAAGTGATTATTGACTCTGTACTGAAACTATGGTAAGAACACCTTAAACAAATCAAAAGGTTAATTGAGCTATACTCGTCCCCGTGTAAGTTTACTTATTAAGGACCTACGCACTAACAGTTATGGTAGCAAAGGATGGTTAGTTTCTTTAGGGGCTTGCCGTAGGTGTTTGGTACAGGGTGATAGGGTTAACAGTTATGGTGGGGAGACCAATGGATAGTCTCCTTAAGAGCTTGCTATAGGTGTACAGAACTGAGTGACAGGTGTTAGCAGTTGTGCTAGGAGACTGATGGACAGGTGCTCCTAGTTATGGTAATAGTTTAAAGATTGATCCGTTCGAGAATACAGTATTATTGAAATTTGGAGGGGAGCGTGGCTTGGTGCTCATGGAGTGAGCAGCCACGAGAAGGTGCTCCGGGCCGGGGCCTCCATATCAGACCCATCCTGACGGTGCTGCCCGAAATACCAACAGCACATCCAGTTGGAGAGGGCCTGGAGGATGGGGGGTTTAAAAACCGGGAGGTTTTGAGTCCCAGGCGAGGCAAAAATGGCTTCTTGAGGGTGGCAGATGAACTTACAGCGTGCTGCCTGACTTCAAGAGGGCAGCCGCGCTGGTCTAGCTGACCCCTGTCCCCCTCCGAGCGTACTCGAACCGCACTGGTGGCGGGCGGGGGATGAGGCTGTAGTGAAGATGACCAGAGCAGGGGGCGACACCCCTGGGTGCAAGGGAGTGTCTTGAGGGAGCGGAGGTGGTGGAGCTTGAAAGCTGCTTGTCCCCAAATTGGTGGCCGCTGGGCCTCAGCAAATGGAAGAGGGGCCTGGCATGATCGGCGAGGCAGGGGCTGCTCTAGATCTTGTTATCAACAGGCACATTGGGGCTCGGTTGAAGGCACAGCTGCCCAAATACAACCTTGGAGGTTCCTGGAACTCGCTTTACCTGCAGAGGAGCAAGGAGGGTGCAGCTGTGGCCTGGAGGACTGTTGGGCCCTCAGGGGAGGCACTCTCTCCCCATAATCGCAGTGAGGCAGGGCGTACGGGCTGAGGAACTCTGGACATTGGCCTGCGGCCCTGCAGGGGTCTAGGGCCTGTGCGGGCGCTTGCCTGGACCGAGCGCGCCGTACTGCATAACCCGAGGGAGGCGTAAGGAGGTGAGTAGTGCAGCTTCACCAGGCGATTTTGGCTGGGGGCGAATGGCGACACAGGCTTCTCAAAATAGAGGGACCCCTCTCCCACTTAGGATGGGCAAAACCAGGAAGAAGAAGGAGGGAGAGGCGGGTGCGCAGCGGACCTGTGCTCCGCCCTCCCCTACCAAGACGTTGCGGAACGGCACAAATGAAGACCCATCTGGGAACCCCTTGCTGGCTGATATCATGCAGCCTATTACCTTCACTATGGAGAGCCTGGAGACAAAAATCGCCTCCCTGGCAGTTGATCAGGTCCTACTCAGGGAGGACCAACGCCGCCTTGCGGAAAAAGTAACATCGATGGAGCAGACGCTGGGCGCCCTCGGCCCGGGGCTGACTGCAGCGGACCCCCGAATTACTAAACTGGAGAAGCAAACATAAGTTCTCACCGCTCGAGCTGAAGATGCGGAAAATAGGTCCAGAAGAAATAGCATGCGCATAATAGGCCTCCCTGAGCGGGTCGGTCAGTGTAACCTCCCTGAGTTTTTGGAGCGTTGGATTTCTGAAGCTGTTGCATCCGAAGGCCTTTTGCACATTTTCACCCTTGAAAGACGCACAAGGTCCCTGCGAGGGTGCCTCCCCCGGGGGTGCACAGCGGCCGGTAATAGCTCGTCTACTGCACTACAAGGACCGGGACCACATACTGACAGAGGCCAGAAAGGCGGGAGAAATAAGGTTGGAAAACTCTTTGATCCGTGTCTTCCCATACTTCTCCAGAGAGGTGCAGAAACGAAGGGCAACGTACTCGGAAATCAAAAAGCACCTCCAGCAAATGGACATCCCCTATGCAATGATGTTCCCTGCTATGCTGAGAGTGGCGGATGACATGGGAGCACGATTTTTCTGCACGCCATAAGAAGCGAGAGACTGGCTAGAAGAGCGGGGGGACTCAACGGAGGAGGGAACCGCCCGAAAACCCATACTCCGCAGCAGACACCCAGATGTGAAAGGGCATAGACGGAGTACGGTGGCGCCCATGCAGGTGGAGGCACAAGTGGAGAGAAGCCGAGCAGCGGCGGCCTCCTTCAGCCTGGGAGGTGGTAGCCCGCGCTCAATTGATACGACGAAGGGGCCCGAAGGATTGGACTCTGAGACGGAGTTGACAGGATCAGCTGCAACACGCCTAGAACTACCTACAGTTACACCTGGAGACTCGGACTGCATTTTCTGATGGCTGGCCCGATGCTTGACGTCTGATACTGAGCTGTATCTTGTCCTCCGGGCCTGAGGCCCACACGACTCCGAGGCATGTAGCAGAACATTTAAACAAGACCACAGGCGTGATCCAACGGATGGTTCAAGAGATTCTACCTGCCTACCCACCTAGAAACGAGTTATGTTTGACACACTTTGGATGGGGGACTGTTTCGCAACCTGTCCTGGGGAAGGGGAGTTGAGGGTGTTTTGGTTGTTTATGGGGGGAATTGTTTTCAGCTTTACCTGTGATGAAATCATGCCTACAAGAAGTGCTGGCCTGGGTCGTCTAGCCGTGTGGTGGTTGCGCGGGGGAGGTGGTCTGAGGGCTCTGCTATGGGTGACCAGCAGGAATACAAGGTAGTCTCCTGGAATATAAGAGGGATGCATACCAAGCGGTACGAGGTGTACTCCTCTTTCCGCAGGCGAGGGGCGCATATAGCAATGCTACAAGAGACCCAATTGACGACCACTGAGGGCACAGCACTGCACAGGAGGTGGAGGGGGCAACTATTTTACAGCACTTATTCAGCTTATGCAAGGGGCACTTTGATATGGATCAGGGCGGGGGTCCCGTTCTAGGTCTCTAACACATTAACAGATCCCGACGGAAGCTATGTACTGGTCACCAGCCGGCTGGGCGGACAGGACATAACCTTGATCAATATATATGCCCCAAATTTAGATCAGGGCGCGTTTCTCAACAAACTAACCACCATGTTGGCACCCCACATGCTTCACTTGGTGTTGATAGGAGGGGATTTTAATTGCGTGGCTAACCCAGGCATGGATAGATCCCACCCACCGCTGCGGGAATCCCCAATTAACACGCTTGCTAGAAAGTTTGCAGATTGGCAGGCAGAGTGGCATCTGGTAGACATATGGAGAACTCTTAACCCTGTATCCAGGGAATATTCTCATTATTCCGTTGCCCATGATCTCCATATATGGCTCGATACGTTCCTAAGTACTCCAGAGGTGCATGCACAGGCGCGGGAGTGGAATATCTGGGGAAAACCATTTCCGATCATAATCCGTTAATCCTGCACTTGTCCTGGGCAAGAGCTGCCACGTGCATTCTCACCTGGAGACTTAAGCCAGACTCGCTGACAGACCCCTCTTTCAGTGAACAGATCCGGGAACATATAACCCACTTCTTTGAAGACAACGAGCCCACAGCTCCTTAACCACAGACACTTTGGGAGGCGTTCAAAGTAGTGGTGCACGGTAGCTGTATGGCGGCTTCCATTGGGATCAGAGGGTCCTTACTATGGGATATAATGATCTCAGAGAGGGACGTTAGGTCACTAGAGAAACTTGCGCTGGATCATTTAGAGAGACGAGGGGAGGAGCGCGAGGCCAGGGGAAAGGTGGCGGAGCATACCGAGACGCTGAGATGCTTTGACTATAAGCAGTACATTGCAAGGGCCCACACTGGAAGGGTCAAAACGGGTGGGCTGCTGGCATGGTTGGCAAATCCCGCCAAAAGAGAAACCCCTATAATGGAGATTACCACTTCACTGGGTGCAAAACTGTATCATCAAGCCGACATAAACTGGTATTTCCACGATTATTAATCTGCCCTCTACACCAGCTCATCCTCTGGGACAAGAGCGGAGCTGCAAGTTTTCCTATCGGCACTGTCGCCCGAGCACTGACTTAGGCGGAGTGCGAGGCCCTAGGTGGGGATATTGAGGTATCGGAGATTGGGGCAGCTCTAGCGGGCCTGGCTCGCGGAGAGACCCCGGGCATGGATGGACTTCCCATCGAGTTCTATGCAACTTATGCATGGAAACTCACCGTTAAACTGGCGTCATTGAATAATGAGGCATGGTTGACTGTCCGGCTTCTGGCCTCGATGGGCGAAACCTTAATTGTTCCATTGCTCAAGCCCGGTAAACCCCCTGACAAAGGAGGGGCATACAGGCCCCTATCCATGCTTAATACGGACTACAAAATACTGAGTAGGGTACCAGCAATGAGGTTACTGCCACACATGACACAGCTGGTCCACTCTGACCAAGCGGGATTCATCCCCACTAGGGGCACCGCCCAGAATGTACGCCGGCTGCTGTTTCTTATGGAATTGGGGATTCCTGCTGACCCAGGCTCTGCGGTCCTTGCTACAGACATAGAGAAGGCATTTGACAGCCTGGAGTGAGATTACCTATATAGAGTTCTCGCTCACATGGGCCTTGGGGAAGGCTTTTTTTAGATGGACACAATTGCTTTACGCAGACCCCAGGGCAAGGGTGAGGACGGGCACATGCATCTCAGTGCAATATGCAGTTGGCAGGGGCACCAGACAGGGATGTTCGCTGTCACCACTGCTGTTCGCTCTGGTGAAGGAGCCATTGGCCGCTCAGGCCAGGACAGCCGCCTGGTACCAGGGCCTGGTCAGGTGCGGCTGGCGTCACGTGATCTCACTGTATGCGGACGACCTCCTCTTATTCTTACGAAATACCGGACCGGAAAGGGAGGGGGGGCAGGCACTACTCGCACGCTTCGGACAGTTATCGGGATTGTGGGTCAATTGGCAAAAATCATTTTTGTTCCCTATGGTAGCGGGTGCCAGACCGCCTACACAGCTGGGCGGAGTGACATGGGAGCCGTGCTGTATCATGTCCTTGGGGGTGAGAATCTTCCACTCCCAGCCAGATATCCTAGACGGTAACATCAGAAGGGCGGTGGGGGCCCTAAGATCGGGCTTTGGTTTATGGGGATTGCGCCCATAGTCGGTGGCCAGACGGGTCGCCCTCCTCAAGATGGTGGAGCTGCCTAGACTGCTGTATGATTTTGCGGCATTGTCCCTTTGGGTGCTGCGTGCCTTGTTTAGAGAACTGGACATGGCGGTCACCGAGTTTGTCTGGGAAGGGGGCAGATGCAGGGTGGCATTGGCAACACTGAAGAGACCCCGTGCGGGGGCGGTTTGGCGGTGCCCGATATTGAGGCATACTATCTTGCTGCGCAGCTGCAGTGGTTAGCGAGATGGGTATGAGATGGCGAAGTTGGAGAGAATGTAGAGGGCCTGATGGTCCCCCCAACTTCTGAACTGGCTGGAATCTTTTTTCACGCTACAGAGAGAGGGCGGACAAAGTCTATCAAGCCTGCCGTTATTCGCAGATGCTGGAGGCGATGCCTTCGTAGGGCAGGACAGAGAATGCCGTACTCTCCCGTTATACCATTACCCTGGCTTCGCTGGCTTCCTGGGATGGGAGCGTGGAGGGGCCTACTCACCTGGGTTGAGGCAGGGGTCACACGGCTAGGGGAGTTGTACAGAGAGGGCAACCTACTACCCTTTGAGGATTACAGGCAGGAACAGAACCTTTCGCAGGGCCATTTCCTATTACACTGTGCGCTCACCCGAACCGTTGGGCGACATTGGAGGACGGGAGCTGCTGAACCTCCTCACCATGGACTCAGTAATTATTTGCTGATGACAGGGTGCACACATAAGGCGGTCACTAGGCTGTACAGGGTGATTGAGGAGGAGGAAGGGATTCCCCTACTAGGACTGAAGCAGAAATGGGAGCGTGATCTGGGGACGCAGATACCGGATACCGACTGGGCACGCATCCTGGAAAGAACGCCTAAGGTGTCCAGAAATGCTAGGTTCCAGCTTATACAGTTTTACATACTACACAGAGCCTAACTCACCCCACATTACGAGATCACTTTAGAATAAAAGAGGCAAAATGCCCCCTCTGTGAAGAGGGGGTGGCGGATTTCCTCCACATGATTTGGTCCTGTCCCCGGCTGGAGTCCTACTGGGACACAGTGATTGCAGAAGTGGCCAACATCACAGAGATCGAAATTACTCGCACACCCGCTAGATGCATACTTCATTGGTTCCCACATACACCTAAGAATAAGGCCACTAGCAGATTCCAAGACCTTGCATTTATATTAGACAAAAGGGAGCTGATGAAGAACTGGAAGTCCCCGGGGGGCCCGCAGCTCTGAGACTGGCGAAGGGAGCTTAGGAAATGGGCCGAAAGTGAGTAGACAGTGCTATACACAGAACTAAGAAAGGGTCTGGGGTCCCCTGAGATGAAGGAGGCTTGGGATCAGATTGTCATAGCATTGCAGACGGAGCACTCAGACCTGGGACGAGAAGCCCTCACACAGGCAACTACACATGCGGATTGATGCCCTCTCCGAGGTCAAGCCACATAGCGCACGCTGGGAAAGGAGGGGATCTCCGGGCAGGCTACTTGGGACACTCCGCGTGACTAGCACAGCCCGGGTTGGTCAGACATGGCCAGACATGATACATAATCATCACAGGACACAAGCTGAGGGGGGAGGGAGGGGACTAGTTTCATTTTGTTTGAGCACTACTCACTCTCAACGGACATGCATAAACTGAATTACCAGGTACATTTCAACATAACTGTTATCTGTACGTCAACTATCTGGGTGAGCAGGCTAGGCTAGCTTGACTGTCACACTAGCTATGGAGATACCAATGGGAATTAAATTCTCTAAAGCTGATGGAAAATGTTATATTTGTATAAAGATACTATCACCGATTATCCCATTGACAATGCAAAGGAGCGAACAACACTTAACAAAATTGTATGTACCATAAGAATTTTGATAAGTCTGACTCGTTGATGTCTATATGAATCATCACCACTTTACAGCAATAAAATTTGTTTACAAAAAAATTAATTATTGAAATTTGGATTTTGTTTTTCAAAATGGTATTTGTAGAGAAAATTATGTTCCCTCAAGCCCAGAAATGACTTTCCCAGATCCTGGATCCTGCTAGTAGTGTTGGGTTTGTTCCTGGTGTTCCAGTGATAGAGTGAGAGAGATAGGTTGCGTTTGCACCGCTTATGCAAATTGGAGGTGAATTGTGACGTATGGGAGGACTTAGGGAGTTTGCGTACTCCAAATGAAGTTTTAGTAGGAGTGTGTGTACTCCACAGTATGAGAGTAGGGAAGTTGTCAAACTTCACATGTGTGTGGCGCTATGTGCTGAAAAATTGTCCACGTGGTTGTTGATGTACGGACCTTGCGTGGTCTAAGACTCTGGATTATATTGAAAAGTGTATGAGACACTTGGTTATATGTTGTAATCTGTCTGGTTTAGTAGGTTGATCAGGCGTGGTCAACAAGTCAGTGTGTATGTTACATGGGCGAGTGGAAATTTCGACTGAGTTGGCGAGTTCTATGTGCACCAGGACAGACCTATTGATCAGCTGAAAGTAAAATTTGCGGGTCGAATTTTGCTTGCGAATCTGGGAGACGGAAAAAGCAGAATAGCTGCATGAGCGAAAGGGCCATCTGTGAAAATCTGTAAGGTTTCTGAAGCGATTGTGTTACCTTTACTGTAGTAAACCGGCAGATTTGTTTTTGGTTTTTGGCTTTTGATTAGTGCTTGCAATAATTTACATTAGTTTTGGAGGACGAGCCGCAAGACTTTGTCAGCTGCAGTGTGTGTGAGTGTGACATCATTGGACCCGGGGTGGGATAGGTCAGTCAGTGAGAAGAGTTGCACACAGATTGGCAGCCGTCCGTGAGAGGCAATTGGTTAAGAACGTGGGTGAAAGGAATCTTGGGAGTAAAAGTCACTTCCTGATCTGATTTTGAACAAATAAAAAGTAGAAAAGATGAAGTTTTCCAAGGCATTGAAGAGTGCAATAATGGGAGATGCGTACATTAAGCCGAATGTAGGGTACACCGGCTTACAGTGTAAAGGAGGAGCAAGGTGTCATGCCATGTCTTTGGTTAAAGCAGTGTTGCAAGTTGACACAGAAAAATAGGAGCTTAGTGTTCCCTGAGAATGGGACTTTCAATTTGAGAATTTTGGAGCAATTGCGGATGGCGCTATATGAATCGAAGCCACTTCCTAAACCAGCACAGTTTGAGGCATTAGCAGTTTAGGAGCTGGTAGCTAGACAGCAACAGCAATTTAAATTTGAAAGGAGAGTAAGAAAGGTAGAGAAGTCATTAGCGGAAGCAAGATGCGATTGAGAACAGAAGAAATGAAGATCAGTGACATTGCAGGATGTTAAGTTGTTTCCAGCAATTACGCAGGAAAATGAGATGGAAGGAAAGAAAGCAACTAGAAAGTCTAATAAAGGTCCAACTGAGAGTAGGGAAGTGAGAAAGTCTTCCATAGTGGAGGAGGATTCTGATGCTGAAGATCTTGTTACGCAGATACTGAGAGATTGACCATCACCGTATGCGGTGCAAGATGATGGTCTGAGTACTAGTGTTAGCTCAACAGCCCCAGCACAGGCAACGGAAACAGTGGGCGTAGTGCAGGTTAGTACTAGCTAGACACAGGGTAAAGTGCAAGGACCTAATGTGTTGACTATTCCAGTAGTTCAGGCCCAGATACATCTGCCACTCATACAGAGAATGTATCCTGATGTGCCTGTCTTAGAAACAACTTCAAACTTAGTGGTACCTAAGGAGCAAGTGGTTCCAAGATCACTGCTGGTTCAGACTGAGACAACTCCCATTTTGTTGCCCCAGGTACAGCTGCAGGGGATGCCGAGGTTTACGCCAATGACAGGGACACAGTCAGACTTGACACCGATTAAAAATCAGAGTATGGGAGTTACTCTCCACAATGTTCGGGTGCTAGAGCAGCCCCAGATGCAAAATCACTGCTGATTACTGTTGGTCCAGCAGCAGCATTATTTGCTTAGAAGAAACCAGGCGTGAGTGAACAAGGAGAGAAGTCTCAGAGTCTAGTAAGGAGGGGACCAAATGAGCAAGTTCAGGTAGTCTCTTCAATGGGCCAGACCTTTGATGTGTCGAGATCATTGTTGGATCTTAGTCCACTTGTTGCACTTCCATATACTGTGAATGGACCTAGTGCAGGTCAGAGCTTGAAATTATTGACACTGCAGACATCAAATGCAGTGGTACAACAGATGCCACCAGTGAACATGAGTAACATATTGATATAGGGATTGACAGCTCAACAGTTGACTGACTGGCTAGACAAGCTGAATACTTCCAAAAGTGAGGAGCAGATCATTTGTGTCAGATTGAGCCTGGAAGCAGACAAACTGGTTGAGGGAACGATGGGGATGAATAGATTAGAGTCCTACACCAAAGCAGAATTGAGATACTTATGCCCGAGAATTACAAGAGAGATGAGCAAGGAACATCAGAGATTAGCAGACTTGGCAGAGAAGCATGGCGTAGAGATTGAGAAAACGAAGCATTTCAAGAGAAGCTACAGATTAGATTTTGAAGCAAAAGATTTTGAACACATGATGTCTACTGGAATGAAGGTGCACCTTAAGGAATTATTGCAGAGTACTCAGGTTTGGGGAGCATTAGAAAAGTTGGAAGGCAGATGGGTGAAGAAAAGAGATCTCCTGAGGTAATGAAACATTACTACTGGTGACTGAGTTCCTAAAGATAAGGATTTCCACCCAAAAACATTGATTGGCAGAGAATTGATAGGGCAGGAAGTGAAGGAATCGATACATGCGTATTATGAGAGATTGTTGAAGGTGTTCAAGGAGTATAGTGGCAAGGAAACGATTGAGCCGAAAGACATGCTGCATTTTGTGTTCAGATTTGTGGAGGGACTGAGACCTGAGATAGGTCAGATGATTAAGAGTCATTTGATTTGCTGGCAAGCCAAACCAATAGATGAGATGTTGCAGAAATTGAATTGAAGCAGAAAAAGTTTAAAGAGAAGACAATGGTGATGCAGATTAAGGCAGCTCAAACAGGAGTACATGGTACTTTTGTGCAACAGATGCCACAGCAGAAGGGAAATGTCATGTTTCAGCCTCAGATGAGAGGTAGAGGTCGTGGAGGCAATATGAACTGTGGTCCGGATTTGAATACTGTAGTGGTTGATAATGATGTGCAGGGAATGAAGACGCTATTGTTGTGTCACATTTGTGGGGCTGTGGGACACTGGAAGCGGGAGTGTCCGCTGATGGTGCAGGAGGGTGTTGTTCAGCAAAGTAACAACGTCAACTCATTTCAAAATATGAGAGGACCGCGATTTAGGGGTCCTAATCCAAATTTTCAGAATAATGTGAATCAAATGTAGAATATTCAGCCTACGCAACAGGTGCATTTGCCCCGTGCACTAGTGTCACAGTTGCAGCCGATGCAGCAGGTTCCCATGGTTCCTCGCCAGCAACTGCAGATACCTCAAGCCCTGATGGAGCAGCAACAAATGATGCTTTCTCAACAGGTCACAGGTCAGAGACAAGACATAAGTAGTAATGCAGTGCACCAATTCCCGTTACACAGTGAGAATGAAATAAATGGTGACTGGATGAGTGATAGTTCTGATGAGGAGCTATGTGTGTGCTTGTGACTTCTCTAGAAGTAGATCAGAGAGGACCCTATGTGAGAGGAAAGGTTATGGGTCACAGATTCTCATTTCTGGTAGACACCGGAGCTACACGCTCTACAGTGAGAAGTGCAGAATTTCCAAATTTGCCCCTTTCAGGTTGAACAGTTCAGGTTGTGGGAGTAGAGAATCAGAATTTGGCAAACATGATTACAGATCCAGTGCAAGTTGAGATTGGCAATTTCCAGGAACTGTATAAGTTCATAGTCTGCGATTCAAGTCCGGTATCCCTACTGGGAACGGACTTGCTATATAAGACAAGGTGTCTGATTACTTGTTCAAATAATGGAATTGAGATCCAGACAAATAGTGATGATGAGGAAGACCCAGTCCCAAAAACTTAGTGCAAAACTACAAATGAGGAGTACCCATTGATTGAGTTTTTTCTGATGTTCACAGTGAGAGAGCTTCATTCTGATTTGCAGGGAACAGTACAAGAGAACATGTGGGATTTGTCAGGGAAAGAAGTGGGATTGATCAAATGAGTGGAGCCGATTAAGGTCACCTTAAAGCCGAATGCAGTATTTCTGCAGATTCGCTAGTATTATATGCCACAAGATATCCTGATGAAAGTGGCTCAGATAATTGCAGATTTTGTGAAGCAGGGAGTTTTGAAGGAGGTATTGAGCAGCTCATGTAATCACCGATAATGGGTTTGAAGAAGCCCTGTGGAAAGGTTCGAATTGTTCAGGATTTGAGAAAAATAAATGACATAGTTAGTGGTCAAGTACTGTCCCTGTAATAATGTTCCAGATTTCATGCGATGCAGACTGGTTCACAGTGGTTGATTTGTCACAAGCATTCTTTTCTGTGCCTCTTCATGAGGACAGTCAATTTCTCTTCAGTTTCAAATTCCTAGATCGAGTCTACTGCTGGTGTAGACTTTTTCAAGGGCACACTGAGTCACCTTCCTTGTTTAATCAGATTTTGAAAAATAATTTGGAGTCATAAGAATTGCCTTTCCAATCGACTCAGGTGCAATACATTGATGACTTATTGATTGCATCCAGGACAAGGGACGAGTGTAAGTATGACTCGATTGCCCTGTTGAATCATTTGGGAAAGTTTGGTCATAAATTGCCACCATTGAAATTGCAGTATTGTCAGAAGGTAGTGAAGTATTTAGGACATCAAATTGTGATAGGGGTGAAGAAAATAAACAGAGAGAGGATTACAATGATACTGCAAATAAACCCTCTGACTTCACAGAGAGATGTTATGATATTCCTGGGAATGGTGGGTTATTGT
This sequence comes from Pleurodeles waltl, assembly GCF_031143425.1. NCBI lineage: Eukaryota > Metazoa > Chordata > Amphibia > Caudata > Salamandridae > Pleurodeles > Pleurodeles waltl. The sequence continues at coordinate 1,400,553,677 of NC_090447.1, read as the reverse complement.
CGCCAATGGATTCTGAATTTTTCAGAAATCTCAAAACCATTGCATAAGTTGACCCATAAGGATGTCACAGACCCCACAGCGTTAGATGAAGATCAGATGAAAGCGTTTGCTGAATTGAGGGAGAGTTTGTGCAGAGTTCCAGCGTTGGGTATGTCTGACTTCACGAAGCCTTTCACATTGTTTTGTCATGAGCTTGATGCATGTTCATTGTCTATCTTGACGCAGGTCCATTGAGGTGCTCATCGCCCCATAGCATATTTTTCAGCTACCTTGGACCCAGTTGCAGCAGCCTTACCGAGTTGTTTGCATGCAGTTGCTGCAGTTGGTCAGTCTTTCACAGTGTGAAGGAGTAGTGATAGGATATCCCCTGACTGTAATGGTCCCTCACTCGATTGAGATGTTACTGACAAGGACGAAAACCCAATACTTGACTGTTGCTAGGCTGACTAGGTATGAGACAAGTATTTTGGGTGCTCCAAACGTGACACTGGAAAGATGTACAGTGCTGAACCTGGCAACTTTACTTCCAAGTGATACTACTGAAATTGAGAAAGAGTAAGATGTTGAACATGATTGTCTCGAAGTAACTGAGTTGTGCACAAAACAGAGACCTGACATTAGAGATACCCGAATGGAAGAAAATGACCAAATTGTTTTCGTTGATGGTTCTTGTCTGAGAGACAGCACATGGACACTGAGAGCAGGATATGCAGTGTGCACAATTACAGGTACCTTAGAAGCTTCATGGCTTCGAGGAGTGTTTTCTGCTCAGATAGCAGAGTCAGTCGTTCTTACTAAGGCGTGCCATGTTTCTGCTCGATTGAGAGTCACCATCTACACAGATAGCCAATATGGATTTGGAATAGTTCACGATTTTGGTCAATTGTGGTCGCAGAGAGGTTTCCTGACCTCTTCTGGCTCACCAGTGAGAAATGGTGAAAGAATAAAGGAATTATTATATGTGATTCAACTGCCTGAAGAAATTGCAATGGTGAAATGCAGTGCACATCTAAAGTCACAGGATTCCGTGTCACTAGGGACTGGATATGCGGATCAAGTCGCAAGGTTTTGCGCATTGAACTGTATATCATTCAAGGACAAGTGTGAATTGTTACCTGAAAAGGACACAACATGTCCAAGTTTTGCATTAAAAGTAGTTGATACTTTAGAAGAGTCAAAAACTTTGCAGAGTAATGTCGACAAGGAAGAGAAAAGGTCATGGAGCAAAATGAAATGTGTTCAAAGACAGGATGATTTGTGGGTATCTGAGGAGGGTCAGAGGGTTTTACCAAATAGCTTGTTGCCTCAGATGGCGAGGTACTATCATGGTCAGGCACACATTGGGAGGGATGCCATAGTACGTTTGTTCAAAATTGACTGGTTTAACCCCAAGTTTAGACAAGCAGCTGAAGCAATCTGCCATCGATGTGTCATTTCTCAGCAAATAAACGTGGGGAAAGGGACAGTGGTAAATTTGAGCCACATTGGAAGAGCAGGCGGTCCATTCAGCAGAATGCAATTGGATTTCATTGAGATGCCTCCGTGTGGAGGTTTGAGATACATGCTGGTGATTGTGTGCATCTTTAGTCATTGGATTGAAGCATACCCTACACGGAGAAATGATAGCCTCACAGTAGCAAACTTGTTGCTTAGGGAACTGATACCATGTTTCGGATTTCTGATCTCTTTAGAATCAGATAGGAGAACGCACTTCAATAACGAGGTAACTAAGTTATTGTGTGCAGCATTAAATATCGAGCAGACGTTGTATTGTAGTTACCGCCCTGAAGCATCAGGACTAGTGGAACAGATGAATGGTACCTTGAAGTCAGGAATTGCAAAGATGTGTGCGGCTACGAATCTGAAATGGCCAGATGCATTGCCTTTGGTGTTGATGTCAATTAGAAACACACCTGACCGGAAGACAGGATTATCGCTCCATGAGATTCTCATGGGCAGAGCAGTGAGGTTGCCAGGAGTTCCAGCAAATGCACTTGTCAACATTACAGATGATATGGTGTTGGATTACTGCAAGGGTCTGGCTGATGTAGTCCGCTCTTTCTCTCAGCAGGTGGAGGCCACCACACTGCCACGGATCCATGATCCAGGGCACAACCTGAGAGCTGGTGACTGGGTTGTTGTCCAAAAACATGTGTGCAAGACGTGTTTGAAGCCTTGTTGGAAGGGACCTCATCAAGTTATTTTAACGACTACGACAGCTGTGAAGTGTGCTGGGATCCCGAATCATGACGTGTGTGGCATGACGACATCCACAATGGACGTTGTTGTGTGGCATGACGAACTCCACACTGGACATTGGTGTGTGGCATGACGAACTCCAAAATGGACATTGGTGTGTGGCATGACGAACTCCGCACTGGACGTTGGTGTTCCATCATTGCCCAGCGGTGCTGTGGGATTCTGGACCCTCCTGGGCTGTGACTCTGGCGTGGTGGTGGTCTCAGGACCAGTAACAATACTTGAGCCCTCTTGGGCTGTGACTCCGGCGGTGGCGGTGGTCTCCTGACCAGTAACGATACTTGAGCCCTCCTGGGCTGTGACTCCGGCGGTGGCGGTGGTCTCCTGACCAGTAACGATACTTGAGCCCTCCTGGGCTGTGACTCCGGCGGTGGCGGTGGTCTCCTGACCAGTAACGATACTTGGGCCCTCCTGGGCTATGACTCTGGCGGTGGTCTCTGGACCAGTGACGATACTTGGGCCCTCCTGGGCTATGACTCTGGCGGTGGTCTCTGGACCAGTGACGAAACTTGGGCCCTCCTGGGCTATGACTCTGGCGGTGGTCTCCTGACCAGTAACGATACTTGGGCCCTCCTGGGCTATGACTCTGGCGGTGGTCTCCTGACCAGTAACGATACTTGGGCCCTCCTGGGCTATGACTCTGGCGGTGGTCTCTGGACCAGTGACGATACTTGGGCCCTCCTGGGCTATGACTCTGGCGGTGGTCTCTGGACCAGTGACGAAACTTGGGCCCTCCTGGGCTATGACTCTGGTGGTGGTCTCCTGACCAGTAACGATACTTGAGCCCTTCTGGGCTGTGACTCCGGCGGTGGTCTCCTGACCAGTAACGATACTTGAGCCCTCCTGGGCTGTGACTCCGGCGGTGGTCTCCTGACCAGTAACGATACTTGAGCCCTCCTGGGCTGTGACTCCTGCGGTGGCGGTGGTCTCCTGACCAGTAACGATACTTGGGCCCTCCTGGGCTATGACTCTGGCGGTGGTCTCTGGACCAGTGACGATACTTGGGCCCTCCTGGGCTATGACTCTGGCGGTGGTCTCTGGACCAGTGACGAAACTTGGGCCCTCCTGGGCTATGACTCTGGCGGTGGTCTCCTGACCAGTAACGATACTTGGGCCCTCCTGGGCTATGACTCTGGCGGTGGTCTCCTGACCAGTAACGATACTTGGGCCCTCCTGGGCTATGACTCTGGCGGTGGTCTCTGGACCAGTGACGATACTTGGGCCCTCCTGGGCTATGACTCTGGCGGTGGTCTCTGGACCAGTGACGAAACTTGGGCCCTCCTGGGCTATGACTCTGGTGGTGGTCTCCTGACCAGTAACAATACTTGAGCCCTCCTGGGCTGTGACTCCGGCGGTGGCTGTGGTCTCCTGACCAGTAACGATACTTGAGCCCTCTTGGGCTGTGACTCCGGTGGTGGCGGTGGTCTCCTGACCAGTAACGATACTTGAGCCCTCCTGGGCTGTGACTCCGGCGGTGGCGGTGGTCTCCTGACCAGTGACGATACTTGGGCCCTCCTGGGCTATGACTCTGGCGGTGGTCCCCTGACCAGTAACGATACTTGGGCCCTCCTGGCCTATGACTCTGGCGGTGGTCTCCTGACCAGTAACGATACTTGGGCCCTCCTGGGCTATGACTCTGGCGGTGGTCTCTGGACCAGTGACGATACTTGGGCCCTCCTGGGCTATGACTCTGGCGGTGGTCTCTGGACCAGTGACGAAACTTGGGCCCTCCTGGGCTATGACTCTGGCGGTGGTCTCCTGACCAGTATTGATACTTGGGCCCTCCTGGGCTATGACTCTGGCGGTGGCCTCCTGACCAGTAACGACGGTGCTGGCGGTTGTGTCTGGACCACCGGAAATGATGGCGCACTTCTCCGCAGTGACACTCACAACAGGTTGGGGAGACTTCCTCGGGACCTTCCCCACCTTCTTTGGAGTTACAGATGACTCACCAATCGCCTTGGATCCCATTTCACTTTGTGTCCCACCAGGAGTCTTGACACGGTCCCGTCGTCCACTCTCCAATTTCAGAGCCTTTACAGGGGGTGGGCTGACAGTGCCTTGGCTCCAGGTCCTACTGCCTGCCCTGGTGGACGGGGCACTCCAAAAACCTGGAACACGCACCACTGGTACTGGAGGCTTTTTGGCTGAGGCGCTACGACGGGACTGATGAATAGGAGGGGGGGGTGGGGGCAAAAAGGTCAATTTGACATAGGCACAGTTTCTGACGGACACTGGGATGGGTAGCTGGAGGGGGTCTGGGAGTGGAGGAAGAGGAGGTGGTTGTAGGAGGTGTCACTTTAGCTGTTTTGGGTGCAGGTGCAGGTACTGGAGGCTGTCGTGAGGTGGATGGATGTTGGGTGAGTGATTGCCGGCGTTTGTGTACTTTGGGAGGGGGCGTCACAGACACACTGGGAGAGGACACAGGGGACGTGTATATGGCAGTGGAGGTGGTGAGTGCAGGTGAGCGGCTTGTGGTGCTGGGTGTCCTGGTGCGAGTACTAGTGCCTGTAGATGTGGTGCATGCAGGTGTGTGTGTAGACGAGACTGGGAGGGAGGAGGGAGAAGAGGAGGAGGGGGACACAGTGGAGACAGTGGATGTTGCTGTATCAGTATGGGTCTGATGCTTGTGTGAGTGCCTGTGGTGTGTGTGGTGCCTATGTTTGCTTGAGCTACTTGTGTGTGTTGACTTGTGTGCATGCTGGTCTGTAGGTGTGCTTGGGATGGGCTGGGGTACAGGGGATTGGGTCTGGGTGGAGGAAGTTGGAGGGGGGAGGCTAGACACAGGGACAATGGCTGCCATCAGTGCTGAGGCCAGAGATTGCAGGGTTCGCTGAAGGACAGCGTGACCATAATGAATGCCTTCCAGGAATGCATTACCGTGTTTCAACTCTCGTTCTACACCCTGGATGGCATTCACAATGGTAGACTGCCCAACAGTGAGTGACCTGAGGAGGTCAATGGCCTCCTCACTGAGGGCAGCAGGGGTGACTGGGGCAGGGCCTGAGGTGCCTGGGGCGAAGGTGATGCCCACCCTCCTGGGTGAGCGGGCACGGGGCGAATGCTGAGGGGCTGCTGGGAGGGCGGTACTGGTAGGGGAGGTGGCGGCTGTACCTGTAGAAGTGGGGCGCACAGATGGTGCCGCCACCACAGGGGAGCTCCCATCGGCGGACGAGTCCGTGTCGCTGTTTGGTGATCCTGTGGCCGACGTGAAGCTCCCCTCGCCCTCCGTCCCACTGGTGAATTCAGAGTCTGTGGTGTGGCCCTCCATGGCCATGTGGGATGCAGCTCCCTCGTGCTCCAGTGCCACTGTACCTCCGCCTATTGATGCTGATGTACAGAAGGACAGGGAGAGCAGAAAAAGGGGGCAGACAGAAGAAAGACAGTTTTAGTGCATGGCATACCGCTACCGTTGGCGGACAAGACAAATGCAGCAGCCCCCTGCATTACGCCGTGCTCCTGCCCTCTGCACATGCGATTTCTGGGATATGCCCTACATGGCAATGGTGGAAATCTGCCCACATGGATGGCAAAGGGGCAACTATACATCAATTAGGCTTTTTTTTTAGCTTGGGTAGAGTGCCACATGGCCTACATAACGAGGGGCCTTGCATACCTAACTCGCCTTGGCCTAGGGACACCCACAGCCCACCACCCCCACCCAGACAGCTCCACTGCACGCAAAGTCCATAGGATGAGGTTGTACTCACCCCCTTGTGTCTGCTGTGATGTCCTTAAGCGCCCATCCAACTCCGGGTAGGCCACCGCCAGGATCCGGAACATCAGGGGGGTCATGGTGCGACGGGCACCCCTCCCACGTTGGGAGGCCATCCTCAGCTGAGCCTCCACCGTCTTCTTGCTGCAGCGGCGAATGTCCTCCCATCTCTTCCGGCAGTGGGTGCCCCATCTCTGGTGGGCCCCCAGGGTCCGGACTTCCTTGGCGATGGCACGCCAAATGTCCCTCTTCTGGTGGGCGCTGACCTACATGACATGCACAAGGAAAGAGTAAAAGTCATTACCTACAGCACCGTCGTTGTAATTGGCCCCCTCCCAACTCCATCCCTGTAGCCCATTCATCCCCATGCATGACTGTTGTATGTACTCTGCCCCCTTCCCTCATCCACCGAACCCTCTCCATCAAGGCCTAGCCCATACAACGTGCTCCCTGTGTACAAACCTGTTGGTCTGGAGGACCGTAGAGTAGCGTATACTGGGGGAGGACCCCATCCACAAGTTTCTCCAACTCCTGTGCAGTGAAGGCAGGGGCCCTTTCCCCAGACGCAGCAGCCATCGTCGCTTCCAGACCGAGGTCACAGCAGCACTAGCAGTGTAGGTCCTCTCCTGTCGAAGGTCAGGTATCTAGTGATTGAAGAGATAGAAAATGGTGGTGGCGTCCGCGGCGGTGACGTCCGCGGCGGTGACGTCCGCGGCGGTGCGCATCATCACCGCCAGCGCACCTGTTCATTGGCTCCTGGGACCCATAGGGTCCAATGTTAACCAATGCAGCATTGCGCCGCGCTCTACGACCGCCTACTGTGACGGTGTCCAACGCCAGCGCTGTTACCCCACAATTCCATTGTCCCAGTTTAGAGGTCAGGTAGGTGCCATTTCAGGGACCCACATGGCTTCAATTACTACTGCGTCACACATACCGAGGCCTACACTCAAAACCTTTCCCGGATGGGTTAATCGTCTGTTGTAGTCTTGTGTGTGACTGTGGGTACATACCTGGAGGAATGCTGACAGTTTCTTCGCTGTTGTCCTTCTTAGGCACCGTCAGCTGGGACATATTGGAAGATGGCGGAATCCGCCGGTGTACCGATCGCTGGTGGACCTGTTGACAATGGAAGAGCGACATGTCATCGTGACCTACCGGTTTGACCGTGCCACAATCCAGGAACTGTGTACCCAGTTGGAGCCAGACCTGATGTCACCAATCCGCCACCCGACTGGAATCCCTCCTGACGTGCAGGTGCTGTCAGTGCTCCATTTCCTTGCAAGTGGCTCTTTTCAGACAACAGTGGCCATGGCATCAGGGATGTCCCAGCCTATGTTTTCCAACGTCTTGTCCAGAGTGTTGTCTGCTCTGCTGAAACACGTAAGGAGATACATTATTTTCCCTGAGGTGGCGGATTTGCCAACAGTGAAAGGTGACTTCTATGCCCTTGGACATATCCCCAACGTCATAGGTGCCATTGATGGGACCCATGTAGCTCTGGTCCCCCCCCCGCAGGAATGAACAGGTGTACAGGAACAGGAAGAGTTATCATTCGATGAATGTCCAGATGGTCTGTTTGGCAGACCAGTACATCTCGCAGGTAAATGCAATGTTCCCTGGCTCAGAGCATGACGCCTACATCCTGCGCAATAGCAGCATCCCTGATATGATGGGTAAACTCCAGAGGCACCGTGTATGGCTATTGGGGGACTCTGGTTACCCCAACCTGTCCTGGCTACTGACCCCAGTGAGGAATCCCAGGACCAGGGCAGAGGAACGCTACAATGAGGCCCATGGGCGGACTAGGAGGGTGATCGAGCGGACCTTCGGCCTCCTGAAGGCCAGGTTCAGGTGCCTCCATATGACAGGTGGGTCCCTATTCTACTCACCGAAGAAGGTGTGCGACATCATCATCGCCTGCTCCATGCTCCATAACTTGGCATTGCGACACCAGGTGCCTTTTCTGCAGGAGGATGATCCAGATGACGGTGTTGTTGCAGCGGGTGTGCCTGTGGAGCCTGTGGACAGTGATGAGGAGGAAGCTGATGAAGATGAATACGACAACAGGGAGTCTGTCATACAGCAATATTTTCAGTGAGACACAGGTGAGGACAATTTCATGTTTCACATCATATTACATTTCACACGTCTACCTCTATCCAGTACCTACATTTCACTCCCTATTTGGTAACTGAGTTGTCCCCTTCCATTTCAGTTTCACTAATGTGGTAACCTACGTGTCAACAGCTTGCACCCTTGAAAGGCTTGTGATGTGTGACATTGGTATGTTGGCCTTCCAATGGGTAACTATTTTTAAGACTGTAATTGACAATACACAGTTCACAATCATTGACTGACTCCAATAGTATTATGGTTTCAAGGGTGTTTATTGAAGTGCATAAAAATGTTGGGGGGTTGTGAAATGGGGAGAGGTCATGGTGGAAGAATGTCCATGGCAGAGTCCAGTCTATTAGTCTCACAGGTACATTGCACATCTGGCCATTGGAAGTGGAGCTGGGGCAGTTCCGATTAGGACAGGGTAACAAAGTGGGACAGTGGGGGGACAATCAGGGTGGTCTTATTTCCTGGCGAGGGTCTTGCCATCTTGCTCTGTCCTGTTCCTGGATCTCAGGGACTGCTTTCGTGGTGGTTGTCCGTCTGCAGGGGGTGGGGTGCTGGTGTGGTGGTCCTGTGGCGGGGCGTCCTGTCCACTAGCGCCGGCAGAGGTGGTGGGCATTTCATCGTCCTGGCTAGTGTCAGGGGCCCCTTGGAGTGCCACGGTGTCCCTCAAGGTCTTTTGAATGTCCGTCAGCACCCCTACGATGGTGCCCAGGGCGGAGCCGATGGTCCTGAGCTCCTCCCTGAACCCCAAATACTGCTCCTCCTGCAGACGCAGGGTCTCCTGCAACTTGTCCAGGACCGTTGCCATCGTCTCCTGGGAGTGGGGGTATGCTCCCATGATGGAGGAGAGGGCCTCGTTGAGAGTTGGTTCCCTTGGCCTGTCCTCCCTCTGTCGCACAACAGCCCTCCCAGTTCCCCTAAGTTCCTGTGCCTCCGTCCCCTGGACCGTGTGCCCACTACCACTGCCCCCAGGTCCCTGTTGTTGTTGGGGTGGTGGGTTACCCTGGGTGCCCTGTAGTGGTGGACACACCGCTGATTGACCTGTCCTGGGGACAGGGGTATGGGCCCGCTGGGTGGGTGCTGTGCTGGTGTTACCAGAGGGTGGCAGCTCGGTGTTGGGCTGTGGCTGGGCAAGGGGAACCGACTGTCCTGAGGCCCACGATGGTCCGGGCTGGTCATGAAGATCCAGTAGGGCAGAGCTGCTGTCGTCACTGTGGGCCTCTTCTGGGGGTGGAGTGGTGCTGTCTGGACCCTCTGGTGTGGTGACGTTCCTTCGGGTTCCTGCGGGGGTATAAGTACATGATTATTGCATGTGTGTGTTTCATGGTGTGCAATGGTTGGGTGTGGGTGAACCTCAGTGCAGGCATTCCTGTGTGGGGGCTTGTGTGGTGATGGTTGGGGGGTGTTGTGGGTCTGTGCAGTGGGCATGCTTTAGTGCTAGGTGTCCATGCTTAGTTGTGTCATGCAGGTCTTGGGGTGGGATGGGTGGTTGGTGTTATGGGTAGATTAGTGAGGAGTTAGGGTGATAGGGGAGGGTGTGAGGGTGGGGGTGTGTGATGTCATGCAGGTAGGGTGGGGGATATGATAGTGAAGATTTGACTTACCAGTGTCCGTTCCTCCAACGACTCCTCCGGGGCCCTCAGGATGCAAGATGGACAAGACTTGCTCCTCCCATGTTGTTAGTTGTGGGGGAGGAGGTGGGGGTCCGCCGCCAGTCCGCTGTACCACGATGTTGTGCCAGGATACCGTGGAACGCACCTTCCCCCGTAGGTCGTTCCATCTCTTCCTGATGTCCTCCCTATTTCTTGGGTGCTGTCCCACAGCGTTGACCCTGTCGACTATTCTTTGCCATAGCTCCATCTTCCTGGCTATGGATGTGTACTGTACCTGTGAGCCAAATAGCTGTGGCTCTACCCTGATGATTTCCTCCACCATGACCCTGAGCTCCTCCTCTGAGAAGCGGGGGTGTCTTTGGCGTGACATGGGGTGGTGTGTGTGAGGTGTGGGGTGGTGTATGTGTTGATGAGTGTGGTGAGTGTAGTGGTATGTGGTGTTTTGTGCGTGGATGTTGTCTGGGTGATGGTGTAGTGTGCCTCTGTGTGATGAGGTTCTCTATTCTGTGGTGTCTCTCTCTGGCCTTCGTCTCTAATTTGTGGTCGTAGGGGTTTGTGGGTGATGTGGGTGTGTGTTTTATATTGTATTGGATGTGTGGGTGTGGTGTGTGTATGTGTATCAGGTGTGTGTATTTGGAATTGTCCAATGTGGCAGTGTTTTGGAGCTGTGTGTGTATTTTGAGCGCGGCAGTGTGTACCGCCAATGGAATACCGCGGTTGAAAGACCGCCGCGTGGATTCGTGGGTCGTAATAGCATGAGCGTGTTTCTGTTGCCGTGGAGGTGGAGGATATCTTTCCGCATGTTTATCGCTGACCTTTGGTGTGGCGGTATTGTGTGGGTGTCTGAATTTCGGCAGATTCCGTGATGTGTGTCATAATAGCTGTGGCGGTCTCCCGCGGCGGCGGCGGTGTACTGGCGGTCTTCTGCGCGGCGGTAAGCGGCTTTTACCGCCAATGTTGTAATGAGGGCCTATGTCTTTTTGTTTTGATAGGGAAGTTCCGAGTCAATATTCTGAGGTAATCTGAAGAAAATCAGTGAACTGTTGAAACAATCTGAGAAATATTTTTGAGAAAGAGACTGATGAAAGTAACTGGAAAAGACATTGATAACCTTATTTGACTTTTGAAACCTGATTTTGACAAAGCTGCTAACCGATTTCGACAAAGAAAAGGGTTCCTGGAAGTGAAACTGATCTGCTGAAAGAATTGTTTATTTTTGATTTTTGCTGCATGTTTCCAAAGTTACTTCTGCTTTCTGATTCTTTACAGATCATGGCTGGTGTAGATAAGCAAATTAGGGATGTTAGGCGCTGTAAATATATGAGCATTGTTTGACAATTATGTGTGGGATTTTGTTTATAGTGTTGATTGTAGGTATGTCTGTTCTTTATGCGAAAGGAGCCAACCATACTTCTGCTTTTGAGACTACCACGTTAATGGCCTTAGAAAGATTCAAGTTAGATGAAAAATATTTGCATGACTTTACTAATGTTGAAGGAGAACTTACTTCTAATGTTTTCTATCGCTTATTGAGTGAGTATGTTGAAACAATGGATGCAAAGGATTGTCTTGTGTGTACGCCGATTCCTTCATCAGTTGAGGAAGGAGTCACCTAACATAGTCTTCCACTAACATATGGGATAAGTTGTAGTCTGTTACTAACAAGGTTCTATAACCAGGAGTACATTCAGTATTTCTACTCTAATCATGACCTTGTGTTTTCGTTTGTTCCTATTATTAGATACTTAAGTAGAGTAGCTAAGGATAATGACATAGAATTAGTTAGAGGATTCTTCTAACCTACACTAACGTTTGGGACAGCTTATGCTCACAAAAATAATCCTACATGCTTGCTTACACCTTTAGAGAAAAGCTTCTTAGATCATACTGATGATAGGAGAAAGGCGCTGAAGGAGAAATTAGAAAAAGGCTTAGAGAAAAGGACTTACAAAAATGATTATGCTTACACTGCAATCAAAACGCAAGGGAAATTAGCTTTAGATGCATTACACGTAGGGAAGCTTTGTATATATAGGCCTAAGTTGTGCACTGACACTTTATTTGTGGGTACGAGTGGATGTAGGCATGTGTTTTTGTTTCAGAGTAAATGGACATTTATGTTGAATGGGCAGGACTCTGCGATTCCGGTGATATATTATATCTGTGGACTTAATGCTTATTGCCGTCTCCCAAAAGGATGGTATGGGACATGTTATTTTGGGATAGTATTCCCAAAGATTTTCCAGATGGAGGATTTTAAAAAGTTTCTGAAAATGACAGAATTACATCATAAGAGACAGAGGAGGGAGACTTCTTTAGCGATAGTGGGAGATATATTTGGTGAGGTGATTCCTTCAATGGGAGTTACCCTGAATTTGATCAAGATTTGAAAGTTGTCTACTATTGTGGATGCTAATACATTTTTCAGGGGCTATACTCCTGATAGATACTGAATTGGCTGCGGATAGAGCTATGACTCTTCACAATTGTCTTGCTTTAGACATTCTTTTAGCGAAAAATGGCAGAGTCTGTAAAATGATTAACTCCAGACTTTACTGCTCTTACATTCCTAACAATAGTAAAGAGATAAGAGACCTACTTACTAATCTGACTAACGCAAATAGTGATTTGAAGGAGTTGAAAGAACCAGGTGTTTGGGAAAAGGTTGCTAAGGAGTTTGCTTCAGTGTGAAACTGGCTTGGTAGTATTTAGAATGGGATATTATTGCAAATCATGCAGGGACTATTAATTGTTATAGGTTGCCTATTAGGGATATGGGAGTTATGTCAATTATGTTAAAGAATTAAATTGAAAAGGACTAAAAACAATCAGAGGAGAGAAGAAAAGAAAAGAGAAAAAATATATAGGGAAAATTCAAGAAGAAAACAGAGGCCCTCATTATGACATTGGCGGTAAATCCCACTTACCGCCATGCTGACTGCCGCCAACATAACGCCGCGTCGGCGGATAACCGCCAACTATATTATGACACACACATACCACTCCGTCACTATACAGCCACACACACATTTCCGCCAGCTCAAGTGATAAACTGGCAGTAGCTAAACCCACACCGTCACGCCAACAGAACTACGCCCACAACATTATGACCCACGAATCACTGCGGTGGACATTCAATGGCGGTAAATCATTGGCTGTACATACCGCTGCGCTCACAATACACACAACTAGACAAAACAACACCACATTGGACAATTCAAATAACACACACCTGACACTTATACACACACCACACCGACACACCCACACCACTATAAAACACACACCCACAACCCTTTATGACTACAAACAATTGCCACCAAAAAGAGAGACAGCAAGAGTACCCACACAACCAGAGCCACATACCACCATCACCTATACACCACACACGTACCTCACAACACACACCCCAACACATCACCCTACACACTCTCACCTAAACCACCGACACCACACTCATGGCACCACAACAACACCCCAGGTTCTCTGAGGAGGAGCTAAGGGTCATGGTGGAGGGTAGAGCCACAGCTGTTTGGATCACAGGTGCAGCAGATATCCATTGTTAGGAAGATTGAGCTATGGTGGAGAATCGTGGACAGAGTCAACGCCGTGGGACAGCACCCCAAAACAAGGGACGACATCAGGAAGAGGTGGAACGAACTACGGGGGAAGGTGCATTCCATTACAGCAAGACACCAACTAGCTGTACAGAGGACTGGTGGTGGACCCCCACCTCCTCCCCCACAACTAACAACATGGGAGGAGCAAGTCTTGGCAATCATGCATCCTGAATGCCTGGTAGGAGTAGGAGGAGGACTGGACTCTGGTAAGTCAATTCCCTATTACTATCACCACCTACCTGCATACCTTCACACACCCCTCCCTTCACCCCCACACCCATCACTCCACCACCTCCCACATACCCCACCATCACAACCCACTCATCCCAATACCAAGCCCTGCATGCAACACCAATGCATGGGTACCCCTTACAGACCTGCATGAACACCTATCACCACAGCATGCACACTAGAGAGAATCACTTAGCCCACAAAATAACATCTCACACAAGGCAAAGCTGCCAGGGCACTAACAACCATAGAGGGCAACACACCCATGCACGTTATGTCACACACAGAAACAATGAAACTGCATTTACATCCCCACATGTACTCCAGCCAATGTCAATGGAGAAGAGGTGCCAGCAACATCCAGTCCCCCCACAGAAGAAGCCCACAGTAATGACAGCAGCTCTGGTCGCCTGGATCTGGATGACCAACCTGGCCCATTAGGGACATCCGGACAGTCGGTTACCCAGGCACACTCTCACACCACCACAGGGCCTCCCCCCTCAGTAAACCCCACCACAGCACCCACCCAGCGGGCCCATACCTCTGTCCCCAGGACACGTCAATCAGCAGTGTGTCCACCACTAAAGGGACCCCAGGGCACCCTACAAACCCAAGACAATCAGGGATCTGGGGTCAGTGGCAGTGGGCACACGGTTCAGGGGACAGAGGCACAGGACAACAGGGAGGCTGGGAGGACTGCTGTGCGACAGGGGGAGGACAGGCCCAGAGAACCGACCCTCCGGGAGGCACTCACCACGATCCTCGGAGCATACCAATATTCCCAGGGTACACTGGGCCAGATACTGGACAAGTTGCAGGAGAACATGCGGCTGCAGGAGGGACAGTACCTGGGGATCAGGGAGGACTTGAAGGACATCAACACCACCCTGGTCTCCATTGCAAGGGTTCTGGCAGACATGGCCAAGAGTATGAGGGAGGCAGTCTTTCAACAGGTGGCCCTTGCCACTAGCCAACCCACCGAACAGCCCTCCACCTCCGCTGCTACTAGTGGACAGGAGGCCCTGCCACAGGAACAACAGGCCACCAACACCCCTCCCCCTGAAGAAGGAGAACCACCCAGCAAACGTTCCCTGTGATCCAGGCAGAAGCCAGAGACTATTGCCAAGACCCCCTCCAGGAAATTATACTCTCCTGATTGTCACCCTTGTGTCCCACTCTGTCACCCTGTCCACCTTGAACTGCCATTGCTCCCCTTCCTATGTCCCCATGGACAATGCACATGTGATACAAATAGACTGGACTCTACCCTTCCTCCATCATCACCCCAGCCCATTTCACTACCCTCTCTTCTTCAGAGCACTGCAATAAACCTACTTTGATAAAATACAAGTATGTTGTATGCCAAATGTTTTCAAAATATATTCTTTTAACAAAGGTTCAAACATTGCAATTCAACTGTACAGTAATGTTTACATTGGAAAGACCTGTAGTTGGCTGCACTGAACACACAATGAGCAATAGTGGGGCACCAACATCTGCAAAAATAGATGCCAAAGGATGCAGTGAGTGGGCATAGAAGTAGGAATACACAGCCTGCCAGTGACAATGTCACGCATCAAACTGTCAATTATATGTGTATCAACACTGTCTTGCCTGTGTCTCATTGGAAGTATTGACGAATAATTGCACTTCTGTTGTCATCATCCTCATCCTCTGCCTCCTCATCTTCACTGTCAACAGGGTCCACTGCTGCCACACGGCCATCTCCAGCCTCCTCCTCCTGCAGAAAAGGCACATGGTGACGCAAGGCAAGGTTGTGCAACATACAGCATGCCACAATGATCTGGCAGACCTTCTTGGGTGAGTAGCACAGGGCTCCACCTATTAGATGGAGGCAACAAAACCTGGCCTTCAGGAGGCCAAAGGTCCTCTCTATAATCCTTTGTGTTCGCCCATGTGCCTCATTGTAACATTCCCCTGCCCTGGTCCTGGCATTCCTCACAGGGGCCAGTAGCCATGAGAGGTTGGGGTAACCAGATTCACCTGCAAATATCGAGGGACAACTGTTAGCCACACACTAACCCTTAGGGCCCACACCATACCCATACAACAACATCCACTGGGTGGGAACCAGTGCTCACCTATTAGCCACACTCTGTGCCACTGGAGTTGGGCCATTACATTTGGGATGCTGCTATTCTTCAGGATAAAGGCATCATGCACCGACTCAGGATACTTTGCATTGACATGCAATATATAATGGTCTGCCAGGTGCACCATCTGGACATTCATGGAGTGAAAACTCTTTTGATTTCCGGACACCTGTTTGTTTCGTCGGTGGGGGAACAAATGCAATATGTGTTCCATCAGTAGCCCCAATAATGTTGGGCATATGTTAAATTGCATAGAAGTCAGCTTTCACTGTGGCCAAATCCTCCACCTGGGGGAAAACACTGTAGCTCCACATTTGTTTAATCAGGGCAGACAACACTCTGGTCAGCACTATTGAGAACATTGGCTGTGACATTCCTGCTGCCAAGCCCACTGTCGCTTGGAAAGAGCCAGTTGGCAGGTAATGGAGTACAGATAGCACTTGCACAAGAGGGGGGATCCCGGTGGGGTGACGAATAGCAGATATTAGGTCAGGCTCCAATTGGGCACATAGCTCAGTGATTGTGGCCCTGTCAAGCCTATAGGTGAGGATAATGTGCCTGTCCTCCATTGTTGCCAAGTCCACCAGGGTTCTGTACATGGAGGGATGTCTCCATTTCCTATTCATCCGCAGCGGTTGCAATCTATGAGGCAAAAGAATAAGCAGCTGGTCATTATCTCTACATTCCAACCACTACAGTTTTCAATGCATTTTGAGATTGTAACAGTATTTTTTTGGAGATGTCCAAATGGTGCATTTGTGTACTGTGACGCAGTTAGGATCCATGGCCTGCACCCCCCATGAAATGGCGTCCGCCTGTCCTGTATGGAGGGACAGGTGGAAATGAAGTAATTCTACTGATGTTGTGCATCGCTGCGGGAGGCGGTCGAGAACCGCCGTGCAACTCCTCACTGGTTAACATTGGGCCCTATGGGGTACAGTGGTCAATGGTGATGTATGCCTGTGGTGACGGTACACACCGCCGCGGACGTGACTGCCATTTTCTATCTGTGCACTCACTTGCTACCTGACCTTCAACAGGAGAGGACCTACACTGCATGTGCTGCTGTGACCTGTGTCTGGAACTGACCATGGCTCACATGACTGGGGAAAGGTCCCCTGCCTTCACCTCGGCGGAGTTGGAGCGACTGGTGAATGGGGTTCTACCCCAGTACCGACTGCTGTATGGGCCTCCAGACCAACAGGTGAGTACACTGTGAGTACGATGCATGGGGCGTGACTGCATGGAGTGATGTGTATGAAGGCCTCATGTGGGGGGAGGTTGGTGGATGGGCCCTGGCCAGCGTACAGCATGTATTGTGGGCCATGTGTGTGCTAATGGGGATGGGAAGGGGCATAGTGGGCCATGAATGTAACAGGCAGGACGGTCAAACTAATACCGTTCCCTGTGTCCATTTCCCTGCAGGTCAGTGCCCATCAAAAGAAGGGTATATGGTGTGCCATCGCCAAGGACATGCGGACCCTAGGGCTCTACGGCAGGTGGAGCACCCACTGTCGGAAACGGTGGGAGGACCAGAGACGCTGGGCATGGAAGACGGCAGGGGCCCAGCTGGGGATGGCCTCCCAATGAGGAAGGGGTGCCCGTCGAACCCTGACCCCCCTAATGGCCCGCATACTGGCGGTGGCCTCTCCAGAGCTGGATGGTTGCTTGGGGGCATCAAAGCAGCCACAAGGGGGTGAGCACAGTGCCCTAATTTACAAATTATGCCTGGTGGTGTGGCATCCAGGTAAGGGGTGTGGGCCATGTGAGTGCCCTTAGCCCAGGCCTGACATTGCAGAGTAGGTCCCATGTTGGGCAGGATTCTGATGTGAAAGTCCTCCAACCAAACTAGTAGGCATCCACTACTGGGCAGGTGTCTCCGAGTCTCAGGTATGCTGCAATTTGCGTTAGGTGTCCCTATCCATAGGCTGGTGAATAGCATTGTGACTGGTAGTGCATTGCCTAGTGTGTAGGGCTGTTCCCAGTGTGAGAGTGTGTTGTGTACGCCAACGGTGGTGTTGTTGCCACCATTGACCAAGTGTATCCTTTGTCTATGCCACACTTTTTGTTTTGTCACCCAGTCCTTATGTGAATTAGCATCATCTGGTGGAGGAGCAGAGGCACCAGCAATGGAGGGAGCTGCATCCCACAGGACCCAGGAGGCCGAATCCACCGACGGGGAGGGCACCAGTGGGACGGAGGGCAAGGGGAGCACCACAGCGGAGACAGGAGGGGACAGTTCGGACATGGATACCTCCTCCGATGGGAGCTCCCTGGTGATGGCAGACACCTCTGTGCCCACCCCAGCTACAGGTACAAACATCACCACCTGTACCAGCACCTCCCTCCAAGCAGCCCCTCAGCGAGTTTCCCATGCCCGCTCACCCAGGAGGGTGGGCATCTCATTCACCCCAGGCACCTCAGGCCCTGCCCCAGTTAGCCCTGCTGCCCTGAGTGAGGAGGCTATTGACCTCCTGCGATCCATTTCTGTTGGGCAGTCAACCATTGTGAATGCCATCTATGGGCTGTCAGGCCAAATGCAACAAACCAATGCATTTCTGGAGGGCATTCACACTGGCTTGGCGGCCCAACAGAGATCATTCCAGGCTCTGGCCTCCTCTCTGACGGCAGCCATTGTCCCTGTTTCTACCCTCCCTCCTCCATCTTCCTCTTCCCAATCCCATTCCCCTCAGCCCCAACCTAGCCCAAGCACATAGTCAGACAAGCATGCACCCAGGACAGCACACAAGAGTGGACATGGCAAACACAAGCACCACACTTCATCCCACAGGCACTCACACAAACACCATCCAGAATCAGACAGACCAACATCCACTGCCTCCACTGTGGCCCCCTCCTTCTCGTCCTCCACCTCCCTCCCAGTTGTGTCTCCACTCACACCTGCATGCACTACATCCTCATCCATTACCACCATCACCAGAACACCTATCAGTACACACCCCTCAGTGGCTGTCACCACCCCCACATCCATGCACACGTCCCTTGTGTCCTCTCCCACTGTGTCTGTGCCCCCTCTTCCCAAAGTACACAAATGCAAGCACTCAGACACCCATCAGCCATCCACCTCACAACAGCATCCAGCCCATGCACCTGCACCCAAACACAGCAGACTGACACCTTCTACCACCACTCCCTCTTCCTCCACTCCCAAACCATCTCCCTCTTCCCGCCCCAATGTCCCTAAGAAGCTTTTCCTCGCCAACATTGACCTCTTCCCTAGTCCTCCCCCCCCGTCCCTCACGTCAGGCCAGTGTGGTCAAAACCCAGCCACCCAGTCCACGGGCACAGTAGTGTCCCCAGCTACTCCAGGTAGGAAAGGATCCTGGCCACTAGCCATCCAGACGGAAATGGTGCCTGCCCCAAGTGCGTCAAGGAAGGGCAAGGAGTCAGCCCCAGCTGCAGGAAGGAAGGGCAAGGAGGCAGCCCCAGCTTCAGGAAGGAAGGGCAAGTGGCCTGCAACAGCAGGCAGTTGAGACAAGGGGCCTGATGCTGGGACCGTCTGAGGCTGCACGAGATGGGCTGGAGCCTCCCTCCACTACTGCCAGCACTACCACCAGCACCACCACCAGCAGCAGCAGCAGCCCCAGTGGGCATCTGTCTGAGGCTGCAGGGGATGGGCTGGAGCCACACCCCACCACTGCCAGCACCACCACCAGCAGTAGCAGCCCCAGTGGGCAGCCGTCTGAGGGGATGGGCTGGAGCCTCCCCCACCACTGCCAGCTCCACCAGCAGCACCACCACTGCCACCACTGAGCAGCCATCACAGCTGGCAGGCAGTGTGTAGTCCTGCGTCCATGGGCTGTTGTGAGGAATGGCCCCGGCAAATCCTGTGGGTCTGACACCCAGGTGAGCGACTGTGACCTTGCACTCCCCAAGATCTGCATCACAGGGAATGATGCCCCCTCCAGAACCAGTGGAGAAGCCATCCACTCACCCCATCCTCCACAGGATGAAGATCACTGGGCACAATGCCCCCTCCAGATCCAGTGGAGAAGCCATCCACTCACCCCATCCTCCACAGGATGGAGATCACTTGGCGCAATGCCCTCTCCAGAACCAGTGGAGAAGCCATCCATTTGAGAGACTGTGGCCTTGCACTCCCCAGGACAAGTTAGTGGGCAAGCCACCCACTTGAGAGACTATAGCCTTGCACACCCCAGGACAAGTCAGTGGGCAAGTCACCCACTTGAGAGACTGTGGCCTTGCACTCCCCATGATCAAGCACTGGGCATGCTGCCTCCTCCAGAGCATGTGGGCAAGTCTCCCACTTGAGAGACTGTGGCCTTGCACTCTCCAGGACCTAGCATTGGGCATGTTGCCCCCTAAAGGACTAGTGGCGTTGTACCATCTTCCGGCTGAGGCGCCCCCCCATTCCCCGTCCCCCTGAGGTGCCTGGCTATATTTGAACTGATGCCCCTGCAGTGTTCTCTCCGTGTTGTTGCAGGAATGAGGTGGGGTCTTGGACTTTGTGATGTGGCCCTGCGGCCCACGAACATTGAGGACTGGCAGTATCCCTTCATTTGTAAATATGTATATACTTTTTTATTTGGATGCACGTATTGCTACTATTTTATCTTATTACACTCACTTTTCTCTATTGGAGTTGTTGTTGCATTATTCCTGAGAGGTACGGGGTGAATATGTTATGTTGCTGCATCTGCTTGTGTGTATGGTGTTGGGGGTGGGGGTGTTGCATGTTGCATGTGTATGTCACTCTCTTTTTCCTCCCCCCCCCTGTGTGCTGGGCGGCAGTAATCACTGTGGTCGTCTTCGCCGGCATTGGTGTTCGTAGTGGAGCAGCACATAGAAGAGCATGGGGAACACATGTAACTCGGGCTCCATGGTGGCGTGGTTCTTCCTTGAGTCTCCATAGGTGAGTTGTTTCCCTTCTGTGCAGTGTTTCCACCAGGCTTTTGATGTCGTTGGTACCACCCCGGAAAAGGTGGCGGATCAGTGTGTCATTATACAGTGGGCAGAACATTGTCATCCGCCTGGCTGTAGGCGGTTACTGCCGTGGTGCCTGTTGATTTCACCCTGGCGGTCAGTGTGTTAAAGTGGCTGTCTGTCTGAGCGGTTTCCTCCATGGTCATAATTTCATAGTTATTACTGCCGGTCTGTTGGCGGTATTACCGCCACTATATCACGGACTGCCAGGGTTGTAATGAGGGCCAAAACATAGAAGAAATTGAAATGAAAAATTATGGGTAGTAAATTTGGTGTGATGACATATTTAATCATCAGATAAGGGATTACTGAAGCAGACGTCTTAATTAGAAATTACTAATGAGATGTATTTTGATTAGTGACTTATGTAGAAAAATAAATAACGTAGAAAAATAATGTGCATGTTTGAAAATGTGACCTTGAAGAATGGCCACCAGTATTCATGAAATGTACTAATTTATGCTTAATATGTACGAAATATTGAAAATGTATTAATTGTAGGCCTTAACTTAGCGAGTATCTTGGCCTAGTTTTGCCAGGCCTCATGCAGAAGCTGTATTTCCTAGCGTTTAATATAAAATGCTGACAGAGTGAACTAACTGTGAAATGCTCATTGTTTTAATACGATGCTGAGTAGAAACTTTCTATGGGAACCGACGGACAGGAGATGAGGTCTCTAGTAATGTATCCAAATGTGTGTAATGTGCATGAGATGTACTTTCCCAGGACGCGAACAATGAAGACACTGACTGGAGATGAAAATGCAACAAATTCGATACCTGACGAGCCGGATGATGAGAACATCGTAAAGCGGAGCAATCAATGACATGTGAACTGTGAAATATTAGAATTCATAGATTTGGTATATGGACACAATTGGGCAGAATAATAACGTACGATTAATTGAGCAATTGGAAATTGGAGGATAGTTTGGGTGACTGATATAACAATGTGACAAAGGGAAAAGAGATCAGATCTTACCCCGTTATGAGATGCAATATTGATTTAGAAGAGATTTGAGATTCTGTCATTGGGCTCATATTCTCTGACCGAGAGCCTGAAGTTGCTGATCAATTGATGACCTGAGGACAAAGACTGATTCTGCTTGCTGACCCATGCCGTGGATAGGTAGATATGGCAATATGACTGAGTTGCATTTTTATGCCTTTTCTTTCTAGGTACCAACTGCGCTGTCTTTATACTTTCTTTAGGTCCAAATTTGCATTCTAAATTGTTTTGCATGAAGCCCCACATGCTGATGCTAATCTGAGTTAGTTGGGGTTATTCACATGCCGACTGACAAATGGCAGAGACAAACGGTTGACAGACTATTTTCCTGAACTTTATGGACATCATAGCTTGTTGATGCATTGGAATGTCTTTGGAGTCAAGCTTTGATTAGATCATGTTTTCTGCAACTTGTTGATTAACAAGCACCATTAAATTAGTTGAATATGAGTTGATAATTAAGGTTCATAACTTAGTATTGTTAATATAAGGGAAATAACATTTACTAAACTCAGAATTAAAGGTGTGGTTATTCATGGCTGAAGAGTCATGGTGTGTGAAATGTACTGACTCCATTGATTATTGATTTGACTAATGATTATTGATTATTGTGCATTGATTATTTTCTCTGTACTGAAACTATGGTAAGAACACCTTAAACTAATCAAAAGGTTCATCGACCTATACGTGTCATCTTGTAATTTTACTTATTAAGGACCGAATTGGGTTAGTAAATAAGAAAAAGTGTTTTAGAAGTTGCAAACCATGTACTGCTGTTTTTCAAAATCACTTTGTAAAACAGGCATCTTAAACCATGGGAACTGCTTTAAAATCAGGAAGGAATCTCCAAATGTAGGCAAAGACTGCTTAGTTGTCTCATCGTGTGACTTCTACGGAAAGACTCAGAACAGGCAGCCACCAGATGTCAATGTGCGCTTTTTTAAGTTAAAAAAAACAAGGATCTAGCTCCCAGCTTGACCTCATTTGACACAACAAATTTCGGTTGCACTTCCACATCTCTTACCCAATACTCAAGCAAGCAGGGTTGCGACACCCTTGGCGGCAGGAAGGGGGCGGGGCTCCACCACGGGAGCCCAACATGAACGCCTGAAGTTGGAAACGCCACATGTTGTCGGCTTCACAGTGTTTAAGAACCACCCACGTCCATCAAATGCTGCTGAGAAAAAAACACAATAACCGTCCACACATGTAATTATTGTCCTTGTAACCTAAGACATATACAGCCTCTTCCTAACTGCGTTCAGAAAAGGAAACCGAACTCATGTTTCAGAAGGAGGGCACTTACTGTGCGGCTAAAAACACGGTGTTTTCCTAAACAAATCATTTTCGTTTTAAGTAAGCGATTTAATTTAATTTGGATTATGCAGTGTGGCTGCTTAGTCATAATAAATAAAAGGCTTTATTTAGAGTTTGGCTAAAAGCCACGGGAGCCAACATCTAAATTTCCCTGAGGGGGCTGATGTGTGAAGTGTAACCTTTGACGCCAGTGACTGCGAGAAGTAACGTGGCCATAATTGGTGCCTCATTCAGTTATATGCCATGGACACTCAGATTTTTAAAACATAGCTTGTGATTATATACGTAATTATGACTAGCCCTCATTCAACCTACTACATCAAGCAAAAACTAAAGGCATATTTTCTTTAAAGAGTGATAACAATGGGCGTCAATTCACCAAAATGCCAGGGTGAGCGGAAGCCACATTACATGCCACTGGACCATTACTTTCACTCCCACTCACAAACACATACATTCCCACATTCACATACTCTGTCACATATGTAGTGTCGCGTCCAGTTATGCAACTGGAGCTCAGGGGCGACCATCTACACCGGACAGTGAAGGGGTGTCTGACCCAGGCCGTCTCACCCCCTCCCTTGCCTGGGTTACTTGGGCGAATCCATGCAAGAGATGTAAGGATTTAATAAATAGGAGCGTGCGAGCAGACGGGCAGCAAGTGGGAGAGTCGGTGTAGAGTGCCCTGTCTGCAGCCCTCCACGAACAGTACTGTTGTGTCCTGCGTTATTTATTAAGCGCTGTAGGAAAGTACCATCTTGCCTGGCATGTTACCCCCATTTTTCACTATATATATGTTGTTTTAGTTGTATGTGTCACTGGGACCCTGCCAGCCAGGGCCCCAGTGCTCATAAGTGTGCCTGAATGTGTTACCTGTGTTGTGACTAACTGTCTCACTGAGGCTCTGCTATCCAGAACCTCAGTGGTTATGCTCTCTCATTTCTTTCCAAATTGTCACTAACAGGCTAGTGACCAACTTCACCAACTCACATTGGCATACTGGAACACCCTTATAATCCCCTAGTATATGGTACTGAGGTACCCAGGGTATTGGGTTTCCAGGAGATCCATATGGGCTGCAGCATTTCTTTTGCCACCCATAGGGAGCTCTGACAATTCTTACACAGGCCTGCCACTGCAGCCTGAGTGAAATAACGTCCACGTTATTTCACAGCCATTTACCACTGCACTTAAGTAACTTATAAGTCACCTATATGTCTAACCTTTACCTGGTAAAGGTTGGGTGCTAAGTTACTTAGTGTGTGGGCACCCTGGCACTAGCCAAGGTGCCCCCACATTATTCAGGGCAAATTCCCCGGACTTTGTGAGTGCGGGGACACCATTACACGCGTGCACTACACATAGGCCACTACCTATGTGTAGCTTCACAATGGTAACTCCGAATATGGCCATGTAACATGTCTAAGATCATGGAATTGCCCCCTCTATGCCATCCTGGCATTGTTGGCACAATCCCATGATCCCACGGGTCTGTAGCTCAGACCCGGGTACTGCCAAACTGCCTTTTCAGGGGTTTCACTGCAGCTGCTGCTGCTGCCAACCCCTCAGACAGGTTTCTGCCCTCCTGGGGTCCAGCCAGGCTTGGCCCAGGAAGGCAGAACAAAGGACTTCCTCAGAGAGAGGGTGTTACACCCTCTCCCTTTGGAAAAAGGTGTGAAGGCAGGGGAGGAGTAGCCTCCCCCAGCCTCTGGAAATGCTTTCATGGGCACAGATGGTGCCCATTTCTGCATAAGCCAGTCTACACCGGTTCAGGGACCCCTCAGCCCTGCTCTGGCGCGAAACTGGACAAAGGAAAGGGGAGTGACCACTCCCCTGACCTGCACCTCCCCTGGGAGGTGCCCAGAGCTCCTCCAGTGTGCTCCAGACCTCTGCCATCTTGGAAATAGAGGTGCTGCTGGCACACTGGACTGCTCTGAGTGGCCAGTGCCAGCAGGTGACGTCAGAGACTCCTTCTGATAGGCTCCTTCAGGTGTTGCTAGCCTATCCTCTCTCCTAAGTAGCCAAACCCTCTTTTCTGGCTATTTAGGGTCTCTGCTTTGGGGAATTCCTTAGATAACGAATGCAAGAGCTCATCAGAGTTCCTCTGCATCTCTCTCTTCACCTTCTGCCAAGGAAACGACTGCTGACCGCGCTGGAAGCTTGCAAAACTGCAACAAAGTAGTGAAGACGACTACTGCAACTCTGTAACGCTGATCCTGCCGCCTTCTCGACTGTTTTCCTGGTGGTGCATGCTGTGGGGGTAGTCTGCCTCCTCTCTGCACTAGAAGCTCCGAAGAAATCTCCTGTGGATCGACGGAATCTTCCCCCTGCAACCGCAGGCACCAAAGAACTGCATTACCAGTACTCTGGGTCTCCTCTCAGCACAACGAGCGAGGTCCCTTGATTCCAGCAACTCTGTCCAAGTGACTCCCACAGTCCAGTGACTCTTCAGTCCAAGTTTGGTGGAGGTAAGTCCTTGCCTCCCCACGCCAGACTGCATTGCTGGGAACCGCGTCTTTTGCAGCTACTCCGGCCTCTGTGCACTTCCGGTGGAAATCCTTTGTGCACAGCCAAGCCTGGGTCCACGGCACTCTAACCTGCATTGCACGACTTTCTAAGTTGTCCTCCAGCGGCGTGGGACTCCTTTGTGCAACTTTGGGTGAGCACCGTTTCACTCCTCTTTGTAGTGCCTGTTCTGGCACTTCTCCGGGTGCTGCCTGCTTCTGAGAGGGTTCCTTGTCTTGCTCGACGTCCCCTCTGTCCCCTGACGCAATTGGCGACATCCTGGTCCCTCCTGGGCCACAGCAGCACACAAAAACCCTTACCGCACAATTTGCAGCTAGCAAGGCTTGTTTGCCGTCTTTCTTCAGGAAAACACTTCTGCACGACTCTTCGCAACGTGGGAATCCATCCTCCAAAGGGGAAGTTTCTAGCCCTTGTCGTTCTTGCAGAATCCTCAGCTTCTACTGCCTAGTAGCAGCTTCTTTGCACCCACAGCTGGCATTTCCTGGGCATCTGCCCATCTCCGACTTGCTTGTGACTTTTGGACTTGGTCCCCTCATTCCACAGGTACCCTCGTTTGGAAATCCATCGTTGTTGCATTGCTGGTTTGTGTCTTTCCTGCAGAATTCCCCTATCACGACTTCTATGTCCCTTGGGGAACTTTAGTGCACTTTGCACTCACTTTTCAAGGTCTTGGGGTGGGCTATTTTTCTAACCCTAACTGTTTTCTTACAGTCCCAGCGACCCTCTACAAGGTCACATAGGTTTGGGGTCCATTTGTGGTTCGCATTCCACTTTTGGAGTATATGGTTTGTGTTGCCCCTATCCCTATGTGTCCCCATTGCATCCTATTGTAACTATACATTGTTTGCACTGTTTTCTAAGACTATACTGCATATTTTTGGTATTGTGTACATATATCTTGTGTATATTTGCTATCCTCATACTGAGGGTACTCACTGAGATACTTTGGCATATTGTCATAACAATAAAGTACCTTTATTTTTAGTATATCTGTGTATTGTGTTTTCTTATGATATTGTGCAAGTGACACTAGTGGTACTGTAGGAGCTTCACTCGTCTCCTAGTTCAGCCTAAGCTGCTCTGCTAAGCTACCATTATCTATCAGCCTAAGCTGCCAGACACCCTATACACTAATAAGGGATACCTGGGCCTGGTGCAAGGTGTAAGTACCCCTTGGTACTCACTACAAGCCAGCCCAGCCTCCTGCAAGCGCGGCCCGCGCAATATGTTATAAAATCACCTACAACTCTACAACATACACACACACATTCACACATACACATACTCTCTGTCTCATGCACACACTCTCACCCGCAAGCAAGCACACAAGTTATATTTAAAAGTATTCTGTACTTACCACAGCTGCCAAGGAAGGTTATATTCCAGGTGATTGTACTCTGTTTTTATGACACTAATAGAGAATAATAGCTTATTTTTTATCATTCACTATTGGTGTAATAACACCAGGAAAGTGCTGGCCCTGCATTGATAAGGAGGAGCTGCCCTGTGTCCCTGGCATTGAGTTTGTCACCTCTGAGGCCAAGAGAGGCAAAGACAGTGCTGGGGGTAGCAAGGGACAAACCAGGGGTCGCAGATGTGACCCCTGGCCAACCTTAAATGCAGTTGCAGCTGGTGACTGGGCAAAGTGTCGGGGCAGGGGGAGTAACACAAAAATAAATAATTAATAAAAAAGACATACCTGAAGCTCACCGTCGCTCTCCGCTGTACTGCAGGCTCTCAGCCTGCCCTGCGGCCAATCATGACACTGCTCAGAGCAACATTATGATTGGCTGGAGTGTCATGGCTGGGTGCTCCAAGGCAGACTGGGAGCCTGGGCTTGCTCTCTCCAACCCGGCAACACATTCCGGGTTGGAGAGAGCTCTTTGTGCATATGTGTTTGGCTGGACCGAGACGGCCGGCCAACACACAGGCGCACTGATGGAAGTGTACAGTGCACTCCCTGCACTGCTCGTCACCCCCATGGCCCCGCCCCTTTAACCCCTCGGGTGCCGTGGAAAAGCTGGGATCGTCCTCGGCCAGGGTTGCCGTATGCCGAGGACAAGCCCAGCTCGTCCTGCACCCGATCCACACCCCCCGTCAGGGATGGAAGGGGAAAAGCTTCCCCTTCCATCCCGAACCACCAATCCCTCCCATAGTGACGTCTGATGACGTAAGCACGTGATCCAGTGCTGACCTCATCAGAGGTCACCTCCACTTCCAACGCGAAGTGGAAGAGAAATGCAGGAGGAGGGGGCAGGCAGAGGCATGAAAGGACCATTAGACACCAGGAATTTTTTTTATTTTCATACTTACGTACAATGGGAGCGGCACCTTGGGCAAGGGCCACTCCCCAGGGGGGCAAAATATTTTTAGGCCTTTTCTGCCCCCCCCGGGGGTAGATCAGCCTATTATAATTAGGCCGATTTGGTCCCGGGGGGCAGAAACCCCTAGACACCAGGGATATTTTTTGTTTTGTTTACTTGATATTTTTATGTATGGGGAGCAACCCCTGAGGCAAGGCTCCACTGGGGGCAAATTGGATTTAGGCCATTTCTGCCCCCCTTGGAGGCAGATCAGCCTATTTTTATTAGGCCAATCTGCCCCTAAGGGGGGCAGAAACCACTAGACACCAGGGATTTTTTGAAAATATATTTACGCATAAGGGGAGCGGCCCCTGGGCAAGGGCCGCTTCCCAGGAGGGCAAAATATTTTGAGGCCTTTTCTGCCTCCGCGGGGGCAGATCAGCCTATTAGAATTAGGCCGATCTGCCCCCGGGTGGGCCGAAACCCCTAGACACCAGGAATATATATATTGTTTTGTTTACTTTATGTTTTTAAGTATGGAGAGCAACCCCTTAGGCAAGGGTCGCTCCCCTGGGGGGCAAATTGTATTTAGGCCATTTCTGCCTACTTTGGTGGCAGAATTGGCCTATTTTGTTAGGCCAACCTACCCCAAGGGGGGCAGAAACCATTAGACAACAGGGACTTTTTTTATAATACTTTTGCATAAGGGGAGCAGCCCCTGGGGCAAGGACCGCTCCCCAGGGGGCAAAATATTTTTAGGCCTTCTCTGCCCCCCCATGGGGGCAAATCGGGCTATTATAATTAGGCCAATCTGCCCCTGGGGGGGGGGTGTAAACCCCTAGACACCAGGGATATATATATTTTTTTGTTTACTTTATGTTTTTATGTTTGGGGAGCAACCCCTTAGGCAAGGGTCGTTCCTCTGGAGGGCAAGTTTATTTTAGGCCATTTCTGCTCCCCTTTGGGGCAGATCGGCCTATTTCTATTAGGATGATCTGCCCCCAGGGGGCAGAAACCACTTAGGCACAAGGGATTGGTGTGTATGTGTGTGTTTTGTTTGGGGGGGCAGCTCCTTGGGCAAGGGTCGCTCCCCATAGATGCACATTACTGTTGGCCATATCTGCCCTCCTTGGGGCCTATTTCTGGAAGGCCCATCTGCCCCCAAGGGGGCAGAAAGCCCAACAGAGGCATGGGAAGATAAGAGGGTGGGGGGGTCCACACCCAGGGGGGAGGGGAGGTGTCAGAAAGTTTTCTAGATGCCAGGAAATTAATAAAACAAAAATAGTGTGGTGGTGGCTACTACCCAGTATAGGCATGGTTATGCCCCTACCTCAACTGAGGATGGTTACAGTCTTTCACCTCTCCCTCCGCACACTAAAACATCTTATCCCACGGCAAGCAAGAGGACACTTGATTATTTTGGGTTTTGATTTTACATTTGGGCCATGAGAGCTTGGCTGACTCTCAAAATCGTCCCACTTGGAATGGTGAGGGTTGCACGGTTTGGACTTTGGGACACTGCCATGTAGAAACATTCACAAGACCTAGGCACATCTGAAAACTAAACATCTGGGTGAGTCGAGGGTGGTGTGCTTCACATGCACTCCACACCATTTTCTTCCCAACAATGCCCCGCAAACCTCCAACTTTGCTGGAAATCATGCATTTTTCCCACATTTTTTGTGATGGAACCTTCCGTAATCTGCAGGAATCCACAAAATTCCTACCACCCAGCATTGTCTCATCTATACCGATAAAAATTCTGCTGCACTTGTCAGCCTAAAAATGTTTTTTTTCAAACTGCCCTTTGTAACCTGCTTTGGTTTTCCCTCAGTTTTGACATGTTTTTGGCTCTTCCCTGTCACAGGCACTTGCCCCACCTACGCAAGTGAGGTATCATTTTTACCAGGATACTGAGGGAAATGTTGGGTGGTAGGAAATTTGTCCCGGTGCGGTGATCCCACACAGAAATATGGGAAGATTTAGATTTTTTAGCTAAATTTGAGGTTTGCTGAGGATTCTAGGTAAGAAAACATTGGGGGATCCACGCAAGTCACACCTCCCTGGATTCCCTCGGTGTCTAGTTTTCAGAAATGTTTGGGTTTGGTAGATTTCCCTATATGGTTGCAGAGCCCAGGACCAAGAATGCAGTTCCCCCCTGCAAAAACAGGTAGTTTAGTATTTGATAATTTTGATATGTCTGCATAATGTTTTGGGGCATTTCCTTTCGCGGGTACTAGGCCTACCCACTCAAGTGAGGTACCATTTTTATCGGGAGACTTAGGGGAACACTGCGTGGAAGGTAATGTGTGGCTCCTATCAGATTCCAGAACTTTCTGTCACTGAAATGTGAGGAAAAAGTGTTTTTTGGCCAAAGTTTGAGGTTTGCATAGAATTCTGGGTAACAGAACCTGGTGAGAGCCCCACAAGTCACCCCATCCTGGATTCCCCTAGGTGTCTAGTTTTCAAAAATGCACGTTTGGTAGGTTTCCCTAAGTACCGGCTGACTTACAGGCCAAAATCCACAGCTTGGCACTTTGCAAAAAACAGCTAGGTTTTCTTAGGGAAAAAACGATTTGTCCACGTTGTGTTTTGGGGCATTTCCTGTCACGGGCGCTAGGCCTACCCACACAAGTGAGGTACCATTTTTATTGGGAGACTTGGGGGAACACTGGGTAGCAGGAAATTTGTGGCTCCTCTCAGATTCCAGAACTTTCTGTCACCGAAATGTGAGGTAAAAGTGTTTTTTGGGCCAAATTGTGAGGTTTGCAAAGGATTATGGGAAACATAACCTTGTGAGAACCCCACAAGTCATCCCATCCTGTATTCCCATAGGCATCTAGCTTTCAAAAATGCAAAGGTTTGCTAGGTTTCCCTAGGTGCTGACTGAGCTAGAGGCCAAAATCTACAGCTTGGCACTTTGCAAAAAACAGCTCTGTTTTCTTTGGGGAAATGTGATGTGTCCACGTTGTGTTTTGGGGCATTTCCTGTCACGGGTGCTAGGCCTACCCACACAAGTGAGGTACCATTTGTATCGGGAGACTTAGGGGAACGCTGGGTGGAAGGAAATTTGTGGCTCCTCTCAGATTCCAGAACTTTCTGTCACCAAAATGTGAGCGAAAAGTGTTTTTTTAGCCACATTTTGAGGTTTGCAAAGGATTCAGGGTAACAGAACCTGGTGAGAGCCCCACAAGTCACCCCGTCATGGATTCCCCTAGGTGTCTAGTTTTTAAAAAATGCACAGGTTTGGTAGGTTTCCCTAGGTTCCGGCTGAGCTAGAGGCCAAAATCTACAGCTAGGCACTTTGCAAAAAACATGTGAGATTTCAATGTAAAATTTTGATGTGTCCAAGTTGTGTTTCCTGTCATGAGCATTAGGCCTACCCACGCAAGTGAGGTACCATTTTTATCGGGAGACTTGGGGGAACACAAAACAGCAAAACAAGTGTTATTGCCCCTTGTCTTTCTCTACATTTTTTCCTTCCAAATGTAAGACAGTGTATAAAAAAGACGTCTATTTGAGAAATGTCCCGGAATTCAGAGACGTGCAAATAACCACTGCTTCTCAACAACTTATCTTGTGCCTATTTTGGAAATACAAAGGTTTTCTTGATACCTATTTTTCACTCTTTATATTTCACCAAATGAATTGCTGTAAACCCGGTATAGAATGAAAACCCATTGCAAGGTGCAGCTCATTTATTGGCTCTGGGTATATAGGGTTCTTGATGAACCTACAAACCCTATATATCCCCGCAACCAGAAGAGTCCAACAGACATAATGGTATATTGCTTTAAAAAATCTGACGTCGCAGGAAAAAGTTACAGAGTAAAACGTGGAGAAAAATGGCTGGTTTGTTTACCTCAATTTCAATATATTTTTCTTTCAGCTGTTATTTTCTGCAGGAAAACCTTGTAGGATCTACCCAATTTACCCCTTTCTGAATTCAGGATTTTGTCTATTTTTCAGAAATATTTAGCTTTCTGGGATCCAGCATTGGTTTCACACCCATATCTGTCACTAACTAGAAGGAGACTGAAAACACAAAAAATAGTAAAAATGGGGTATGTCCCAGTAAAATGCCAAAACTGTGTTGAAAAATTGGGTTTCCTGATTCAATTCTGCCTGTTCCTAAAAGCTGGGAAGATGATGATTTTAGCACCACAAACCCTGTGTTGATGCCATTTTCAGGGAAAAAACCACAAGCCTTCTTCTGCAGCCCTTTTTCCATTTTTTTTAAAAACAAGTTTTTTGCTGTATTTTGGCTAATTTCTTGGTCTCCTGCAGGAGAACCCACAAACCCTGGGTACCTCTAGAATCCCTATGATGTTGGAAAACAATGATGCAAATTTGGCATGGGTAGCTTATGTGGACAAAACGTTATGAGGGCCTAAGCGCGAACTGCCCCAAATAGGCAAAAAAAGTTCTGACACCTGAGGGGGTAAAGGCCTGGCAGCGAAGGGGTTAAAAATAAAATGATAATAAACACCGTTCATTATAGTTATATTTTTAAAAGTTTGCAGATCCTGCTGCTGGTGGGGGGAGGTGACACTCCTCCTCCATAGCGGAGGAGCCGCCCCTGCTTATATGACGTGCATGGTGATAACGGATTAGTTTAATTAGAGGAGGGACAGTTGTTTACTTGCAACCCCTCTACAATAATTTAGACCCCTAGGATTAGTTATTTATCCTACCTAGCGTCAGAAAACTAAATTATTACCTGGCTAGAGTAAACCACATTTAAAGATAACCTATTTACGTATACTATTGGGGAACTTTTGAACACGTCATGTGGCTCAATGTCATGTGAACCTATCCTGGCCTTTTCCCCAAAGAATACTGCATTCTGGGACATGTACTTTTTCTTTTATCATTATAAGCATTGACTCAAAAATTTCAGCATGCAAAGTGCTTTTTTCTCTGAAGCCACAATTGGCTAAAGAATTCTGGAATGACAATAACCCACTTTGCAGTTAGGAACATTTTCTGTTAAAATGTGCATACAATATTTCTAATTGTTCAAGACAGCAGCAAAATAATAGCAGAAGGTTATCCATATTTATGACACAAAGAGTAACTTTAACTCAGCCTTCACAGAACCGGTGTCCATTCAGCAGTGGCAGCTGCCACTCAACGGGGGTGGCGGGACAGGGGTTGGGTGGGATGCGTCGGGGGTTGAAAATAAAAAGCTTGCCTTCCATGGAGATGCATTTGTCTCTCCTCCGTCCTCGTCCTGGCAGTGTCTTGAGACACTATGGGTGATTATACGTGCTTTACAAATCCATGACTGATTGCTTAGCTGCACACAGGCTCCCAGCCAATCACAACGCTGCTGTCACCAGCATGACAGCAGCGTCGTGATCGGTCTGAGCGGCCTGTTTTGCCTCTCAGACTGGGAGTGGGAGCCTGGAAATGTTCACCACTCGGCTGTGCAATACAGGGGGGTAGAGAACATGCAAAGTGGTCCTGTCTGTTCGGCCGGATCAACACGGCCGGCCAGACAGACATGCGTCTTTGTGTAGCAAAAGCCATCCTCCAGCCCTGCCCCTTACTTCCAGGAAAAATAAAATGATAGTAACATTGCGATGTTATAATTTTTTTCCTTTGCCCACAATCCATTGGGAGAACTCCCCTCCACCTTAGAGGAGGAGCCGCCCCTTCCATTAAGTCTTTCCTTGGTCACAGCTACGCCTGCAGATATCTCGCAGTGGCAAAACGTGTTAATAACCAATCTTGAGCACCACTAGCAGAGCAAATAATGACAGTGCCTCTCATTGGAATATGCTCTCATTTCTGGCATAGCTGTGGGAGGACATGATTGCTAAAAGGATTAGGGGTCTTAGCAGCTGGACTTGTCCCTACAACAACCTTTTATTTTGTTCACAGAAGGACAAGACCTTCTCCCAGGAGTCAGTGACCTCATCAAAACATTTTCAGGGGGCTGATGTTCTTTAGCTCCTGGTAACTCAGTACCCATGCTGAAAGGATACTCCGTCAAAGCATGACGGATATCCCAACCACCATATTACAAGTGCCACAGGCTATAATCCACTTGTAATACGCAGAGTATCCTGTCTAACCCGATATAATGGATATTGACAAGGGTGATTCAAGCTGGAATGTTCCAGGTGTGTTTGTGAGAGAAACACTTCTTTGAGTCTCCAAGAGAGGACCGTCAGGTTGTGTGGGATGATTCTGTGGGATCCTGCTATGCCACGAAAAGAATGGGGACTGTGGAAGTCTCCTCAAAAGCAGGGTAAAAACCACCCTGCACCTATTCTTTATGATGCCCTTTGGGGTACTGGGTGGACATTTTACAGGTAAGAAAGAGCAGACTTTTTTCTCTGTCAGTGTGGGTGGTAAGGTTTATATAATCAGGACTTTGATAAGGATCAGCACAGTTTAAGTACTTTCTCCTCAAGTCTTGAACTTTTCACAATTATAATAATAGACTGTATGAGGACCAAACATCATAAAGATGGTGTCCTGAACATCAGATCAAACTGCAAATATACCCTGTTGAACCAGATAAGCAATAAAGCAATTTTTTGTCCTTTCCACGCCCTGATTAGCATTGAGCTTAGCCAGGTTTGTAGTTACAGGGGCAGAGCTCAAGAAAGAAATGCACTGCACACCTAGTAACTATGTAAGTACTCCAGGTTACTCTGGAATATGGATTTTGTTATAAAGATGACACTGTACTCAAACAGAACATAAAGATTTTTATTTTTTGTTTCCTCTCTCCACATGGCCTCAGTTCTGTCACCTGCATGACAGACTAGAACCTCCAGGTGCTCAACATTCTAAGCCAGGCAGCATTCCCCAACTGCAAAATACACCAACAAGAGAAAGGATTGGGGGAACAAGGAGTATGGAGTGTACTAGTGTGATATATGAACTATACTATTTGGCATATAACACATCGTTCCCCAAAAGAATAAGGAGAAAGTGTTTACTGAAACAACAAAAAACAGAGAAAAAGGAGGAAAGAGTCATTTTCCGATATCATAATCTTGATCCCATTCCAGTGGATTTTAGATCTTTTGTTTTTATGGATGCTTGTGTTCAAGGTTTCCTGTTTGGATTTTGAGATGTTATCAGTTTCAGTGCAGTCCTTCGTCAGTATGCACTTGATCAGTCTGTCCATGTTCCATCTCTGGCCATTGTCCATTACAGCTACATTTTGTTTAATATCTACAATGCATATTGGTTCAAAGTATTTGGAGTCACTGTAATTTCTTCTCACAAGCCTTTTGACATAAAGCCAATCTCCTGCCTCCTATTTTTGCTGTTTAGCTTCATGTTTGTAATCATAGTAATTTTTGTATTTAGCTTGGTATGATGTAATGTTGTTCTTTATGTCAGATATGTTGGCCTCTACTCTTTCACCACCCCCTAACCAACATGGAAAGAATTTCATGCTAGGTTTTCTTCTTCTAGGGGATGAAAATGGTGATATACCTGTAAATTGATTGGGAGTGGTGTGGTACGCCCAAATCATGTCCTTTATAGCTTTCTCTACTTGAAGGTGATTAGCACACGCAAGTTTAACACAATCTTTCACCATTCTATTAATCCTTTCCACAAGGCCGTTGGCCTTGGGGCAGTATGATGCAGTCTTATGATGTGTGATAGCTAACTTCGATAAGAAGTCTGTAATAGCTAATGAAGCACCTAGCCCCTTAATACTTGCGTGGTAGTAAGTATGTTTTTTCTACAGTGTTCAAAATTACATAAGTATGGGCCTGTCAGCATCGCTTCCTTGAGCTTCTCAAATGGTTGTTGGTGTGCGTCCCCCATTTGTATTATGTGTGATTTTTTAGAAGTTCTCTTAGATTACATGCTAAGCTGGCAAAATTATTAACATACTTTGCCATACACTCAGCAAGACTTAAGAATGAATGTATGTCGGAACAACGCATGCCTGAACAACGAGGTCGGAGCAACGACTGCTTTGTTACCACTAATGCCTTTACCACGAATGCCTTAACAATGATTTTTCGTTGTAAAGGCATTCCTGGTAAAGACATTAGTGATAGGCATGCATGGTTCCAGCATGCGTCCCCGACGGTCCCCCACCCCACCCCTAAAAATTACAGCGACCCCCCCACCACCTCCCCTACAACCACGCCAACTCCCCACCCTTGCCCCTAAAACTACCCCAACCACCACCTCGTCCCTAAAATTAACACAACCCCCACCCTGACCCTAAAACAACCCCAACACCCACCCCATCCCTGAAACATAAAGTACCCCAACCCCCACCCCTTAAACCTAAAACCACCCCACCCCTAAAACTACCCCGAGCCCCCACCCCGCCCCTAAAACCTAAACCCCAACCCCCCCACCTCACCCCTAAAATTACCCGACCCCCCAACCCACCCCTATTACCTAAAACCACCCCAACCCCCACCCCTAAAACAACCCCACCCCATCCCTAAAACCTAAACTATCACAACCCCCACCCCTAAAACCTAAACCCACCCCAACACCCCCGTCCCTTAAACTACCCCGGGTCCCCCACCCCGCCCCTAAAACCCCCAACCCTCCTAAAATTACCCAACCCCAACCCATGCCTAAAACCTAAAACCACTCCAAACCCCACCCCTAAAATTACTGCAACCCCTCACCTGCCCCTAAAACCTAAAACCACCCCAACACCCACCCCTAAAACCTAAACCACCCCAATCCCCTACCCCACCCCTAAAAGCCTAAACTACCCGACCCCCCACCCGCAAATACTAAAAATACCTGACCCCACCCCACCCCTAAAACTAAAAATACCCCTCCCCCAAACCTAAACCGCCCGACCGTCCAACCACCCACCCCTGCCCCTAAGCCTAAAAATCCCCCATCCCCCCCACCTGCCCCTAAAACCCCAATCCCCACCCCTGCCCCTAAAACTAAAAATACCCCTACCCTCCCTACCGGCCCCTAGACCTAAATCGTCCGACGCCCCCTCCTCTAAAACTAAAACCCCAACCCCCCACGCCCGCCCCTAAAACTAAAACCCCAACCCCCCACCCCGCCCCTAAAACTAAAAATACCCTGACACCCCACCCGCCCCTAAAACTAAAACCCCAACCCCCCCACCTGCACCTAAAACTAAAAATACCCCGACCCCCCACCCCGCCCCACCCCTAAAACTAAAACCCCAACCACTTACCTGGCTCATCGTGTCGTCCTCCTCAGCCGACTCCATTTTTCTGTGCCTTAACCACGTATGTGCGTTGTTCAGCACATGCATGGTTAAGGCACAAAACAACAAAGTCGTGGTTAACGAAAGCGTTGTTCTGCTTTCGTTGTCCACGACTTTGTTATTACAGAGTCGTTGTTGAGGGCGTTTCCCCTTAAGAATGATTTGAGTTTATCTTTGTTTTCTGGGGCAGGAGCTTTTTAACTGCTTCTAATAGGCAAATCTTGGGTTTGAAACCTTCTTTAGAAATGGTGTGTCCCAGATATTCGACTGCACTAACACCTATTTGGCATTTGTCCTTTTTTAAAGCTAGCACTGCACCCCTAAGTTTGGTAAGGACAGATCTCAACAACATGTTGTATTCCTCAACTGTAGCACCGTATATCAGGAAATTGTCTTGGAAACATAGTGTTTCAGGAACTCCTTCTAAGATCTTTTGCATAATTTTTTGAAAGACTGTGGCCACCAACGCTAGTCCAAATGGCATCCTGCGGAACATAAATGTGCCCATAGGTATTGTAAATGCTGTTAACCATCTAGATTCCTGGTGCAATTCTACCTGGTGATAGGCCATGGATAAGTCAAGAACAATAAAACATGTTGCTTCCCCTATAGTGCTTAACATTTCATGCATGCGGGGTAAATGGTGTCTTTCAATCCATATGTTATCATTAAGATGGCGTAATTCTACATATAACCTAGTGCTTTCACCATGAGCTTTTTTTACAATAACGGCCAGGGTTAACCATTCCAAATATTCTATAGCATGTATGATGCCCAACTCCTTTAG
Organism: Pleurodeles waltl; assembly: GCF_031143425.1. NCBI lineage: Eukaryota > Metazoa > Chordata > Amphibia > Caudata > Salamandridae > Pleurodeles > Pleurodeles waltl. The sequence goes on along the minus strand of NC_090447.1, from coordinate 1,400,515,896 downwards.
TCTTGTGAGCTCTTTTCACAAAGATTCCTTCATTAGTTGTGGTATAGGCCTAGTTTTGTGTACCACTGTCTTTGCATTCGATTTAAGTTTGATCTTATGGTGGACATCTTTTAGAACTCATAATTTCTCTGAAAGGATTTCCAAAAATTCATCACATATTTGGTCCCCTGAGGTGGACTGTTTTACTGTCAAGACTTGTTCTGGACTATTCAGATACAGCTTTATCCCTAACTCTGTTTGATGTTGCCATCCCAGGGAATTGGAACCTTCTTCTACAATATATACTTTTCCTATAGTCGAACGATTTTTGAAGGTGATGCATGTTTTAACCATCCATTTGAGTGGAATGGGGTGCTTGGTGTACCCACTAGGCCATATATCGGGAGTATGCAGATCAACATCTTCACTGTTTGATCAATTTTTCTGATTTTAAAAATATGACAGAGTAGATGGGGAACATTAATCTGCAAACATGTTTACTGGTTAATCGTCTTAATACACATTGCACTCAAGGTATTTGATGTGATTAACAGAGCTCACATCTTTTATTTGGAGAATAATTTTCTTCACTTCTTGTGACCCATCTTCTGGAGTTTAATTTCCTTTCCTATTTCTAAAGCAGTCTCTGCATAGGCGGTGAAATTGACTTTTTAATGCATTTCCTGCAAGTGGCCAACCTGGTTTGACAGTTAGGAGATTAGCTAAAAGATTAGTGCTGCCACAACCATAACATTTTGGTTTGTTATTTGCATCTTCAATTCTTTGGCAATAATCATTTTTATACTCATTCTTACTTTTATTTTTGTATATTGCCATTTTTAGTTCTTTTTCTGTTATTTCAGAGATTTGATCAGTCATAGGAGTGGTATTTATCTACTTTAAGACTATGGATGTGTGTTCTGTGGATTTAGTAATCTCAAGAGCCTCATTCAAGTTGGGTTATTTTTGTAATAGTTTCTCTTGTATTATTGTGTTGTTTGTGCATCGCACCAGTTGGTCTGTTATTAAGGAGCCATTCAATACCCCAAATCCACATACTTTGCTTAACCCTCTGAGTACTGCTACATAATTGGCAACACTATGTTGCTTGCCCTGGGCTTGACCGAAGAATTTGTGGCTTCCCAATACTATGTAGATTTTATCCCCAAATTGATTCTGCAATTTCAATAAAGTTATTTTATACTCATCAGCATCTTCATAATCATCAACTTATGGAATTTCACGTTCTGTTAACACTTTAAAATTGTTCCTGCCATGTGTACCTAAACTGTGGAGTAAAATGTAGATTTTCCTAGTTTATGACGGAAAGTCTTAATTTTATTAAAGATACGGAGGCGAGTATTATGCGTTTCTTTTCTCGCTTTATTTAATGAGCAGCAGTCAAGAAAACTACAAATCCCATAAGGCTTAACATTTACAGCCAATGGGATTAAAAACGAGGTCCAAAACACACAAGAACCAATAGTAATAACGCTATGCGATTGTGACATCACTTGACTGCAAGCAGCCCTCTTTTCTTGCGAATGAAGTTAATTAACAGTGAACAACGGAAGTAGTAAACAAAGAATAAACAGTGCCATAAGGAATGCAAACACATCAGAGAAAAAGTCTAAAATCTTGCAGAGGAAGGAATGGTCCGGCAAAACAGGAAGAGACGATCCAAAGCTTGAAGGAAGCGGAACAGACGGATGGTCTGACGAGGTCCGATTAGGACGTTGGTTGAGTGGTCGAGACCGGTACTAGAGGAAAGGGAGGGAGAAATAAAGTTGTACAAGAGGTGGGATAATACTCGCCTCCGTGTCTTTAATAAAATTAAGACTTTCTGTCATAAACTAGGAAAATCTACATTTTATGACCGGAGGCTCCTATTATGCGAGTTTAAAGCATATTAATTACATTCAATGGAACATTATCAACCGGTTTGCAATAAAAAACTTTAAAGTAGACCAATCTGCAGATTTCAGAATATCCTCCAAACGAGATCCTGCCCAGAAAGCTTTGGAAGCCATAGCCTCTCTGGAGGAGTGAGCTCCGAATTTGGAAATGTCAATACCCGCTAGGGACATAATCCATCTTACCCAACGAGCTAATGTAGCAGATGAAACCAGGTTATAGGGTTTCCTGAAGGAGATAAGAAGTTTGGAGGAGGATGTTCTCAAATCTGCGGTCCTTTGTTCGTAAACTTTGAGACACTGACCCACACATAATTTCGGTTGAAGCGGAAAATAAGGATAAAAGACTGGCGATAAATTGGTTTTGGTACGGCGTACAACCGAAAATAACACTCCCGAAGGGGTGAATTGACGATTGGAAACGTCCAAAGCTTTAACATCTGATAAACGTTTAATAGAAATTAAACATAATAACATTGTCAACTTGGCAGATAAAAGTTTCAATGATAAACTTGAATTATCTGGTAATGAAATCAAATATTTTAAAACAATATTAACATCCCACAATTGATTATACTTTGGTAGAGGAGGTTTGGAAAATGTTACTCCCTTTAGTCATCAGCATACCATCGGATGTTCACCTACCGGTTTCCCATGGACATGAATATGGTTGGAAGAAATAGCAGATCTGTAAGGATTGATAGTGCGAAATGCTTTTCCTTTACTGGCTTCTGAGGCCAAAAAATTTACGACAAAAATTACATCTGCTGAAAAGGGATCAATTTGCCTTCCCACACACCAGCAGTCCCATAGAGACCAGGCTGCCTTGTAAGCATTTTTGGTGCCTGGGGCCCAGGAATTTGAGATGTATTGGGAAGCTTCTGCCGAAATGACAGGGGAAGATTGGGAACCTGAGATCTTCCAAGCGGAAAGGGTTAGGATATTGTTCAGAATAAGGGGATGAGAATGTTGAAGAGGGTCTAGCAGTTAATCCGGGAAGGACAGAATTAACAAGGGAAAATCTATTGTCAGTTCCAAAAGGGTGGGGAACCAAATTTGGGATTGCCAAAACGGGACTATGAGAATGAGAGAGGCATGTTGACGTCTGGCATGGGCCAGGACCCTGTTGATCATTATAAAAGGGGGAAAGGCGTAGTTGAGGGAATGAGACCAGTCTTGTGAGAAAGCATCTGATGCTAAGGCTAAGGGATCTGGACGCCAGCTGTAAAACTGAGGGAGTTGTGTGTTCAGTCGAGATTCAAATAGGTCTATGGAGAACGGACCCCATAAAGATTGTATGTTGTGAAACACTGAAGGGTGAAGTCTCCAATCGATGGAGTCTCGAAGGTGACGAGAATGCCAATCTGCCACCGTGTTGAGAACTCCTGGAAGGTACTCTGCATGGACCGAAAGATGGTTTGAGAGGCAAAACTCCCAAAAGCTCTTGGCTAGGTCCGCTAAAGGTTTGGACTTTGTACCCCCAAGATGGTTTATATATCTGACCGCGGAGATATTGTCCATCCTGAGAAGGATTGCACAATGTACTTTGTGTTTTGCTAGGCTTCTGATTGCAAAGGAGCCTGCAAGCATCTCTAAACAATTGATGTGCAATTTGGACTCATCCGTTGACCATGTACCTCCAGTCGAAATGGGACCACAGCGGGCCCCCCAGCCTAGATGACTTGCATCGGATTCTAACACAAGATCTGGGGCTGATGGAAAAATACTTTTCCTGTTCCAAGCATCTAAATGGTCTATCCATCATTGAAGCTCTGTGCGTGACTCTATGTCTAAAGGAACGAGATCGGAATACAAGAGCCCCTTTCTCAAGTGCTAAATCTTCAATATTTGAAGTGAGCGGTAATGTAGGGGACCTGGAAAGATTGCCTGGAAAGAGGAGGAGAGAAGACCTACAATTCGAGCTAAAGTTCGGAGAGAAATGAGAGAATTGCGGAGAATTTGTAAAATTTCTGATTTTATAGATTTTATTTTTGACGAGGGTAGAAGAAGGGTAGCTGAAAGAGAATTGATCTGAAATCCCAAGAATTCTATGATTTGGGAGGGATTTTATCTGTTTATTATAAAACCCAAGTTTTCTAAAAGAGTGCAGGTCTGTAAGTGGACTAGAAGAGTTTGAGGCAGCTGACTTAAAATGAGGATATCGTCTAGGTAAATTCATAATCTTATCCCCTGAGATCTTAGATAGGCTACTACGGGCTTCATGAGTTTGTAAAGCACCACGGGACTGACGACAGACCGAAGGGCAGAGAGGTAAAGTGATACGTTTGGTCCAACCATTGAAATTGAAGACATTTTCTGCATTCCAGATGAACAGGAACCACTAAATAAGCGTCCTGTAGATCCAGTCTGACCATCCAGTCGTTCTGAAGAAGTATGTCTCTGAGATGGAGAATTGTTTCCATTTTGAAATGCCGGTATACTACGAACCGGTTGAAATGTTTTAAATTGATGACTGGACACATCTTTTTGTTCTTCTTTTGAACAAGAAAAATTGGGCTGATAAATCCCGACGGATGAGGATGAGTGGTTGCAATCGCCTGTTTCTGTAACAGGGTGTCTACTTTGAGAGATATTAGATGAACCATTTCTGTGGAAAAATGGGGAGGAGTTTGGAAAAAAGTTTGCACCGGAGTAGAATAAAGTTCTATTTTGTAACCTAGCACTGTGTTTAACACCCAAACATCTGTGGTAATTGCTTGCCAATTTGACAGAAAATGGAAAATACGACCCCCTGTCGGGAAAGAATCGACATGAGGGCTTACCTGCTGAATTGGAGGTTCTGGAGTGTCTGGCGGACCTGGAGCGGTAGCCTCTGCCACGTAGGGGGTAGAATTGAGGTCTGAAGTCCTGCTGGTAGGAACTGTGATAACCTCTGGAGCCTTGATTAGTGAATCTGCGGCCGGGAAAGCGACCCCTGCCTCTACCGGCCCGGGCAAAAACACGTTGGTGAAACATTTTCCTCATTGACTGTTGGGCTTTGTCCAATGAGGTAAAAGTCGCAACGTATTTGCTGAGGTCTTTTACTAAGAAATCTCCAAAAAGTTGTCCATCTGACTGAAGCTGGGGTTGAATGGTCACCAAATTAATGAGTTTGGGGTCTAGTTTGATAAGTAGGCCTTTGCGCCTCTCATGAATAAGAGAGGAATTTGCATTGCCTAGAAGGCAGAAGCAACGTTGAACCCATAATGATAATTCTTCTGGATCTAGAAAGGAACCCTCTAGTCTGGCTGACTCGACAAGATCAAAAATCCTAGTAAGTGGACCCGTAACGTCTAAAAGTTTGTCCTGGCAAGAGGACCACGCTTTGTCCACACCTTTGCGAGGGTCTTTACCCTGCTTGGTGAAGAAAGTCAACATTTGTTGGTCAATACTAGGGGTAATGGTGGCCTTGTTCGGAAGTACAGGACGAGAGCATTCTGACTTCAGTTTAGATCTAGTTTGTTTATCTAGAGGCGAAAATAATTTTTGTGCCACATAACGGCCCACATGGTCAGCGGGAAACCACTCAGTAGAATTAGGATGATGAATTTGAGAGGGATCAAACATAGGGAACCCTTCTGAATCAAAAAGAGAAGGAGTAGCTGAGGCTACTTTTGATTTCTTAGGGGGAGGAATGGAAAAGGTATCATCATCGTCCTTGTCAGATATATAGGAATCTGAATCTACATCAGGCATGTCCTCATCTGTATCCTGAATAACGGGAGCAATACCAGGGAGAACATTACGCTCTTTAAATTTTCATTTTAAAGAAGAAGAAGATTTTGAAGCCATATTGTTATACTCCTTGGCAGGAGCCTTGTGAGGAACCGCGTCCTCTGGCGTGTGTGGGATGGACTCACTTTCCGTTTACGTCCCCGCACCTGGCTTTGTTGGTGGACGTTTACTGCATTCCCCCGCAGTGTGGGCCGATTTGGAGATTAAATTAGAAAAATTATTTTCCAGATTTTTTGATAATTTTTGTATTGAGGATGAAACTGCCTGATGGACAGAACTTCTAATAAAATTACAGAGTTCATGTCTTATATCTTCCAACTCAGTGGAAACACCCTGCTCCATTGTGGAAGTGTCAGGTTCCATGGTGGAAAAAATATTAATAAAATTGTTTTATATATGTAAATCGAGGAACAGAAAAATTATATTAAATAAGGTTGGAATAAATTTGTTGTAATTATTAAAGAAAAAACCTTGCCAGGAAAAACGAGGGTCACTTTAAGAAAAAAGGATAGAAAAAAACAAATCTATGGGTGCGCAGGGGTTAATAATAAATTAAGTGCTAAGTTGGAACAACACAAAGTTGTTAAGAAGAGGGAAAAATGTTCCAGCGGAGCGCGCACTTCAGAACAAAGTCTTCGCCTCAGGAGCAATCCGAATGACTGTTGCTGCCTGAGGCAAAGGAATGCTAGGAATACTGGGCACGCGCGCAGCGCACCAGAAAGTAAACAAACGCCGGAGTGTTGTAGTGTTGAAGCGTTCAGCTCAGAACAGCGCGAGCGCTGTGTAAGAGCGAACACTGAATAATAAACACATGCGGCAACCTGCCGACAACATAGTATGTTCAAACAGTAAAATACATTATAAAATGAACACCCTTAAAATACAATAAACAACGAAAGGAGCGTGAGTAAATGAAAATGCGACTTATCTTGACTGCAGCAGCAAGAAAAGAGGGCTGCTTGCAGTCAAGTGATGTCACAATGGCATAGCGTTATTACTATTGGTTCTTGTGTGTTTTGGACTACGTTTTTAATCCCATTGGCTGTAAATGTTAAGCCTTATGGGATTTGTAGTTTTCTTGACTGCTGCTCATTAAATATAGCGAGAAAAGAAACGCATAAAAGGAGCCTCCGGTCTTGTCATAAAATGTGTTGCTTCCTTATAGGGCTGAACTTTTCAGCCCCAATGGCTTTAAGGTAAAACCAAAAGATCCTTAACCAATTCCTCCATGGGACAATGGGTTCACCTAACTCTTTTAAGAAAGAAACGGGGTGCGACATACTAGCAGCTGCCATTTTGTGAAAGACTATGATCAATTATACTTATTGTAAAGAGTAAACGGAGAGCCACTCGGGCTCTCCGTGTCTCAGTAACGTGCTCAGCGTGTCCAGGAGGGGCACGGAGCACCAAGCTATAAATAAAGGACGGAACTGTGGTGACGCAGTTCCGAGTGTGGCAGCACCCATACAAGTCTGTGTGTGTTCCTTCCAGGTCGACGTGCCACACTTACAATGGCGACGAGCGGGATGCGAGTCATCGCGCCGTAGGTGCAGAACAATATACCGGTGCACAGAGGAGAAAAAAACACACACGTACCGATTGAGGGGTGCAGGCTGCCGCGGGTGAAAGAAATTCACATGGCGCGGCGTTAACCGGGTGCCGATCGATTGAAGTCCTGGGCCGCCTCGTGGTGTGCCTCGCGCTAGCGGCGTGTGGTGCCGTGTGGTTTCCCAATCGGGGAAACCCAGGAAGGTGAGCCCTGCCCCGCCCCCAGAAGAGGATCGTCGGAGGGAGCGAATCGCTCCATTGAGTGCCCGGCCTGAGGGCGTGTCTGCGCTGCCGGGAGAGCAGCTGAAATTGACGAGGTTCGTCAATTTCAGCCGAGCGCTCTGTTTTGGAGCGTCTCCGGAGACGTGACGGCTCCGTGTGAGGAGCGCGTTCCCCGAGGCTGGAGAGCTTGGGGAAAGGACGTGTTCTCCCCGATGGAAAAAAAAACAAACTAATTAACAGGTTTTGTCGATTGTGAACTGGACACGTGCTCCCCGAGGCTGGGGGGAGGCTCTCAATTGAACAGAAAAGTGCAAAGGACGGAAAAAAAAAAGAGTGTAATAAAAGAAAAAAAAGAAGAAAATAAAAAAAAAAAACAAAAAAAAATTAAAATATAGGAAAAGGAAGTACTAAGACAAACTGGCAGGCAGACCCTCAGAAAAGAAAGATATCTTAGCCTGTGCAAGACACCGGAGTGAGACAGTGCTAACATGAGTGCCCCACCACAGGACAATGCTAATAACGCCAACCCCCCTCAACCACCAGGACATCCTCAACTTCCAGCACAACTCAACAACAGTATTCATTCCTCACTTACCTCTTTACCACCGTTTAGCCAGCTGATTGACCCAGCCACAGCTGCGCCAAGGTGGCGACTATGGATAAATCGCTTAGAAAATTATTTTTGTGCCACCCGAGAGACGGATGGAGCAGTGCGCAGGTCTGTGATGCTTTTGATGGGTGGAGATGAGTTACAGGAGCTTTTTGATTCTCTCCCTGATACAGGGGATAAATCTGATTTTGACGCAGCGGTGACTGCTTTAAATAGGCATTTTGATCCTCAACTTAACTCTGATTATGAACGTTTTAAGCTTAGACAGGGGCAACAGACAGAGGTAGAATCAATGGATATGTTTTATGCCAGGTTGAGAAAACTGGTGAGCTCGTGCACGGGTCTCAACCAACAAGAAGAGATTCGAGCGCAGATAATTCAAGGATGTCGGTCGAATGCTTTGAGAAAACTCATTCTTCGGCAACAGGGAATGTCCCTTGATGACATTCTGATTCTGGCGAGGTCGCATGAACTTTCAGCGGTACGAGCAGATGCTATGGCGGCAGTGAGAGGTCAGTCAATGGCTGCAGCGTCGTCGACTCGTGTGGTTCAAGTCAAGGAGGAACAAGTGGATGCCGTCCAGACACGCCCGGCAACGCCTCGTAGGCTGAACCTCGCTAAACCTAGTGAGAGGGCCTGCGGAAGCTGTGGCTATGAACATCGATCGAATACTGGATGCCCTGCAAAAGGGCAATCGTGCAATTGCTGTGGTAAGCCGAACCATTTTGCGAAAATGTGCAGGTCCAGGAGAAACAAGCCGGGTGAACAAAAAGGACGAGAAACGAATGTAAAGGCTGTGTTCAAAGGGGCGGAGGAAGGAAGGGAGCAGGCGACAGCGAGTGGCCCGGTATTTGAGGAAGATGAAGATGAGGACATTTTTGTAATATCTTTCACAGGAGGAAAACCAGGGAAAAGGAGGCAGCCGCCCATGAGTGATGTCTACGTCAATGGCACGCGGGTTTCTGTACTCATCGACACTGGAGCGTCTGTCAATGTCATGGACGAAACCCTCTTAAAAAAGTTAGTACCTGCCCCGCCACTTACGTCAACAGCTACTAAAATATATAATTATGGGGGTAGAGAGCCCCTTCCCCTCAAAGGAACTGTGGAAGTGGCCGTAAGCAGTGGAGACAGATCAGCAGAGGCCAAGTTCTATGTCGTAGCCGGGGATCGTGGCACTTTGTTAGGGTGTCACACGGCTGAAGAGTTAGAGCTGGTATTCTTTGCGCGTCAAATATATGACACTCACGTGGAACGCCTCCTCCATGAATTCGCGCAGTTGTTTGAGGGTTTAGGACGTTTGAAAGGAAAACGCATCAAGTTGCACGTAGACCACAATGTGACCCCTGTGGCTCTACGACACCGTCGGGTGCCTTTTCATCTGCGGCCGGTTGTTGAACAAGAGTTGCGGTCGTTGGAAGAACAAGGAGTCATCGAAAAAGTGGATGGGCCTACGCCCTGGGTATCACCGTTGGTAATCGCACCGAAACCGAAACAGCCAGGAGCGATTCGTCTGTGTGTTGACATGCGCCTACCAAACAAGGCTATCAAAAGAGAGAGGCACATAACTCCCACCATGGATGACATTATTGCGGATCTGAATGGAGCCCAGTGGTTCTCCAAGTTGGATCTCAATGCGGGGTATCATCAGCTGGAGCTGGACCCTGAAAGTAGGAACATTACCACTTTCTCGACACATGTGGGGCTAAGACGGTACAAGAGACTGAGTTTTGGAGTGTCGTCAGCTGCTGAAGTATTTCAGAATGCGATTCGAGAAACGTTGTCCGGATTGCCAGGGGTAATTAACCTAAGTGATGACATCCTGATATACTCCAAGACGAGAGAAGAGCATCATCGTCATTTAAGGTCAACGTTGAATCGACTGATGGAAGCTGGGCTAACCCTTCATAAGAAGAAATGTGCGTTCTATCAAAACTCGGTACAGTTTTTCGGATATGTCTTTTCTAAAGATGGTCTGCAAGTAGACCCCCGGAAAGCGGAAGCGATCCGTCAAGCCCCTGTTCCGCAAAGTCCAACGGAAGTTCGCAGTTTTCTAGGGATGGCCACGTATTGCGGCAGGTTTATACCACAACTTGCCACCATGTCTGAACCTCTTCGACGACTAACTAAAGGGCAACAGCGGTGGGACTGGACTCCGGAGGCACAACAAGCGTTTGTGGATATTAAAAATGCGTTGCTGGATAAAGCGACTATGGCGTACTTCAACCCCGGTAGGAAAACTGAAGTGGTGGTGGATGCGAGCCCCGTGGGGCTTGGAGCCGTGCTCTTACAAGAACAGAGGCATCAAGAGTGGGTCCCTGTTGCCTACGCAAGTAGAGCACTGTCAACGGTTGAAACCCGGTATGCGCAAATCGAGCGTGAAGCTCTAGCCATTCGTTGGGCGTGCCGCCATTTCCACCTATATTTGTATGGGCACGAGTTTCAAGTTGTGACTGACCACAAGCCGTTAGTCCCTTTGTTTGCGGGTAGTGCACGTTTGGCGCCTCCTAGGATTGAACGATGGGCTGTTCTACTTCAACCTTATAGGTTCACGGTTGTATATCGGCCTGGTGCGAATAATCCTGCAGATTATCTGTCTCGACACCCTCCTCCAAAGCGGTGTGATGGTCATCAAGAACAAGATGAAGAAAACACTGAACTCTTTGTTAGCATGGTTGTGCAGTCGGCATGCCCTAATGCACTTCTCGTAACTGACATTGTGAACGCTACCCAGGAAGATGTAATGTTGAGTCACGTCAAAGAAGCGTTGAGTCACAAAAGATGGAAATATTTTCTAGAGAAGACCCACATGTCTTGCCCTGATCAAAAAGTCGCTATGCAGAGTATTTGGAAAGTGCGTGAAGAGTTGTCTACTGACAATAATGGGTTGGTTCTAAGAGGTAGGAGAATCGTGCTTCCCCAGTGTCTCTGGTCGAAGGTGATCGAATTGGCTCATCAAGGGCACCAAGGGGCTGCTAAAACCAAAGCAAGACTACGAGCAAAGGTTTGGTTCCCGGGTATGGATACTCAGGTTGATGAAATGGTAGGGAGATGTCATTCTTGCATTATCACGTCAATGGATCCCTCGAGCTGTCCAGTAGAAACTGAACCGGCCACTCTGAAACCCTGGGCTAAAGTGAGCATGGACTTTGGGAGTTTCCCAGATGGTAGACTGACTGCTGTCTTGATTGATTCATATACCAAGTTCCCCGTGGTGGAAGTTATAGCGTCAACGGCGTTTGAAAATGTACGGCCTGTTCTACAAAAGACGTTTGCTTTGTTTGGTTTGCCTGACGAAATCCGAACTGATAATGGTCCTCCTTTCCAAGGGCAAGAGTTTAGGTCATACCTTGACTGTCTGGCAATTCGTCATCGTAAAATAATGCCTTACTGGCCTCAGGCCAATGGAGACGTGGAAAGGTTTATGCGCACCTTGAACAGAGCTCTAAGGATTGGAGTCGAGCAAAATGAAAACAGTGAACAATGTCTGTATCAGTTTTTGAGTGCCTATCGTCAAACACCTCATAGCACCACTGGCTGTGCTCCCTCTTCCTTGATGTTCAAAGTGTCTCCACGTGATTGTATTCCCTCTGGTCCTAAGTGGAGACCCCCTGCATTGGACGTAAAAGCCACTCAGAACCGTCGAGAAGCTACCAACCAACGGGCAAGTATCCGACGACGAGCAAAATATCGAGGGTTCCAAGAAGGGGATCGAGTGGTCGTGAAACGTCGGCGAGGAGAAGGAGGAAAGTTCCGAACGCCGTTTGAGCCGGATGTATGGGAGATAATTGGCGTAAAAGGGTCCATGATAACGGCAGCACGAGGAAGGAAGAGAGTAACACGAAACGTGTCACATTTTAAGAGGGCTGGTCTAAGAGAGCAGACCAATGATGAAGGAGAGATAGAGGACTTTTCGGATGACTTACCACTGCCGGCAGTGGAAAGGAGGGATGTTTCCGAGCCAACAAGTAGCGTGCAAACTAGACCTGGTTGTGCTTTTGAACACAGGAGTGGTAACGCTAGGAGTGCGAGATATGGCTTGCGCCCTAACCCTGTACCGAATAGTCAGCTGAGGGATTTCGTTTGTTGAACAGGGTGAAATGATCTCCAGCTGTCTAATTTGGACTTTGTGAGTGACTTGAAGATTCAGGGTGCTAAGGAACGAATTTGTAGTGTTCTCAGTTATTGACTATTCGTGTTTATTCATTTAATTTGTTATTGAGGGTTGTTCCGTATTGAAAATGTTTTCACCTTTTGTTTAAGTTTAGTTTGGTTATCTATGTCCATGTGGAGTAAAACATGGGAGGGATGTAAAGAGTAAACGGAGAGCCACTCGGGCTCTCCGTGTCTCAGTAACGTGCTCAGCGTGTCCAGGAGGGGCACGGAGCACCAAGCTATAAATAAAGGACGGAACTGTGGTGACGCAGTTCCGAGTGTGGCAGCACCCATACAAGTCTGTGTGTGTTCCTTCCAGGTCGACGTGCCACACTTACACTTATGAGAAAATACTTTGCAGCTTCCAATAGGAAACTTGATATATGGATGTAATAGACTAAAGTAATGATGTGACTACATATATGCACACAATATGATTAGGAATATTAAAATAATAATTTCTTAGTAATTAGATTTCTGTATTACTTAGCGATATGAATTTCAAGTACGAAAAGATGTCTTCCCGTTTATACCTGTGAATATGTGAATAAGAAGTTGTGTGCGTATACCAACCTTTCTTAGAGGAAGTACAGGTTTGAACTATGAAAAGTTCTAATTAAAAATGTAATATTATAACTGATGATAATTCTGAGCGGGAGCTGCGGGGGCCTTTGTTATGCCACTGAGCAGAGCCAAGCATCCGGTTGGAGTCTGGCTCAAGCCTACAGTTGGTTGCCCCTCTCCACTACTCACGGACCGATCTGCTGTGTTTTTACACCCTCCTGGCAGCGGTATGCGGAACTACTTGAGGAGTTTGTTTGTACAAAAGAGTTGATTACAGCATCAGAAGGCTGTCCAAGAGATTCCACGGCATCTCACCTTCTGGATAGCATCGAATAGGAGAGATAAGTCCTAAAGACCTTCCGGGGTTGCAGATGCTGAACCTCTCCTAATCCCAGCAACGCTCATTAACCCAGAACTACGTTCCAGCAGGGAGGTGTGAGCTGTGGCTCCATTTTACCGAGGAATGTAGACAGGGACCGGAGAAACATCTGTTGTAAGGAGCCGCCAGAGCACCTGCTCGTGCGGTTAAGGCCAGCATCTGCATATATCACAAACCAGCAGGTGCGGCCCACCTCACACCGAGTACAGGCTTGTAGGAGCCACCTAGATGGCAAATGGGAGCAGGGAAATTAGACCAGAGAGAAAGAAGGCACAGTAACTCTTGCTAATGGGCTAGTGAAGAACATTTATCACAGACCATTAAAACCTAGAGATCTGGCAGTTAAGAAAAAATAAACGGGCCAATATATATACCCCCACATAAACCCATAAAATACATCAGCCACAGATATAGCAAGGAAAAAGAAAAAGGCAGATAATGAGGACCAAAAAACTCCCAAATTATTTTACTGAGCGCCCGAACTACCAACCTCTGTGCTACAAATCACGTCTCACCTAAAGCAGCAGTATCCATGTAAATGAAACACTGCTTCACCCTTTTATTGTGTGCACGAGCAAGAAGGGAGGGGTCAATAGCGCCTTACTTGCTTTACTAGTGTGAGCGGGGGCTTCAGTCCAGCTCTCACTGCCCATTTTTCGAGGTGAACCCTGCCAGCTGCTAGGTCAGGCTGTCTGGCTGGCAGTAGAAGCCACTGGCAGTACTATCAGCAGGGTCAGGCCCGACCAGCATCCTACCACAAAAATATCAAAGGCAGTAAACGTACTTGTTTTTAGGCCGGGCGGGTAAAATATATGCTCCTGGTTGGATTTCTCCACATGCGCTAAGCCTCGGTTGTCTTCTGGCCTGCCCCCCTCCTGCTCCACCCCACCTATTACAATCACGGGTCCTGCCCAACAACAGGAGTTGCTGGGTGGCAGTGAAGGAGGGAGCGGTCACAGACACACCCACTATTTCATTGTCCCCGGGGGGCCTTTCCCTCCCTCAACCATTTAGTTTAATGGCCCTACTGTAATCCCGCCCTGGGCCATGTAAATAACACCCAAAATAGAAGCCTATACCTGAAAAATTAAACTTCCCCATGCCCACCATTATGTCATCACTGCCCTAGCTTGTACTTCTAGGGCAGTGTTCTCCAAACGTTTTAATGGCGCGCACCCCCTGTTGAAAAATAAAAATCATTGTGCCCCCCTCAGAATTTTTTACAATTACTTTATCAATATGGCAATGTTTAATTATGTCTAGACCTATTCAAACATTGCAATTGAGTGATATTACCTTTTTAAAAATGCAGTAACATGCTTCTTCTTAAAACAAAAGCCTGTTATCGGAATAATGCCCCCCCTGGAATAACTTGAGGCCCCCCCCACCCCCCAGTTTGAAGACCTCTGTTCTAGGGTGAGGTAGACTCCGACCGGCCAAAACTTGTGCACTGGTAGGAGGCCTCGGGCCATTCCCCTGACTCCTCCCCTCACAAGAAATACGCACAGATTCACACTGGTTTGTGGCTGTGCAGCAACTGCAATTTATTTTCAGCTGCTCTCTTTTCTTTCTCATGCTTTACTTTTTCCTCCAGGGGGGAGGGCAATGCCCCTCATGCCCAATATTACCAGCTGCTCTTGATAAAGCTTTTACTTTCCAGTGCAAAACTTTTTTGTGCTGGCCAGTTGCTGCCTGGTTGTCCTAAAAAAACGGAAATAGCATTTATATTACTTTGCGTCAAGGCAGCATCTCATTGGTGGTACATGGACTTTCCCATGCTACTACCCTTGGTTTTGATGCAAAGCCATATTTACTAAAATGTGCTAAAAATACACCTCCTGAGGCAACCATTAACAAGGAGGAATGTTTGTATTTCCTCTACATTGCATGTGTGCTGCACTGTCCAACACACGTCCAGTATGTGAAAAGTTTAAAAGTTATTCAAAACATATAACTTTGTACTAGAATGGTATCCTTCTCGCACAAACCCATGCTAAATATCACTCACACACCTTTCACATAGTGTAGTGTCCTGCTGGACATGTTCTAGTGTTTCTGCCAGCCACTCTGCTGAGGGCTGGTCTTACATGCACACCCCTCACCCACCCAACACAGGCGTCACTAGTCAGGTGACCCTGCCAATAAAAGGGCCCAGGCGCACGAGACCGTGGCCAGTTCCAACTACCCAGCTACTGTGTCTGTGTCCATTATTTTAGTAGCATGAGGGCCTAGGGCCCCCAACACTACATTGGTGACGAGTGGGTCCGATCCCACGTGGCCGCAAGTAGCAACTTCTAGGTCGTGCTAGGAGGGAGAAGAAGAAAGCGCTACTGAGGCCGCAACAGCACTGCCAAAACAGCTGCGGTCACCGAAAATAAAGAAAGCGCTACTAGGTGCGCAGTACTGCCTTTCCCCCACCCTCTCTTGTCATCTATAGCGCTCCCGTGGCGTGTGGGAAGGCTGCTGGGGCCGCACATAAAAAATGAAAATGGTGCTAACCTGCACCGAAGCTGAAGAAATGCCGAGGGCTGCCCCCTCATTCCATACAAAATGCCAGAAGCGCGGCCCGCAGCGTGAAGGAGGGCTGCTGGGGCCACGCATAATAGAGGACATACGGTGCTGTCGCGCACCGTGAAGTACTGGATAAAAGGGTGCCAAACCATGGCCGGGGCAGGTCGCCCCCCCCGCCAAGAAGGTAATGCGGTCTGCAGCATATGCTTTAAGAAAATGGTGCTGCCACACACCACACAAAAAAAAACAAATGAAGAAATGCCCAGGGCCGCCCCCATCCCAGAAATACCAGCAACACGGCCCGCAGTGCAAAGGACAGCTGTGGCCGCAACAAGGGATCCGCGATGGTGCTACTATGCACCAGAAACCAAAAGAAACATGCTGAAGGCCGCCCCCAAAATGCCAGGAAAGCCAAGGCACGGGCCGCAGCAGGAGGGCTGAATGCTGCGGCCGCGTATGAGGAAGAAACTGCGAGAGGTGCAGACACGCACCAAGTACAATAAAATTGCCAAGGGCCGCCCCCCCTTTTAAGAAAGACAGAAAAAGCATGCAAGGAAGGGATGAGGTGCTGACACGCACCTGGGAAAAAAAAATACAAGTGCCCGGAGCCCTTCCCCCTTACTGAACTCTGTGCCGTCTGCCTGCCTCTTCAAACGAGGCTGTGCAGGAAAATATTTGTGTTTTGCCTTGCTTTTGCACCATAAGTGCGCCGGGGATGCCCAGACGTGGGTCCCGGGCTCACTATGCCACTAGATTCAAGCTAGCCTGGCTGATGAAGGGTGAAACCCTGAAACCGGTCCCAGGATGATTTTTTTTTTGTCCAGGGAGGACCTGGCCTGGCAGTTCGGAATGGACTGTTGCCATGAGGAAAAGGGTCAAGACTGATTTGCATATGGCTGGGTCTAAACTGGGGTGGCATGGTGAGCAAAAGAACAATGGATTAGACCCAGATCTGTGACTGGGGGTGAATGTTTGATTGGTTCCGCATTCTGCCCATCATTTGTGTTTTGCAGGAAAATCGACAACATATTACAAGAAAAAAAAGGAGGACAGAAAGAAAAAAAAAATGAAGAAAAGAGGAAAGAAAAGTGTAAAAAGAAGAAAAATGCACTTACCTTGAGCCCCCTCCAGCCTGGTGGACACCTCCCTGCGATGTGGTTCCTCTCCGGTGTCTGCCTCCCGCAAATGAGACACAAGATGCAGAAAGACTGTCTTTCCAGCTGGAAAGAAGTGCACTATTGGCATCTAGTGGCTAAAATAGGTACTGCACCCTTGTTTCTGCTTTAACAGGGAAACAAGCTGTGTTGAAGAAAAGTCTACAGCAACACCCCAGAGAGTGACTGTACCGGACCAACAGCACGCCCGTGGATGGGTGGAAACAGTGCAGAAGATGGAAATGGTGCAGAAGATGGAAGCGACACGGACAACGCTGCACAGGGAAGGAGAAGACTGCAGCTGTCCCAGCCAAGCTGCAATGGTGAGGAATGGACTTAAGTGGCACGTGAGGCACGAGGAGAGCGCGCATGGCCTGCGCAGCCCCTGGCGGCAATCCGCTGCCACCACTGAAAGAACATCACATGCCCCAGCAGTGATGGACATCACAGCAGGACAAGAAAGGGACATGCTAGGCGTTAATAAAGGACGCCCTGAAGTGAAAAAAAAGAGACTATGTCACGTGCGCAGAGAGCTGCGCTAGACAATGTGACGACACAGGAAGAAACCGGTGAAGATGGAGAAAGCACCCAAGAGCGTGACGTAATGCACGGGACAAGAGGCCGTGTCAGCCACACAAGGACAGAAGATGGCCACAGTTGGCCCATCAGTGAGTCATCAGAACTGACCGACCCTGCCAAAGCAGATGGAGGCAGGAGTAAGCGCCGCAACAGCGCAGCATCGAGGTGCAAGAGTGGCGCCCTCGTGTGAAGAGATGGAGGAAGAGAGCGGTGACCCTCCTGCCAGGGACTCATCCACCAAGAAGATCCGGGAACAGACCAGACCGGAAGAGGTCTGCCAGAAGAGCGGATCATGTCCTACCCGCAATACTCAGCCTGCGAGAGGCTGTGACCGAGCAAGATGCACAAGCGGAGGTGCAGTGATAGGGCATGTGACGCAGCATGCGACCTGTGGCACAACGCCACATTGAGGACAAAGAGGAAGATGCACCGGCAGAGGTGCAGCGCAAGATCCATGGGATGCAACATGTGACCTGTGGCACGACGCCACACCAAGGAGGAAAAGGAGAAGAAAGCGTGGTACAATGCCACAACAAGAAATGAGGAGAAGAAGAGAGGAGTGTGACAGACCGGCCACACCACAGATCGACTCCATCTCAGATGTGCAAGCGGAAGATAGTAGAGTGACACAACTGAGGACTCTTGCGAGCAGATGAGAAGGTATCCATCAGCACAAGACAGTCACCAGGGTGAGCAGATGTCACTGAAGACAGCTACGCAGGTGGAACCCCGCGCTTCTCAGTGCAACCATCCTGTCACTTGTCACCGGCTGCTTGGCTGCGATGGCATCCCTGTCGCCAACTGCACAGGCCACACAAGACTCGCCAGTGGCCACGACGTCCATCAAGTGATCCTTCCGCCGACGTAGACGCCGCCACCTGTCTTATCTGCAGAAGGATGAAAAACATCATCATCATCATCATGATGAGGTGCATCTCCCAAACACCGAAGGAGCACAGCACAACGCAACTGGAGCCAGAGTCAGTAATAAGAACCAATGCTGACAAGGCATGTCTGGCAACGTAGAAATTTACCATCTGAACACCTGCCATGAGCCCTGTGAACCAGACACCTGCCAGTGAGAGCAGACCAGATCATTTGGACCATCCATCCTTGGGGTTGGACAAGATTTAGACGTGGCCCTGTTGGGAGTTCAGAGTGACTCCTTTGGTGTGGCCTACGTTGGCCCACACAGCCCATGCAGTCCCGTGGCAATCCAGGGGCAAGGGCCTCGACTAATTCCTGTGAGAGAGGAATCATGCTGAGAGAGAATGTATCTGAGATAGCTCCACATCAGGCATCAGGAAGCACGGAGGTCTCATACTGAGACCGGTCACCTGAAGACTTTGCACTATGGCCAGAGCACCTGAATCCTGATGGCTCGAGCAAGCTGACCCTGCATCAACCACCCTTGTGGCTCCATGCAAGACTTGGATGTGGTCCTCTAGGCTGTTCCTCTGTGACGTCTTTGCTGGACCTGCGATAGGCTGGCACATTCCACACAGTCCCGTGGCAGCCCGCGAAAGGGCCTCGAGGAGACTCCTGCTTGATGGAGGTCTGGCACGAGAGGGAAGACTGCTGCTGCTCTGCAGCTGGCCTCCCAGGTGCATCAGGCCATCACGTCATCTGCAGTTTTAGGAGGTAGATAATCTCCAGAGCCAGAATGCTGTCCCGAACTGTGTACAGTGGACTCCCCACTGCTCCAGATGCACCCGCATCAAAAACTGTAAATAGACTTTGACAATGTGTGCCCAGGCGGGACCAGACCAACAATATCCAGCAAACTGTGAGGTCGTGGGCAAGCGGCTGAAGTATCCGGATGGCATTGGCACTGCTGTTCATGTCCAGTGCAGTCTGGTTGAACAACGGAGGCGTGCTGTGATGCCGAGTGCCCAGCTGCACCTATTCCATGCCACAGCTCATGCGGACCACCTGAAGAGACTCTGGCGGTCATTCTGACCCTGGCGGTCAAAGACCGCCAGGGCGGAGGACCGCGGGAGCACCGCCGACAGGCCGGCGGTGCTCCAATGGGGATTCCGACCGCGGCGGTAAAGCCGCGGTCGGACCGGCACCACTGGCGGGCTCCCGCCAGTGTACCGCCGCCCCATTGAATCCTCCAAGGCGGCGCAGCTTGCTGCGCCGCCGAGGGGATTCCGACCCCCCCTACCGCCATCCAGATCCCGGCGGTCCGACCGCCGGGATCCGGATGGCGGTAGGGGGGGTCGCGGGGCCCCTGGGGGCCCCTGCAGTGCCCATGCCAATGGCATGGGCATTGCAGGGGCCCCCGTAAGAGGGCCCCTACATGTATTTCACTGTCTGCTGCGCAGACAGTGAAATACGCGACGGGTGCAACTGCACCCGTCGCACAGCTTCCACTCCGCCGGCTCGATTCCGAGCCGGCTTCATCGTGGAAGCCTCTTTCCCGCTGGGCTGGCGGGCGGTCTGAAGGCGACCGCCCGCCAGCCCAGCGGGAAAGTCAGAATTACCGCCGCGGTCTTTCGACCGCGGAACGGTAACCTGACGGCGGGACTTTGGCGGGCGGCCTCCGCCGCCCGCCAAGGTCAGAATGAGGGCCTCTGTGTATATATTTTGCGTCTTTGTTTCTCTCCCACAAGTTAGACTCTGTTGTTTCATTCTTCAATAAAGTTTGGGAGGGATGTAGTGTCCTGCTGGACACATTCTAGTGTTTCTGCCAACCACTCTGCTGAGGGCTGGTCTGACATGCACATCCCACACCCACCCAACACAGGCGTCACCAGTCAGGTGACCCTGACAATAAAAGGGGCTGGGCTCACGTGACCGTGGCCAATTCCAACTACCCAGCTACTGTGTCTGTGTCCATTATTTCAGTAGCATGCGGGCTTAGGTCCCCCAACACTACACATAGGTGTGTGTGAGAAATTATTTAGCCTGTTTGTGCCCCAGCAATGGGAGACAAAGCAGCAGGCACACACCACTGTCACACACCATCACAAAATGTACTCCCAGGTATCTTAGTATTTTCTGGTCTCATAAGCACATGATTTTACTTGAGGAATTAGATCACCAAACATGAGACACAATCCTTCACAAGGTATGCTTGAAACTAAATGACGAGTTCTTTTCCAAAAATATTATTTCGGAGCATGTGTTCAGGAGACTATGAAAGATTTGTTGTTTGGTTAAGGGGAATACTCTTAATGCGGACTGTTGCCCCTTTCACCAATATACCCCACATTTTCTGCTTCCATTGATTTGTTACTCTTCATCTATTTGTGCAACACTGGTATGAAAAATGAATAAACTACTGAAAGAACATCAGGAATACATGTTCTGTTAATAAAAACAAAGACAATGTCCGAACAGATAACCCAGACAGGAACCTTATGGCCACTTTTATAACAGAAATGTAGGAATAATAGAACTGGCCCCCGCCATGTGTCATCAAAGCAAGGCATGAGAACTTTCAGTATTTTAAGGTTCCTCCTACATGAATAAGATGACAACCACAATGAGCTGACGGTGGCCATCCTCAGAAAATGACGAAATATACAGCCAACTGATCTATGATAAACTGTTGGGTTTTGAAACTAAATGCAAAATTCACATGGAAGGCATGGCAACCACGAAAACAAGAAATGAAATAACAAACGGAATTAAAAGTGTATTTAGCCAACCAGTGCCAGACACATTTACAACACAATTCATATAACTATGCAATGATAGCAAATATAATTTTTTATCTTTTTCTAAAATGCACATAAAATAAACGAATTAAAAGAATAATAATGCATGTTTTAATAATCATTTTGCTCCAATGAATTACGTGATACAGCGTGTTTTATATCTGCTAGTTGTTTTCAGGCTTCTCTACACCCAATTTTATACTTTTATGCTCATCCTGGGTTGATGGGATCATCCCAGGACCAGGACTGACATAAAAGGATAGGATTTTCTACATCCACATTTATCCTGTTGTGCTCACCCTGGGATAATGACAATTCAAATACCTTATGATAACCCGCAGGGTTTTAATGAAACTTAAAGTGAAAAGTAATCAAGAAGACTGATAACAACTGAAACCAGAACATGATATCAGTGCCTCCGAACAGACTATGGGCCTGATTCCAACTTTGGAGGACGGTGTTAAACCGGCCCAAAAGTGGCGGATATACCACCTACCGTATTACGAGTCCATTATATCCTATGGAACTCGTAATACGGTAGGTGGTATATCCGTCGCTTTTGGGACGGTTTAACACCGTCCTCCAAAGTTGGAATCAGGCCCTATGTCCACTTCAAGCAAGTAGCCAGAAAATGACAATAGCCCCTAGTTGTGAACCATACCCCTAATGCTGCAGAGCAAAGCAGCAAAGCCATTTGGATTAACAACACCCCCAAAAAGAGTTACATCCTATCCATCCACCCTATCACCCATCCATCAATTCATCCTTTTAGCCTTCCATCCACCCTTTCACTTTTCTATCATTTTAGTCTTTCATCCGTAGATTTCACTTTCCCTGCCAACATTTCTTCTTTTTACCCATCTTTCCCAACTTCTATCTACCACTCTTTCCTTTCCTCCTTAGTTTTTCTTTCTTACCATTTTCTATCCTGTCGTTTCCATTTGTCTCTCTCTCTTTTTCCCAATTTTCATCACTTCTCTTTCAAGGAGCATGAGCCATGTAGGAGCGTTTTCCTTTGCCCACCCCTCTTATTTGTTGAAGGTTATTTATAAGCCGCTGTCCTGATCTATGCAGATAGAACAACCTTTAAGGAACTAAGGCCCTCATTCTGACCTTGGCGGGCGGCGGAGGCCGCCCGCCAAAGTCCCGCCGTCAGGTTACCGTTCCGCGGTCGAAAGACCGCGGCGGTAATTCTGACTTTCCCGCTGGGCTGGCGGGTGGTCTCCTTCAGACCGCCAGCCAGCCCAGCGGGAAAGAGGCTTCCACGATGAAGCCGGCTCGGAATCGAGCCGGCGGAGTGGAAGCTGTGCGACGGGTGCAGTTGCACCCGTCGCGTATTTCACTGTCTGCGCAGCAGACAGTGAAATACATGTAGGGGCCCTCTTACGGGGGCCCCTGCAATGCCCATGCCAGTGGCATGGGCACTGCAGGGGCCCCCAGGGGCCCCGCGACCCCCCCTACCGCCATCCGGATCTCGGCGGTCCGACCGCCGGGATCTGGATGGCGGTAGGGGGGGTCGGAATCCCCGCGGCGGTGCAGCAAGCTGCGCCGCCGCGGAGGATTCAATGGGGCCGCGGTACACTGGCGGGACTCCGCCAGTGGTGCCGGTCCGACCGCGGCTTTACCGCCGCGGTCGGAATCCCCATTGGAGCACCGCCGGCCTGTCGGCGGTGCTCCCGCGGTCCTCCGCCCTGGCGGTCAAAGACCGCCAGGGTCAGAATGACCACCTAATTTACATTTTAGGGGCCCAGTTTCAACACCCGTTGTACTTGCTAAAATACGGGGTCAGTGACGCCGCCGGCGCACACTCTGGGAATACTACTATTCCCAGACATTGGGCATTGTCTACAACAAAAATCTAGCACCTTCAGGCTCTAATTCAATAGAGAGGGATGGGCTTGCCCGCCACAAGTTACAAGCATCAGACAGGATGACTCTCTGTTAAATACGATTCAGAGTAGAAAATACTTGTCTTGTAGGGGAGGTGACCTATATGAAGGACGTCTCTTTTCCACATTCTATGGAATGAAACATCAGGATTGTAACACAGAATTGAGCCTTTCATCTGCAGATGGGCACAATAAGAAGGGGTTACCTTCACAGCATGATCCTAATTTGTTTCTTTTCTCGTTGAAAGCAGATAGTTTCAGAAGTAGAGCGCTTGTGAGGTTTAGGTTTTGTTCACTACTATTCTGCCTCCCCCTGCCAGCCTTGAGTGACTCAAGGGGGGAGGGGGCTGATGTAAAAGTAATACATGGGGATAGAGTAGAATTGATTTAAGTCTTGCGTGTGGACTGTACACTGCCAAGCTCATAAATGGTGTATGCGCAAGTAACAACAAAAAGTTTCAGCTGCATGCATGAGGTCTGGCCTTGGGATGCCTATCAGCTGGCCCATGTGCAGGGGTGTTTTAGGTTTCTGTAGTAGTTGTGGGAATACAGAGAAAAACAGTGTGATGGTGCATTGGTGCACACGTATGATGTCTCAATGCAAGAGCCATGAGGAATAAATCTGTCTGTCGGCTCAAGAGTTCACTGGTGATCAACACCTTTAAACAGACTCATGAGAGGAAGTGCAAAGCTGAGTTTTCTTGTTCATATAGTTCTCCCTCTTGTTCCTTCTTCTACAGGCACAGCAGGATGCAGAAGTGATTGTAGAAGCATCTTAATCAGAAGAGGTGGGAGGCAAGACAGGATGTTTCACTACACCACTATCGTGAGTCTGAATCAGTCGAGGCGAATGATGGTGAACAGCCTGTTGTGGAGCAAGGGGGAAGGAGCATTGCCAAGGAAACCCTGTAAGTGACACTCAACAGAGTACTTGAGAATTCATAGCAGCTGAAAACCACAGGATCAGTCATGTGCCAATTAACGTCATAGATCTTATTATAAGTCCACCATTATCCAAAGAAGATGATTCTAAGGAAGTCCTGTAGAGAGAGCCTCTGTGGCCACAGAGAAGACATAATTGTGAGCTCCTCAGGACAAAAAATAATCAATGGCACCTTCATAAACTGTAAGTTGGTTCTCATTTGGTGCTGTGGACCAGCATTTGTGAGTCGTACACCACCCATTCCCAGATTTCAAGACCCTCTTCCAGGCAGTGGAAGTGGAATGTTAAGCCTTAATGGAAGGAATGAGCGCCATGTTAATTTCTTCTCGGATGTCTCATTCAATGGAATTCCAATCTGTACATTGGCTGGAGGGTACCTCTATTTCTGCTTGTTGGCATCTTCATTTCAGGGTTGACGTCGGGTTCCTCTAAGAGAACCATTGCCTCCTGGATGCCTGTTTCAGGGATGCATCTTTTTAGAAACAAATTGGAATAGAGGTTGCAGAAGATTTTAAGAAGAAAAAGTATTTATTGACTTTGCAGAAATAGGGCATTGTTCGTAATTTTTTTTTTTAGTTGGCAGGAGAGTATCCTTTTGTCAGCCTACGACACATAAGCAGCCATTTTGTCAAGCACAGGCACAAAGGATGAGGGGTCAGTGGTGTAGACTAACGGTTCAATAGCCAGTTAATCCAGAGGTGTCAGATGATTCTGTTTAGCTCAGGTCCGTATTACACCTTATGTCCAGTATAATTAAGGGAGTATTATCAAATGTGAGAAGAGGCGAAATATTTTTTGAGATACATTATTTTGCAGCAAGCTTCTTTTACTTTAAAGCACAATGTGCTGATTTCTTCATAACTCGAACAATAGTTGTATTTTTACATTTTACTCAGGATACATCATTTGATTTAACTGAGTTTCAGTCAACATATGTTTCACCCTTTGGGCTAGTTAGCTGAGGGCTCACTTTAAGCTTTTCTTCTGGTTGTAGTGTGTCTGAGGCCAAGGTCATCTGGATTGTCAGCAAATCTATGTTAAGAAGTGAGCTGTATAGAAAGGTCTGAGCAGTTTCTTGAAGCAGAAGGGTTCACTGCTACAGGAGGCCATAAGCACTGCCTTGCCTCCTTACCTACATTTAATTGATCCTGTCTGCTGCTCCCTAGATCATGATTGATATTTGGAGCTTACCTTCAATCTTCCTTGATGTTGGGCAAGGATCCACTTGGGTGTTTGACATCATCAGCATGAATAATTCCACTGAGTTAATTTTCCTTCACCTGCACTTTGACCTTGCCTGAAAGCGAGAATGATTACCTTGGAAGCAAGCATTGGCAGTCACCTGGACAATAAGGTGTTCTTCCCAGTGTCACCAGAAGAGCAGGGTTGCTAATGTGTCAGAAAGGTAAAGATTTGTCATCGACCTCTGGAGAGTGGATAATTGAATCCATGCTTGCCCTTCAGAATGGAATCTCTATAATTTATCATCGCATTGGTAGCCACCAGCAGCTTCGTTAACCTGTAAGATATATCATGGATTGCTACAACATCGCTAACTTTTATCACAGGTGCCTACCTCCATGTACCATTGTCACAGCATTGTCAGGTATTGAGGTGTGGAGTGAGGGGAAATCCACTGCCAGAATGTAGTCCAAAAATTCTGGTCCAGGTCAACTCGACAGGTATTTACAAAATGGTGCAATGGAACATAACAATGTGTCACATACAGGGGTGGCCTCTCCAGGGGCATAATGATTGGCTGCTGCAGGTAGAAAGTGGAGGAGGGATTGAACAATAAGGTGTTCTTCCCAGTGTGCCATGTGGGCATCTGCATATTGGTCTTTTCAGATGCCCACATTCAAACAAAGTTGTGCCTCCTGTTCCTCCCAGAACTTCCAGGCCCATCGTCCCGTTCCTCCCAAAACTTCCAGACCCATCTGCTAATGCTTTTCTCAGCACAACTGGCTCTGACATGTGGTCTGCATCCTCATAATCTGAAGAACATGTCTCCATATATGTCCACTACTGCAAAATCTGCATGTCTAGTTATTCAGAACTTGAAGAAGGTAGTCTCAGTCTCTGAGCCAATGATGGATCAGCTCCTATGGTGGCTTCAGCATACCAGTCATAGGAAGGGAATGCCTCTGATGTCCTGGCAATTAAAGTTGTCACTTCAGATACCAGCATAATGCAATGAAACAAACAGCCTACGAAAAGAAGACCACAGACGAGGGAAAGTCATTGTCCACTTGCAAGGAAATTAATGTAGGGTTCAGATCCTGTAGCATTTTCACACTGAGGTTAGGCCGAAGGCAGTTCCATTCTGGTTGGACAATGCTGGTAAGAGTGATAAATGTCAGCCAACAGTTTGGTGCTTGCCCAGTCTCTTGGGTGGGAACACATTTCTTAAGCATATTGGCAGTAAAGATTCAGTTCTCAACTACTATCTAATGCTATCCACAAGCACATTTTAGATCTATTTGCCTCCAGTAGAATGCTCAGCAACCAAAGCTTTTCAGCCATTTTGTCTCTTACCCGTAGCAATGACTGGTGGGGTGGATTCTTTCACTTTTGGTTGCAAGAGCTCTAGTATGCTTTCCCACCTTTCCCAATCATGAACTGGCTTGTAATAACCGACCAGGATCTCTGGGAACAGTTTGGCCACTATGTTGGCCTAGCAGAAGTCATTTTCCTCTCCTGTAGACACTAGGGCCCTCATTACGAGTCTGGCGATCTACTGACCACCAGACTCGCCGTGTCAGTCACACCGCCGACGGGCTGGTGGTGAAGACCGCCATATTACGAGTGTGGCAGTTTGGCCTGTGTCAAACGGTCACTTTCCCATTCCTCCCGCCAGGGTGGTCAGACCGCCGGGCCAGAGATAAGCATCTCCGACCCGGTGGTCCACCAAAAACTGCTGGTGGTATTACGAGTTTCTGCCAGGGATTTTCTGGAGGTAGCACCGTCACAAAATCCCTGGTGGAAAGTTTACCAGCAGCAGGAATTTGTATTCCTGTTGCCGGTATACGACTCCTCCACCCCCACATCTACCCAAGAGCCCCCCACCCTCCTTCCCTTACAACATTCCCACCCTCCAGCCCCTGAACCCACAGTAACCCCCATCCCCTGCATACACGTACTTACCGTACCCCAATCACTATACTAACCCCCACCCCACATACACACATGCACCCAAACGCTCCCACAGACAGGCACACCCTGACACTCACTCACTCACACTCACAGCACCCTTACACTCATGTGCACACACTCACAACACCCTTACACTCATGCACACACACATGCAACACCCCCCAAATCCATACACACATTCATGCACACATGCACGCACAAACACTCCCCACCTCCCCCATTCATGACATGCATACACACACTCACACACATCCATTCACACACCCCACCCACTCCCATTGCGGAGGACACTTACCTCGTCTGACGAGGTGCTCTTCCCTGAGGGAACAGGACCCGGCACTCCCACCCCCGGCAGCGCCCCGCCATCAGGACACCTCCAGGCCGTATTACAGGTCGTAATATGGCTGGCAGAGTCCTTTTGGCGGGGCGGGCCGCAGGTGCCAGCACGACTGCTGGCTACTTTCCCCCTAAAGAATGGGAAAAGCTGCCAGCAGTCCTAATATGGCAGTCTACAGACTGCCAGCGCTGGCGATCTAGTGGTGGCTTTGGCGGTCTTGGAAAAGACCGCCAAAGTCATAATGAGGGCCTAAGTGTTGTTCCTCCCCCCACGTGAAGGTCCTTAAAGTTTCCATCTTGACATTAAATGGGGTAGGAGAGAATACAGTCTTTTGAAGACTTATGCATGTCAAGTGGAATGTGAAGGGTACAGCTGTTACGTAAGAGATGCCAAGAGAGCCAGTGATAACCATCTAGGTATCCTTCAATCTAGCATTCTACACCAAACACTGTCTCTCTTTTCAGAATGAAAGAAAAGTGGATTTTTCTTTGAGGGTTGCACATTTCTTTTAACCATCCAGTTGTTATTAGTTTTTATTAGGAGTTGGTAACTTTCATTCAAAAGCTGCAATAGTCTGCCATGAGAGCACTAAATGTGGTTTGGGGAATGGAGAAGGAAGGACGTTTTCCCTGGCACATTCTCCATCAAGATAGTAACCTTAGCTACTTAACTACTTAGCTTACCTTAACTAGATCTGTGGGAATTAGGTGTTCTTATGGAAAAAGGAATTCGATGTCCTTATACAAAGGGAAAACGTTTTGTCATGGATTCTTTATAATTGTACTGGGATGTTGGTCTATTATCCTGGGTCTTTTTCTTTCAGAGTCAGATTATCTGTTTATTGCTTTTGGATTCTCTGGAGCAGTGTCAGAAGTCACCCACACTGCTGGCTGGCCACTGTATCAGTTCTGTTTATGTATTGGCGGAGGCTCTACTCCCTTCTGACATTCAGTGGTGGTTTCACCTGGGGAGTAGCTGCCTCCTGGTCAAAGATGCGTGGTTTGTCTCTGACTGACACTAGCAGGGCAGCCACATAGGGCACGAATCATACCTCCTCCCGCATTACAGACTGCCAAATTTTTAAAGTGAAGGTCAACATGTTTTGTGGGGTTACTGCATTCTGTTATCTCTTGAATTCCCTTTCCCACACACAATAATGTGCTACAGGGTATTGCAGGACTTAAGGGCTATCGTTTTCTCCTGATTTACTTTTCAAAAGTTCACTGATGTGTTTTAGTGAACGCCACAGTAAGTATCTATTTGGGGACATTGTATACGGGGTCCCCATGTTATTTTTCTGTAACAGTCCTAGTCTGCCTTTTCTCTTCACAGTTCTTACGCAATGACCACATGATTGTCTTTGGTTGGCCTTTGGGTAGCAGAAGTGTGTTGAAGCTCAGGGCTGTGCTGATAATGTCAGCCTTGTTTGTAATGTCCACCTACAGATAAGTGGGCTTACAATCGAGTCGCTAGACTGAGGTTTTCTTGCTCTGAGGTGGTACCAACTTCATAGTACTTGGACAAGGAAGAATTGTCCTTAGAGATGAGGAAGACTGGGGTGTTATCCAGGCATTATCTCTGATTGTGCGGTGCCTCTGGCCTTCACCTTGATCTCTGGTACTTTGACCCATGAACTAGAGAAAAACTAAGATGCAAAATTATCCACACTATGGATACAGTGTGCACTCCAAGTAGTAACGCAATTAAAGATCATATACCTAACGGTCAATCAATCAGGGATTTGTAAAGCACACTGCTCACCCCTGAGGATCTCAAGGCGCTGAGGAGGGGAGGGGGAGTCACATCCTCATCTAAAGAAAGGCAGGAAAATATATGCAATGACTACAGTTTACTTGATAGTTTATTGTGAAGGTAACAAAACACTGTTTTGCAATATGTACACACAAGGAAAATAAGCTCACTCGTGGCTACGGGGGTCCACTGGCCCACACACACAGGATGTAAAAACAACCTTAGTCAAAGTGTAGACTCTCATTGCGAACTTTGACTCACACTTTTTTAGAATGCCAAACCCTGGTCACTCAGGCACATGCAGCACTCCCACTGCCTCAGCAACACCCGACTGACAAAATAGGGAGCACAAATAGTCTGCAAGGAAAATCCAGGGCAAATGGGCAGTAAACGAATACTTCCTTATAATGTAAACCTAAAAATGACAGGGCAAGCTCGTTTTGATTCTAGATGTCCTTTAAGGATGTAGGGGAAAATGCCCCAGGACAGAGGCCAGTGCAAACTTGGCCATCCTACGATTCTTGAAAGTTGCGAAATAAATCAAAGTGAGGTGGTGCAAGGGGTTTCCAACAGCAACTTCATAAACACCCAGAGATTGATGTCATGCAGCCAGACTATCACAGCATTAACCATGAAAGATAGTTACTCAAACAGGAAAACTAAGGGGCGGCATACTTTATGCACCCGTCCGACATCTTATCGCAATTAAAGACCCTGAGGCAATCCTTGTCTTATCTTCTAATCCTAAAACATACATAGTGTAGACTATCGGCTAAGAGAGAAGTCTTAATATCAAATTCAAGTTTGATTTGGATCTGTGAAAACACATTGCTTAAGCCAAATAAAGCATCAAGACTGCTACATATAATATTTGGAAATTAAAACAGGTTTCCACTGAACCGTTTCCTCCTTATTAAAACAGGCGTAAGCTCTGCTGTTTGCATTGTAGAGTTTGAGAACTACTCTCTTTGAAGAAGGAAACGTGTAGATTTTTCCAGTGAAGGAGGGTGAGTTCGTGTGTTTAGCTGCTTGATGAATTTGCTCTGAATGTAGATATGACACGAGGAGGCTTTCTCAGCTATCAGACTCGGTTACAACAGAATATACTTCTTAATTAGGTGGTAAGGATTCGGTTATTGCCCTGTGGTGCATGCACCAAGGAGGTATGATGGGTTCCCTGCTGCTCTGGCATACACGTGGCAGAAGCCATTGACGAAGGCCCGGAGAAGGGACAAAGCAGTCAGTAAGGACGTTTTCAAAAAGGCAGAAAGGCCACAATTCACAAACAATGAACATGTGCCCTGAGATTTAGGAAACTGAATCAGAAATTCCAGCAAGCTATACTCACAGCACATTGCTGCGAAGGATGGCTAGAAATGTCTCTTTCTGTGGTGAATGCTGTCCCCCATTACACCTGTTGCACAGTCAGCATATGCATATAACTATCCTAAAACTTCAAGCTAAATGCAGATGCCACCTGGAGGAGAGGATCTTCCCCAGAAATCCGACACTAGCTATACCTGATCCGTCCTCTCAATTACACAGGAAGGGAGTGGGATAATGTCCTTCAAAGCAGCAGTTAGGAGCGCCTCCCTACTACTCAGGGATTATGAAAATGATGTTGTAGACACAATAATTAGTCAGCATTAATGTCATTAATTCTAACAAGCTAGTGCGTGTCTAAAACATATATTTTTTAAATCCAGTTTTTTTTTATGGCAATATTTTTTGCAAATTAGTGTTTGCAAATGATAGAAAATCCAGTAGCGCACAGAGTAGACGCTGTATAGGTAAAACCCTGCTCCTCGACAAGGTTTAGAGTGCCCATCCTCATGAGCAATTTAAGTTTAAGGGATCCTGGACTTCTTTGCAGCAGCAAAGTCCTTTTGGCTCAGCTCTCAAGCTAGTGGGAGAGACAAAATAACGCGGGCCACAGGCAAAAGTGAAACATTAAAACACATGAAGCACAAATTAGTTTTTTTTGTAGGGTTGAGCACGCGCAAGCGCTCTGGACCAAGTTGTAATCTCTCTGCGGGCTTCTAACCACACCCATGTCATGCCCGTCACTTTCATTAGTTCGTGGGCTTGCCTTTTAAAAATCGATTGATTCCATTTGTGAAAGGCATACAGATGTGATGCGTTTTCCGATGTTTAGCCCTCCTCTAGCACACTGGTAAACTACTGAAAACATACAAGGCTCCAGCTTGTTTTTGGACTACTTTATCTTTTCATTTCCTGCACAGCGCAATCTCGCTGGGCAGAAGTCGAGCGCTTTGCATGACATCAACCTTGTTACATGGATAATTGCACTTTTGCTGGTTACATGGATAATTGCACTTTTGCCGATAAATTTCACTGCGAGCGAAGTTCTATATCCTTTTCTGTGTCTCCTTCAAGCTTATGGCGACCATCGGCTCGCATATGTGAAACTGCTTTACTTTTTATTATTAGTTTTTGTGGCAAGAAAAGTCCCTCTGTTTAGGAGTTTACAACGCTTATAGCTCTAACGCCAGCCATTGCGAGACCCGTTGCATTGCAAGTGCTTGTTACTTGTGGATCGGCATTGTGTGGGCCTGGGGAATTTCTTGGGTGGGCCAGACCCAAAGGCCCATCCGCTATAACCGGGATTGATTAATGATTTTGATGGCACTCCTGTTGAATGGTGATTTAATATATCACCGTGTTGGTTCCTTCTTTACTTTTCATTGCGTTAAGGGGCCCAGCAACTCCTCGGTCTAACACCCCTACCACACCCTTTTTCGGTACATTTAAAGAAGGAGAAACACAGTCTTAGCCCCTCAAATTAGAAAGTTGTAAGAGCCACTTAGCACGGTGGTTGAGCCAGGAGGCCGCACACTTGGCGGGTTTCACCATCGAAACCTGACTAGCTAGGTACGTGTGAGATGATTCATCGTAACAGGATGGCAAAGTCATAATCACAAGACTCGCTTATTCTATTATAGCTGGAATTTTTTTCTTTCTTGTATTTTCCTCTGTAGATTTTTCCTCATCTCTGCTGATGACTAATAGGCCGCGAGAGTGTTTGGTTTGAAAAGTACACGCGGTAAAGAACACGAAAGCAAGACAAATTGTAAGAGCTGCCACTTTTAAACCTGCACATTCGTTCTGACATTAGAAGCCAACAGTGCCATCTACTGGTAGAGAGCACTCTTAACTTTAGAAAAATGGACTCTAAGGGAATCAACAAGAAACAAACTTCATAATTATAATGCATTTCTAAAAATATCTGCCTCATGATTTATGGCTGTAATAAACTTGACAT